>NC_054827.1:41753465-42484715 GCF_018345385.1 Vulpes lagopus | reverse complement strand
GGAGGCCGTGCACCAGTGGGGGAGGCTGTCACTATCACGGGAGGCCATCCACCGGTGGGGGAGACTGTTGCTGTCACTGGAGGCCATCCACCAGTGGGGTGACCATCATGTCATTGGAGGCCGTCCATCAGCTGGGGAGACCATCACTGTCACTGGAGGCCATCCACCAGCGGGGGAGGCCATTGCTGTCATTGGAGGTCATTGCTGTCACCGGAAGCCATTTATCAGCAGGGGAGGCTGTCACTATCACTGGAGGCCATCTATTAGTGGGGATACCGTTGCTGTCAGTGGAGGTCATGCACTAGCGGGGGAGGCTGTCGCTGTCACTGGAGGCCATCCACTCATGGGGGAGGCCGTCATTGTCACTGGAGGCCGTCCATCAGTGGGGAGCCTGTCTCTGTCACTAGAGGCCAACCATCAGCGAGGGAGGCCATCGCGTCACTGGAATCTGTCTGTAAACAGGGGAGCCCATTGTTGTAACTGGAGGCCATCTACCAGTGGGGGAGGCCATTGCTGTCACTGGAGGCCGTCCATCAGTGGGGAGGCCATCGCTGTCACCAGAGGCTGACCATCAGCGGGGAGGCCATCATCGTCACTGGAGGCTGTCCATCAGCAGAGGAGCCCATCGCTGTCACTGGAGGCCATCCACCAGTGGGGGAAGCTGCCGCTGTCACTGGAGGCCATCCACCATGGGGGGAGGCTGTCACTGTCACTGGAGGCCATCCATCAGTGGGGAGGCCATTGCTGTCACTGGAGGCTGTCCACCAGCGGGGGAGGCCATTACTATCATGGAAGCCATCCATCAGTGAGGAGCCCGTTGCTATCACTGGGGGCCGTCTACCAGCGGAGGGGGCCATCACTATCACTGGAGGCCGTCCACCAATGGGGAGACCATCACTGTCACTGGAGGCCATTCATTAGTGGGGAGACTGTGGTTGTCACTGGAGGCCATCCATCAGTGAGGAGGCCATTGCTGTCACTGGAGGCTGTCCACCAGCAGGGTAGACTGTTGCTGTCACGGGAACACGGGTGTTCCCGTGACAGCCATTCTGCCCTCTGAGGGCACCCTACTCTCCCATGTGCTGCAGAAGCGAAGGAAGGATGAGGGGGCTGTCAAGGGAGGAGGGTGTGTGTCTTCATCCATCAGCCTCCAGGGAGCACATCACCACACCTCTTAACTGGTTTCCATTTCTAGAGCACAAGGATAATGACTGTGCTTGACCCTGGATGAAATGTGTCCAAGAAAAGGTATATGCCCACTAAGTGCAAGGTTTCAGTAACTGGCATTGCACTAATCGGTGTGAGGCAGAGTCCAGAAACGAGGGAATATCCCTCCACTCGCCCTTTTATGTGACATGCTCTCGGACTTGGGCTGGATCTAAACTGGGGCCTCGCCCCCAACAGTGTCATGGAAAAGACTGAATATGATCCACAGCAAATTTCCTCTCTTAAAAAGATAATAAACCCAATACGCATGTCTAAATAAATTATAGGGCTCTATCACAAAGCCCCTTTAAAAATATCAACAGCATGCATAATTTATGGCTACCCACAAAGACTGGGAATAGTCTGGGGAAAGAAATGAGAACTGGTCTGAACTCTCAACCTCCCCATGCACAAGCCTTGACGCTGTTCCATCATGCAACAACCTTTAAAGATACCTAAGCAAAAATCCCAAGAATCTCTCCCAACCACTGCCCTCCGCCCCCAGGTGTACAGCTTCTGTTTTAATTAGGAAAAACTGTAGGCTGGTGCAGTATTCCCGTCAGAGATCTAGCAACTTCTGTCTTAGTCTGCCCACCATGTAAAACGAAACAAACAAATAAACAAACAAAAAACCTTTGCTTGCACGTAGTAGATGTGCAACAACATAGGTGATGATGTGACTACAGAAACCCTACCTCCTACCTCCGCACGTAATACCCATCTTCTAATAAAGCATGAGTCTTCTCCTAAATCTTGATTTATAAGATAATTGTACCAAAGATGTCACCTAAATGGGACCCAAGAAAGCTAAAGCTATTTTTAAGAGATGGTTTATTTAAATATCTTCAGGAAAAACTATGATGGGCTTATCAAAATAAAATGCCCAGAACCATTTAGCCCCTGTAGCCTACAGACTGCCCCAGAGAGACAGGGTGAGCTGCCTCTGAGGCCCAGTGGAGCACCCCCGGCAGGCAGGCACAAAAAGCAGCAAAAACCATACAGGCGACATGATTCTCATGCTCAAAAAAGCTTATGCTCTCCTTAGAGAGATTTTAGTCTTTCAGAATGTTGCCTATTTTCCTCTTTTCTTTCAGATAAGTATGTAAAAAAAAAAAAAACATTCGCTAGCATTTAGGCTGCTAGCACTTTTTTCCCTGGTAAAAACGAATGTTTTGGTTCCTTGAGTCAGTTCTGGCCTCACACTCCGTCTGCTGTGGGATGACTATGGCATCTGTGAATTTTGAGTTCCAGGTGCCCGGGCTGTATCTCAGAACAATGAAAAGAGAACACCGGGGGATGGTACCCAGCATAGGTGGTTTTTAAAGCATCCCTGGAGATTCCAGGATGCCGCTTAAGGCTGAGGACCATCAGCCTCCATCCCGGGTCAGTGAGAGCTGGGTCAGAGGGCCCCTCTTGGTGGATCACATGGCATCTGGAAACACTATTCTGCTCTATGTCTTGTAGTTTTTTGTTTGTTTGAAGATTTATTTATTTTAGAGAGAGAGCAAGAACGAGCTTACACGCATGCACTTGAGCAGGGCGAGGGGCAGAGGGAGAGAATCTTCAAGCCGACTCCATGCTGAGTGCAGAGCCTGACGTGGGGCTCGATCGTGACCTGAGATCATGACCTGAGTGGAAACCAAGAACCGGATGCTTAACCAACTGAGCCACCCAGGCACCTCTCCTGTAGTTTTATTGGAGGTATGATCATTTTGCTTTCCCATATTCTGAGTTTAAGTTTCTAATGGAACAGTCACATCAAAATATGTGCCCATATTTAGTGATACTAATTAAGAGAACTCACCCAATAGGCAGTACCAGTATCATCAACCCTCACAAGGACCCTGTAAAGGGGGTTCGATCAACACTCCCATTTTACAGCTGAGGACACTGGGGCTCACAAAACTTCAACCCATCGCCCTGATGACAGGATTAGTGAGTGAAGATTTAGGACTCAAACCAGTATCTGCTTGACTTTTAGAGTCCTGTCTCCTTCCTGTGTGTGGAAATCAAACAAGAAATCAGGCCTGGAGATACAGGTTTGGGGTTGTCTCATAGAAGGGATAAGTGGCAAGACTTGTAGATGAACAGTTTTATAGAGAGATGAAGTGGTTCAGCCCTCCTGCCAGAAGAGAGAGGAGTTTAGACTCAAGGTGGGGATTTGACCTTGTTCAATGAGGGCCGCGGTTTAGCAGACAGGTGACTGCAGGTGGTATGCATGGCTCAGAGCCCTCTGTGACCCCTCTTCCCTGGGTGGCTTTGTAACAATATCGCTCAAAAGGCCACATAGAGCCTGAGTCTCAGGAGAGTCCCCTGCTTTTCATAGTGTCATTCAGGAGTTGATGTTCTCAGCCTTTTGGAGATGGAATAGCCCATTTACACATCCCTCACTTGGCCACCAGGCTCTCAGTCTGATAAGCTGGTGCACGAGGATTCAACCCTCAGAGCCTGAAGTGTTGCTGTGTGATGTTGGGCAAGTCCCTTAACCTCTCTGAGCTTAGCTTCCTCATCTTTTAGCTGAGAATTTTGGACCAGATGATTTCTGACACTGAATGATCATGGGTTTGGTTGTTGCTGTTAACCTCCGACAAAGTATTCTTCCTATGAGGCCAAATGATCAATGCAGTGAGAGAGGACTTACCAGAGAAGTAAAAATCAGTAATAAAGCTGAGCTGCCTTCATGCTTGCTCCTTATAGCAGGACTGGAGCTTGATGCCCAGGTGACAGGAGGTCATGCCCCAGGGTCACTTCCTGGAGTTATCTCAGAAGACTCAGGCCACAGATGTGCATGTGTCAAAGGGCCTGGGCCTACTGTAGGGAGATTTACAGCAGGGTTGGGCAATGTGATGGTTCTCCAATATGGGTTCTCTTCATGTGCATTTCTTATTACAAAATGAGAGTGTCTTTTCTTATTTCCAGCCCTCACAGGGGCACCTGGGCAGCTCATTCAGGTGGGTATCTGACTCTTGATTTCGGCTCAGGTCATGATCTCAGAGTCATGAATTCAAGCCCATGATCTCAGGGTCATGAGTTCAAGCCCCATGAGTTCAAGCCCAGCTCTGTGCTGGGCATAGAGCCTGCTTGAGATTCTCTCTCGTCCTCTGCCCCCCACTTACGTGCTCTCTCTCTCCCTCTAAAAAAAAAAATCCTCACACTGGATCATAACCTTCAATGTTAGATCTTCAAATCAACAGACCAGTTCTGCAATCTCAATCTATTTGCTTGCTCTCTCTACCTCCATTTCTCTATTTCTGAGATGGATTTGTAATTATCTGCCTCATGTCATTATTGGAACAATCAAAATTATTCACTGAAGTGTGAACTGCAGCATCTGGGAAGGCAAAGTGTTTAATAAATGCCAGGCGTTTCATGCTCACTCTCAGTAGAGAGGGCAGTATGTGCAGTGCGGCAGGCAGCGAGGGACCCATGGCCAGCAGGTGTCTTCCCCCACAGTTTTCCAGGAGGACCATGGCTCACTTCATCTCCTCCCTTATGGACTTCTACAGGACATCATTTTTGTTCCACACAATTAAGCATTTAATTAAATACTTTTTCAAACTGTTAAAATTGTTTCGTGTGTGTAGGTTAGGTAGGATGGCATCGGCCCACCCACCGTCTTGGAATCATGGTGCTTTCAGGATATTGGGACATGTTACAGCGTGTACATGCCTGATCTTTGAAAAAACACCAAAATAACAAGAGTTAGAGCCCCAGCTGGGGCTGCCTCCAGCTTCTGACAGTCGAGCCGTCACTCTGGGTGAGTGAGGCAGTGAGGCAAGGCCTTCCAAAGGAAGTTAGACTTGACTTAGTCTTTAGAGATATGGAGAAAAACAGCCAAGTGTTTCTGGTGATGGGAGCATAGGGGTGGGCATTCAACTTGCTCTCTGGAGGGATGGATGCCGGCAGTTCAGGCTTGCTGGTGGCAGTTCTGAGTCTGCAGCCAGACACACTGCACAGAGTCATTGGAGGCGTAGGAAGAATGAGAAGTGCACAGTCTAATGACCTCTTCCACTGTCTTGAATTTAAATCTCATCTGGTGTCAAGATCTGATTCCGATGCTGGATTTGAGAGCCAGGAGCAAATTGTGTTCCTGGCTCTCTAACTGGCAGGGCAAACTCACTGCTTCCTTTTCCCCAGCTGGGGAGAGAGCCTGCCCTTGCCACCTCGCAGAGTTGTTCTGAGGAGAGAATGAGATAATAGATACAGAAAGCACTTTGAAGAAAATTACAAGTGCTCCAAAGTGACGATCTTCTCTTTTCTTTGCCATGGAAACCAGGCCTTTCCCCGGAGTAGGAGTTGGGGATGTTCAGTCTCATGAGGGGTTCAGACTTAATTGGAAATCATACCACGATGCTTCCTTCTGGAAGCTTCCCTGGATAATCAGCCAAAGGAACAGCGACTATCCCCGGAGGCCACTTGGCCAGACCTAGATCCCCCGGGGGAAGGCGACATTTCCCTAAGATACAGTGTTATCCAGACAGGGTGTTAGGTTTTCCTTCTGCTTTTCCCATCGGGCAGATCTTATTTTTCCTGTCTACTGCCGTCTAAAGTGTTAAAGCAAATCAGTCTGACTTTGTAAGCCAGAAAAATTCAAATATAATAGCAAATCATGTCCCATTAAGCCAACCCAAGGCTTCACTCTCCTTCAGTTCAAGAAGGAAGTAGGCCAAGGGGGAGAGGCGGATTCACAGCTGGTGACAGATCCTGAAGATGAGTCTACAGGCTTAGTGTCCCATCTTTAGCCCAGAAACTTCTGGCACTGAATCATGCTTCCTCCTCTGGCAGCTGTGTGTGAAAGGGAAAAGGAGAACCCTGACCCGGTAGCTAGTTAATAGATTTGCCAAACAGGACTAGTGATATTTGCTGCAAATATTTTGCCTTAAACTAGAGACATCTAAGAAGATAATTTTGTGCTTTTATACATGTGGATTTGAGAAAAGCTGTGTTTGGTGCTCCTGGGGTCGGTCAGATCCCACATGGCTCCCCTCCAGCCTGGGGTGGGGGGACAGAGTGTTTGTGCCAGAGACTCCCACGTTCTTTCCTTCCTCTGTGTTAAGAGAACCACTTGCCAATTTCGGGGACTCCCTCCAAGAGTGGAAACACTCCTGTTTAGTGAGTGTGTGCGAGGCCTATGTCCCCATGTCTGCCTGCCGGGCAAGCACCCGGCCTCCCTCCGCAGATGTTACAGCCCCAGGAGCTGTACACATCAAGCAGGACACTCTTTTCTTTTTAAGCTAGACATCCCCCCTCTGCACCTGCCTTGTGTCTCTGGGGCCTCAGAAGGAAGAGTCAAGGCCACAGGTGGGTAACTGCTGGAAGGATGTCTGTTGTTGAATCTCTCAGAGAACTCAGGGCATCTTTGCCTCTTTGTCAGGCTGCACAGGTTTATTCGCACCTTCAGACACCTGACCCTGTGGGTCAGACACCCAGGGCCACTTAGGTGAGGCAAGAAGTGAAGGGAAACTGGAAGCTAGGACAGAGGTGGGTGCTACACTCTGGCAAGACCCACAGAAATGAGGGTACCTTCCCCTGCAGGCCAAGATTGATCTCATCTCTGGGTGGAGGGGCCAGGTGCTCCATGGACCCTGGTGGAGGGAAGGTGGCCAGCAAATAGGCAACGAACCATGTCCAACCAGGAAATGTTTCTGAACCCCTTCTGTGTGCCTAGCCAGGTCCCTGGTTGTGAAGACAATAAAGCCCGTGGGGGGTGCCAATCCTGCCCCTTCAACACAACAGGAACCCCCCCATAGAACACATGGAAGCCTCAGCTAAATTGTGCCTCGAAGGAGTTCAGAGAACTGCCCATTCTGTGCTGACAGGAGTCAGGAGACCACCATGAAAAAGGACAGATTTCAGCAGAAACATGGAGGGACAGGCAAATGGAGAAATAGGCCCTGCTGGAGGCTGGAGACAGGAAGCAGGCTAGGGGAGGAGGGAGGGAAATGTGGAAACAGGAGCCAGGATCCCGAGGAGAGGAGGAGGGGTCCTGGTCTCTCTCTCCTGCATCCTGCTTTAACTCTGGAGATTTATGTTCATGAGGGAAGAAGTCTGCAGTCCTGAGAACAGAGACCATTCCATCTGTTAGATTCTACTTCTCATGGCTGCCAAGTGGAAGGAGAAGCTTTCAGAAATTAGAATTAAACCAAAACCTGATTTTCCTGTTAGCTACCTCCTCCCACCAGGATTTGTGAGAAAGGACAGGTAACCTGGGGCTTGCTGCCCTGCAGACATGCCCTCCCCATCCCTCACAGCACCCCTATGTGGAAAATGAGACTGGCTGTCACCTCTCTAAGACACTTTGCTTTTTTCTGAACACTTTTCAAATGTTGATTGTCCTTGACTTCCTTACTAACAACAATAACATAATAGTAGGTGCTGGGTCATGGGCATTTTACAGATGTGTGGAGTAAATTGGCCCCACCATTTAGATACGAAAGCTGAATCACAGAAAGCTTCCACCACAGAGCATTTTGGTGGAAATGTACAATATTTTAGGTCATTGGCCTCATAGCATTAGAAGCAGAACGTGCTTTATCTTCCTTTGCATTGGCAGCGATCAGAATTAGATGTTCTCTTCATCCTTCCTTTATCTCCCAAACCCTAAGTATTAAATGAGATTAATATATATTAATGCCATATAGGGTAGATACTTAATGTGTATTTAATGTGGGTCATGAATAAAAAATATTTGGTCCACCCCCAAGAGATCTGCATTTTAATTGTATTCCTCTAGTGGAAAGCCGGTCATTTCCTCCCCTGAGGGGAGGGGGTGGGGGTGGGGGGCTTCCAAGGCCCCTGTGGGCAGGTAGGGGCCAGGCCTATTTTTGATGCCTACAGGGCTGGGAAGCTCCCTCCGGTGCTGCCTGTAGGGTCTCCAGGGGTCACACCCGAAGTGGAAGAATATCATCAGATGTACCCTGGACTAGCGTCCACAGCGGACCCTCGTCCTAAGCAGGAAGAGCAAAGCTTGCCCAGAGTGAGTCAGCACAGACCTGGGGGATTCGGAGGCCTCACAGCTGTGAGGGTTACTGTGTCTTTAGCAAAGGGAGTGCATTTATTTCCCCTCACAGACAAAGACCAAAGATGCAGAGAAGGCTGAAATTCTTTTTTTTTTTTTTTAATTTTATTTATTCAGTCTTGAGAGACACAGGCAGAGGGAGAAGCAGGCTCCCTGCGGGGAGTCCGATGTAAGATTTGATCCTGGGACTCTGGGATCACAACCTGAGGCGAAGGTAGATGCTCAACCACTGAGCCACCCAGGTGCCCCTGAGAAGGCTGAAATTCTTAAAGGATTGGCCAAATGAGCCTTTCGGCCTAGCCAGTGGGGGATAACCTTCAAGGTTGAGCAGCTCTGCCCACAGCTGCTAACCGGGCTTTAGATTTCTCTCCGGGACTGAAGCCTAAAGAAGGCTGAGGCTCTCCACCAGCTCTGCTTCAAGTTCTTAGGGCTGTGGTAGACAGTGAGGGTGGTGCTGTGGGGCAGGGCTATCAAAGACAAACACCCCTTCCTGGGTGTGCATCTCTCTGCTGCCAGGCAACCACCACTTTGGGGAGTTGGGCTGGACATGCCCAGAGCTAAGGACTGAGCCCTCCTACTCTTCCTGGTCTGAATTGCTCATGAAAATCCTTTATTTTCCTTGTTCTCTGATCTTCCCAGATCAACCGACACACACAGGCATGGTGTGATGAACCTGTGGCCTCTGTGCCTGCACACAAGGTCATCGCCCCCAGGGATGGGCCCAGGCCTGTGCCTCTGGGAGTCCCATTACGTCCCAGATTTGTATCAGATACACATCGGCAATGAACAGAGCCAGGCATCCCAGACTCCAGGGAGCAGAGCACAGGTTCCAAAGGGGCAAGGCTACTCTGCCCATTCTGGGGAGCTTCTGAAGAACCAAATTCTGGCAAGCTCCAGTTAGTGTGTGCTCCCCAACCAAACCTACCTGTGTAGGACAACTCGCTGCTGAGTTAGAGAAAAAAATAGTTTTAATATATTTTCAAGATTAAAATAAATGGCCTAAGTGAATCACCCTCTTATCTGTTTTACAGAAGCAGAAACTGAACATCAGCAACAAGGTTATTTATTCTGGATTTTGGACTAGGATTCAAAGAAGAGTCTTTTGATTTTCTGTCCATGATCTTCTCCATCCTATTTTGGCTGTTACTGAGAGTAACCTCACTCCTGATAAGATTGATTCATTAATTATGGCAACCAGGATGGCCCCACGGGTCCCTCAGACTGAGGAAGCATTAAACAACTTCTTCCTGGCTCTGGCCCCTGACCTCTCTTTTCTTAGAGCACTTTCCTTAGAATATATAAGTGGAAATTCTTTCTCTGCCACTTTGTGATGTAAATCCAGTTTTACAACCCAGAACTCTCTCAAGGATGTGGGCGCCATCCCTTTGAAATGTAACCATTTGGGGAGATGGTGCCCAGTTTCTGTCTGACTTTGGTGGACACCTTGCTCCCAGTCATAAAGCTACCTCCTGTTGGGAAGAGACAGAAAGCTTGCTTTTCCTTTGGGGAAGGCCAATTAGCAAATATAAGTGTTCCATGCTCACTTCCCCCATCCTGGTTCCTAAAAATGCCCTCAGCCTTTGTTTCAGCAGAGTTGAGTTCAGACTGTGTTCTGTTCTCTCCCAGCTATTGCAATAACCTGGAGTAAAGTCTTCTTTTTCTGTTTGGTTTGGGGCAATTTTTGCTTTGATAATGGTGAGGAGAAAAAAAACCCTAGAGGGCAGCAATGTCAAGACAAAAAAGGAAAGGGTGTTAGGAAGCAGATGTGAGACAAGAAAAGAAGTTGGATGACAATGACAATAGCTCTCCCTGAGGTCCCATGGACCCGAATGTCTTTAAGGTTTTTCCAGATCTTGGTACTCCATATTTTCCCAGACAACCAAGGAGGCCCTAGGATTTTGTGGCCTTTGAACACAATGCCCTGTATTTTTTTCAGGGTGGCTTCTTATAAACTGCAATGTTTTGGCTGTTTCCGAGTTATTCTAAATGTTTAAACAAAAGCTACATTTCATTGTATCTGCGCCTTGCAGCTGCCTAAGTCAAAGTTACAAGTTTTAAGGCTAAGAAACTGCGTTAGAGATAAAATTGTAGGTAAGAATGAAAATGAGATAACTAAGCATTGATTGGGATCCTGCCAGGTATGGAGAGAGGAGAGTGTGAGACAACTGCTAACCATGGCCTTGTTCATGCTGTGCTTGAAGGCTGAATAGAATGTATGTCACCAGTGGCCCATCAGAGAGCATATAGGTTCCTTGAGGCCCATCCACTGTGGCATGGGTTTCTCTAAGCCTCATATAGAGTCCAGAAGGCTTCTGCACATTGAATATTGAAAGGCTGATGGCCTTTACACTCATTCCACTGGCTTGGCTGGGCCAAAGATCCTAGACTATAGCTTCCAGCTCAACCTGTCCTTGGGCCGTTGCTTATTCTGTATATCCCAGCTTGCCTTCCTAACTGATTCGTAGTCACTCTTATTGTCTTTCATTCTGGCAACTCAACAAGCTCAAAACCTGGGAGTTATTCTCTACCTCTGTTGAGTTAAAAAGTCCTGCAGTTTTCAGCTACTTAATTCTTGAATCTAGCCCATTCTCTCCACCACTACCACATGGTACTTCAGGTCCTCATCATCTACTGCCCAGACCAGTGTAATAGCCTCCCACTAGGCCAACCATCTGTACTGTTTATCAATTTTCCCCACTGCCCAGCTGGGAGAACAATATTTTTCAAATACTAGAGAGATCATGTGATTTCTCGACTAAAACCCTTTAGTGGCTCTCCAGTGAGTGCAAGTAATGTCCAAGCTCCTTAACCAGGCACATGTGACCCTGTATGACTTGGTCTCTCTCTCTCTCTCTCTCATCCCTCTAGCTCTACCTCAGGCCATTTCTAACAATATTGACCTGCTTACTTCCTGGAGCAGGACTTCTCTCACTTTTCATCAGTGAGAGTGCATATATATTTTTTTAAGATTTTACTTATTTATTCATGAGAGACACACACAGAGAGAGGCAGAGACACAGGCAGAGGGAGAAGCAGGCTCCATGCAAAGAGCCCGATGTGGGACTTGGTCCTGGGACTCCAGGATCATGTTCTGAGCCAAAGGCAGATGCTTAACTGCTGAGCCATCCAGGCATCCCTGCCTTGCATATTATTGCCCACACTCTGAATTGCTCATGTTCCCAATAATTTTATGTCCCTTTTGAGGATGCTGACCCTTGGGTTGGGTACAAATAAATGATCCACAAAAACAGGATGAGTCACTCCCTCTTCACCATCCACAGGACAGGGTTCCTAGGGCTTATGTATCCTTTAGCACCACCATAAAGGACAAAATCCTGGTGGACACTACTCTACTTCCCTCAGCTCCTCCCTCCATCTAGTTTCTGATTAAGACCACATAATCTTGCTTACTGTTTTACCCTGCCCTATTGTGCTTTGCTGGACTTCCCTTTTCCTGAGAGGACTCTCTCAGTACATCACACAGAGAGGGGTGCCTGGGTGGCTTAGTTGGATAAGCATCCAGCTCTTGGTTTTGGCTCAGGTTGTGCTCTCAGAGTCATGAGATGGAGCTCCACATAGGAATCCATACTCGGCACAGAGTCTGCTTGAGATTCTGTCTCTACTCATCCTCTCATGCTCTCCCTCTGCCTCTCCTGCTCATGCTCTCTTTCTGAATACTAATGAATAGGTCACTAATGGGATAAAACAAGAAGGCTATGACTGCATGCACTGTGGGACGCAGCATTTGAGGTGAACAGGGACGGGTTCCATAGGTGGGAATTTCAATAAAAGTATTATTAGCTCCTGTCATTCCCTCTTCTTAGAATGCTCACTTGCCTTTTAAGCTTGCTTCCACATTAGAATCTAGGATATAAAGACATAGGACTCAATAAGAAAATACTTTAAAAATGTATGAACCCTCACAATAATCAAATGGTAAATCTTTGATTATTCATAAATTAAATGGAAATAGCACCTAAAATATTTTTGATCTAGTGCAGTGTATTTTCTGTGATCTGCTCTTCCTTTGAACAAGGCATCTGGCAAAAACTGATTAAAATTGAAGAGGTTGGCCAGGGAGGTCTACATTTCAAATTATAGTGATGCTTGCCTTAGACTCATTTGCTATTTTCCCCATTATTTCTTTAGGATGCATTAGGCATTGCTTCGGTTTAGGTTATGGTTTAATAGATTTCTATTTTCCTTCTTTAATGTTGTTAACCTAACCTGAATTTTCTGGTTCTATCAAAGTACTACCTCACCCTTGATGCTAAAACTCTAATGGGATTTGAATAATGGACTGCAATATAACCTCTGAAAACTGATTGGATCTCGAATTCATGGATGTGTATTTATCCTTTAGCCTTGTCTGAAATGTCTGGTTATATGTCATAGGAAAAATACCATTCCTATTAAGAGAAAGAAGAAAAGTACTTCATTTTAAGACTTTTATTAGGGAATCTTCTACAAAATACAGAATTTAAAAATTAAAATGAAAATATCCAAGTATTAAAATGATCTAATTTATCTGGCTTAATCCTCACTCATTCTGAGTTAAGCAAGAAAGTAATCAACATAATACAAAGAAATGAAGCAGTATATATTTGATTATTCTAAAAGCAATACACACTTATTATGAAAAATTATATGAACAAAATATGCAGAGAAAATACAAAGTAAATATCACCTACAATGCTTTCTCCTAGAAATAACCATTCAACATGTGGTTTCCTTTCTTATAATCTATGCTTTCCTTATGTACCATTTCAAAGCATAATTGTAATTAAGAATATAGAGAGCTTTGTGTGAATGTTTCATATAGTTTTTTTAAAAGTGTTTTTTCTTTCATCCAATATTGCCGGCTTTAAGAATTTTTTTCCAAATAAAATGTCATATATTGGGTGACATCACAGAAAATGGTGAAGTAGGGTACTCAAAAAATTGGTACCTCTACTGAAATACCCATAAGCTAACAAACACTGGCACAATCCCCCAATTCATATTAATCACAAGAAGTCCAGAATAGCCCAAATAATCTTGAAAAAGAAGAATAAGTTTGCAGAACACAAACTTCCTGATTTCAAACTTACTATAAAGCTACAGCAATCAAAACAGAGTGGTACTGGCATAAGAACAGATGTATAGACTGATGGAATATAACAGAAATTCCAGATATAAACTCATTCATCTATGGTCAAATGATGTGCGACAAAGGTGCCAAGGTCACGAAATGGAGAAATAATGATCTCTTTAACAAATGTTCCTGGGATAACTGGACAGCCACAAGAAACTGGACAGCCCTACCAAAAGCATAAGCAACAAAAACAATGGATAACTTAGGCTTTATCAAAGCTGAAGGCCTTTGTGCATCAATGATATTATCAAGAAAATGAAAAGACAGCCTAATGATATATCTGATAGAATTTTGTATCCAGAGTATAAAAAGAACTCTTACAACTCAATAACAAAAAGACAATCCAATTTAAAAGTAAGCAAAGGACTTCGCGAGACAGTTCTCCAAAGAAGAAATACAAATGACCAATGAACACATGTAAAAATGCTCAACAGCATTAGACGTTAGGGAAATGCAAATATAACCCTGGTGAATTACTTCTTCACACTCACTTGAATTATTATAATAAAAATATGAAATAACAAATGTTGGCAAGGATGTGGAGAAACTGGAACCCTTGCTTATTGATGTTGGGAATTTAAAAGAATTCAGCCACCACGGAAAACAGGTTGGCTATTCCTTATAAAGTGAAACATAGAATTACCGACTATATAACCCAACAATTCCACTCTAGGTATAGACCTGAAGGAATTGAAAACAAGTGCTCAAATAAATGCATGTACATGCATGCTCCCAGCAGCAAATACCCAAAAAGTAGAAGTGGCTAAAGTGTCCATCAATGGAAAATGGATAAACAAATTGTGGTATATACATGCAATGGAATAATATTAATCCATAAAAAGAAATGAAGCTCTGATACATGCTACCATGTGGATGAATCTCAAAACATTATTCTAAACTAAAGAAGCCAAATACAAGAGATCACATATTATATGATTCCATTTATATGAAATATCTAGAATAGGTAAATCCATAGAGACAGAAACTAGTCTACTCACTGCCAAGAGCTGGGGAGACAGGGAAGGGGAAAAGTCTTTTGGGATACACAGAAGTGGTGGGTGCACAACACTGTGAATGTACTAAATGCTCTTAATTCTTTGCTTTAAAATGGTTTTCATTTTTATGTTATATGAATTTTACTTCAGTAAGAAAAGGAAAGCCATATTGCATGTATCAATAGTTTGTTCTTTTGTATTACTGAGAGGTATTCCATTGTATGGATGGAATCATAGTGACAGATAATGAATCAGGGGATCATGCTGGGAGAAAGGAGTGCCTGTAGAGAGGCAGGATGAGGGAGTTGTGTTGATGGTTCTTACAAATGCCATAAAATGTCATAGAACTAAAAATCAAGGAAAAACAAATGAATGTACACAATAACTGGTCATTTAGTTAATAGTATCATAACAGTCCCCAAATCCTGGCCTTGATACTTCTGACTATGTGGTCACTCAATGCCCCTTGTCCCAGAGCTCCATGCCCACCCAGGCATGGCGGAGCTCCATGGCCTGCTTTGTAAAAGGCTTTATCTTTTCTATAGATGCCCAGGTTTTGCTCCTGAGCTCTAGGAATTGAGGTCATGACTCTCCTCCTGGGGTTTGCATAAACTCTACCCAGAATCTTTTCTCACCATAGATACTTTTAATGACATGGAGTCTCTTGGGTTCTATGACATGAGTGTCAAGCAGGCTTGTACCATATTCTGGACCTCCTGACAGCCTTAGAATCATATGGTGTATGAACCTGAGTAGTATTCCCAAGTGTGGAACATGCTGCTTTCAGGACCCACATCACGGTGCTGCCATCTTTTTTTTTTTTTTTTTTTTTAAGATTTTATTTATTTATTCATTCAGAGAGAGAGAGAGAGAGAGAGAGGCAGAGACACAGGCAGAGGGAGAAGCAGGCCCCATGCAGGGATCCCGACGTGGGACTCGATCCCGAGACTCCAGGGCCACCCATGAGCCGAAGGCAGGCACCAAACCGCTGAACCACCCAGGGATCCCCTAGGTGCTGCCATCTTAATGGTGAGAAGATACGTATTAATTTATTCTTAATTGGGAGAGCAAGTCTCATTATGTCCAAGATCCTTGAGCATTTCAGTGATATGGTCAGCCTCTTACTCTTTACCTCTAAACTCTGGACTGTACATGTGTTATCAAGGCCTTGCTACTTCTGTCCCAGGTGACATTATGTCTTTAATACATGGGTGCATGTGATGTTCTGTAGAATATCTAGATCGTGTGGTTCTCTCTGAGTAGGAAGGTTCATGAGACTGTGAAGACAGGTCATTAACGTATATTGCTGTCTGTTCCAAGTGACTGAGAAATATTTCTGATTTTCCTTTTTCAAGAGAAATGAAACAGAATGCATTTCATACATCAGAGGTCACATACTCTGTACCTGAGGTCATGTTAATCTGTTCTAGTAAAGATGCCACAACTGGCATAGAAGCTGCAAGTAGAGTTTTTACTCAGGTGAGTTGGGCATGCGGTCCAGGCTGGTAAATTAAATGGGCAATGGTGGGGAGTACCACCACTGAATTCCTTTTGTTTTTGAGGGCAGAACTAATCTCTACATTCCCTCTGAGATGTGATATAATTTTTAATTTACTCACCAGGCAGGGAGGTGGACACAATTTCAAAGGCTTCCACTTAGCCATCTCCATTACAATACTTCTCATTTCACAGACAAGAACTAACAAATGGCTTCTGCCAACTACAATGTGTATTTTTTTTTTTCAGTTATACATTCAGGGATCAGGAAATACCCACTAGTATGTCACTGGACCGGATGATGGCTTTGTATACCATTCTGGCCTCAGAATTCCATTTATTGTCCGTCCTCCTACACACACCACTAGGTATAGGTGGGCAGGGTTATGATGACACTATATACCTTTGGGACCCTCTGTCCAACAGTTCTCAAAATATGTAGTATTCTCTTTCCCTCAGGGTGTGTTATCTACAAAAATAACCATAATCTCTTCTGGGGAAAGCCTGGGTAAATCATTATTGTATACAGTTGTTATGGTGTTCAAGATCCTTTTACCTGGACAGCAGTCCTCCCCATCAGTCAATCGACTTCGGTCTGAAAAGTGAGCAAAATTAACTTGGCCACAGCAACTTCTTGCAAGATACATCTATGAAGGCAAGGGAAACAAAAGCAAAAATGAACTATTGGGACTTCATCAAGATAAAAAGTTTCTGCACAGCAAAAGCAACAGTCAACAAAACAAAAAGACAACCTACAGAATGGGAGAAGATATTTGCAAATGACTTATCAGATAAAGGGCTAGTATCCAAGATCCATAAAGAACTTATTAAACTCAACAGCAAAGACACAAATAATCCAATCATGAAATGGGCAAAAGACATGAACAGAAATCTCACAGAGGAAGACATAGACATGGCCAACAAGCACATGAGAAAATGTTCCGCATCACTGGCCATCAGGGAAATACAAATCAAAACCACAATGAGATACCACCAGTGAGAATGGCGAAAATTAACAAGACAGGAAACAACAAATGTTGGAGAGGTTGTGGAGAAAGGGGAACCCTCCTGCACTGTTGGTGGGAATGTGAACTGGTGCAGCCACTCTGGAAAACCATGTGGAGGTTCCTCAAAGAGTTAAAAATAGACCTGCCCTACGACCCAGCAATTACACTGCTGGGGATTTACCCCAAAGATACAGATGCAGTGAAACAGCAGGACACCTGCACCCCGATGTTTCTAACAGCAATGTCCACAATAGCCAAACTGTGGAAGGAGCCTCGGTGTCCATTGAAAGATGATGGATAAAGAAGATGTGGTCTCTGTATACAATGGAATATTTCTCAGCCATTAGAAACGACAAATACCCACCATTTGCTTCAACGTGGATGGAACTGGAGAGTATTATGCTGAGTAAAGTAAGTCAATCAGAGAAGGACAAACATTATATGGTCTCATTCATTAGGGGAATGTAAAAAATAGTGAAAGGGAATAAAGGGGAAAGGAGAGAAAATGAGTGGGAAATATCAGAGAGGGTGACCACACATGAGAGACTCCTAACTCTGGGAAACAAACAAGGGGTAGTGGAAGGGGAGGTGGGCCGGGGGTGGGGGTGACTGGGTGATGGGCACTGAGGGAGGCACTTGATGGGATGAGCAACGGGTGTTATACTATATGTTGGCAAACCGAACTCCAATTAAAAATATAAAGAAAAATAGAAACTGGGCCATGGATCACATTTTTAAAAAGATTTTGTTTATTTATTCATTAGAGACACAGAGAGACAGAGACATAGGCAGAGGGAGAAGCAGGCTCCCTGTGGGGAATCTGATGTGGAACTCAATTCAGGGACCCCAGGATCATGCTCTGAGCCTAAGGCAGAGCTCAATCACTGAACTACCCAGGCATTCCCCATCCATCACATTTTTTTGTTAGGGTGGCTTCTTTCAGCCTTTTGGTCATTAATCCTTGATTTCTGGCTTGATAAACCCTTGTTGGCTGCTGATCAATCTTGATCTGACGTATACTGGGTTCTAGTAACTACATCAATAGCTCTTTTGGTATCAGAAACTCTGACTGCCTCTCCGATCTTGCTACTACTTAAATAATGGTCCCATCCTGCCCCTGGTGGTTATGCATTGTCACCTGGTTTCTATTATTTAGGGATCTTATCATCCCCGTGAAAAATATTGAGTTTAGTTCTACCATCAGCTCTGTCTGACAGAAGATGATCACCACTGAGCTTCTTCATAATCCTAATGTCCTTATCACTGCACAGTTTATTGTTTGGACCTTTATGGTCATATATCCATGTTAAAATACCAACTTCTCTGAGTCTTTGATCCCTTCTGCTACTATCTGTCATGGGAGTTCTGGCATTAATGTCTAACTTGGTGTTAGAACTGTCTTACCAGCACATCAGCATGCACTCTTCGGTGTGCTGCTTGGATGCTAAATTCTGTGTCATGGTAGCATTCTCCCATAAAGAAACTTTCAGTGTCTAGCCCTATATTCTGGGTCTTGACTCAGCATCCTCAGGATTCTGACCTATACACATTCTGCTGGCACTTGCCAGCACCTGCTGACTAATTCCTATAGCTTACTCAGGATATAGTCCCTTTCTCTCTTGGCAGAACCAGAACTTTTCCAGCCATTGATCTATACCTTACTATGGGTCTAGTGACCAGGAGGGAAAGTGTGTGTCAATCTGCAGATGGGAAGGAATGGAGGGGTCAGGGAGAGAATGTGTCACTTAACAAGGCAAAATCTTCTACATCATTTTTAACCAAATGCAGAACACTAGACTTAGCTGGAAAGATTTGGCTCTTTCTATAGATCCAGGGAGTCTAGAATGCAAGGTTTTTTCCATTTCATGCTCCCAGATTTCCCTATCCCAAGCCTCAGGGTCCCACCCTTCTCAATCATGGCCTTGACCTTGGCAGAACATTCTTCCTACAGTTGAAAATTAACCTTCTCTGGAGCTCTATTTATCTTATGAGTAAGTTCTGGTCCTGATACACAGATTTGTTTTCTGCCCTTCAGCTCGTCAGATGAAAGCCTTTTTTTATATACTTCTAAAGAAGTCCTCTTGTTTTCACACTGAGTCTCTAATTGATGATTAATGACTCTCAGCCTCTTTAGTTTTTCTCCCACTCATCTGTCATCTCATTCCATGATCTCTGCAATTGCTCTTTCCTTGATACTTCTCTAATAACCGAGAAGCTGCGTGTTGTGCCAGCCAGTACATTTCCTTCCTCTGGTATCCCATCCTGTTTTCACACAGATGATGGTTTTAGCAATTGCATTGCTATTGCAAACCAGGAGTTTCCTATGCTCTACCCTACCATAAATATAGTGCTTATTGCCAGCCCACTGGCAGATGATCCAGATGATCCCAAATTCCATTTTAGAGTCTGTTTCTTCAGACCACTCCAGGTATTAGATGTCATAGATCAGGCAATCTATGAAACAGATCATGAGCTAGAGATTTTTATGAAAGGAATCTATTGGGTTATGCCCTTGAGATCAATACCCACAGAGGAGTGATGGATGCAAGAATGATACCATCAGAAGCTGAACAGTGACCCACATACAAAAGGGCCTCAGCACTCTGTGGGGAGATAGGATAGGAGATAGGATTGCTCCTCAGGGTTGCCCTAAAGGAAGGCTAGAAAGTCAAGTGTCATTGGATGTAGGCTGTTCCCAGAAAGAGCCATGTCCTTACGTTAGAAGATGATGTTCATTTGAGAACAATTTCCAGAGACAGAGAGATTCAGGTAACAGCTGTCTATAGCCAACATTTCCAGAATCTGGATAAATTAATTATTCAGTACTAGGGGTGATAGATAGGACCTGAGAATTGCACCACAGAATCCAGGGTGGAATTTTAGGGAGGGGTTATCCAAGCAGCTCAATGGGTTCTAAAATTACTTTAAAAGTGGAAGAAGTAAAGGGGCAGAGATTTTAAGTGGAGGTTAATTCCAAATTTGGGGAGCATTCTAGGTTCTAGCTTAAATGTTGTAAATATGACATTGGAGAAGTATGAGATTAGTCAATGCTTCAGCTCCCTGCAGACTAAAAAAATGTTAAAGGAAATCCTTCAGATGGAAGAAAACTGATGCCAGGTGAGAAGGTGAATCTACATGAAGAGATGAAGAACATCAGATATTATAGAAATATTAGCAAATACAAATTTAAAAGCCTTTTTCTTTCAAAAAAATTCTTTAAAAATAAGTGTTTAAAGAAAAAAATGATAATATTTTGGGCAGTTTATGCAGAAATAAAATGTGTAAAAATGATAGCACAAAAGACAAGGAGGAGCAAATTAAAATATACCATTATGAGGTATTTACATTAAATCTGAAATGGCATATTATTTTTTGAAGGTAGACTCTGAGAAGCAAAAGACACATCTTTAAACTGTAGAACAATACTAAAAAAAAGTATAGTGTATAAGTCTATATTGGCAAAAAATTGACATAAAATATACTAAACTCAAGATTATAAAAGAAAAAGGAAAATATGGACAATGAACAAATAGACAGCAGCTTTAAATCCAACATTGTTTGCATTGCATGTGGGTGGTCTAAATATTCCATTTATAGGGCCGCCTGGGTGGCTCAGCAGCTGAGCATCTGTGTTTGGCTCAGGGTGTGATCTTGGGGTCCTGGGATTGAGTTCTGCATTGGGATCCCTGCAGTGAGCCTGCTTCTCCCTCTGCCTGTGTCTCTACCTCTCTCTCTCTCTCTGTGTCTCTCATGAATACATAAATGCTCCATTTACAAAGCAGAAGGCTGAGAGGTTAGATTAACAAGGAAGCATGGCAAATTATACGTCCTCTACAAGATACACTTCATGAAGAAACAGATATAAGTAAACAAAAGATGGAAACAAGACTGTCCCAATATGAATTATGAGACAACCAGAGAGCACTAATAATTGTATCACACAAAGTAGACTTGAAAGCAAGGGACACTGCCACAGGTCAGGAAAGACACTGAATAATAACACATATGTGCACATCCATTAAGAAGACTTAACACTCCTAAATGTCTATGCATGTAACACAGCTTCAAAATCCACCGAGCAGAAACTAAGAAAACTGAAAACAGAAATAAATAAATCTCCTACGGTAGCTGGAAATTCCAACTTTTCTGTCAGTGACTGATAGAGTAAATATACAGAAGAACAATAAAAATATGGAACACATGAACTGCACTGTCAACCAACTGATCTAATTGATATTCATACTACATGACACCTACTAGTGGCAAAATACACATAACTTCAATCGCATGTTAAATATTCACTAAGATAGGCTGTCTTCCAGGACACCAAACACCTCTCAATAATCTTTAAATGAATCAAATCGCACAAAAATACAAACTCTGAATCACAGGCAATTGCAGTAGAATAACAAGGATATATTTGGCAAACTCCTCCAATGTTTGGAAATTAAACAAGATACATTTAAATAACCCATAGGTTTGAAAAGAAAAAGAAAACACAAGAAAATAGTTTGAATTAAGTGAAGATGAAAAAGCAAAATAAGAAATTTTTGGGGTGGGCATGCAGGGAAAACAGTGTTTGTAAAAGATTTATAACTTGTAAACAAAAGATTTAAAAATAAGTAATTGAATATTTCAACTTGAAAAAGTAAGAAGAGAGAGAGAGGAGGAAAAAATCAAGCAGAAGTACATATAATGAAGAACATGATAAATGAGTACCAGCTAGTAGAAGACAACGGCAACAGCCTTCATCCCTATCTGCCCAGTTTTCGTCCAGAAGGGATGGAAAACAGGAAGTAAGAAAGAATAAAAGCGCACAAAAAGCACACCCTCAGGATAACAGAAAATGCTCATGCTTCAAAATCCCTATATTTAAAAGCAGGGAGGGTGCTAAATTCTGGGGTGCAGCCTCTTGTGCTCCTTCTCCATGCACACCTTGCCCCAAGGCCGACAAATCCTAAGGGTACGGAGAGAAAAGAAAGGGGCTAGCCCCAGACCCAGACTGACCCCAAACCACAGTCATAAAGACTGAGTCAGCCCTCAATCTGAAACTACTAGAAAGCATCTGTAGTATCAGAAGGGACTTGAAAATATGCATACACTGAAGGGACAGTCTTCAAAATGAATGACTTCCCAGGTAGGAAAGAACAGGCAAAGAAGGGAGACACGACCTTGGCAATTGGGTGGTGAAGGGGAAAGGGCGAAAGGGGCATTCCAAGGTCTTCTGCAAAAAAAAGAAGAAACACAGCTCCTCTCCCTCACCGCACACCGCTAAAAACAAATCCTCTGAAGTCCCCAAACTTTGCTTCACTAAAAAAGAGGGCATTGTGAAACTTGGAATTTGGAAAACAACTTTAGTCCCACAAAGACAAACAATGGAAGTTTAACATGTCCCTACGGGTTGCTGCAAAAAACAAAACAAAACAAAACAAAAAAACCCAAAGTTAAATTCAACACTCACCCACTAAGGTAGATTACCACCTGACAAATCATCACGGAGCAGAAGAAACTCCAAGTGGAGTTGCATGGACCCACATGAGCATTTGAGGACATGAATAAGAACCCTGAAAACTATGAACAGAAATGAACAAAACAAACAAAAAACACCCAAAGAAAAATAAAACAAAAGGGGTTCATTCAACTTAGGAAATAAATGAAAGAAAAGACAAAGTTATCTCAGATTTTAGTAACGAGTTACAAGAGGTAGACTCAAATGAGAATTTAATGAGAACCATTGAAAAAAGGCACAAAAATGATAAAAATAATTTTTAAATGAGGTTTAAAAAATAAAAGCATCAAAAATGTAGTAGAATGGAAGAACAGGCAAAGTAGGAAAATCATTTCTATTTGGGGGGCTAGGGAAGAAAATAGACAAGAGGATGGATTTTTAAAACTATAACCCATGAAAACCTTCCAGAAAAAAAAAGTAAAGATTACTTCAATCTGTACCTTGAAAGAATTTATCAGGTACCTAGGAGCATTAATTCAGAATGATCAACTCTGAGACACATCCCAGGGAGATGTTTAGATTTCAAAGATAAAAAGTTTCTCGGCAAAAAGATCAAATAATTTACAAAGATAAAAGAATTAGACTGCCATCTGATTCTTCAAAAAGGAACATAAAGGAAGAAAAAAAAAGCAGCATTTTTTTAAAAAGTACCAAGACTACTGGAAACCTGCTTTCAACATACAGAGAGGTAAGGGAACTCTGTGTCTGTCAGTGCTTCTTGAAGACTTTATATAGAGCACGAGCCTCATATATCTTCACAGCAACCGAATCCGGAACAATTTGTGAGAAAGTAAATGGTAATAGTCAAGAATAATAAGCTATAGAATAAATAGCTATGAATCTGCAGTAATATAAATGAACAGAGAAGGGTCAGCTTTCTCTTGTACTGGAATTCTAATTAATACAATTTATTTCGTGGAATGATACAAAAGAAAATCAGCATTGAGCAAATACAGCAGCAAAAATTGTTACAGCCAAGAGTGATGAAGATGCTAAAATTAGTGGAGAAACCAGATATCTGCACTGATTTAAGGCACTTCCCCACAAAATAGTCACCCGCGACAACAGGAAAGATAGTAACTTTACTGTGGAGAAATCCAGCATCAGCCACATGACCAAAGTGAACATCACCAGTGAGAAGGCACCTTGATGCCTCTTCATATGAAGCACAGAAATTAGGAGAAGACATTGATATTAATATCAAAAAATGAAATGCTCAGGAATACATTTAACAAAATGCATATACTATGTATACACTGAAAACTACCAAAGGTTTTTTTTTTTTTTTTAGATAAAATTAAGAATAAACAAATAAATGGAGAAATATACCATGTCCCTGAGTTGGAAGACTCAATATTGTTTAGATAGAAATTGTCTCCAAAATTGATATATGGATTCAACGCATTCCTAATCAAAATTCCATCTGGCTATTTTATACATTTGATAGGCTGATTCCAAATTTATATGAATATGCAAAGAATCTTAAATTGCCAAAACGATCTTGCAGGGGGAGGACAAAGTTGGAGGAGTTACCATAACTGATTTCAAGACTTACTGTAAAGCCACAGTAATCAAGATAGGGTAGTGTTGTTATAGAAACAGACATTCAGATCCATGGAACAGAGTAGGGACCAGAAAAAAGCAAACCTAAATAGTACATGAATTTTCAATGAAGCTGTCAAGGTAATGAAATGGAGGGAAAAAGGAGACTTTCAATATGTGATGTTGAGACAAACTGGATATCCTAATAAAAAAGAATAACCTCTAAGGAGGAAGCTAAAGCTATAAAATCTCTAGAAGAAAATACAGAAGTTCTTAGTGGCAGCAAAGATTTCTTACGTAGGACACAAAAGGACTGTTTTGAAAGCCCTGGCCCCGGATTTTCTTTTTGTAAAGCAGGTGCCTGGGCTAAGCTTCAATCGTGGGGGGTCTGCTCTTGGAAGGGGGCTCTTTCCAGTAGGCCTGCTGCCTGCCCTTGGCTAGATGGAGAGCCAGGCCACCCCTGCCCCCATCCCAGGCTCCTTAGTAATCTTGGTTGTTTTTGATAACTGACCTTTGGGTCTTTTGTTTTGTTTTGTTTTTTTCTTCCCATGCTTTAAATTCCTGCTCTTATGTTTTAAATTCACCAAGACAGAGTAAGCCCATGATATTTTAAGCCGCTACCCCCCTGGACCCCAATAAAGAGCAGAATCTTGGGGCTTTGCTCGCTCCTTTTCTGAAACCTTGATTATGGCCCCAGATGTGCTGTGTAATTTCCAGATATTATAAGTAAAAAACCTTTTCCTTCAAAGTTTCCTGAAGATTATTGTTGAGGGAGTCTTGCAATTATAATAAGAACCACAAGGGTATACACTTTATAGAAAAGAAAATTGGTAACTTGGATTTCATCAAAATTAAATACTTATTGTAGCTCATATATATAAGTATACATATATACACATATATTTCATATATGTGTGTGTATATATATTATATATATATATATACACATAGGCTGATACCCACAATATATAAAAAACTCTTACAACTCAATAATAAAAAGCAAAGAAATACAATTAAAAATAGTCAGTAGATCTCTAGGATTTATTCATCTTGCATAACTAAAGCTTTGTATGCTTCGGCCAATACGCCCCATTTTGTCCGCCCTCCTCAACGAACATTTCACCGTTTCTATGAGTTTGACTCGTTTAGATTCCTCATATAAGTGGAATTACACAGAATTTGTTCTGGGACTGATTTCACTTAGCATAATTTGTGTTCATTTGTGCTGCAGCAAATGGCAGAATTTCCTTCTTTCTAATGGCTGAATAATATTCCATTGTACGTAAATACATATTTTCTTTATCCATGTATATGTCGATGGACATGCAGGTTGTTTCCATGTGTTAGTTATTGTGGATGATGTTGGAAGGAACATGGCAGAGTGAGAATCTCTTTAAGATCCCTATTTCAATTCCTTTGGATATATACCCAGAAGTGAGATTACTGGATCATATGCTAGCTCTATTTTTAATTTTAATTAGCACCACTTATTTGCTTATGTTAATATGAATTTGCTTCTGTTAAGTGTTCTTATCACATAAAGAGAAAAATAAAGAGTGCAGGAGGAATTTTTTGGAGATGATGGATCTGTTTATAGCATTGATTGTGATGATGGTTTCACGGGTGTATGCTTATCTCCAAACTCATCAAATTGTATGTATTCAATAAATATGCACAGCTTTTTGTATGTTAATCATACCACAATAAAGTGATTTTTGGAGGCACCTGGGTGGCTCAGTGGTTGGGCGTCTGCCTTTGGGCCAGGTTGTGATCCCAGGTGCTGGGATCGAGTCCCACATTGGGCTCCCTGCAGGGAGCCTGCTTCTCCCTCTGCCTATGTCTCTGCCTCTCTCGCTCTCTCTCATGAATAAATAAATAAAATCTTTAAAAAAATAAAGTGATTTTTTAAAGTTAAAAGATTCATACACTTTGCAAAAGAAGATGTCTATACAATATTATATATTATGTATTCTACATATGTGGTCCATGTGTATTTTAGGAGGAGATGTTCAACATTATTAGACACCAGGAGAATGAAAATTAAAACCATGAGACTAACCAGAATTTAAAAGACTGACAGAACTAAGTGTTGACAAAGATGGAAAGCAAATGAAAACAAAGATGTGTAGCAACCAGTAGATATGCAAAATGGTGCATCTATGTCGGGAAACATTTTGACAGGTTTTTTGACAGTTTCTCATAAATTTAAGTGTGTATTTTACCATATCACCCAGGAATTCCACCCCTGGGTATTTATCCAAGAGAAAAACATATGTCCACACAAAGATGGTGCCTTTGCTTTATTTGTGCTCACTGAGAACTAGCGAGAACTATCAACAGGTGAAGGATGAGCAGACTGTGTGACATCCCCGTGATGGGATACGGAATTCCTGCTCTGATCAGCAGTAAGAAATACACTACTGATGCACAGGAAATAATGATTCTCAGAGGTTATATGCTGAATGGAAGGGGGCTGACACAAAGAATTACGTACTGTGCGATTCTGTTTCTTAGACATCCTAAGAAAGGTCCAACTAACCCAGAATGGCAAGAGATACTTTGGCTTTTGCCAATTCCTGAAAGGAAAGGACGGGAGTTTGGGGAAGTGGTGATGGTTACATGGGTGTACACATTTGTCAAAGCTTGTTGAAGTGCACACTTAAAATTAATGTATTTTATTGTTATGTAAATAGATCTCAACAGAATTGATTTTAAAAATCACACTTTTTTAAAATTTTTATTTATTTATGATAGTCACAGAGAGAGAGAGAGAGAGGCTGAGACACAGGCAGAGGGAGAAGCAGACTCCATGCACCGGGAGCCCTATGTGGGATTCGATCCCGGGTCTCCAGGATCACGCCCTGGGCCAAAGGCAGGTGCCAAACCGCTGCGCCACCCAGGGACCCCTAAAAATCACACTTTTGAGGCAAGTTCAAAGCATGGCATTGAGTCTCACCCATGTGATTTGGTTGCATGAGAATAATAAAATCTTGAAAAATTCTGCAAGTCCAACTGATTTTTTTTGTTGTTGTTACATTAAAAGGGCAATGAAACAACTTTGAAAAACTTCAGCCTCACCTGTGCTGAGAGCTGCTGTTAGAGATCTGACATAGCAAATGGAGATCAGCAGAGAAAGCCATTGGCTCATGGCAGAGCCACACCTTGGACCCAGGACTCAGGGCCAGGGTGACCATGCTGAGCGAGTGGAGGATGACAGTCCCCCCCGAGCCCACAGATGCAGGAAGTCTGACTTGGGAACAGAAGGTGCCCCTCCTTGATCATACAGGGGCTGGTGTTAGAAGTGGGGTGTATGTCTGAGCTAGCCTCACTGCAGAGATGGCCTGGCACTGAGCTGGCTTTCCCCTAGTGCCTGAGCCCTCGGCCAGTGCGGTGTTAAAATTCCTCTACCAAGAAGACTTCTGGATGCAGGAGCCAGACATTCATGGAGAGGCCAGATTTGCCTGCAGGGAACTGGGCAGGGCTGATGGCATAGAGTGGCCGCCCTGCAGGTGCCTGATAACCATCTATCCCCCTCCTGACACTCTTCCCTGCCCACAGCAGGGTCAATTCTTCATCGCTACTTGAGGAAGGACCACGTACCTGCCAGCTACATGCTGTAGCAGAGCCATAGCTGGGCCTAGGCTGTCTGGTTCCCACTGCACCATGACTTGTGGCCACCATGCTAGGCACCGGTCATGGCATTACATAGACAGTAGTCAGGAGGTCACAGTCTTATATCAAATGCGTGGAGGTTCCTTGCTCACCTTCTGCCTTTATCAGATGCAGGTAAGGCTGGGGGCAGCAAAGCCTGGGAGACAAACGTGAGCAGATAGCTACATGGGGTGAGTGGCTAGCAGGTTTGTTGACCTGCAGTGCACCTGGGCCACACTGCTCTCCTAATTGACAGTTGGTAGCCAAACTCCTTAAAATAGAGTTTCAATTATTTCAGAAAGGACATCTGTTCTACTAACTCCAAAATTCATTGGGATGTGATAAGCCTGGATTTCACCTAATCATGTACATTATGCAGACGAAGAACTAACCCGAATGGTTTACTTTTCTTCTTCACTCAACTCCTGACACAGTGGCCAGTTCCACCCTGACGTTGTGGCAGTGGGCAGAGAACTGGTGAAGGTCAATTCCTGGCCTTGGATGAGGGCAATCTAAAATCCATAGTGTGGCCAAGATGAGGAGGAGATGTTCTCTGAGCTATTACTTGTGTTTGTTGAGTACATAAGCACTCTGCTAGGATTTAGGGACTCGATGCTAGCAAACATACTCAGCCCTCAACAATAAGCACTTGCAAAATTGGAATGCCAGCATTTTCTCTTTGAGACAATCCCCTCTAAACCAGGAGACAAATTGGGCCTATCAACTAAATTACCGGGAGGAATATTTCCACCACCCTTGTGACCAACCCATCTACTAAACTCAGTGTGGTAGAAGCCCACAGGCTAACTTTGGGCAAAACTCCATCCCTAATGCCCATAACATAGCAGCTGCAGAGTCCCAGACTGTGCTCTTGAGTTTCACCTTTTGCACCACCCATAACCCAACAGCAAGTCAGTATTTATTTGAATGACCTACAGATCTGCAGAAGGCCCAGAGATGTTTCCAGAATATTAGAGAATTTACATTTGTGACAATGACTAAATTTAGTATAGCATCTAAGGAATTTTTAAATATGTGTTTGGTACCACAGTTGGTGTTGAGATGCATTAGCTCATAGAGACCAAGTAATATATTCAAGGTTACTAAGCTGTTAAGTTGCACAAGTGAATTTGGCTCCAGCTGCACCTTTAATCATGGTGGTTTGAGAGAAAGGATGTTCAGTGGCATGGGCTGGGACAGAGACCACCAATGGCCTGCCTCTCACCCCTGCAAATTCACTCTGCTCACCTCATTTAGGGGATGGATGCTTATGATCAGACCATCAGGTAATGCTATGGATTTTCTTGGCAGATGACAAGTAGAATGCTGAACTTCACCCTCCACCACACCTGGCTCTGTCTCAAGATCTGCCCCATTATTCTGTGTCCCAGGGGAATGCTCAGTTACTCTCAGAAATGTCACTCAAAGAGAAAATGCTGGCATTCCAATTTTGCAAGTGCTTATTGGTGAGGGCTGAGTATGTTTGCTAGCGCCGAGTCCCTAAATCCTAGCAGAGTGCTTATGTACTCAACAAACACAAGTAATAGCTCAGAGAACATCTCCTCCCCATCTTGGCCACATGATGGATTTTAGATTGCCCTCATAAAAATGTGCAATAAACCAATATAATACAAATAAAAAATAATAATGCAGAACTGAAGGCCCGTTGTAGGGCAGAAACTATGTTGACTGGGCCATGGATTTGGCTGTAGGCTTGAAAAATCCTCAAGTTCCTGTTTGTGCCTTTCTTTAATATTTTCTCTCTCATCTCTGTTTGTATTTTGTAGGCGAGCTTATGATTGCATTGATTCTTACTACATAAGGTGCTATTCCTCAATGTGGACACATCTGGGTCATTCTCTTTCTACACAGCTTATATGAGTGGCTGTTTTTGTGCAGAGTATAGTTCCAGGCTTTCTCCAATTCCTCACCTGCTATCTGCCATTTTCATCATTATTATCATTGGCACCAACTTAACTCCCTAACATGATTTACTAAATACATATGTGTAGATAGCCAGAGAAAATCAGTAGTTATTCATGACGCATTGGCATATACAGATGATCATTAACTAATCACATTTATGCTCTGCTAGAGTCTTGATTGATTGAAACAAATAGTTTCTTGCTGAAGAATAAATACTATGAATGAGACTGTGCTGTTTAATAATGTAGGATCCCATGGTAGCACAAGATATGCATACATGGTTGATTAATATTTGCAGTTGCTAGTTTCAACCAGGGATCACATTTAAACTTCAGTGAACAATAAATGATTTACTCTGGGAAACTCTCATGGAGCAGGAAATTGGTTCCATATTTTGCAGATTTTTTTCTTCTCTTAGAGGTCTGCAGGAACATTCTGTATGCTCAATATTTTAGAATAGAATGTCTTTTGATTACTTTATACCCTTTATACTTAATAGTTCAGCAGTTCTCATCCACAGCCAACATTGTTAAGATATCATTTTGCTTCCAACGGCTATGGTGTTGCACTGATGGATTACTTAGGCGATGTATGAGCAGATGTAAATTAACTATCAAGAGCAAAATGAAAGATTAACTTCATTGCTTCCCAGAGACAGTATATTATGAGCATTTTCTTGATTTAATGTATTTGTCTGGGTCTTCTGTCTACAAAATTTTAAAAAATGAATATACAGTAACATATCATCTGTCTGGCATCACGAAATGAGTTATGTCATTAGCAGTAGCAGATTATTTCTTTCCTAATTACAAGGACAACCTTTAATCATTTTTTAAAAATGGAGAATGCAACAAAGAACAATATGAACATAAAAATCATCTATAATACCATAATTCTAGTAACTAAGGCAACAGTCTTTATCCTAATATAAATTACTTTGATCTTTTTTTTCCCTAGGCGGGCTACATATATGCACACCTGTGCATATAATTTACACAAAGACCTATTGTACACTCTAACATACTTTGTGATTTAATACATTATAACTATTTTTCAATGTCATTTGATATTTTTTCTCTCTTGAACATTTAAAGGAATACACAGAATTCTATCTTTGGAACTATCCTAACTTATTTAGTTAATAGCATATTGTTAAATATTCAGGTTGTTTTCAATGTTAGGTTGTTTGTATTTATATAATTATAAGCAACTACTCACTGAGCAGCACTCTGGTATATTTCTACACAAAAATTTTGATTATTTCTTTAGATGAATTGTTATAAGCAGAATTGTTATATTAAAGAGAAAATACATTTTAAGTCTTTATTTAATGCATATTACAAACTTTCTTTCTGAAAGATTCCTCTGATTTACATTCAAACTAGCAGTGCCATTCCTCAAACCTTCTCTAACGCTAGTTATATGATTTACTATGCCTGTCCTGGCAAACTGTAAAATATTTTTGCATCTTAACATTAGTTTAATTTCTATTTTTTATTACCAATGATGTTAATTTTACTTCTAATGTGTATTTCCTTTGCTTTTAGATTTTTTTTTTTTGAGGGAGCTTTCCTAAGAAGTATTATTTACCTATTTCTGTGTAACATATTATCATATGCTTAGTGGCTTAAAACAACACACAGTCATTGTCTTGTAGTTCCCATGGGTCAGGAATCTGGCATGACTAAGTTAGGTGCTCTGTGAAGGTGAGCCAGGGCTGAGGTCTCATTTGATGAGACTCAGTTGAGGAAGGATCAACTTCCTACTCACTTGTGTGGTTTTTGACAGGATTTAGTTCCTTTCAGGCTATTGGACTAAGGGCCTCTGTTTCTAGTTGGCTGTTAGCCAGAGGCCTCCCTCAATGCTTCATCACATGGGCCATCTCAACATGGCAATCTGCTTCATCAAAGGGAGACAGTTCACTAGCAAGATGGAAGTTAGACATTTTATAATCTAACCATGAAAGCAACATCCCCTCATCATTGGGGAAGAGATTGACTAAGGCCAAGGATACCAGAGGCAGAGATCATCAGGGACCATAAGAAGATACCCAGCATAATGCACTACTCTGTTTTCTTGGAGGTATATATAAAAACATAACTGGCTTTTAACTGTACCTCAAACCTCTATATCTCACATTCTTAATCTGCAAAATTGAGATAAAAATATTAATCAACCCATGGAGCTATTATAAAGATTAAATGAAATAATTCAAAAATCCTTAGAATAAACTCTGGCACTTAGCAAGTGCCATATCATACTTGTAGTTATTTTCATCATCATAATCATCATATCATCATCACCACCATTACCTTCATCATCACCGTCACTATCATCATCACATCCTCATCACCACCATCAACAACCTCATTCTCATCACATCCCCACTGTGTTATCACGTCCTCAAGGACAAAAGGTTATTGTAAGGTTATTAACTTCTTCAGAAATACTTAAAAAATACTTGCTAAATGTATTAAATAATGAGTGAATAAATGGGTGAAAACAAAAATCACTGTCATCTGGGGCTTTACAGGTGAATTCTACCATTTAAAGAAGAGTTAACATCTATTGTTCTCAAACTATTCCAAAACATAGAAAGGGAAGAAAACCTCCCAGATTCATTCTATGAAGCCAGCATTACTCTGCTACTAAAACCAGATAGAATCCTCTAAAAAGGAGAACTACATCATCCTGATGAACATGGATGCAAAAATTCTCAATAAAATATTAGCAAACCCAATCGAACAATACATTAAAAAAATTATTCACCATGATCAAGTGAGATTTATTCCAAGAATGCAAGGAGGCTTAATATTCACAAATCAATCAACATGATATATCACATTAATAAAAGAAAGGATAAGAACCATATGATCTTTTCAATAGAGGCAGAAAAAGCATTTGACATAGTACAGCATCTATTCATGATAAAAACCCTCAGCAACGTAGGTTTAGAGGAAAGATTCCTCAACATAATAAAGGCCATATAAAATAACCCACAGCTAATATCATCCTCAAGGGAGAAAAAATAGAGCTCTTCTTCTATGGCCAGGAACAAGAAAGGGACATCCACTCTCACCACTGTTATTCAGTGTAGTAATGTAAGTCCTAGCCATGGCAGATAATAAAAAGAAGTAAAAGGCAACCAAATTGGGAAGGAAGGAGTAAAGTTTTCACTATTTACAGATGACGATACCATATACAGAAAACCCAAAAGACTGCACCAAGAAACTGGTAGAACTGACATACAAATCAGTAAAGTCACAGGATATGAAATCAACGTACAGAAATCTGTTGCATTTCTATACACCAATAATGAAGCAGCAGAAAGAGAAATCAAGGAATTGATTTCATTTACATCTGCACCAGAAACAGTAAGATACTTGGGAATAAATGTAACCAAAGAGGTAAAAGACCTGTACTTTGGAACTATGAAACACTGATGAAAGAAATTGAAGATGACATAAAGAAATGGAAAGACATTCCATGTTCATGGATTGGAAGAACAAATATTGTTTAGCTGTCTATCCTATCTAAAGCCATCTACACATTTAATGCAATCCTTATCAAAATACCAATGGCATTTTTTTGTACAGAACTAGAATGAACAATCCTAAAATTTGTGTAAGACTCCAAATAGCTGAAGAAATTTTGAAAAAGAAAAACAAAGCTGGAGGCATCGCATTTCCGGATTTCAAGTTATATTACAAACTGTAGTCATCAAAACAGCATGGTACTGGCACAAGAATAGACACATAGATCAATAGAGCAGAATAGAAAGCCAAAAATAAACCCACAATCATATGGTTAATTAACCTTCAACAAAGCAGGAAAGAATATCCGATGGGAAAAAGTCTCTTTAACAAATGATGTTGGGAAAACTGGACAGCCACATGCAAAAGAATGAAACTGGAGCACTTTCTTATACTATGCATAAAAATAAATTCAAAACGGATCAAAGACCCAAATGTGAGACCTGAAACCATAAAAATTCTAGAAGAGAACACAGGCAATTCTTTTCTGATGTCAGCTGTAGCAACTTCTTTCTAGATAGATCTCCTGAGGCAAGGGAAGTAGAAGCAAAAATAAACTATTGGGATTTTGTCCAAATAAAAAGCTTCTGCACAGTGAAGGAAACAATCAACAAAACTGGAAGGCAACTACAGAATGGGAGAAGATATTTGCAAATGACATATCCAATAAAGGGTTAGTATCCAAAATGTACAAAGAACTTCCAAAATTCAACACCTAAAAAATGAATAAGCCAATTGAAAAATGGGCAGAAGATATGAATGGGCATTTTCCCAAAGAAGATATACAGTTGGCCAACAGACACAGGAGAAGATACTCAACATCATTCATCATTAGTAAGTGTATTATTTAGTTTGCCCATTTTCCTGCACTGGCCTTGTTGGGAAGGCTGATGGAGAGGCTAAGGCCTCTCAACCCATGCCTGGGTAGCTCCATTTTATAGGTACAAACTTTCACAGTCACAGCAAATACACAACACGACCAAGATCACATGGCTAGATTGTGGCTTGGGGGCTTATAGCAGATCTGGTGCTAGACTTAGGATGACTTCCAGGAAGTAACATCTGAATGCCACTGGTAGGGACACCTGGGTGGCTCAGCGGTTGAGCATCTGCCTTAGGCTCAGGGCCTGATCTTGGGGTCCCAGGATCAAGTCCCACATTGGGCTCCCTGCATGGGGCCTGCTTCTCCCTCTGCCTGTGTCTCTGCCTATCTCTTTCTGTGTCTCTCATGAATAAATAAATAAAATCTTTTTAAAAAATGAGTGCCACTGGTAGCTGCTGGACAAGCAGAAAGAGAGGATGCAGCATTGCTGAAATCTTGCTATTTACCCTAAATATATCCAGCGAGGATCTTTACATTCAAGGATTCTCAATGTTTCTGTTTTCATAGACAGAATGGCCATTTAAGGACACTGAGTTCTAGTTTTGACATTAAGTAGTTCTGCAGCAAAAAAAAAAAAAAAAAAAAAAAAAAAAAATCCCCTAATTATTTGCCTCATATCCATTTCCCCTTATTTCTTATTTACAACCCTCCTTTTCAGTTACTTTTCTGTTTTTGTCTTGTTTTCATGTGTGGGTATAGACATGTGTGTACATGTGCATGTGTGCATGCTCCAAATGTGTTCAGCTAACCAGGTGCCATTTCTCAGACCAAACTTGTCCATGGATGGTCAGGCAACTGCTGTGACCAGTGAGATACTCTTGGCTGGGAAGTGGAGAGAGGCTCCTTCAGGGAGGAACCGAGTTTGAGTGCCTCTCTTCTGCTCTTTCATCTTCAGGCTTTTTGCTGCCTGGCAGGGGGATGAAATGCTGTAGTCCCTGCCCAGGGCACATGTGGGAGACCACGAAAGTACACACAGCTTAGATTTTTAAGGAAAATGGGACTATCACACCAGTCCTGAATTGCCCACCTCAGATTTATTTTATGTGGGACAAAATATGTCCTTATGTGTTCAAGGCATTATTAATAGAAGGTTTGTCTTCTATATACCCAGACCCTAACTCATCAATCGAGTGATCTCTATCAAGTGAATTCCCACTCTTACCCTTAAGTTTCCATGTCTGTAAAACGGGCTCTGTGAAGGGTGGAAAGAGGAAGCTGGCATTATGATTAGGTGATTTCAAAAGCACTCCTAGTCTATTATTTCATGGTTCTATTCAGATCCCAGGTATCCTATCTATTCTGAAGCCTCAGAATATTGATTCTTAGGCCTTTCCTTAACCCCCTCAAAGGTCCAAGTTTTAAGATAAATCATATTATTGTTATTATTAAAGATTTTATTTATTTATTCATGAGAGACACAGAGAGAGGCAGAGACACAGGCAGAGGGAGAAGCAAGCTTCCTGCAGGGAGCCCGATGTGGGACTCAATCCTAGGACTCTGGGATCATGACCTGAGCCAAAGGCAGACGGTCAACTGCTGAGCCACCCAGGCATGCTGATAAATCATCATTGAAATAAACATGAGAAGAGATCTACTCCTTTAAAGAGTTTTTTTTGCTAGGTGTTATTTTTAAGTGTGTGTGTGTCCTTTTATAGTTTATCTTTCCGGAAAACTTTATTTTTTTAAAAGATTTTATTTACTTATTCATGAGAGACAGAGAGAGAGAGAGAGGCAGAGACACAGGCAAGGAGGAGAAGCAGGCTCCACGCAGGGAGCCTGACGTGGGACTGGATCCTGGGTCTTGAGGATTAAGGCAGGCGCTAAACCGCTGTGCCACCTGGGCTGCCCACTTTTCAGAAAACTTTAATTCTTAGCATAATAAAACCTCATTCAATTGGATTCTACTAGTTAAATTGTGTGGTAACTTAGAGTCTCGGCCAAAGATGACTTCAATTGTAAAACAAATTACTTCTTTTGGGGAAAAAAGAAAGGATGCCCCAAGTAAATCAGCTATAAATAAGGCAAATTTATCTCTGCTCAGAACTGTTCTCAACTACTGTGGAGAATCTATTCACATAACTAATTAATGTACTAATTAGAAACCATTCTCATCCAGCTCATTACATTTTGCTCACTGGCAGAATTTTGCGGGTGGGTCTCCATTCAGCGTTGGCAGGGAGCTGGAAGTAGGAAGGCCTCGTTCCTTTTGAGGTATGGAATTCAGACCTCACTGCCCCATCTACCTGAGTCAGTGGCGTTGGCTCCTGGTTAATTCCTATGTCTCAGGTAAAAGATGAAATGCCACCCCTTTTTCTTTAAATTATTGGTATTTCAGAGTTTTCATTTCCTCCAGGTTATGACACTCTGAGGGTTTCTTGGGGACAAGAATCCAATAGTGACACCAAAAAGATACCAGAAGCCCTGGTTTCTCAATGTAAATGGTTTTCATATATATATATATATATTGGTGTTCAATTTGCCAACATATAGAATAACACCCAGTGTTTTCTTTCTCTTTTTGTGTTGCAGCCATGAAGGAAGAGAAACTGACAGGAGTACTGAAAAGCCAAGAGGCCTGTGAGCCACAGAAGTTTCTTCTCAGACATAGAAGTCCACTGGGGACAAGACAAATGCCAAGATTTCTCTGACATTCATCAGCCAGTCTCTTGGTTGTGCAAGACTCTAGGCACGTCCCCCGAGAGTGAGAAACAGGTGTTCAGTCTACCTGAAAAAATGCAACACGTATGAGGGTTATTTTTTTTTTCTTGAAACTCCCTAAGCTCTGCGCCCAAACCCTAACTCATGAATTGTGTGATCTTCGTGTATTGTGCACAATGACAGGTTGTATTCAACAGGAGCTGGTGGAGATAGAGTGAGTGTAGGCGGGGGAGGTGGATCCAGTTGCCTGACCAGTCTATACCTTTGCTTCCCAGGTGCTGCTACTGGAGTTCAGTGATACCAAATTCTGAGGGTTGTGGGAAGCAGACAGAACTGCCATTTCCCATTTCAACCTGTGTTCTAGATCTTCTGAGGAGTGAAGTCTTAAAGCCAACAACTTGTCTCAATTTCTGCTTGTTTCTATTGGCTCATACATTGTATCTTGCTGCCCATCCTCTCCTACCCTTCTCAGACTTGGAGGTATCTGGTGACTCTTTGAAGGTCACATATAAGATTTCATCCTTCTTGTCGCTCCTTTCAACAGCCCTCTCTTCCCTTTGGGTGATTGCTGCCTTTCCCCCTCATTATAATTCCCGCCGAGATCCGTCCGTCCCAAGTCCTGTGGTCAACATCTTCCAGCTCGTACCTCAAACTTCCAGTTTCGTATTCTAGCTACTGAGGCAAGAAGAATTGATCCTTCCTAAGACATTACTGACAGGCAGACCTTGTCTACCTTTCTCAGAAAACTCATTTATATTTTAGCAGAGCTCTCCAGTGTCACAGAGGAATGACTATGACATTTTAAGCAGGTTGAGTAGATGATTCTCAGGGTGAGTGCAGAGGGGCTATCTCTGCTTCTCAATACTCACCTGATCAATGACTGTGTACACTTTCCCTGCTTGTTAGCAGTGCTGATGATACAGCAAGATTGTCAATGTGAATTCAGAGTTGATGTCTGCTGGGGCATTTGGGCCTCAGAGATCCTTTCATCTCCTCTTCCCATTCTTGAAATGGGTAAATGAGGGGTGGGGGTAGGGCTTACTAGGTTCCAGAAGCAGATGCCCCTGGGAGGACAACAGCTTCCCATTCTTGCCTGTTTTGTGGTATTTTTGACGGTGCAGAGAAGTTACTAGGGTTGTCCTGTTTTACCTCCTTTTTGCTGCATTGAGAAATATCTGAAATAAACCAAAGGTAGACCTTGAATATTCAGACACCCCAGTAGAACTCACTCTTTCAGGCCTGATTTATGCCTCCCTTCCTCCCAAGCACACATTCTAATTGCTCCATGCTCAGGGAACGTCATCTCCCTGGAGCATCCTTGAAATGTATACAGTGACTTCCACAGAAGACATAACTTAAGAATTACAAAGTGTTCAACTAGTTGTTAGTCTTGTCTTGTCAATTAGATGGTAACCTTTTTTAAGGGCAGAGAGCTTTATCAGCCCCACTCTTCCTGGGTGTGGTAGTGCTGAGCTTAGCTCTGGGTCAGTTCCACGTGGTACCTGCTAGGGTCATGCTGCTCGAGCATGAACGGATGTGCCCCCTACCCCCATCTTCAAGTCTCAGAATGGGGATGATTTGAGATTTCATTCTTTCACTGATATTGGGAGTTTCTTAGTGGAGAAATGGGGACCCTTTAGGAAGTGCTACAGAAAGAACGCGTGGTGGAAGGACTTTTTCCTACAAGTGAGGCCCACCGTGGCCTTTTGAGGAGGGGAAAGAGAAAGCAAAAAAGACTTTCATCCTCGAGCTGCATTTAGATGCCTTTGGAGTATGGGGAAGTGTTGTGAGCTATTTCAATCCCAGAAAGCAGGCTTAAAAAGTGAAATAAATAATTGACCATTTTAAATCATTTAAACCACTGGTTCTTAACCTCTTTGGAATACGGAGCCCCTTGGAGAGTGCGATGAGTACTACTTACCCTATGTTGAAATAAATGCACATATATACACATAAACTTCTGCAAATAAATTCAAGAGATTCAACAGCCCACCAAACAACCATCCTCAGCCCCCCCAGCTCTGATGGCACCAGCACTAGTCTCACTGTCCTCCCTGACTGTGCTCCCAGCAGAATTAAGCCAGTCAGACTGAACCCAAGGCCTCATAGGCAGTTTCTCATGGGAAAATGTTAATGTTCTTCAGCAGAGCATGGGGCTGGAAGAAGTAGCCTGTATTTTTCAGGTGCCAAAGTCCCATATGGGGATCTGAATAGGGTACTCATTTCTCTCAAGGACGATAGCAAGTCAAATAAAACAAATTGAAGCCAACCTGGGACACGTTTATGTGTGTTCATGCATGGACAGGTTTCACTTCCCCTGGAGAATCAGGCTCCGTACAATCAGTGTGATTTCAACCTCAAAATCCTTTGTCATGCTCTCCTCTCACATATTTCTGGTTTCTAGTTGACAAAGGAATAAGAATCTATTTTTTTCATTGTGGGGGAATGAATAGGGCTGGGAAAATGAGGTCAAGGATGTCAGTGGAATTGAAAGAGGGAGACAGGGACATCTTTTGTGTGAAGTAAATGACCTTCCCAGTCAATGGAAGCCTCCGGGAGTGAAATGAGGGAGTTTCCCCATCAGGAGCCATAACCTCTGATGAAACAGCACAGGCCACCATCCCATCCTGAGAAGGAACACCCTTCCCATTTCCAGGGCTTTCCGTGAAGATATTCAGTTGCAAGTCAGACTCGGATGCAAGTGGTCCTTTAACAAATGCATTGTGCAATCTCAGCAGACCTCAAAGCCCTTCAGATGAAAATGTACCTTTACCTGTAAATGTACCTTTACAGCTCAGATTTATTACAGCGACATGCTTGGAAAGGGAGCACCACCCTTGCTGGGAAGGGGACACATAGGAAGGAATGAGGTCACCCTCCTGCTCATCACGGCTGTGCCCCCCAGCCCTGCTGCTCTCAGGGACTAATGTAGTCCCCAGAGTGGCATGTGAGATAAAACCATTCTCCACCGAATAATAGTTATAAAATGTCCAGACGTCTTGTATCCAAGATGAATGAGGGTTTCCTGAAGCCCTAACTTCCAAAGATGTGTTGCTGAGAATTGGGAAGTGCTGGGACACCACAGAGAGGCACTGACACCAGGACTCTGTCATTCAGAGCACTAGCTCCATGAAGTGCAGTTAGGGGATTGCTCTGGGCTACACTCTGGCCCCCGACAGTGTTGGTGGTGGCCGAGCTGGTAGGGGGAGCTGCTTCTGCCTCGATGGTAAAATAAAGATACCGGAATGAGGGTGTGAACATTAGGGAGTGGAATGCTACCAGCACCAGAGGAAAAGAACATGGAAGAAGAAAAGAGGACAGCAGGCAATGATGTACAGAGCCTCCTTCCGCAGGCTTCATCATCATCGAGATTGTCCTTCGGTTCATTCATCCATTTCCTCATAGAAAAATGTCTCTCGATCTCCTGTTTTGTCTGGGTCTTGCTGGTTTGCAGGGGAATTGCCATCTTCAACAGAGAGAAGAGATTTCCTGTTTCATGGAGACAACACTCCAGCGGGGGAGGAAGCTCTTAAGCGGCAAACTGCATAATTAGTCTTTTCCTTCAGAATTCTCTCCGCCAGAAAAGCAATAAGAAAATTGGCAGAAAGTGTCAGAATGAACTTTTCTCAACTCTAAAAATTAATCAAGGGCTTGCAGCAATCCTGGGAGCATTTATTCAAGAAAAATAGCCAAGCCTCAGTATAATGAGCAATCTGTGTGGTATTTTAGCTTACTCTGTTCCACGCCCCCTCTCCCCGGCTCTGCGGTGGGCTAGAAAACCATCAGCTCTCCCCCGGTGAGAATCAGTGGCCCCTAGAGTGGGCACCATGAGGGGGGAAGCCCATCACAGCCTCGCCCCAGGATGTAAGAATCATTACTGTTGGACCACAGTGTGGTTTTCTGAAAGACACCACTGGGAGGGCTGCTTCGGTTTCACCTGATTCAGAACCTGCTTGGCACACCAAGCCTTTTCCCAGGTCCATTTGTCAAAAACATTTAGAGGCCGTTGTTTACCTACGAAGCTGATGGTGGCTGGGCAAACAACACACTAATCAGAACACTCAGAAGGAAAATCTGGAAAAAGAGATGTTCACAGAGAGCCCTGGCAGGGTCTTGGGAATCAAGAAACACAGGGTGGGAGTGAACAGCCTAGGGCTGCGAGCGCACTCTGGAAAGTTCTTAGGTCTGGGCTGACCTTGAGCCTCTCCCGTACTTTCTTGTTTCTTCACATGACTCTAGGTTTCCTGTTGAAAATGTAGTTTTTCAAGTACTATGACATGGCAACTCTGGGAACCAGACTGTCCTTACTCTTTATAGTCATTTTGTTCCATTCTTGCTTAGAGACTTTTCCCCGTACAGCCATTGGAGCCCATGTTCAGGTAGCTTGCTGGTCAGCTAATGGTTGCACAGATATTTTGTTAAAAGTTTGGAAACAGCAAGTCTGTTGGACTCTGCTGAGTGTGTGTGTGTATGTGTGTGTGTGTGCACGTGCACACATGCATGCCCCTGGGCACCTGTTGCACACCTAGCCAGGCAGTCAATAACTCTGCCTCAGTCTACATTTCTTAGTGTGGAAGGGGCCCACCCAGAGATCACATATGGTGGAATGGGTTTATACTTGCCAAATCTAGAAAGATAGGAAGTGGATTAGTGGTTGCCAGGGGCGGTAAGGAGGATGGGATGGGATGACCCCTGAGGACTATGGTATTTCTCTTCATGCTGATGAAAATATGCTGGGATTAAATAGGGATGATAGAGAATATATTAAATATGCTTGTGAATATACCTAAAATAATTTAATTGCACACTCAAAAAGGGTGAATTTTATGGTTTGTAAATTATATCTCAATTCAAAAAAAGGCTATATGGGGCAATCTGGACTTGGTCAATGAGATATCTGCTCTGACCATGGTGATTTCATAGAGACTGGATTTATCATCCAGACTGGGAGACTGAAAACCAGTAAAAAATCCCATGGACAATGGGTTTAATCCCTGGGACATGAGGTGGTGGAGATGCATGATCTCTGAGGGGCAAGAAACAAAGTCTCAAAAGTGCCCTAGATTCTTGCCCCAAGAGCTGTCCTGCCGTAGTGTGGGAAGTGGTGTAGCAGTCACAGATCAGAATCTTGCAGAGCTGAGGAGTTGGTGCAGGAGTTGGTGCAGGAGCTTGGAGAGGTACTTTGGTAGATTACCAGAAATGGCAAAGCTGCAAATGGAGAGTAACCAGAGATCTACAAAAGACTACTCTCAAATATTCACCAAAGAGCTAACCTGCACACGCACATGAGGAAGCTCTCAAGGGCTTGGATGGAAGCCACACAACTGGAAGTCACGGCACCCAGCACTCACATAGGACCACACTAGTGCCCATTTCCGCCAAGGAGACTGGAAAGCTTCGCAATACATCCGGTATTGGGTGCGCTACTCAAGAGGGTGTCCTTCAGTAGTATGAGATCATTAGCCCCATACTCACATACCCAACAAATTTTCTTTTTTTTTTTTTTTCCCAACAAATTTTCAAAACAAGACCTAAAAAGATCAAACTGTTTCCAAGAAACTTAATGCATTCTGGGGTGGCGGGGGGGACTAAAAATATTTTTAGATAATTCTAACAAATTTTTAAATTATTTAATAAAAATATAATAAAACTTTTTAAAAACTTAAGTTATAAATAAAAATGTTCAGCTTCCTACAAGCTAAAATTCACAAAGCCTGGCATTCAAAGATTGTTAAGCATTAAAAATCAGAAAATCACATCATAATACAGATAATAATGAATCAAAACTAACCCAGAAAGGCATGAATGTTTGAGATAGCAGAAGGAGACATGAAAATCATATTTATAACTACATACCACGTATCCAAAAAGCTAAGCAGGAACATAGAAATCACTTTTTAAAAACCCACTTAAATTTCAAGGAATGAAAACTCCAATATCAAAATGAAAAATACACAGAATGGAATTAATGGCAGACTAGGCATTGCAGAAAAGATAAGAGACATTGAAAATACAGCAGCAGAAACCACTCAAAATGAAACTTAGAGAAAAACTCAAAAGAAGAAAATCAGCAAGGCATCTGAGAGCTGCAGCAACCAGCTCAGGCTGCCCAGTGTGTGTGTATTATGGGAGTGCCTGAAAGAAAGGGGCTGGGGGAGAAGCCCAGCCGGAAAGTGTTCAGGATAAGTCGGCAACATGGAGTCCAGGCTTGGTGGGTCCAGCTCTCCTATAGGACCTGTGAGTTCCAGCTCTCTTGCAGGCCAGAGCTCAGACCCAGCACCTCCAGACAGAGCTTCCTTCCCTGCCACCCTGAGTCTCCTTTTCTCTCAGTTGTTGATTTAGGAAGGTTTGCCCAGGCCAGCCTCTGAACTGATCCATGAGGAACCTGAGCCTACTCCATATTTGTCTCCTTTCAGGGAATACCGTCCTTCATGCTGAGCCCCTTTGGCCTGTGCTCACTTGCCAAAGGCACTCTGCTCCTCTTCTGTCCTTCCTTTCTCTGTGCTTCCCCCCCAATGAGCAACAGCCCTCTCTGCCTCTTCCAGGTCTTTGGCTTGGTGCTGGCCAGGGGGCTTGGGTACCTTGCAGCTAGGCATCAGGGGTAGACAGTCCCATGGAAGTCCTCAGCTAAGCCTCTTCCCCAGCTCACTCCCCATCACCCATGATTGTCATAGATTTGCTCTTGCAGAAATGGCCCTGGAGCCTCAGTTTCCATGTGATGACCTGGCACAAGACCCACAACACCTAGCCCTCTTCTGGCTACAGCCCTCTCTGTTTGGGAATGTGGCAGCTCCTCCCCCGAGTCATTGATTATTCCAGGAACAGATTATTAATTAGTAATTCTTACTCAGTAGTTATAACTTCAACACAACTCTGACTTGCTGGAAGAAGTACAGGATGCGGGCAGCACTTAGAGCAGAAAGATCTGACCCAGTCTGAGGACCATGGCCTGGGAGGTGATGCTGAAATGAGACACTTGGGACCACTGAAAGAAATAAATGAAAAAGGGATTTAGGAAAGGAAATGGAAGAGTCTGTAGCTTGGCTTTTCTGAGTAACTGGGACTGTGTGGCTGGAGGGGAGGGAAAGGGAGCCAACGTGAGAGGTCACAAGAACTGGGCTCCTTGTGATAGACCAGAGTGCCAGGACTTCATCCTCAGAGCAATGGGACACGCTCTGAAAAGTTTTGGTTGACAGGGGGCAGTGGGGTCAAACAATTTGGCCTGAACTGTAACAGGCTAACTGGAGAATGGATTAGGGGGTGGGCAGCACTGTTTGTAACACCAGCGCAGGATTCTACACGTCTGCACCAGAGCTACAGCCATGGAGAACAAGGAGGAGGGCCCATTTTGGAGCTAATTATAGGGGCCATCACCAAGATGGTCCCACCTCTTCTTTCTTCCTCACGATTGGAAATTCAGCTCAACAAAAGTGGCAGCTCCCCGTGTAATGGTGCAGGGGTATGAATGAGACATGGGAATAGTACAGGCACCAGGAGTGAGCTTACAAAATGAAACTATTTCCAGAACTTTCCTGTTTGGGATTACTAATACATGAGAAAAACTGGAGACACCAAAGATCTTTAGAATCAAGTGTCAAGGTAAGGGGGCCAACCCCGAGTTCTAGAAACAGTGACCTTCACTGCAGACAGTGTGGCCTTGGGTCAGAGAAAGTTTCCTGGAAGAAGTTTTGCCTGAGTGTGGTCTGGATAGAGACAGGTATTTACATAATCTCAGGAAAGTAGAGCTTTGGTATTGAAAGCTTTATGGTATGGAAAGAATTTGGTATTTTATAGGACCACAGCCATCAGCCCATCCCAGGAAATCAGTATAGACAGAAGAGATTCTCATTGAAATAAACACAATTTCTCACCTGTGAAGGGCAATAAAATTTCAGAGGCAGGTGAACAAGAAGTTTAATGAAGCTATAAGTGTTTAAAAAGTCATAAAATCACCATTTCCTCTTCCCCCTTCACGGATGAGTTCAACTTGGGTTCAACCACCAGGTGTACATGTGAGCACCAGGCCCCGGCCATGTGCCAGGAGTCACAGCTAGCTGGGTCTGCATGCCTCCTGCTCCCGGGGGGTTTGGGTGTGGAGATTTCAAAGACCCTTCCAGAGGCTGATAGCTCTTCTCAGTTGAGCATTTCCTTGTTCCCTTGTCTAAAATCTACACATAGAGCTGGAGGATATTAAATTAAACTCTCACTTGATGGGGTCCACTCACCTATTTCAGAATATATGGTCAGTGCCCATGACCCAAAACATCTGTGACAGTTCATGTGTCAACTTGACTGGGGCCATAGGGTGCCCAGTAATTTGGTCAGACATTATTCTGAATGTATTTGGGAGGATGCTTTTGCATGAGATTAACATTTGAGTTGGTGGACAGAGTAAAGCAGATTGCCTCCCCTAGAGTGGATGGGCCTCATCCAATCAGTTGAAGGCCTGAATAGGACAAAAGGCTGAAACATACACACACAAAAACAAAGAATTCCTCCTGCCTGACTTCCTTGAACAAGGACATCGGCTTTTCCTGCCCTCACATATGAACTAAAACTTCAGCTCCTCCTAGGTCTCCAGCCTGTTGACCTTCCAACTAGAAGCCAACACTATTGGCTCTCCTTACTCTCCAGCTTGCACACCCACCCTGTAGATTTTAAGGCTTGCCAGCCTCCCTAAACCTGTAAGCGAATTCCTTATAATAAATCTCTTTCTATGTATATATAGGCTACTGGTTCTGTTTCCCTGGAAAACCCTAACACAGATTCCTGCCTTTGCCTTCTAGGGACTCTGATGATCTGCTTCCAAAAAGCCTGGGATAGCATCCTTCAGCCTTCTCTCCATCTTGTCCCTAAGGGGAATGTGTTACTCAGTAGTACAGCCTGACCCTCAGCAATCCCTGCACTTCTGCATTTCCCTCTTATGTCGGGATGGGATTCTCCCTCCACCTTCCACACTCCCTGCACTGCCTCTTGGCACCAGCAGAGCCAACAAAGGAAACCAGAGCCAGCTGTGTCTTCTCTCAGCTGATTTTCCCCAATAACAGCCCTGGAATACTGAAGGATGCACTTCCTCTCCATTCCTCTCCACTGAATGTTTTTATTTAAAAAGTACTTTTACTTCATCCCCAAGCATGAACCGGGGCAGCTTCCTACTGGCCCCGAAGTGAGACCTACTTGGCTTTAGTGGAGCAGCCTGAGAGCAGCCATAGCTAAGACCCTTTCCCATCTATGGCTTAAGTCTAAAAGGACACCTCCAGCCTGAAAATGAGAGGTTGGAGAACCATTTACCATTCAAATGGTCCTCAAAAGAAAGCTGGGGTAGCAATCCTCATATCAGATAAATTAAAGTTTATCCCAAAGACTGTAGAAATGGTCCTCAAAAGAAAGCTGGGGTAGCAATCCTCATATCAGATAAATTAAAGTTTATCCCAAAGACTGTAGTACGAGATGAAGAGGGACACTATATTATACTTAAAGGGTCTATCCAACAAGAAGACCTAACAAACATGAATATTTATGTCCTAATGTGGGAGCTGCCAAGTGTATCAATCAATTAATGACCAAAGTAAAGAGATACTTAAGTAATACACGAATAAGAAGAGACTTCAACACAGCATTTTCTGCAAATGACAGGTATTCAAAGCACAACATCACCAAAGAAACAAGAGCTTTAAATGGTACACTGGACCAGATGGATTTCACAGATATATACAGAACTTTGCATCCGAACACAACTGAATATACATTATTCTCAAGTGCACGTGGAACTTTCTCCAGAATAGACCACATATTGGGTCACAAATCAGGTCTCTGCTGATACCAAAGATTGGGATTGTTCCCTGCCTATTTTCAGACCATAATGTTTTGAAACTAGAACTCAATCACAAGAAGAAATTTGGAAGAAACTCAAACACGTAGAGGTTAAAGAGCATCCTGCTAAAAGATGAATGGGTCAACCATCTGACTTAGGAACAGATAGAATCCAGGATGGGGTTTCTCTATTTTAATTGCTCTCTTGTTTCTTTCCTTTTAAGCTATTCCTCTGTAGAGACCTGTTGGAGCTGGTGTAGCCTCTGTCCTTGGAGAGGCCAGGGTTTTATTAGGGGGTACACATATAAGAGAAAATGAGAGGATTCATGCTCACGGCTGCCAGAGACCTATTGAAAGATCACATTTAGGAGAGCTTCTTGTGTTGACCCAGTGCCTTATTGGGATGGAAGGCACCCAGAGAAATTTAACCTGTCTGTTAAGTGTGTCCCTCTTCATACCCAACTTGGAATTCATTTATACTTTTAGTCATGCTCATCCTTCTTTGAAGGTGCCATGTTCTTCTTGAGACCATGGCTTCTGTTGTACTGTAGATTCCACCATAATTCCCTTCTTTCTCATCTTTTCCACATGGATTATTCTGGCATCTTGAAAATTAGTTGAAAATAAGATCCCTCTGTTCAGTTTCATTGATTTCTATGTCTGTCTTCCATCCCATGTAGACTTGATAGGACAGCTTCACAGTAAGCTTACAAGTCATATAGCATTCCCCAAGCTTCTTTTTATTCTTCAAAATTGTTTTGGCTCTTTTAGGTTCCTCTATTCCCAACATTTTAGAAATCCTGGAGTATTTTTTTATTTTGTATGATATTTTGCTTTTTGCCTGTGTGATCTCTATATGTTTAGTTGCCTACCAAAAATCTTAGTGAAACTATTCAAAGCTTTAGCTTAAAAATATTAGGTGATTTGCTCAAAGTTAAGCTATTAGTTGACCATGTCCCTAGTCAGATCATGACTAAGGTCACATTTATTTCGGGTACTGCAAGTATCAGTAGCAGAGAGTAGCAGTTCAACTGTGTTAGGACCTCATTGCAAACATATTAGGGCACTGAGATACTATTAGGGTTGCATTGTAACTTTTCCCCCACTTCTGCCAATATCCACCAGAAAAATAGAGCTGAATGACAGGTATATTAAAAAAAACTTATTCATAAATTGGTTTCCATTTTTGTGCCAGTGAGGGTATTATTAACTTTTATAAAATGGATAGGAGTAGCTGGACCATTTGATTGGTCAATAATAGCACTAAGCCTGGTGCATAAATCTTTATGAGCATGCAGGTAGAAATTCATTAGCCACATTATCCTCCTTCATACTGTTTCCCATAAAAAAGACAGAAAAGGTACTTAGGGAAAAGCTTGAACACTATTCCTATAACCTTTTTTTTTCTCTCCTTTAACTCAATGTAAATATACTACGGGCTGTCAGCTCCTTATTGGAAAAAGAGGCTTAATAGCAGTTGCAATGTCAGGAAAAATAAAGCAGTGGGTTTCAGACTTGAATGTCACCATATCTTTGGAGGCAAGAGCAGGAAAGGAATTGGTGTTGGGCCAAATTGAAAATGTTCAGCTTCAGCTTCAAGTATACACCAGAAATGAAACAAGGGCTTATTAAGGAGTTAAACTCTCTGAGCAAAAATGTCTTTTATTTTGCTTATGAAAAATGATATGCAACTAGCATGGTGTTGGTTGCTAGGGCTAGGGGGCTGGTAAATGGGGCCATTGCTAAAGAAGCAGAAGGCAGAGTCCTCATACCAAGCTCATTCTCTTTAAAGGTATATTTCTCTCATGGAAATATCCCAGAAACAACACAGGAGAACAACACAGCTGCCACACAGCTGAGTGGATGGTCAGCTGGTATGGCATATACAAAACGTTGAAAAAAACTCAGAGAATTGAGAGATGACTGAAAATCCATTTGAACAAAATTGGCTTCCTGGGTTGAGTATTAGACTCAACCTTACTTATAAGACAGCAGTGTTGAGGTAGACAGGTGGAAAGAGGGCCCAAGATTTCACAGGTAGGTCAAGAGAAAAGATGGAAGGTGAATCCTGTTCCTTCATCTGTAAAATAAATGGAGCTAATGTTACAAGGTAGTGAGGCAGCATAGCAGTAGGGACAGCCCGAGGATGCTGCAGCCAAATAACCATCCAAATTCTCATGGGTTAAAGTGTAGTTTTATTCCTCATTATCCTACATGTCCACTGTGGTTCAGGAGGGGAGACGAGTCAGCATGGTCACTCAGGGACGCACACTGATGGAGCAGCTGCCACCTTGAACACTTTTATCTTTGGGCCCCAAAGACAAGAGAGCCTCGGAGGAAGATTTCCTATCAGTGATTGAGCCTGTCCTCACAGTGATGGGCTTGTAACTCATGGAGCAGGACTTATCACTCACCACAGTGGGGCCAGGAATAGAATACCATGTTTCTGGAATGTGGGAAAATAAAAAATATTTCAACAAAATTAGTGTTTGCCACAACTAGGTTCTGTGAGGATTGAGTAGGATAATACCTGTCAAGGGCTTAACACCATGCCTGAACCATACTGAGTCCTCAGTAAATATCAGCTTTTATAGTTATTAAGGTGTGAGCCTGTGAAGTTTTTTTGGCAAATACCAAACCAGATGCTCTTTAATAACTATTTTACCATATTATTTTTTTATCTGTACAACTCTGAAGTATTATTATCATTCTCTTACAGATGAGGACACAGAGTATGAGCCCTTAAGCAATATCCCTCATGTTATACAGCTTTTACTGGCTAAGTATGGACTGGTGTCCAGGTAAGTTGGACTCCAAATGCTATTTTCACTATGTGACATAGTCTTTATAAAAGATCCTTTCAGTACTATGATTTGTAGGGAATAGAAGTGTTTTGAGTTCTATAAGTGCATTCACTTTGTGTAAAAATAAAATTCCAACATCTATTCATTAAATATATATTCTATGTTACTAGATCTTCTCTTAGGTTCCGAGGCTTAAGACACAAAAGATCTCTGCCTGCAAGTTATCCAAATATTGATGGGAAAGATAAATAAGTAAACAGACACTTGCAATATTATGTGGCAAGTACCCTACTAGAGATGTTATTGATAATGTGCAGAGGAGGAACAATTAGCCCAGAATGGAGGCAGGACAGGGAAAGCTTCTTAGCTAGGTGACATATGGGCTGAGTCTGCAAAGTCTAGCACAAAGATAATTGGGTAAAGGACATGGGTTGGAAGCACACATTCCAGGCTGAAGCAGCCACGTGTGAAAGCATGGAACTTAGACAGCATAACACAACCAGGATGTTAAGTGGTTGTTCATGGCTGTGGGACAGAAAGGGAGTGTTGTTGGCGGTGGCAAGAATTAAATCTACATAGATAGACTCTGACTGGATCTTGAAGGGCTTTCAGGGATGCGCTGAGAGATGTGGATTCTATTCTGAATCAGTAAGGATCCTTTCAATGATTTGAAGCAGGAAGGTGACATAATTAGACTGGCATTTTAGAAAGAGCATTCTAACAAAAGAGAGGACTTTGGATTAGAGGGTTCTGGGCCCGGGTGCCTGGGTGGCTCAGTTGGTTAAATATCTACCTTTGGCTTGGGTCATGATCTCAGGGTTCTGGGACTGAGCCCCACTGAGCCCCCATCGGACTCCCTGCTCAACGAGCAGTCTGCTTCTCCCTCTCCCTCTGCCCCTTCTCTTGCTTGTGCTCTTTGGTCTATCTAAAAATAAATCTAAAATATAATAAAATAAAAACGAAGGGGCTGGACTTGGATACAGTGAAATCCTGTATCCAAGCAAGAGCTAGGAGGCTTTGCAAATTAGTCTTGGTGAGACTTGATTTAGGTTTGAACTTAAGCAGTAGATTCAAAGACAGAATAAAGGGAACATATAGGAAGGTATAGCTCTGCAGCTGGATGGCCCTTCAGAGATGTTCCCAACCGAGGTAAGCTGGTCAGGCCTTTGTACTCCTGCATGAGCCAGTCATCGGATGTGGGCAGGGTCACCCAAGAGAGGCAGTTTCCTTTGAGCAAGGACTGTTTAGCCATGTCACTTCTGCACACATACTCCTAGCAGCTGAAGGGACACACTGGAGGGATGAGAACCTATGGAGCACAGCATGGCATCTACCACAGCCATGGGATATTCTAGGCCTTGCTCCACATGCATTTTCACAATGCAATTCATTTGATCCTTACAACAAACAATGAGATAGGTGCTACTAGTCCTCTTATTTACAGCTGAAGAAGCTGAAGCAGGCGCAGGCTGAACTACTTACTCATGGTTGTAGAGAACCAGCACTCACAACCAGTACTCAGGCATCCAGCTTGCACTCTTTCCCGCTCTCTGCTGAGCCAGGGGATGCAGCTCCTGTGTCTGTCACCCATGTGAATGGCTGTGCAGTGTGGTCCTGACTCGAGTGGCAATTTTGCATCCCTCCCTCCCCCTATATCTTACTATGAAGTCAGCTCCTCTTGAATAGCACACACCATTTCCAGATTTTGTACTTGATCTTTCAGAGAATCTTGTGCCATTTTCTAAATGTCTAGTTAATTATGCATTTGTCAATATACAAGCATTCAGTCTGAAGAAAATAAGTGACAAAATAATAATTGACAAATCAACACATAACAGCAAGAATTTGAAATTACAGGAACATGTGAAAATGTAGACTTTCTGGACATTGAAGTAGGCTGGAAATAGATTCTAGGCGTTTTCAAAGATGGAGGACTCAGCCACCAGTTGTCTAAAATAAAGTCTGATGACACTCGTACTAATACTGGGGAGGCTATGAAGTGGATTTCCCACATCTCTGTTGGTGGGAGTAAAGAGTGGCACCATTACTCTGAAAAAGTCTGGTTGTAACTCAGTAGATGAATCTCCGAAACACCGCACTGAGGGAAAAAGACTCACACAAAGAAAAACAGACTGCATCATGCCATTTATGTGAAGTTCCTGAACAGATAAAACTAATCCATTGGGAAAACACAGACTGAATAGTAGTTGCCACACATAGAGGGGGTAGCTACTGGGCAGGAGGGGTGTGGGAACTTTGCAGGGTGGTGATAATGTTCTCTCCTCTTGAAAGCAGTGTTCTGTATCACAAGTGTATGCATTTTGGAAAACAGAGAAAACACTATCAATATTTATACCTGCTTTTATATGGATACTTTGCTCCAATGGGAAAAATGTTTAATTCTACTTAGTGATAAGCATGTTGAAGTACTGGGGGAAGTGTGCAGATGTCTATTACAAACATATTAATATAATAAGATGATAATGGCTAGAGAAATGGCTGGATAGATATGTGGTAAGGTGAGTATAATGATATGCAAAATAGGTATAACACTAGATGGATGTTCAATGTGAAATTCCTTCAATTTTATTGTGTTTGATATTTTTATAATAAAATATCAGAGGAAAGGATGGAGGACGCAAATGATTTAGGTTTGATATGCAGATTTGTAAGACTTTTTTTTCTGGGTAAAATGTCCTAGTAAATCTTCCACTACCATTCTTTAATAATCTGAGTAAGAGAACAATACCAAGCACCCACTGGATGCCCTCTACATGCTCGGCCTCCGTCAGGTGCATGGTACATACAATTATAAGATGAAGTGGTTACAGTCCTGCTTATCAATCAAGACCATTCAGTACCATAGCTTCTCTAACAGAGGGGAGGCCAGGGTGCTATGGTAACAGAGAATGGCATTGTAGCCAAACTAATGAGTTTTATTTTGGACTGTGGTGTGAAGAATAAAAAAGAATTAAACTGGATGGGGAAGCAGACAGGAGAAGAATTAGGAAAGAAAAGTCATTCCAGAGGAATAGTATGGGAGGAAGCATGAATTGTGTAAATGTGGAACAATGGAACGTGCAAAAACTTAAGATGATTTGGGACGAATGCTGAGAAATGGGATTTGAAGGGTAGGAAATGACCATATGGTTAAAGACTCACAGAAAGACAATGACATTTGCGTTTTCAGGAAGACATTGGTGAATGTCAAGAAAGATCACATGTGAATCACCTATTGCTTGAAGATTGCCAATATTCAGTAGGGTAAGGTAGCTGACCTCTTTCTTTGATAAAGAAGGGAAAGCCTTCTCTATGGGGAGAGAAAAGTTTTAATTTTTATTTATTTATTTATTTATTTTTTATTTATGATAGTCACAGAGAGAGAGAGAGGCAGAGACACAGGCGGAGGGAGAAGCAGGCTCCATGCACCGGGAGCCTGATATGGGACTCGATCCCGGGTCTCCAGGATCGAGCCCTGGGCCAAAGGCAGGCGCCAAACCGCTGCGCCACCCAGGGAACCCCGAGAAAAGTTTTAAAAAGCATGTGAATCCTTCCCACACATGAACTTTATTTTCATGAATTTCAAAGAAGTGGGTTGGTTGTACCACAGGCATAAGATATCATTTTGATGTATGAATCCTTGCTTCAAAGAAAATCACATCAGCCTGCAAAACATGAGCAAACTGAAGTTGTATGTGTGAAGTCTCACAGATCCAAAACTCCCGTCTGAAGGAGAGATACTCGTTGCATTACCTCTCTATCAAGATTTGCTGAGTTGAGCAATTGAATATTTATTTGAATAAACATTCTAGTAATGTCAAGATGATCAATTTTAGATGAATCAGAGATGAAAATCGGAGAAAAAATTTAATACTAAGACTATAGGGAAACCTTTTTCCTCTCTACATTCTAGTTATGAACATCAAGTTTCATAACAAGACAAGCTGTGAAATCATGTTTTATTTTTGCTTTGTTTTTGTTGGTGGTACTACAGAAGCACTAAACCACCAGTAAATAGGCTTCCATTTGATGGATTGCCCCATAAACTAGAGTTTACTATATTTGGAAAACATGAATAAAATCACTACAAGTAAGTTTTATGTTGTAGAATTTAAATATCTTTTTAATGCTTCTGAGAAAGAATGAAGTAATTTTAGATACATCCTGTCCCTCCCTGCCATAGTGCTTTCACTTCCTTAATGCAAGAACAGAAAACATTCTGAAAAATATATGAGCAGTTATGGTTTTCTGCATATTTAAAAGGAAACTGCTCAATCCATCAATGTATTCTTCCTAGGAGAATTGCCTGGAAGGGACAGCCCATGTCCTTTGCTTTTGAGAGAAGCCAGACTGGTTTCGTAAATTGACACTTACTTTCTGAGTCCTCTCTTTGGAAGGGAGTTTTGGTGACTTAGTGGGGACACTTAGTGGTTTTTCCATTCTAGGAGGTTTTTACCTCTGATCCCACTGCTGCTTTCCTCTACTTGTCCATTCGCATCTAAATGCAATCTCATCAGCGCCAAAGGTATGATTGGTCCAAATACTCTTCCATTCTCTACTTTGAGGATCCGCCATTTCAAAAGTGAATTTCTACTATGAAAGTGACCTGATCCATCTAGACAGGTACAAATCTCCATGTGAAAGGGAGCCTTGAAACAAAAACTCCAAGAAGACTAAAGTATGAGGGATTTTTATATTCTCTATACCACTCTATTTGCCACTATCTGAAAATCTCTAGTGAATGCAACATTCCTCCTAAAATGCAGACTCGAGAACTAGAACCCTGATATCCATGGGGGTATGAGACATGGACATTAAAATATCTATTTAAAAATTGCAAGATGGATCTGGCATGTCTTTTAAAGTCAAAAAGTAAGAAAGTGGGGGAAAAAAAAACAAACAAGCAAGGATGTGGCTTGTCAAAAGGTCACAGGAACCAAAGTAGAAGAGCTCCCAATCATCAAACTAGAAATAAACTGAGAAACAAAATACTGATAGTATTTAATTAAAACTGAAATTATAAAACCAACACTCGTGATCCCATTCTGACATAAATAAATGATTGAATAAATAAGTATATGAAGAAGAGAAAACTCTTTCTTATAGAATTTCAATTAACAAGGAAGGAATTAAGGCAAAAGAAAATCATCATTACAACACTAGAATAATAATGGCTGAAGCAAGAGTCCCCATAGATGCTGAAATTAGTGAGAAGTTTAAGGTGAAGTGGGATATTTGTAGTTTCATAGTACAGTAACCCCTAGCTCCTCCATGCACTACTTTGCTTTTTATGATTTACAAATCATCCACAGTCAACTGCAGTCTGGAAGCAGGTGATTTTCCTTCCAATGAATCATCAGAAGGTCAGTTAGCAATGGCCTCACACTACGTCACATGCATACATCACTCACTTCCCTTTATCTCATCTCATAGGCATTTTATTATCTCATCATCAGAAGGGTGAATGCAGTACAATTAGATATTCAAAAGAGAGACCACATTCACATAACTTACATTACAATCATCATTGTAATTATTCTAGTATTAGAAGTTGCTAGTGTCCTACTATGCCTAATTTATAAATTAAACTATCATTGGTATGCACATAATTTGTCTAGTATACATAGGGCTCAGTACTATGTCTGGTTTTAGGCATCCACTAGGGGTTTTTGGAATATATTCTCAGTGAATAAGGGAGGGCTACTGTAACTCTCCCCAAAATTTGTTAATTATAAAAAGAAAAATAGTAATATTACAGTGGCATAACCTGAAAGATAACCCTCTCCCAACTGATCAACTTAGTTACTTAATTAGTAATAAGATGCATCAACATCATGTACCCCTAACACGATGCATCTATAAGCACATCATGGTAATGGCATATCAGCTTTGTGACATTTTCCCCCAAATCTATAACCTCAATGTAATCATGAAAAAAAAATCATTTGAAACCCAATGCAGGAACATGCTATACACTATTTGATCATTCGTCTTTAAAAGTGTCAAGGATTTGAAAGAAAATTAAGGAGAGGCTGAGGAACTATCACAGATTGGAGGGGATTATGGGGCATAACAACTAATTGTAATGTAAGACCCTGGATTAGAATAAGCACATTAGTGGGAAGGCTGATAGAATGGAATACAGTTCCAACTTTAGTTAAAAATGCACCACAGTTAATTTCCTATCTCTGACAAGTGTACCATGCCCCTAGGTACATAATAGGAAAAGCCGAGTAAAGGGTATATAGGAAGTCTTGTACTAGCTTTAAAACTTTTTGGTAAATTTAGAATTTGTTCAAAATGAAAACGTTTTTTCAAAAATTTAAAGCTCTGCCTAACACTAGGATGCTGTTTCTAACATCCATGTAACATGGATGGCTCATAATGATCTTAAAGCTAGTCATATCAACTTGATGTTTGTTGCATGAAGAAGGCTCCTGATTCATATTTGTCAACTGTTTTTTTTTAAATTAAGTGCAAAAATTTAATCAATCCTTATTTTTAAAATACTAATTGGTTTAGTCCTCTATTTTAACCAAAACAGCTCTTTTTAAGTTCTGAGTTTATCATCCACTGTATTACTCCTTCTAACACATAAAATTATGGAAATTTCAAATTATACCACTGGATTTTTATCTCATGAATATCATAAATATATATTATTCATGAGAATATAGTATATTATTATATGATGTGCATATTATATTGTAAATATCACATGCAGATTTTAAAATTTGGTACTTTCATTGGTTGGTTTGAGAAGGCAACACAAATGCTTACCTTGTCAGCCATTGTGTTTATGAAGCATGTTGTGATTTACAGTGTTTTCACACATATTGTGTTATTTGATACAGAACTATGATATTGTGAGAGAAGCATGATAGGATGATCCACTTGAGAGCTGTGTTGGTCTGATACCATGATGGGCCTCCTAGGCATGCCCTCCAGATAAGTCCCTACATTTGTGTCCAGGAGAGCTTCCCTGAGAAGCAACACTGCCATCAAAGAATCCACACTTCTGATTGCATAAGAAAGAGTAAGCCCCTTAATTATGAAACCATCAATCAGAGATCAGAGATCTGGAAGGGACCTTAATGTGGGATCCAATTTCTCACTAAGGAAAGATGAAAAGACAAAAGCATGGCATTGCTAATGAGCAGTTACTTCTGTCCATGTTTCCACTCATGGGCAGCTCTCTGCTCCACAAGAGTCCAGATCATTTTTTTTTAATTTTTATTTATTTATGATAGTCACACAGAGAGAGAGAGAGAGAGAGAGAGAGACAGAGACATAGGCAGAGGGAGAAGCAGGCTCCATGCACCGGGAGCCCGACGTGGGATTCGATCCCGGGTCTCCAGGATCACGCCCTGGGCCAAAGGCAGGCGCCAAACCGCTGCGCCACCCAGGGATCCCCAGATCATTTTTAACATGTCTAGCCACTGACTCAAAATGTGATTTCTTATCAGTATTACCCATTGGTTTTCACTTTCCTTTCTGGAGCTCTACAGTATGTTTAGTTCCCATTTCATGTTCAACCTTTACGATATGAAGACAGCTAATATTTCTTCCCTTGTTTCCATATATTTCTTTTTCAGAGGGAGTATCTCCAGATTCTTCAACCAATACCTTATCTGATATGGTTTCTAGACTTTTAAACTATACTACTTCACCTCTCAAAAACTCCCAAACATATGCAAAGCTTCTCTCAAAATGTGGCAGCTGGAACCAAATCTCAAAATTCTGTTTGTATTCTTATGGGCAATGTGGCTTCCCAAGACTGAAATATATTTATATTTCCAGTAATCACATCATACTATTGAGTCAGACTGAGCTTGCAATCAACTTTATCTCCATGATCTTTTTCATAAGAATCAAGTCTTCTTCCCCTTCTTCCATACTCTTTCACTTGAACCCATGAGTTAAAAATCTATCAATATGAACTGGATTCAGTTGGATCAGTTCTCTATTGCTGTATAACAAATTGTCCTCAAACCTAGTAGCTTAAAACAATAATAAACACTTACTATTATAGTTTCTGTGGTACAGAAATTTAGAAGTGACTCAGCTAGTTAGTTATGGCTTAGCATCTTTCATAAAGTTGTAGTTAAGATGTTGCAAAGGGCTGAGTGATCTGAAGAGTGGCTGGGACTAAAAGGTCCACTTCCAAGATGGCGCCCTCACATATCTGGAAAGCTGGTATTCTACTGGTAGGAGGTGTCACCTCATCTCCCCTGTGATGCTTGAGTGTCTTCATGACATGGAAACTAGGTTTCCCCAGAGAAAATGTCCAAAGAGAATGACAGAAAAGCTGCCTAGCCATGGAAGTCCCACAGTCTCATCTTCACCATACTTTTTGTCCCACAGATCAGCCCTGTGAAAGAAGTCTGCACAACAGTATGAATAAGGGGAAGCAAGGACTGTTGGGGCCATTTTGGAAGATGGCCAGCACAGTAACACACTGAGTTCTTTTTTTTTGTATCTATATACGTCATGAAACATACTTGTTACCTTTCTTAGACTGTTCATCAATTTGCAAATAACACAAAATTATGTATAACCTAAACTAGTGCTTTTAAAATTGTGCCCAATGAGCATCAAGGGCTATCTACAGGAATCTCCAGAGGTACTCCATGTCCACCACCAGGGAGAGGAGAAGTCAGGATACGAGCTCCAGATACAAGTGTCTGGCTCAACTTAAGCTATATTACTTCTATTCCTTTCCTATGTGAGAGTGTTATATAAAAACATGTCACCTGCAAACAGAGGTGATCTCTTTCTCTCTAATTCGGATGCCTTTTATTTCTTTTCTTGCTTAATTATTCTGTCTGGGACTTTTAGTGCTATGCTGAATAGAAGTGGCAAGAGTGAGTGAGCATCCTTGTCCTATTCCTGATCTTACAGTTTTAACCATTGAGTATTATGTCACCTACAGGCTTCTCACTTTGTTGAGGTATATTCCTTCTATACATATTTTGTCTAGCGTTTTATCATGAAAGGATATTGGATTTTGTTAAATACTTTTTTTCTGCATCTATTGAATTGATCTTGTTCTTCATTCTGTTCATGTGATGTATCGTATTTATTGGTATGCAGATGTTGAAACAGCCTTGCATCCCAGGGATAAATTCCACTTGATCATGATGTATGATTCTTTGGGTGTGTTGTTGAATTTAGCATGCTACAGGTTTGGGGTGTTTTTTTGAGGATTTTTGCATCTATGTTCATCAGGGTGACTGGCCTGTCATTTTCTTTTCTTGTCTGGCTTTGGTATCAGGGAAATGCTGGCCTTATAAGATAAATTTGGAAGTATTCCCTGTTCTTAAATTATTTGGAAGTGTTTGAGAAGGACTGATGTTAATTCTTCTTTAAATGTTTGGTAGAATTCACTTGGGAAGCCATCCAGTCCTGGGCTTTACCTTGTTGAGATTTCTGATTAATGATTGAGTCATCTCAATACATTATCAGTCTATATACAATATTAATATGTTCATATTTCCTATTTCTTCGTGATTCAGTCTCAGTATGTTGTATATTTCTAAGAATTTATCCATTTTTTCTAAGTTATCCAATCTATTGGTGTATAAATGGTCATAGTTTTCTCTTATAATCCTTCTTATTTCTGTAGTATTGGTTATAATGTCTCCTGTTTCATTTCTAATTGTATTTGAGTCTACTTTTTTTCTTAAGCTAACTATATTTTGTCAGTTTTTTAAATCTTAAAAAACCAACTTCAGTTTTGCTGAACTTTTCTACTATTGTTCTAGTTTATATTTCACTTATTTCTGTTCTAATCTTTATTACTTCCTTCCTTATACTAACTTTGGGCCTACTCTGTTTTTCTAGTTTCTTAAGGTATAAATTTAGGTTTTTGTTTTTGTTTTTGTTATTTTTTTTTGAGTTGCTTGTTTCTTACTATAGGACTTTATTGCTATAAAGTTTCCTCTAAGAACTGCTTTTACTATATCCCAAAAGTTTTGGTATGTTGTGTCCATTTTCATTTGTCTCAAGGTATTTTTTGATTTCCCACTTGGTTCAGAAGAAAACCCACCAAGAAAACTTTTTGATATTGGTCTTGGCAATGATTTCTTGGATTTGATATTAAAAGCAATGGCAACAAAACCCAAAATAGACAAATGGGATTACATAAAACTAAAAAGCTACACAGCAAAGGAAACAACCTACAGAGTGAAAAGGTATTCTTATGTAATGGAAGAAAATATTTGCAAACCATCTGCTGATGAGGGATTAAAACTCAAAATATTTAATAATCTCTTATGGTCCAATAGCAAAAACCCAAAAAACTTGGTTTATAAGCAGGCAAAGGACTTAACATATTTCTCCAAAGAACACATGCAAGTTCACTACCAGGCATATGAAAAGGTGCTCAGTATCACAAATCATCAGGGAAATGCAAATCAAAAGCACAATGAGTTAGCACCTTCCACCTGTTAGGATGGCTATTAGCAAATAAATAAGTAGATAAATAAATAAACAAATAAAATAAACAGAAGTGAGTATTGGTGAGATTGTGGAGAAACTGGAATCCTTATACACTGTTGGTGAGAAGTGTCCAACTCTTGATCTTTGCTCACTCAGGTCTTGCTCTCAGGGCCATGACCCCTGCATTGGACTCCACAGTGGGAGCAGACCCTAACTTTAAAAAATGCAAAAATGAACTACAAAAGAACACAAGGAAATGTGTTGGATGGATATGTTTGGTACCTTGCTTGTGGTGATGGTATCACAGGTAATATATATGTCCAAACTCATCAATACCAATATGTATATATTGAATGTGTGTAATTTTTTGTATATCAGTTATACTTCAATAAAGCTAACAAATCACAAGAAACCCACCTTAGATTAAAGGGCTGTTATGTAAAAATCTGCCTGAGAACCACTTTTGCAAAATTGTAAAAATACTGAGGCAGAATCAGATCAAGTACAAAGTGTAGAAATATGTCACAGAGTTTCATTCAAATTGAAATTGATTTATTGAATCAAGAGTCTCCATTTTTCTACCCATATTACTAGATTAAATCCACTTCTCTACATTTTATTCACATTTACATCCTCAGGAACTTTTCCCTATAGCTGTAATGTATTTGAATTTTAAAAGTATTTTGAGAGAAGCTGGGCTTAACTACAAATCCCAGGTATACTACTCACCTAGATGTGCACTCATCAGCAGGTGACTTCATCTCCTTTTCACTTTGTCTATTCTGTGTGATGGACGTGATAAGCGCTCACACACATGTGCCCTAATTGCTTCTTAAACCCCATGGAGAAGCAACTAGCTGTGAAACCGATGTGTAGTGCACAAACATACTCCTCCACCACCCATCCCTTTATGACTTTCCTAGGTCTTGGACTCCTTTCAGAATTTTACTGAGGTCATGATTGGCTTTCCACTGAAAAATGCGGATATGCACATGCAGAAGACTTGCACTTTATTTTAGAAAGTTTGTGGGCCAACACCAATGTCTGTGCTGGGAAACCCCACAGTGTGTGTGTGTGTGTGTGTGTGTGTGTGTGTGTGTGTGTGTGAGAGAGAGAGAGAGAGAGAGAGAGAGAGAGAGAGAGGGGTGGGGGGAATCCCTGGGTGGCTCAGCGGTTTAGTGCCTGCCTTTTGCCCGGGGCACAATCCTGGAGTCCCCGGATCGAGGCCCGTGTCAGGTTCCTGGCATGGAGCCTGCTTCTCCCTCTGCCTGTGTCTCTGCCTCTCTCTCTCTCTCTTTCTCTCTCTCTCTCATGAATAAATAAATAAATAAATCTTTAAGAGAGAGAGAGAGAGAGAGTGCTATAGTGTTTTGTTTGCCATGATTTGTCCTTGGTGAATCCATTCTGCTCTTCCATCATCACATTCTCTTGAAGTGCTCACAATTTCTTAAGTAACTTGTTCCCAAACAGTATAGATGTTAGGATCTACCCTTCCCTTTTAAAAATAATCAGAACACCATCACATCATATACCTCAGCGTCTCTCCTCTCTCAGCTGCCAGCTTGTCCGAGGAAGCTCTACCCTACCTGTCTGTCCTGCCTCAATCCCTCTCAGGGATGTGGCTGGCCATCGTCTATCTGGCTCTGATGATCCCAACTCATTTGAGGCAACCAACCAGGTGTTTTCCTACCAGCACACCGTTCATGTTTGATCTCTAATTATTTATTCTACCTTTCAGCTTGAAATCTTTCTGCTACACAGATGGAAAAGCAACACAAAATTGAGAGTCTGGATGTCATTTGTTAACTTTACAATGTAAACATTAAGTATGTCTCCTCCCTCCCTCCCGCCCTCCTTCCTTCTCTCTCTCTTCCGAGTATTGCTTCCCATTTTCAAAATCTCACTCAGTGGAGGTTAAGGGTTGGAATGAGGTGGGTGACGGCAGAGAGCTTAGGGTTGGGGTTGCCTGCCTTCTCTTATTACAGACTCTTTTGGCCCTTTACTAGTGCACAGGGGTCCATCTTGCAGCTTTGTGATTTCATTGCCAAACAACAACAACAACAAACCTTGAGAAAAAGAGACGGTCAATGCAAAAACAAAAAGACAAAAAAAGAGACTGTCAATGCAAAAACAGCAAAGAGGTTTTTGCTGTTTTTGCATCCATGGTTACATGCCATGTCAAATAAGCTGTGAAACCCCCCTCTAGCCTGCTTTACTGTCCCCCTGAGCCCCAGCCTTGAGGTGTCTCTCGGCATCCCGAAGAGCACCTCCCACGTGTTTTATTCGCCAGGAGGAGCTCCTGATTCTCCACAACACAGCCTGGCTGTGCGTTCACATCCCAGCATCTCTATCCCCTGTGCCCTGACTGAGCTGGTCCTGGACCTGCTGATGGCCCAGCCTGGCAGCTGGAGGTTCCCGTGCCCAAAAGCCACCTCAGGAGGACCCGAGTCCCCGTTCACAGACAGCTCAGCCTGGTTCCTGGACAAACCAGAAGGGTCCTGCCTCCCTGTCTGGGCCCTGGCTCTCCTGAGTGACACTCCCTGGGGACTTGGGTTCCTGCGTCTCCTCTGTCAGTTGCTGGTTCTGCTCTTTCTCCCTCAGAAAGTTGAAAGTTTAGAAGGCCCCTGCTGTCCACGTCCCTTTGGTACTTTGTCTCCAGGGCCCCTGTCTCTGGCCTGTCAGCTGGGCCATGTCCCCACCCCCCACTTTACCTTCAAGGAGCATCTCCCAAAGACTCATCCTTTACCCAAACTTCAGAAACAAGCAAACACAGAGGAAAGCCTCCATGCTCCATACTACTTCACACAAGTGAGTATCTAGAAGGTTCACCTACTTAAAACTTACAAATAACCTACTTCTGGACCCCAACACAGACTAAGGAGACATGGGCAACCTGGGGTGTTCCAGCAGGATCTCTGGCTCTGTCCTCCATATATGAAGCCCTGCCTTTTCCCAGCCTAGCTGAAATAGGATATTTGAAATGCAATCGATTGAAGGTCCAGCTCAACCCAAATTCCAGGACAGCCCCAGTGACCAAGGAAAGCAAGGAGGACTTTAGGAGGTGCAGTCCCATCAGGAAATGAAATATCAAGTCGGCACTGTTGCTTTTGAAGGCTTCCGGTACACAGTGGCTTTGCTGAGTCCTGGGCTTGCCTGCATGACCTCGTCTCCTTTGGTCCACATGACTGGATGTCTGCTTTGCTTTTCTGATGCTAGGGGAGTGTCTGTGCCACTCCTTCTTGTCCCTCACCCAAGACAGAAGCCAGGACATGGGTTCACTGCTCAGCCAGCCTGTTAAATCCTGCCTCCCAGGGGTGTTAAACCTGGGACCATAAGAGTGCTTTCAGCTCCCAGAAGTGGAAGGCCTGAAGCCACTCTGGACTCCAGCACCCCTCCCTCCCCTGCTGCTCTGCAGGTGGATCCTACTTTGTCTGCCCATCCACACTCTCTAACTCCCTTCTGCCCCACAGTTCTATGACCAGTAAAATGCACCACCTCCCAGTGAGATTCCAAGTGCTTCATGCCTGGAACTGCCTTTTCTCTGCACCCTCTGGATCCTACTCTGAGTGACACTGAAAAATCCAAGGCCCTTCAGGAACGGTTTATGGGCTAGTTCTGGGTGTGTGAGCCTGGCCCACTGCACCCCACAGCACAGCACAGCTCACCTGCTGCTCTGGATTTTTCTGCTTGTCACAGGACGGGGCTCTGGTAATCTGCAGCCCTGCCAGCACAGAGCTTGCAAGCATGCTGGGCTCAGAACACCCGCGATGTTTCATAAATGCTGGCAACAGTTGTTTGTACAGTGATCAGAAACCCACACTTTAAAAATAGTTTTGGGGGTCAGAAATTCCAAATGCTTTGTTAATTTAAATTCCCTCATACTCTCGGGACACCTGGATGGTTCAGTTGGCTGAGCTTACAACTTCAGATTTCAGCTCAGGGTCGTGAAGTCAAGCCCCGAATCTGCTTGAGATCCTTTCCCTCCGCTCCTCCTCCTGCTCATATGCACATGCTCTCTCTCTAAAAATAAATCAATAAAACCTTTAAAAAATATTTCCTGGTACTCTCAGGAATCAAAGAGAATTGAGGCAGAAAGGGTGAGAAGGCGTGGACAGTCACCATGTGCTGTTTTCCATCTCATGTTATCACAGATGGCCAGAGATTCCAGTCTGTTCTTTGACCCTCTCTTCTCCTCACTTCCTCTCACAGCTGGTTTCTGAGGCTGTTGCTAAATGGTAATGAAATAGCATGTCAAATAATTAAGCACAATTCCATCCAACTCAACCTACATGTAAGCACGGTAAGTTTAAAGCATAGGAAAAAAATAAATTATCTTTAACTCAAATTTATGAAAATTATAAAGAAATCTTTCAAAAAATTTTAGAGAAATTATATTTAACTTGTGATATGAGTGTGTTTTTATATGTTTGAAATGATATTGAGTGGGTGCCTCCAAAGTTTAGAATATGGGTGACCAAGAAGGTCTCATAACGAACATGGACCTGCTTGCTAATATCTAAAAAGAGCAAGGTGTCTCAGAGAACAAGAATCAATCAGAAGATAAACAATCTCCATGTATATTACTATAAATAAATAATATCCTAAGATAGTAAAATGCATATATATAATGTTGGACATTAAATATAAGACATTATATCAATATTTCAGATGGCTGGGTTTTTAAAATTTTTTATACAAGAAATATGGAATCAAGACTTTAGCTATAATATATATGCCACTAGTATATAATCCTGTCCCTTGAGTAAGGTTCAAGTTTATTTTTGATGTTATAACAAGATGTATCTGGCAGTTCTGAAAACTAGACCCAATAAATATTTACTTGATAAAAAAAAATATGTCATTTGTTCAAATAAAGGTGCTAATAGGTGGTTAATTGATGCATTGCCCTTTCTGGAAAACCACTGCCTTTACTTGTGACTTTCATGTCCAACATCCAAAAAGGGACTGATGTCCATTTTAGTGGCCGACACACAGCCCGACCTTTAATTTTCCACTCCCAAGGCATTTGAAAAAGGAACTCTTGGTGTCAAGAGATCTTCAAGATAGCTACAGGTCCAATCCACGGGGAGCAAGGATTTCCAGTTAGGTTGCATTAAATTAAACCTTGTCAATTATTTGTCAGATGGACTGTGCTTTCTGTGCAGCGGTGACATTTCTGTACTTCCGATGGCTTCTCAACAAGTCATGCATTTCAAAGGCAATTGGTCAGTGTAAGGGAAGGAATACTTCTAGGAGTAGCCTTGGAACACTGTTGAGATCAAGCCTAGAATGTTGACAGATGAGAAGAGAAAGAGAGACAGAAAGGATTCAGTTCCACATCACTTGGGATCTTGGAGCTGGGGGACCCCTCTCTTCCTGTAGGCAATCACTACCCTAGAGAGGCCACCCCAGCCCTGATGCCCCCACTCTAGCTCCCCAGGGTGTGGACACAGCTTTCCAGGCACTGGCTTCGGAGGCATTTTAATGTCCCCCAAACCACAGTAGGTCCCGACTAGAGCCCCGGCCTTCAGGCTGTTGGAAAGCAAGCGGGAAGAATAAGAGAGACATAAATGTCTGAAATGTTTGCAACGTTCAAGGAGCTTCGGAAGAAAGAGAAGGGGAATCCGAAAACTGTGTATAAGATCTACCTCCACGCCCCAATCCAAACCTGGGGAATGAGCAAACCAATCAAATTATTACCCAGAAACATCCTTCCCTCATCCCTCATCCCCCATCCCATCAGAACTCTCAGGCCCCATTTTCCATCAGGAATCTGCTGTGTTCTAGACCTAATATGGTAAATCAATCAAGTCCCTGAAATGTTACAGTGATCATGGCTTGTTGTATTTATGTTTCCTGCTAGCACTGCTTTTTTTTTTTCTTAATTTTTACTTATTATTTATTTGTGTTTTAATCCAGTGGTTTCAGTGATTTAGGTCAGTGGCTGTCAAACATCAGCTCGTTCCAGGATTGCCTGCAAGGCTTGTTTAACGCAGATTTCTCAACATCACCCCCAGAGTTTCTGCTTCTGGGATAAGGTCCAAGAATTTTGCATTCCAACACATTTTCAGGTGATGCTAAAGCTGCCCGTCTGGGTGCCATACTTTAAAACAAAACAACCCAACACTTCTTTACATCAAGTGAGGTCTATAGGTTGTGGAAGAATGCAGCAGATGATTATTTTAAGGGGAAATAAGCAAATATGAGAACTGGATATGATCCATTAATAAAACAGCATAATGCTAATTACTGGGCATTTGTTGTCAATTTTCATGCTAAGTGCTGGGCAGTTGACCAAAACCAACATATGGTTCTCCCATAAAAAACATCCAACCGGAAAGTGAGGGACCCCAGCTTTGGCACAGTTTCTCTGATCAAGCCCCCTCCAGCTTTCCAATGCCTTTCCTCCACCACGTGACCCGCACTTGCACCCCCACCCAGGGAGGACCCCACAGCAGCAATCTATGCTCACTCTTCCCCTTTATTTTAATTTTTAAAAATTAAACCAGGTGTAGAATCTGGTGATTGATCAGTTCCATACATCACCCAGTGCTCATCACAGGTGCCCTCCTTCATCCCCATCACTTATCTCCCTCGTCCCCCTTCCCTCTGATAAGCATCGCTCTGTTCTCTCTAGTTAAGAGTCTATTTCTTACCGTGTCTCTCTCTCTTTATTCCTTTGTTTATTTGTTCTGTTTCTTAAATTCCACATATGAGTGAAATCGTATAGTATTTGTCTTTCTCTGACTTATTTTGCTCAGCATTATACACTCTTGCTCCCAACTCCTCCCCTTCTGACAGCAGGGAAGCTAAGGCTCAAAGGCACCTGGGAGCCAGGTGGACCTGTGCCATCCCCCCCAAAAGCAACCTGGTATGATGTGTGCGTGGTGTGTAAAATGGGTGGTGACACAGCAGGACGAAGGGCAAGACCACATTCTCACCCACACATTAAACTCCTAAGATAAAGACTAGAGCAGTGTAGACTGATGAGGTCTTCCTCCCCAGGGAAGGAGGTCCTGGAGTGTGTGTGTGTGTTGTGTGTGCAGGTGCCCACATACATGGGCGTATGCACTGGTGGAGTCCTTGAGTACTCGGGAGGCCTGTTCTGGGAAGACAGAACCACCCTGCAGAGCCCCTGCACTACAGGGTAGATGGGCTGCAGACAGTGGGGGAGGCGGTATCAACAGAGCGCAGAGAACCCACGGCCCATGGAGGCAGGACACAGACCTCCGGTTGTGGGCCTCATTGCTCTGATTTTATTTTGTATGTTCTTAGTTTATACGTTTGAGAGAGGACACTCATTGTCCTCTGCCCACTCTTCATTGTCTCAGTTTTAAAAGCCAACTTTATTGATCTTGGCTGGGGGCAGTGGTCTTCAAAGTGGCATAGTGCCTCTGGGCTCCTCTAGGGGCCTGTGGAGTCTGCACAATTGCCACAGGAGTACGTGATGTCATTAGTCTGTGCTCTCATCCCATGAGTCTACTCATCAAAGTCCATTGCCAGGATTTCAAGTTCTATGTTGCAACTAACCTTTAAGGACTTACCGCTTGTCCCTTTTTGGGGTAACACCAAGGGGAAAATACTCTCCATTTTCTTAGACGCTTAGTCCCCTCTTATCCTAATTTCGTATCTCTAAGTGGCCAGGCTTTCTTCAGTTTTTTCAACTGAAATACCATACTGTAAGAGACTGAATGTAGAAGCAGATACGGGAATCTGCCTATCCCTGGTAAGCCAGCTATTTAAAAATATTTTTTAAAGATTTTATTTATTTATTAAAAATATTTACAGAAATATAAAACTAGGGGATCCCTGGGTGGCTCAGTGGTTTAGCACCTGCCTTTGGCTCAGGGCATGATCCTGGAGTCCCGGGATCGAGTCCCGTGTCGGGCTCCCTGCATGGAGCCCACTTCTCCCTCTGCCTGTGTCTCTGCCTCTCTCTCTCTCTCTGTCTATCATGAATGAATAAATAAAATCTTAAAAAAAAAGAAATATAAAACTCTACCACTCCTCTCACTATTTTGTTTTAAGAGATATAATTATTTTTTTCATAAAATAATTTGTTTATATTCATGTGGAATGGCTTTATCTTTATCATGTTATTTTAATTAATTAATTAATTTTTACTTTACTTTTTTTTTTTTTTAGAGAGGTAAGGGGTGAAAAGGCAGAGGGAGAGAATTCCAAGGAGACTCCCCGCTGAGCCTAGAGCAGAACACAGGGCTCGCTCTCATGACCCTGAGATCACGACCTAAGCCAAAATCAAGAGTTGGATGCTCAACAGACTGAGTCACCCAGGCGCCCCTCTAATTTAAATTCTAATATATTAAATGCAATGGATTTAACCTAAATGAGCAAAACCTATTTGTTGCTGTGAACCCCTATCCCTTCATGATCCACACCCTCACTGACGTTAGAATGACTTCTCTTGCTGAGATTCACAATCATGTAAGGTCAGTGGAGTATTGTCATCCTTCAGCTTTTTGACTTTTGCTTCACCTCAGTATATATAAATGTGTAAGACCCATCCTAAAATGAAAATTACCTATGAGTTCCTCTTTCTAGCAAGATGGGGAGATATCGCAGTTGTGTCTCCAAGTGGCAGCTGGGGAGACGGAGGGTCTCGTGAGCCCTCCTGTCTTATGATGGGTGGCACTGCTCAGTTAAATCTGAATTTCAACAAAGAACAAAATATTTCATTCATTGTATGTTTAAATGTTGCGTGCGCCATACTTACACTAAAACACGATTTGCTGTTTTTCTGAAACTCAATTTTAACTGGATGTCCTGTACTTTTATTCGCTAAATCTGAAATCCTAGCTGCTTGAGAAGAGACATTTTATGGCTCAATAAGCACTTTTTGTTTATTCATTGTTTTTCCAAGTATCACTTCCATTGAGTGCTTCACACCTTCTAAGAAAATACAGAAACCAGTTTATTTTTAAGGGAACATGTGAAAGAATGCTTTGAAAAGCATGTCACGGATGGAGACTTTCTAGCACCTTTTTTTTTTTTTTAATCCTAGCACAATTTGTTGTCAGGTGACGTGTCTCGTATATTTATTTAGTTGCTCTGCCCTTAAAAACACGGTTCACCCTCTTGCTCGTCCATCTGTCTCTCGCTTTTATTTTTCGCAAAGTTTCCACATCCCTTTGGCTTCAATTATGTAAATAGAGAGCATGTATTTTGTAACTCATGCATTCATTCAATTTGAGGCAACAGGCGTGGAACAGTGTGTGCCAGGCGCTTGGCTTGGGGCTGGAAATGTCAGCGTCAAACTAATGTTTGACACATTCTGTGAGTGGACATCACTTCCTGGCTCTCATCTGTGGGGAGACAGACTACAGAAATATCACAGGTCAGGTGGGGTAAATACTAGCTGAGGAACATAAAGGTGGCTTCAGTCCTTGGCAATGCGAGGGCATGAGCAGAGTTGGTACTTCAGACAGGGCAACTGAGGAAGGTCTCACCAACAGCATGAGAAGTAAGAGGATTGGCACCAGGACATGTAGGGAAGCTGCCCCGTAGGGAGAAGAGGGAACAGTAGGTGTGAGGGCCTAGACAGGAAAATGGTCATGGGCTTGAGAAAGGGCCAGGAGACCAGGGGGCTGGGGCGCAGGGAGTGAGGAGGATAGGAAATGCAGTGAGTCAGCAGAGAAGGAAGAATGCATGGTGGGCGGCACGTATGGTGTGTCTTGGACCAGAATAAGGACGTGGCCTTTGTTGTGGGCCAGACGGGAGGGCACCTGCCAGTGGTGCTGAGTGACCATGCTCCGGTTGGGTGCGCCTGGGTGGAAGGCATGCTCTGGGCCCTGAGAGTGAAGGCAGCGAGGCCAGGCAGCAGGTGGTTTCGATAGGAAACCACCCAGGAGAGGAGGAAGCGTGGTCTGGGAGGGAGCAGGGGACGGAGGGGTGGTGCCCAGCTCTGGCTGGCACCCAGAGAAAGGGGGGCATCATATGGGACTCTGGGGTTCTCAGCGTCCACATCTGCAAGGGTGGATGGAGCCGCATTTTCCAAGATGAGGACGCCAAGACGAGGAGGTGGCTTGGTCTGGGGGTGGAGGGGGTCACCGGTGCAGGTTATACATGACAAATCAGAGATACTGGCGATGCTGGGCCCAGCGGGGGGCACGAGTCGGGAGTGCACCAGAGAGTGAGGAGGGTAGGATACAGGGGGAGGAAGGACACCAGGAGGAGGTGTGCCTGACAACCACGCCCGGAAAGTGTTTCAGGGAAGAGCGAGGGAGCAAAGGTTACGCATCACATGCTGATGTCAGACTGAGTAACATGAGAACCGGAATAACCACTGGATGTGGCAACAGGAGACCCCGTGTCCTTGACCAGAGCTGCGCCACGGGGACTGTGGACAGATTGGGGCAAATTCAGGAGAGAATGGAGGGGAGCAGGTGGGCACAGGGACTCCAGACGGGGGGTCTCAGAGTTTTGCTGCCCTGGGAGACCATGGCAATGGGGCCCTTGCCTGGACCAGGGTACGTTAGGACTTCCCGAGGGGCCTGCACAATTGTCAGCACAGGCACCCAGCTTGTTTCCACTTGGGCTTCCTTCTTCCATCTTTGCTTGGGGTGTCAGCTTTACATGGGTCTACTTATGGCCTCTCTGGCTCCCTCCTTATTTTTCTATCATAGATGTTTCCTCTGATAAAATATTTGCACATTTTAAAAAGAGATTTTATTTATTTATTCATGAGAGACACACAGAGAGGCAGAGACAAAGGCAGAGAGAGAAGCAGGCTCCATGCAGGGAGCCTGATGTGGAACTCGATCTTGGGACTCCAGGACCACGCCCGGGGCCGAAGGGAGGCCATTCAGGGATCCCCAATATTTACACATTTATTCGCATGTCTGCATCCACTTCTTGGAGGACCCAGACTAGCACAAGTGGTACCACTTCTTGAAATGGTCCTGGAAGGCGAGACAGGATGGGTTCCCCTCCTCTGGGCAGGTGAAGAAAGAAAGGACTGTCCTGGTTTGTGGATGCAACACAGAGAGTCTCTGGCCCAAGGCTGCAGACTGCATTCTAATTGTGCAGTTTATGGTGATTTGGGAAAATGTCTTGCTGGAGGGAAATGCTGGGACAGACACAAACATGCAGGCATTTCAAAAGTATGGGTGGGAGACAGTGCCTACAGAGACAGAGGAGCTGGCTGGTGACCAATACCTTGTGGTGAGTCTCCATAGAAGGATGATGGGAGATCAAGAGCTGCTACCAAGAAGTTCCTGGCTCTGTGCAAAGCCAGAGAGCCCCTCTGCTAACTTGTAAAGAGAAGGACAGACCGGCATGGATGGCAGGCTGGAGATTGCACAGCCTGGGCAGGCCTGTCATAGGAAGCCCAGGGCTCTGGTGGGGAAAATCTGGAATTTAGAAATATGGGGCAGCACATGAGGATGGAGATACTGACTAAACATCTGTTCCTGCAGAGAGACAGCCCTTCTGTTGTGTTGACCATGGCCACAGAAGCCCCTCTCTTTCTCAAGGCAACCGGAATGCCGCCCAGTAGCTGCCCCAACTCCTCTGCAGATTGCCCAAATAATAACCAAGTTAAATCTCAGGTTAACCCAGTTAGGGACATTCCATGCCTGATAAGAGAAAGGCTATATGCTCCAGACATTGCAAAATTTAGTAGGTATAACTGCAGGGGTCTAATTATATGTGGACTTTTTTTTTATAAATACAGTACACTCCTATAAATAAATGTTCTTTCATGATTTTCATAATAATATTTGCTTTCCTCTGGCTTCCTATATTGTAAGACTACAGTATAGAACACATGTAACATACAAAGTATGTGTTAATTGACTGTTTATATTATCAGTAGAGCTTCTGGTCAACAGTAGGCTCTGAGTAATTAAGTTTGGGGGGGGTGGAATCCAAAACTTATACTCAGAATTTTGACCGTGCAAGGGTCATTGTCCCTAACTCTGTGTTATTCAAAGGTCAGCTGTATATCCTGGCTGGTTGGTTCCTTCTGAGAACTCTCTCTTTTGTGTGTAGACGTCCATCTTCTCCCTGCGTCCTCACATGGTCAATCCTCTGTGTGTGCCTATGTTCTAATATTCTCTTCTTATGGACACCAGTCATATTGGATTAGGGCTCACCCTGATGTAACCTCTAACTGATGCAACCTCAAACACCCTTTAAAAGGCCCAGTGTCCAAATATAGTCATATTTTGAGATACTGGGGATTAAGACGTCAGCATGTAAATTTAGGGGGAACACAATTCAGCCCATTACCTAATTAGAACTTGTCTGCCATTGGGTTTTAGGAAAAACTAGCAGAACTTGCTTGATTTCCTTAAGCATATATCAGAAATTTAATTTTTCTCTTCATGTCTTTTGCCCATTTCATGATTGGATTGTTTGTTTCTTTGGTGTTGAGTTGAATAAGTTCTTTATAGATCTTGGAAACTAGCCCCTTATCTGATACGTCATTTGCAAATATCTTCTCCCATTCTGTAGGTTGTCTTTTAGTTTTGTTGACTGTATCCTTTGCTGTGCAAAAGCTTCTTATCTTGATGAAGTCCCAATAGTTCATTTTTGCTTTTGTTTCTTTTGCCTTCGTGGATGTATCTTGCAAGAAGTTACTGTGGCTGAGTTCAAAAAGGGTGTTGCCTGTGTTCTCCTCTAGGATTTTGATGGAATCTTGTCTCACATTTAGATCTTTCATCCATTTTGAGTTTATCTTTGTGTATGGTGAAAGAGAGTGGTCTAGTTTCATTCTTCTGCATGTGGATGTCCAATTTTCCCAGCACCATTTATTGAAGAGATGTCTTTCTTACAGAGGAAGACATAGACATGGCCAACATGCACATGAGAAAATGCTCTGCATCACTTGCCATCAGGGAAATACAAATCAAAACCACAACGAGATACCACCTCACACCAGTGAGAATGGGGAAAATTAACAAGGCAGGAAACCACAAATGTTGGAGAGGATGTGGAGAAAGGGGAACCCTCCTGCACTGTTGGTGGGAATGTGAACTGGTGCAGCCACTCTGGAAAACTGTGTGGAGGTTCCTCAAAGAGTTAAAAATAGACCTGCCCTACGACCCAGCAATTGCACTGCTGGGGATTTACCCCAAAGATACAGATGCAATGAAACACCTGCACCCCGATGTTTCTAGCAGCAATGGCCACAATAGCCAAACTGTGGAAGGAGCCTCGGTGTCCATCGAAAGATGAATGGATAAAGAAGATGTGGTTTATGTATACAATGGAATATTCCTCAGCCATTAGAAACGAAAAATACCCACCATTTGCTTCGATGTGGATGGAACTGGAGGGTATTACACTGAGGGAAATAAGTCAATCGGAGAAGGACAAACATTATATGTTCTCATTCATTTGGGGAATAAAAATAATAGTGAAAGGGAATATAAGGGAAGGGAGAAGAAATGTGTGGGAAATATCAGAAGGGGAGACAGAACATAAAGACTCCTAACTCTGGGAAACGAACTAGGGGTGATGGAAGGGGACGAGGACGGGGGGTGGGGGTGAATGGGTGACGGGCACTGGGGGGGCACTTGACGGGATGAGCACTGGGTATTATTCTGTATGTTGGTAAATTGAACACCAATAAAAAATAAATTTATTAAAAATAATAATAATAAAAATAAAAAATAAAAGGCAAAAAAGAAATTTAATTTTTAAGAGCTTTATAATATATGTAATTGTGTCAAGACAGACTACGTTCACTATTTCACACATTTGTGGCTTGCAAGGGTTTGTAACTCACTTGAGCCTAGAGAAAGATTAGAGTAGTACACTGAAGATCAGTATTCATGGGCAGCAGAGAAATGACTGCAGAACGTGCTGGGAGTAGAGAGTATTGTACTAGATCTTAAATGGAAGAGCAGCTCCTTGAGAAAAGGCCACTTATGGAGGGGACAGGTGACAGGACAAATCCTTTTCATCACATCCCCTAACAGTGCCAGACTCTTCTTCCATACATGCCTCTGTCCCTGTGCCAATAGTCTTCAATGTCACCTATGGTCTTCAATGTCACAAATGGTGGACATCTTCCCTTGCTTCCACCCTCATGCCTACAAAAACTTTGAGGGCATGATTTGAGTGATTAAATCATGAAAACAGACTAAAATATTAAATGTCTTGAACAACCTTAGCTAGTTTTTCAAGGAGGCAGGCACATATCTGAGCATCTCACCCATTTTTTTCCTGTTTAAAAGTTGGCTACATTCTCCAGAGAATTATTCTATCCTTGGACTGTAAGTAGCAGATCCTATAACCAAGAGAGGGAAACCAGGCCATGGTGTAGTCAAGCAGACTTTTCAAGGACAACTAGGACATTGGCTCAGGTATCGAGAGTACGCCAGTTATCCACTATGGTGTGTAGCATCTGCTGACCTGGGCTGTTCTTCATCATGAGGGCTGGCAATCAGGACTAATGAAAACAGAGCTAGGAGGGGTCCAAAGGCAAACAGCTCAGAAGTCATTAGAGCCTCCAATTACGATAATTAAGGCTGGAAATTGTAGCCATTTTTTCCTCAATGGCAAATCTGTTTAAAAAAAAAAAAACAGCACTCCAGGGCTATTTAAAGTGATTTCCACAAAATGCTCACGCCCTAGAGAATCCGATGTCATCAGGTCTGAGCTGACTGAGCTCTTGATGAGGTATAAGCCCAGAAACTCTGCAAAATTCTGTGTCTGACAGAAGGAACTAGGTTAAAATGTTGAGCTTCTATCTCTCACAAACTCATGTGATTTTATACATGTAAGATGTAAATTCAGGATTGAGGGAATTAATTTTTTCCCATATATTTTCTAGCAATTAAGAGTGGGTTTCAGGCATATGATAACGTGAGTTACATATATATTTAAACTGAGAGATATTTAAGGAACATCCCTATAGGGAGATATACTGTCATTGCCTATCAGTAGCTGTGTATTCGGACTCTGTTAGGTACTTCCCACTAGGCCACTGCAGATGCCGTATGAAGGTATACAATACCTATCATTATGACAATTTTAAATCTAACTCAGGAAGACACACACACACACACACACACACAGATGCACAGACACACACTCAGACATACAGAGACACACACACATACCTATACGGACACAAACATGCCCAGAGACATACACACATCATATTTTGTATAATAATCTATTTCTAACACTCCAGTTCATAAATCAATAGTGTAAATGCTTTAGGAGTTCTCGAGGATAGAGGCTGTAACTAGGTGATCCTAAAAAAGAAACTGCTCTGTCTGGATGATGAGATGAGATTCTCTGGATGCAATTTCAGCCAGAATGCTTTTCCGTAGGAAGAGCTTTATTTACTGTGTCATGTGGAAGCTGGAATTTCCCAGCAAGAAACTGATTCCCAGCTCTGGACTTACTGGCTGGTCTTGGCTACTTCATTTAACCTGCATCAGAGAAACAGTTAACTTGATAGCCCACAGAAGCCAAGAGAAGTTACTATTCGCTGACAGTTTTCAGGTTAAAGTCCTCTGGAAAGAAAATCAGAAGGATTTTTATTGCCCCTTGGCCAAAGCCCAAATACAGTGGTTTGGATTCTGTGGTATAAAGAAAGTGGGGAGAAGGTTAGCCTGGAGAGGAAGAGGAGGAAGGCAGGAGGAACAGAAACCAGAACGAAGAGGAGCCTCCTCTCCAAGCTAGGCCGTGGTCTGCATCTCCTAAACTGTCATGCCAGCCCTGGACGACTTCCAAAAGTAGACCCCAGTGACAGCCTGTGGTTGGATCACTTACTTTGCAGTCCGCACAGGTCACAGAGGGTCAAGAAGGTTTCCATAAATTAATGAGTATCATAGAAGACTATAAAGCCAGCCCCACGAGACAGGACCCCTAGTATTTTCTTTGATAAGAGTACTGAGAACAATGGGAAGACAGGCAATCATCTTGCTTATGTCTAGAAACTCAGATTTTTTTTAAAAAAATATTTTATTTATTTATGAGAGAGAGAGAGAAAGCTAGCGAGAGAGCACACATGAAGGAGGGGAGCAGCAGAGGGAGAATTAGAAGCAGGTTCCCCACTGAGCAGGGAGCCCGGCACAGGGGGCTTGATCCCCAGACCCCGGGACCATGAACTGAGCTGAAGGCAGATGCTTCACTGACTGAGCCACCCGGACACCCAGTGAAACTTAGATATTAAATTTCTTCTCATTTATGAAGAGAACCATTAATGACATTGGCCTTGGACTTTGGAGATGCTTGACTTCATGGCTTTACTGCTATGCTTCTTAAGCTCCTGGAGTTCCTGTGTTCTTACCTAGATGTCCAGGAGCCTTGCTATGGGATAGGATCCAAATCAGTTTCTCTTTGGCATGACTCAGTTTCTCTTGTTCTCCCCCCTCACACCACATAAAATCTCTAAGAAGCCCTACAAACATCCTTGTGGAGATGCCAAATTTAAGGTACCAGAGAGCAAAAACTAGACTTACTATATAGTCAGCGGTCATGAGTATATGATAGTAACTGAATTGCAACAACAGTAACTGGATTGGTCTAACGTACTGCTCCCCCCCAGCACAGTGCTAGCCACTTTTCATAGCTTCTATCACGTAGCACTCATGAAACCGGCTTGACGTAGGGACCATTCTTCTCTGTTTCACACGTGGAGGCGCCTGAGACATGACTGAACACTCAAGTGCATATTCTCAATCACGCACTTCAAACATACTTCACCAGGGTAATATCTCCTCATTAGAGAGACTTGAAGTCAAGAGCTGAATAAATAAGTTAATGCATCTTTCTTGTCCCAATTAGGAGTTCCCTGCTAGAAAATGCCTGTTTGAGCAACTCACATGAAGATTTAACAGTTCAAAATCCACGAGCCAACTATTATCTGGGAAGAATGTAATAGAGACAACAAATTGGTCCGCCGATATTTAACTATTGGTGTGAATTTCAGACCTCGGAAAGGCCTCGTTTTTAATATGCTTTTGAATCTTACCCCAAACCTCTGCCTACACGGCAACAGCTCTGACAAGGAGAGAACCCAGTGGGAGGAAGAGAAAGTCATAACGGGGAGTGTTTGTGCAAACTCCGATAAACGGTCCCACTCCAGCACTCACTTACCCACTCAGCAAACCGAAGGAAGCTTTTCCGGAATCTCTACTGGAATAATATTTCTCTCCCCTTTCATTAGAATTGAAAAAGTGAAAGCCAAATTGCAAAGGGATGCCAGCACATCTGATGCAGAGGTATCATTCAGGCTTCAGAATAACACGATGACTTTAAGAAGGTCGCAAGACAGTCTGGCCCCAAATGAGGGTGGTCTGAGAAGTAGGAAGCTCCTGAAAATCATAGTAATCACATAATTTGCCTACATTAAGTATGATTCAATTAAATGACAAAAAACCCCAAATATCAGCAGGGTTCTGCAAATGCCAGGAGAACCATGTAAGAGTTAGTGGAATTTAATAGCTATCTGCAAATCTGTGCCAAGGATAAGAAAGAACTGTGCTTTCCCTCTAGAGCAACAGTCAATAAACATTATTGATAGTGCAGCCCCTCAGTTAGAAATGCCTGAGCCTGCCTGCACCCCCATTCACGTGTGTGCACTTATTGAAAGAAATATACCCTGTTTATGAGAGTTTCTAACATATATTCTGGAGCAAGAATCTACATCTGGTTTGGGTCCCAGATCTGCCACCCATTTGCTGTCGACAGTGGTGGTTCATTAATCCAATCGTTGCCTTCCTTGCAGCATCTGTAAAATGAGGACAACAATGATGATGGCACTAATATTTGACGTGAGAATTAAATTAATTAACACATTGAAATCTCCTTGAGCAGTGCCTGGCACAAAAAGAATGGTACAGAATTTTAGCAATTATTGGAACTGTGTTATATAATTAGTCATATAATTATAATTATATATTTATATATAACAATACAGTAGCAATTAAGAGTGGGTTTAAATATAGTTACAATAATTGCTGTTATATAATTAATTACTACATATTAATTAATACATCACATATTAATACAGTATAATAATTGCTAAAACTCCACAGCACTTATTCTGTGCCAGGCACTGCTTAAAGTAATACATATACATAAATTATAATATTTAAATATGGTTTATCCTTGAGTACACATGAGTTTGAATGGCGTGGGTCTACTTATACATGGATTTGTAAAAAATATAGTACAGTACTACATGTGTATTTTCTCTTATAATTTTATTTTCTCTTACCTAAAGAATACAGTATATAATACATATAATTTACAAAATATATATTAATCAACTGTTCATATGATGACTAAGGCTTCCACTCAACAATAGGCTATTAGTTAAACTTTAGGAGAGTCAAAAGTTACATGCAGATTTTTCACTACTCGGGGGTCAATGCCTCTAACCTCTCACATTGTTCAAGGGTCAATTGTATATTATATATTATAATATTTAAATATTTATGTTTTTTACATATTTATATATATACATACATGAAGGAAGAGACTTTTAAAGGATGCATTAAACCTAAATAGGAACACAGCTTATATGTTTTTCTCTAGCACGCCAATGGATGACTTCGATGCTCATTGGTGAGTGCACATTCTAGTCTGGAAACCATTTTTTTTAGGTCAGGAACCTGCAAATGTTTTCTAGAAGAGGCTAGGTAGTAAATATTTTAGCATCTACAGGTCACACAGTCTTCATAGCAAATATTCAACTCTGCCATTGTAGCACAAGAGTAGCAACAGGCAATTTATAAATGAATGGGCTCAGGTATGTTCCAGTAAAACGTTATTTACAAAAACAGGTATCAAGCCACGTTTGGCCCAAGGGCCACAGTCTTCCCATCCCTACTTGAGATGAAAGAATTAAGACAAATATATGAAGGTCATAGGGCATCAGGTTTCAGCTTATCATGAACAAAAATCACGCATCAATTATCAGCTCTGTTGCTAATGAACTTCCCAATACTGAAATTATTTAAGTAGGGGCTGGAGGAGAAACTCCCATGGGTCATTTTGTAGGGATTCTGAGTTATATGGGTGAAGTTAGACACAGAGACTTTTACAGACCCTTCTAAACCTAAGACTAATTATCTGATTAATGGTTGCCTTTTCACAAATCCAAGCATATAGAGTCAACTGATGTTTGATAAGGGCACCAAGAATACACTACAGGTAAAAGTTATTTTCTTCAATAAATGGTGTTGGGAACACTGGGTATCCACACGCAAAAGAAAAAAATTGGACCCTTATCTTGCACCGTATACAAAAATCAACTCAAAGATTAAAGACTTAAATCTAAGACCTGAAACTGTAAAACTCCTAGAAAAAAAACACAGAGAAAAAGCTCCTTGACATTGGCTGTGGCAATGATATTTTTGATAAGACACCAAGAGCTCAGGCAACAAAGGCAGAAATAAACAAGTGGGACTACATCAAACTGAAATGTTTCTGCACAGTAAAGGAGGTAATCAACAGTGACTCTTCAATTTACACTCTCTTCTCTGTCTTCCTCTCAGTGGATATCTGAGATGAGCAGATATTCATGTATTCTATGGAAGCCTCAGATTTTTACTTTTCTTATTAGAAAAAAACCATTGAATTTCTTCAGGGCTACAGAAGCTAGCTCTGCTTCCTTCTGTGCCCCCAAAACAGGCCTGGGCACTCTGTCCATAGTGTCAACTTTTGTTCTCTTGCTTTTACCTTTTCCTTCACCATTTCACTCTTGGGGTAGGAACCAATGTTCATCTCCAAAGATATAACCGTGCTGATAAAAATGTGGGATTCGTGCTCCAAATCCTTATGAAGAGGTCTCTACTTTCTCTGTATCTGGCTGTCCAGGCATCATTCTGATTGGTCTGAAAACATGTGAAGCTGTCTCAATGGAGGATGCTCTTCATGTCGGAGTGTTTTATGAACTGTCAATGCTATAGGCTACATGTCTTTCAAGCTACATGTCTCCCATACCTCAACCTCCACCTCAAATAAAACTATTGAGAAATATCATGTTTAATTACCTTTGTAGTTTCTAGATGATGCATGTTCCATCTATGAACATTAAGTAGGTGAATGTTCCTCTTCTGATGATAAACTTTTATATTATTGAGGCACAGTAAAAAGACAACATGGATGTCCTTTGATAATTATTAACCACCAAAAATATCATTTGCAATTGATTAATTGCCAAGTGTCTGCCAAACATTAGTTTTTGTCTGTCCGATAATATTTCAAAAAATGTGTTTCAATCCCTGATTTACTGATGAGAAAGCTGAGGTTTAGGAGATTAAGTGATTTCTCCAAGGTGACACAGCTGATAAAGGGCAGAGCTGCAATTTTTACTGTTATGCCTAAAAGCTGTCTTATTAAATCTTCAATCCAGAGAGAAGAAAAAAAAAAGAAGATAGGCAGGCAGATGAAAGCCATCATCTGTGATGTAGGAGTTAAGGCATGTGTTGGGATGCGAGAAATTATCTTTCCTCACCTAATCCTTTATGTCAAGTGCTGAATGTAATGCCTTACCATGGGTTGAAAATGATGATATATAGGATTTACTCTCTGATATAAGTCTGATAATTACAGTCCCAATTGTACCATAAAGGAAATGGGTTTCTAAAGAGATCAAGTAATTGTTTCAAACTCACAATCCTTATACATTAGAAAGCCAGAATTAGAAACTGCAGCTATAACCCAGACAGTGGGTTTCAACTTGCTTCATTTGTAATAATTTTTTAAAGGACTTTATCTAAGTTTACAGACCCTTAGCTCTAAGGAGATTATGATATGCCATCCTCTGTCCAAATTAACTCAAATTCAAACACTGCTAAAATACAGAGAGGCTGATAAAGTTCTGGTTTGACATTCATTTTCTTGAAACATCAAATAATGAATTATTTTAAATACTTTCAATCCCTTTTTCTGTTTTGTCATTTCCTTCCATGTTTGTGCAGTCAGCCTCTTCAGAAATCCAGGTCCACCCCTACAGTCCTCAACCTCAGTTCATCATCATCCTGTTTGGAGTGAAACACACTGAAGGTGCACCAGAGTCATGGTGACACCTGCTAGTACCCACCACGAGTGGCTTCCTGACCACATCTGTCATGGTGCCATGTGAGTTGTGTGGAGTATGCAGTGGCTTTGCTGACTTCTCCTGTGGTCTCTGCTCTCCTGCCTTTGACCTTTGTCTTCTTATGACTTGTTGGCCCATTTCTTTTTCCAGACCACTATGGGAGCATGAATTTGGGAGGCTGACCACTCCCCAATTAACTTAATTAGCATCTCACCATTTGCCATCTGCATATATGGTCTCTTATTTTCCCTCCAGTATCTTCTGTCACCCCCCCTATTTCTAGAGTGGCTTTGTCCCAGGTTTGCCATCTGCAGCCTCCTGGGGCATCCCAGGAAGTTACTTACCTACCAGCTGTCCTCTTCTGCTCCCATAAGGGTGAGCCAAATGGGCTCCGACAACCTTTTCCAACACTGGAATTCATGGTCCCAGATGAAATACATTTACATCTTGTAGGTTTATTTTGTTTGATTGTTTAGAGATCAATCATTATTGACTATGTTTTGGCAGTGCTTGGGCCCACTGTGTCTACTTGATGCCACAGGCTGCCCGGCCAGGGAAGCGAGACAAGAACAAACAGCAGGTAGCTACGGGTTGTCAAAGCTGGGAGAAAGGTTAGATGGTTTTATCAAGTTCCCTGTTTTAATAGCTGAGAAAAATAGGGACGCCTTGTCCAGATGTACACAACTACATTTTAGGAAGCTTAACTCCAACATTGACGTTCTGAATTTCAGTCAAGCAGAATTTATACAAAATAACACAGACTATATTTCCTTTGGCAAGATGGTGATATAGCTGTTGCCTGTATCTGGTGTCTGTCCTTTCTACTTTTGGAAACCCTAACATATTTTTAGCTCCCCAAAGACCCCACTTCTGACCCTTCAAACAACATATCAGCCTTTCATACCCCTTTTTCCAACCCTCTCTCCTTGCTAGAATGAAATCACAATATAGCAATACTGCAGTTTAAATTTGGGTTCCAGAAAAACCTTTGGCCAGCTCCTTTGTAATCCATTCCAGGGAATATAATGCTTAATCTCTTTCATGGTAGAAATATCAGACAGTGTGACCAGTCTGTGAAGATGAACTCTTTGTCAGAGAAGCCTTCCAATCACAATTTATAATTGACCGCACCATTTACATATCCTCATTAACATAGTTACTAACCCATGTGCACAGAGCTCTCCATCAGCATCTGGTAATAGCAAATATGCCACATGGAGAGATATAGGAGCAACTAGATGGAAACATTACCTAAACTTCCGCTCTGCCATATGGGCACGATCTCACTCTAACTGGAAAGGAAGGGAAATGTCATATCAGTAATAAAACATATAACTCTTGTCCTCCCTGTTGCTTCCTCCACGATGACACCACCATATGAGTAAAGCTCAGTTTGTAAGTATATCTTCCAAGTGTCATCAGGGCAATTAGCAGGAAAGACCTTGAGAGAAGACGAATTTGCCCTTTATTCAGGACTTAAAAAAAAAAAAACCAAAACCCTTTCTTTGACTTGGACATGATAAAGAGATGAGGGTAGAGGTGTCAGGCTCTCTATTTCCTCAGCCTTCACATTAAAATAGAGGGACTTTGGGACCAGTTATTAAATCAGCCTTTGGAGAAAAGACAATGAATTCTAGAAGCCTCATCTCAGCAACCAGTGTGATTTCACGAAGAAAGGGTTATGCTTCACTAGCTTGTTAAGAATTCTTTGAGTTTCACTGTCACTTAATCAAAGCAACTGTAATGAAATTGCATACAATACAGCAGCAGAGCAATCATACTGCTTTCTAACAAGTTTCTCTGTGTCAAATTAAACTTCATTCAAAGGACAAAAGCATGTGATATTAGCCAAGTGCAAGAAATTTGAATAATGCTGCAAAAGGCACACTATTACAGAACCTAGAAGCTAAACTTCCCAAATCTGGAAAAGACCTTCAAGATTACATATTCAGAACTCCATATTTTATAGTAAAAAATTCCAGAAAGTCTGATTCACATCCTTAGGACACAGAGCCAGGTCTAGAAATGAGACGCTAACTCCAAGGACTCTTCCTCCTGCCCATGGTTGTCTTTCCCTTTCTAAATAAGAGCACATTTCTCCCAGGTTCTGTGGGAGTCTTGGTACAGGATGACACAATGTCATCCTTCATACTAATGAGGTGAATAATGATACTGAAAATGATATTCTTCAGTTTGGTTAATTATACTAAATAGTGTAACCTCAGCAAAGAATGATAACAAGAAATTGACAACTCTGGATGTTAATTATATATATATTTTTTGTTTGTCTGTTTGTTTTTTTCCAGCAAAGCAATGAATGTTTTCTTCACTGAGGGTTCTTTTTGCTAGCAACACCATCATTGGGAGGTCATTTCAAATCTTTCTGCCTCAAATTTTCAATCATATTATCCTTCAACTCCAAATCATAGTAAGGACTCTGTGATCAAAATCCTTACTTTATGGATGGCAATGGAGGCCTCAGCTGGCTGTGACTCACCCAGGGTCTCATGGCTGTTACCATGTGTGTCTGAGCAGGCGACATATTTAGGACAAGGACATGGGTAAATAGACACAGAGATAGACTTTTCTGAGAATTACCTGCTTCTCAAGGACTGGGCTTCTCTAAACTTGCTCAAATAAATCCCAGGCTAGCATCTCATGGAGAATCACTGCTATACCGTCCAACTGACCCTTCTGTTCAGCCTCAATCCCAATGACCATCAGGATTTAATCATCCCTGGTTATTTAAACACCCAATGCTAAGGGTTACCATGGCAAACCAGACTCCCCATAAGGATGGCCAGGATATTATTTCTTCCCAGAGCCAGCACAGTGCCCTTCCTACTGTGACAAGCTCTCTTGTACCAATACCCCCCAACACCTGCATGAATTTCCCAGGGCTAATGAACCCAGGTTCCACAAACTGGGTGCCTTAGAAAACAAGACTTTATTGTTTCACAGTTCTGGAGGCTAGAGGTTAGAAATCAATGTGTCACCAGGGTCATGCTCCCCTGAAGCCTGGAGGGGAGAGCCCTTCTTCTCCTCTTCTCACATCCAGTGTTTGCCAACTGTCCCTGGCCCTCGGCTGCAACCTCTGCCTCTTCCATCTGCGCTCACAGTCTCTCTCCCCTCCTGAGTTCCCAAACTGGAGTAAAGACCCACCCTTATCCAAGGTGCTCCTTTCTTAACTTCATGGACCATATCTGCAACAACCCTATTTCCCAATAAGGCCACATTCTGAGATTCTGGAGTTAGGACTTCACTATATCTATTTGAGGGGGTACAGCTGGGTGTCCCTATGCAGAAAGGTGCCATCTCCATGCACCCTGTCTTCACAAGACACTGTTTTCCAGCCGGGCCAGCACTTCCTGTCACTCTCAGGCAGATCTTTGCCTTGAGAAATCCATAGTCACAAAGTGCAGCCTCAAGAGGGCAGTGCAGAGAAGGATCCAGAAAGTTTTTAAATCCAAGCTTGTGCAAATTGGCAGCTCATTTAGCAGCCGCTCTTCTAAGAAATGTGTTTAGGTCTGCTGCAGTCATGTGACAGAAGCCACCGTGTTCCCTGCCGGTTTGCTGTGCCTTCTGAGTAGGGCACCTGCCAGGAGCTCCTCTTACATTGGCTGGGTGCACCACAGCTCACACTGGCAGCCCACATGTGATGGGATTGCACTGGGGTGGAAATTGAACAATGGTCTGACTCAGGCATTACCCCCAGGGAGCCTTCAGTGTAGAAGAGAACTCACATAAGGAGCTGTGATGGGTTACGTTCACATGTACGTGCCTATGGCTTTTTTTTTTTTCTTTTTTTTTTTTTTTTGCCTATGGCTTTTATAGACAAAGTACTGTGGGGCCCAGAACACTGAAGGATTAATTCTGCATTCAGAGTAAGAAAGAAAACTAGAGAAATGCATTTTATCTGGATCTCAAAGGCAGGGGAAGGTAGCAGAGGAATGTTCATTTTGGTCATGATGGGCAGGCCATTGTCCAACTGGACAAAATAGGTAAGATGGCTCTTTCGGGATGTGGGCCACACCCAACACAGGGCTGCAATCCTGGTGAGAAAGGAAGCACAGGGAGGGAGCCCCACATTCACACCAGATTCCTGGTGTGGAGGAAGAGGGCCTGGGAAGGAAAGTGCTGTGTCACACTGGGTGGAGGGAAATGTGTGTGAAGCATGCTAAGGTGACTGGACATGGTGGCAGGGTCCAGATGAGGGATAAGCAGAGAGGGAATGCTAGATGTCTGCACACATATTCCCCAAGATCCTCGGTGAGCCCCAAGCTATGCACAGGTCTACAGAAAGAGTAGCAAGGACAGTTATGTGGAACCTAAGTGCTGGGCAGAAATTAAAGGCCACAGGATGTGAGGAGAAGTTGGAATTGGTGTTTAGCACAAGAGTAGAGACCTTGGTGAGTTCTCTAGTGGTGACCCTAAAAAAGCCACTCCATAATAAAATGAGAAGAAATGGAATTAAACACTCCTTAACTAAGCCTAAGACCAAGCCCTAGCAAGAGAAAAGTGATCCACTTTTAAGGAATTTAACTGCCTCCAAACATAAAACCCAACACTCTTCAGAGGAAGATAACATCACACAGATGTACTACAATATATAACCTACAATCTCCAGCTGACAGCAAAGAAAACCTTCACTGGATATTATGATACAGAGGAAAAAGTGAATTAAAGTAAAATGATGAGTTACTAGAAATAGATAAAAATTTGATAGCTTGTGTATTTTTTGTTGATTTGCTAATCTTTTCATCTGCTAATAAGCCCATCCAATAAGTCTCCATTTCCATTATTTTGAAATTTGATTCTAAGTTTTTAAGTGTGACAGTTTCCTTTTTTCTTTTCTTCCTCCCTCCCTTCCTTTTCTCCTTCCTTCTCTCTTTCCTTTCTTTTTTTCTTGCTGAAATGTTCCATCTTTTTACCTAATTCGACTCTTCTTTCATTAAGTCCCTTAAAATATTTTATATAGCTATTATCGTTCTTGTCTGCCAATTCCAAAATCTGTGTCATTTCTGAATCTGCTTATACTGTCAAATTTTTTTGATTCTAGGTCACATTTTTCTCCTTCTTCATGTCACACAATTATTTTTTTCTCTTGCGTGCTGGATATTATGCAAAAAGAGCAGTAGAAACTGAGGTTGAGGACATTCTTCCCTAGTAAAGGCTCACTGTTTGCTCAGTCAGGCAACTAGGGTAAGGCTCTGCTTTCTTCAAGCTAATGAGGAGATGATCTGGGTTGGAGCTGGGCAGTCTCTAATGATTTTTGCTCATCTCCAGTGTCTTTAGAGTGGGATCAGACATCACGCTCCCTCCATAGGCACCTTTGTATCTCTACATCATACAGTTATGAGATCCTTCTCCCTGTTCCAATCCAACTTCTGCTTCCTGCATCATTTCATTCAGTGAAAATCCCAAGGTACAGAATTTTTGGGTCATAGTGCTTGCTTTGTGTTGTGGATCCTTCCCCTGTAGGGTAATTAAAAATTCAGCTATTTTCTCCTGAGCCTGCAACATACCACTGCCTACTCAGTGCTCTTCCTTGGCTGTGTTTCCAGACTTGGCAAGTAGCCCGCAGAAATAAAGTGACTGCTTACCTGGGAAGGCTTTGTTCCTGTCTGGAAGATAGTTTATTCTATTTCTTGGTATTCAATGCTCTTTTATCTGAAATTTGAAAATTTAACCTATGTTTCATCAACGTTACAGCAAGATCTTTTACGAATTTCTCTATCCTTGCTAGATGCAGTACTCACATGGTAGCGTCTTAACTAATGAATATCCAAGGTCCCCGAATTTGTCTTCAAATGTCCCCCAGTTCAATGACCACATAAGGAAGATGAGCTAAAACTGTATTTTCAGAAATCTTATCCTTGTGTCCTCATATATATGATTAACAGATTTGGCGTTGAAAACAAGACTGGAAGATATGATAGTTTCTTAGTTTCATCCACCTCTGGGCCCTCTGCTGCTTGCTTTACCAGTTAACTGTGAGCCATCACTGTGTCACAGGACATGACAGGTCCAAATCCTTCACCACCTGCTCGTCTTCTAGCGACTGCTCCTAGGGCAGGTTAGTGACCAGCAAGACTGCTTCCTCCCACTGCCTATGGCCAGCTCTCTGTGGGCACAGGCCACAGCCACAGCATGGCCCAAGATGCAGAGCATGGATGGACTTCTTCAGTAGTGCTCAAGTGGTGAGTTAGGCCACCTGGAAGTACTTCGGGCAATGGCGGGGAACAAATAGATACACATCTTCTTGCTCCTTCTGATGGACTTTTCCAAAGCGTGATTTTCTGGGAAGCCTTCAACAGACATGCTGGATTTCTGTGTGAATGCACCTGTGAAGTCCCCAGCAGTGACTCTGCGTGTACCTGCCAATGAGGTGGTGAGTGCATCCATGCCTTACCTGTACTTCTGCCCTTCCTGCTTCACATTCCTTTTCTCTCTCTTGAACTGCTTCTCGGAAATAAAACTTCTCCAGCTGATTGTTTCTTTTAGCTCTGGTTTCTGGAGAAGCTAGGTTAAGATCATCTGACTCATGCATCTTAAAGTCATGGCAGGGAAAGGAGGGAGTAAAAACAAATTGCACCACTCTCGATGTTGCATCAAATATCTTCTCGAACAAGTGAGATACAGTTAGCTGCCAAGAGTTGTCTCAACCCATTCATGTGGCAAGGGCTCCTTCCATCTCTAGGGGAGTAAGAAACACATTCCATTTATACACATCTTTGTTTTTAAGGTTTACAACGATGACATAGGTAAAAATCCAAAATTGGAATGCATCAGGGAGCAGAATTTGTTTCTCTTCTCTTTTTTTCTGATCCATTGACTTTCTGGATTTCTACCTCCATTTGTTAAAAAGTTAGCAAAAAAGTGATAGGACAATATCTTAACAACTGAATCCAGAAGAAAGGCTTTCACTCATGAAACTGTCATGAGTAGCTGAATTAACATGCATCACGCATAATCTTTCTGAGCCTTGATTTCCTCATCAGATTAAATAGTGAATGAAATAAGTGTGTGAAAACTCCTCTCAGCACATAGTAGGCACTCAGCAGTGTCAACCTAATTTGAATCCCTGTGTTTATTTCAAACAAATTGCTTTGCTTTATGTGGCTTTTGGAAGGATGTCCTATTCCACCTCTGGGTACTAATTGCCTTTTCAGATTACGTATCTCATTAAGCTTTGTATATCTTCATTTCTAGCACCGGTAATAATGGAGTGCTCAGTCATTGTTATATTCACTATCCTGACAACATTTATTAAAATGAAGCAATTAAGTATTGTCTTAAATGGAGTTTAGAGGTAGGGCTCATTAGACTCAGGCTCATTACAATTAACTTAAATGATAAATGCAAAATTATTTCATCCCAGCTCAACCCTGAAAATTGGTTCAACTGTATTTCTCTAGAGCTGGCTTTCCTGCCTCACATAAGAGCAAAACTAGTTTGAAACATTTCAGTGAAACACAGTATTCATTAAAAGGATATTATTAAAAATGTAAAGCCCCAAATTGGCTCACAGGGGTTCCTGCACTGTTAACATCTGAACCCTGGCATACCTTACTTTGCAGGCTGCCACATAATTGGGCTCGGGGGCTCCCTTAAGTGGAGGTAAAGAAGGAAACAGGCCCAGCTTTAAATGGCCTGAGTGTTCATTTGCATTCGGCTGCACAAGCAATGAGTCCCCTTTGCAGGCAGTGGTAAGAATGACAGGGCATAAGAGACGTCCCTCCTCCTGTGGATCTGCTTCGAGGAAGTCAGGGCTCTCCACCTTAATCGGTCATCGTGGAGAACTGCTCCCTTGCCAGGCTGCAGACATCGGGCCGAGTGTTTAGAGAGTTTTATTCTGTTCAGTTTATTCTGAACAGTTCTTGTGAAAGGAAATACAAGTAGAGAGGGATCCCATCCAAATTCTCCTCCCCACCCCAATTCAGCACATAGGAAACTTCCGGAAAGACATCATTCCAGAGTGACAGTGTGGATGTTAGGGTCAGACGGACTGTACGTTATTTCTGGAGGTGCCAATGGTTTCCTGTGTGATCTTCTAGACATTTATAGCTTCACAAAACCTCAAAGCCTTTTGTGGTCTGAAAATGGAAATAATGTATAATCTTCCCAAATGTAGGAATAGATAAGATAATGAATAAAAACCCTTACTTAGCACAGTCTCTAGCACATACTACACGATAGACAAATGTTTCTTCTTCCCTTGACTTCTATGGGTTATATCAAACATTCATTATGGTTTGGAAGATATAATGTGGGTGCTGTGTATACTGGATGGTGTGTGTATTGGGCGTTGTATGCATTGGATGCTGTATTGTATGCACTGGGTGCTGTATGTACAGGATGCAATGTGCACTGGGTGCTGTATGTGCTGGATGCTATATGTACAGGATGCTGTAATGTATGCACTGGATGCTCTATTTGATGTATGGATGCTGTATGCATTGGATGTTGTATATACTGGATGCTGTATGCACTAGACACTGTATGCACTAGATACAGTATGACTGGATGCTGTATTGTATGTATGGGATGCTCTATCTACTGGATGCTGTATGTACAGGATGCTGTCTTGGATGTACTGAACGTTGTATGCATTGGACGTTGTACACTGCTGGATGCTGTATTGGGTATACTGGATCCTGTATGCACTAGATGCTGTATTGTGTGTACTGGATGCTGTATTCACTAGACATTGAATAAAGCACTGGGTGCTTTATGTACTGGATGCTATATGCACTGGATGCTCTATTGGATGTAGGATGCTGTATGCACTGCATGCTGTATTGTATGTACTGGATGCTGTATTACTGTATGCTTTATGCACTGGGTGTTTTATGCACTGGATGCTGTGTATTGGATGTACTAGAGTGTCTGGCACATGTGAATCTTGTATATTATATTTTATCTTTGCTTCTCTCATCTGGATGACTATGTGCTTTGGTTTTTGATTCAGATCATAAAGCCTCCCTCATATGGTCCCTGAAATCTCTCTAATAATCAGATGACAAATTAAAATATTTTTGCCTCTCAGGGATCATGATTTGAATGTGACCTAAGAAAAAAAATTATAGAAAATCTTGCTTTCTGACAACAAAACTGAATATGAAATAGGTTGAGTAGCATTCGGGTGCTGAAATGAGAGAAGAATGCATCAGCTAACAGAAAACCAGATATATCATAGTTTAAAATAATCAGGTTTAGTATTTTCTTTCCCATTAAAACCATCTACTATTCAGTAGTCTAGGGTTTTGAATGAAATGGTTCAGTAATGCTATTAGGGTCTCAGGGTCTTTGTATCTTTCTTCTCTGCTGTTATTAGCTGGCTGCCTTTTATCCTGATGTTTGCTGCCTCATTGTTACAATGATTGGTGGAGCCTGGGGAAGAAGCCTGTGCGTTAGCTCCAAGACAGGATGGGAAGGCAAGAATAAAACATTTATATCTCCCTAAAAAGGGGCAGTCTTTTTCCTCCACCAAGATTTGTTAATGGATAATCTCTAAGCATCAAAAAGGGAATGCTATATGGCCATACATATGAGACACATGTCCACACTATGGATCTGAGGAGTGACTGGCTCCTTGCAGTGGTGGCAGTGGCACCTGGCAGTCTGTGCTCAGTGGTGACAGCCCAGGGACACACCAGCTATGCTCTTTCATTTTGCATTTCATGTTCTTTGCATTTTGCAGTTGGAGGATCTAGCTGAGGAGAGGAAATGGAGGGAACACTCAGGGTATGGCAAAGTGTGCAAAGCCTAGGCTCAATGTCTGTGAGCATGTTGTGATTCAGTGCAGAAACAGAGATTAAGCAGCTTCAGCCAGTGCCTTTGGACAATGGACCTGAATTCTTCATCAACACCCAACTGGGGGTGCCAGGAAAGAAAGCCGCTGCTGTAAAGAGAAGGAACAATATCCTCAAACCTGAGACCCTGGAAGAGGAAGCATATTCAGAATGCTGGAATAAGGATCTCTGAGAACCTGCCTCCCCCCAATGCAAACAAGAACACTGGCAAAAATTGTCCAAAGAAACATTTTTAAAGCTCTGGACAATCCAAGGAGTGCTCATCCAAGAAAATGATGGGCTTTCACTCACTAAGAACAGCAACCCTGTGTGTTTAACTTACACTGTACCACCCACCTCAACCAACAGCCCAAAATAGCACTATGTGTGGAAACCAGGAGCTCCCCAAGAAGCCCTTCTCAGAGAAGTGCCATTGTTTGGCCCAACTGGCAGCTCCCTTGAATATGTCCCCCAGGAGGACTTATCTTATCTGGCCTGAGTCGGAGCTTGCTCAGTGCAAACAGTGCTTTCTCTGGAGACCTCTGCCGAAAATATTCCAGCAATGTTTGACATTACAGCTGCTTGAGGCAGTGACAATAGTTGGAATAAACAAGCGGTTGGTGGAAAAACTAAAGGTAAAGCTGGAGAGTGGGATGGGGAGGCTTTGAAAATGTCCGACATACCCCTGGGGATCAGGAAGGCCACACACATGCTCAAGGAAGGTCTGAGAGACTCTGATTTCCAGGGTGTGAGCCAGCAGGAAATGAAGGCTAAGGCGGGGCTGTGGGTGCCTGAGTATGGAAGGTGCTGAGGTGCAAAAGTGGAGAGACATGTTGGTTCAAGGTATTCAAGGACATTATGGCATCTAAGGAAACCTCTGGCCAGTCATTAGCTGACCACTAAGTCCACAGCAAGGCGACGCATGACAAAGAATGCTGATGTCTTTGAATTAATTCCAAAGGTCCCCAAACAATGACGAACGACAACCCCTAGGATAAGACATCAATGACATATTTCCAGAGTTACCACATTATAATACTTAAATTGATCAGCATTAAATAAGAAATTAGGAGAAAAGTGGTGGCAGGGACAAAAGAGGGTATGGTGTATACACAGGAAAATAAGCAGTCAGGGAACCTGCCCCCAAGGAAGCCCAGATGTTGGACTTCTCGAATGAAAAACTCACATCACTTATTTTAAATATTTTCAAAAAATGAAATGCAGCCATATCTAAAGAACTAAAGAAAATTATGAGAATACCTTATGAAGTAACTACAAATAGATACATAGAGATGTATTTCTTTTTTTTAAAAGATTTATTTATTTATTCACGAGAGACACGGAGAGAGAGGCAGAGACACAGGCAGAGGAAGAAGCAGGCTCCCTGTGAGGAGCCCGATGCAGGACTCCATCCCAGGACCCCAAGATCACACCCTGAGCTGAAGGCAGAGGCTCAACCACTGAGCCACCCAGGTGATCCCAGAGATGTATTTCTAAATAGGAATTCTAGAGTAAAACCCACGACAAAGGAGTCACCACAGGGGCCCAGCGATATGCACTGTTGGTGGGCTCACAGCTGCTTTATAAAATGGTCTGGCAGTTCTTCAAAATGTTGAACATATAGTCACCATATGACCCCCAATTCCACTACTGTGTATGCACCTGCTTTGGCTCCATTATGAATTAGCTCAGGCTCTGTCACATAAACCAATACAGATCTGTTCTCTATTGTCACTGTAAGCCAGAAGCCCAGCACAGGTCTCTGCGGGCTCGCAGCAAGCTGTTACCAGGGCTGTGCCCCTTCTCGGGGCTCCAGGTGACAGTCGCCTCACCTCTTCCCCACACCTCCCTGACTCTGGCCGCCTCCCCTTCACCTTCCGAGCCAGACACAGCAGTTGCATCTTTCTCATTTCATCTCACTCTGACTTCCTGCTCTCCCTCCTTCTTCCACTACTGAGGACCCTTGTGATTACACTGCACCTACATGGATAACCCAGGGCAAACTCAGCATTTTATATTCAGCTGATTTGGCAACTTTCGTTCCCCTTTGCTAGGTAGCAAAACATAGTCAGGGATAAGAACACGGATGGTTTTGGCAGGGTGGGGGCGGACATTGTTCTGCCTACCACAACACCCAAAATAATTGAAAACATGTATTCGTGCAAAAAATCCGTACAAGAATGTTCATAGCAGAATTATTTGTAATAGCCAAAAGTTGGAAACAACCCATATGTCTGTCAACTAATAAATGGATAAATGAAATGTGGAATTTTATTCACAGAATTGAAGGAAGTACTTACAGGTGCTACTGCATGGATATAACTCAAAAACAGTATCTATTTAAAGGAGCCAGTCACAAGAGGCCACATACTGTATAATTTGCTTATTCGGATTGTTCAGAATAGACAAGTCCTTTGGAGGAGGAAATGTAATAGTGACGGCCAGGTATTGGAGAAGGGCAGCACTGGGGAGTGCTAGCCGATGAGCACGGGGTTTCTTTTTGGGCTGATCAAAATGTTCTGAGATTAGATAGTGGTGATGTTTGCGTAACTCTGCAAATGCACTAAACGACACTGAATTCTACCCATTAAAGGAGTGTGATTTACGGTATGCTAATTGCATCTCAATAAAGCTGTTAGTAAAATGTATGAAATCTCTGAGAGGACTTCCAGACCACACTGAATTCTGAGTCCCCCGGACAGATGCTCGCGGAGTAACTAGAAATGCCACTAAGCACTTGCTTGGCTCACGTCTGCTGGGACTTGGCACTTGTGACTTGCTTCTCACACTCAAGGATGGGGGCGGGGCCCACACTGCACAGAGTTCAAGAGCACACGCTTTATTGTTGCTGTTGCTGTTTTAGGTTTTGTTTGAAATCAGGCGAGCTAAAGTTCAGATCCCAGCTCAACTATTTCTAACTCAGGACTCTAGCAAGTTATTTCACTTTTAGATTTTCCCTCATCGTGAGATTGAAATCACTGCAAGACCTCCTTCACGAAGCTGCAGTGTGGAGGAAAAGTCTGTACTTATAGCATACACTCTCAGAGGAGGTGGCATGGCCCCCCAGGAGTGAGAAGGATTCTCAGAAGGACACGGAATCTCAGACATTACAATGGTGTGTGTCCCACTGAAACTCAGCAACCCACCCCCCCCCCCCCCCCCCCCCCCCCCCCGCCCGTCCCCGACGAAATCCTAGGCCTTAGCCATGTCATAAGGCTGGGAAGGCCAATCAGGGAATAAATGTCTAAAAAGGCGTCATTGAGAGTTGATGGCTCAATGGAATCATTGAAATCAATGAAAATCATGATGGAGTCTCCTTCTCCATTCTTAGGCCAAGACGAACTATTGTATCCAAGTTACAGGCTGTGGGACCATCTGGAGAACGAAGGGGCTTCTGCCTGCAGCCCAAATCCTGCATTTCCAGGAACATGCCATTTGACTTGAAATATAGAAACAGCAACAGAGAAAACAAATCCATCCAATGAGCATTGTTCTCCTTGTAGCACATCAATGAGCCTGTGGTTTCTTCTACTACTAAGAGGGGGACTGCGTGTGCTTATTGTCCCTCCACCATCCCTGGCTTCAGCGAGTTGGGACAGGTGATTGATGGTGAAATCCTCCTCCACTTTATGGACCATGCAGGCTGAGTGGAGGCGACCTGTGGGGCACCCCTCCCTCCGAAGTCCTCACGGGACCCTCTGCTACATTCGGTGTCCTCTCTCTGTCCCAGGTCCCCAGGGCTGCCTCTCTCTCCCCATACCCCACTCAGCCAAGCAGATCCCAAAGGTCAGGTTGTAAATGCCAAAGATGGAACGTATCCATCAAACATAAAGAAAGTTAAATATTTTAATAAGAATCGGATGGCTGTACCTAGTGGGCATTCACATGTGTCAACCTAAATCTTCAGAGGTGTTTTTAGAGCCAAAATCTTCACTGCCCATTGCTTATTTCATTTCTCTCTAACAACTTACCTCCAAGAATACCAGCGATTTGTGTAAAAAATTGAATGCAGTGTAAGAAGATGAGTCCTTTAATGAGGTCACGTTTCCTTTAACAAATATTTTGTTGAGTCTTAGGTGTGTGCAGGCATTGCCCTCGGTGTTGGGGTTACAGAGGTGAGCCTGATAAATACATCCTTGACTTTATGAGACTTGGATTCCTATGTGTGTGTGGGGGGGGATGGGGGTCAGAAATGAATGAATAAATATATATCACTAATCATGAGGTAAATAAATACTGTGAAGAAAACTAGAACAATGGCCAGAATGAAACTTGGGCTCTACTTAAAATGTTCATACACAGCATCTCTAAAAATAGGTAACATTTGAGAGATGAGAGAACCAAGGAGTGTCTTCAAGGAAATGGTGCTCCAAGAAGGGGGAAGCAGGCATAAAAGCCCTGGGCTGGAGATGTATGGCTGGCGGGTCTGTAGGGTCTTCTGGAGGCCAGTGTAGGCTACAGCTCAAGGTGTATACAAAAACCTACACCTTGACCCCAACATGCACGTCATTTCAGCTAATATGAAATTATAGTCGATAGCATTTTGTTTCACGGAATGGAGTCTTTTACTTGGTTTCTTTCCAACTCTCCAATTACTTTTTTTTTTTTTTAAGAGAGAGACAGAGAGTCGAGGCAAAGGGAGAGTGAGAATCTGAAGCAGGATCCACAACCACCACGGAGCCTGACACAGGGCTCAATCTCATGATCTTGAGATCATGACCTGAGTGGAAACCAAGAGTTAGACACTCAACCATGAGCCACCCAGGCATCCCTCTCCAATTCCTTTTTAATGTCCCAGAATAGGGGTTCTCCAGAACACCGTAAGAACTCTGTATTCACACGTTGGAGACTCTGAAAATTCAGTGCCAGGTGACATGTGCATATGACATTTTAGGCTACCCACATAGAATGTGTACATACTCACCTACTTTTGGAAATCCTGAATTTGGTCTGGGAGGTCTCTTTCTGCCTGTGCAATTAGCCATACAATTTATGATTTCTCCATTAGTTCCTGCTTTCCCCACCTCATAAGAGATAATCTGATGTGTAATATGTACACTCAGCTCTGCCCTGGTGATTCTTGTCCTTCCAGTTAAAGGATACAGAGTTTTCTGGGATGATAACAACAAAATGTGCCATTTATAGTGTGTATCGAGTGCACAGCCCTACGCTAACTGCTTTAAATGTCTTATTTTAGTAATTATCTTAGCAGTTTGTATCCTAGGTATATTTTTAAATTATTATTTACATGTTACAGTTGCCAAAATGCTAACAAACTAACCAAGGTGAAGGACCAAGTGGGAGGCCAAACTAGATTGGATATTTGGGCGTCTCAGTCTTGAGCACTGTCTGAACATTGGCACGAAGCCTCCATGGGGTGGCAGGAATCGAAATGAGAGAAGCATCACCACCATCCTGATGCCCATGTGCCTCCCCCGGGTCTCAGACAGCCAGAGGCTGGCAGGTCTTATCTTGGGCATTTGCTCAACAGGTAGCAGAACCTGGATATCCCCACAGAGCCGGGAGCAGAGGCTGGATATACAGCAGCCACGGAGCCCAGGAAGGCCAGATGGTCTCCGCTGTACCCTGTCTGCTTATGTGCGACACAAGTAAACTTTCTTTGACTTTAATTGTACCTGACAGGCAGGGACAAATATGTTTACTTTTGCTTTAGCAACTCTTCAGTGGTATCGGGGAACCTTTGAATATGGCAGTTAAAGGATTCTCCACCCAGTTGCTATGAGAGGGAAGTCAGCTTCCTCCCATTGGTTTCTCTCTGACTCTGTCTCTCCTTGCATCTCTCTCTCTCTCTCTTTCTGTGTGTGTGTGTGTGTGTGTGTGTGTGTGTGTGTGTGTGTATCCTTCAACATCTCTAAGATAGTCATTTTCTACTATTTTTCTTGTGGTGTAATTAAAATACAACAGGTACTAATTAAATTCAAAAGTTCCATATGCTTGGCATGTAGCTATGTAATCTTCATCAAAATAGCATGTAAAACATTTCCATCACCCCAGGGACCATCCTCGTCACTGTTTCTGGTCAATCTCCCTCAGCTCCTAGAAACGACCACTTTCTGATTTCCATCATAAACAGTTTCTGCTGGTTCTTAGGACACAATATCAATAGAATCATGCAATTTTGTGTCTGACTTTCTTGGCTCAGTAGAATGCTTTTGAGATTCACCCCAGTGTTGCCCATGTCAATAGTTTTTGTTCCTTTTATTTGCCACGATATATTTTATTACATAAAGATTCAACATTTTAAAAAAATTCTATTTTCCTGTGAATGGGTGAATGAGTTGTTTACCTATTTGGTCTTCTTTTGACTAAAACTACTCTCGGCCTTCTTATATTAAGAGTTATTTGAGGACATATGTTTTCAACAGTTTTATCTAGAAATAACTGATATAATAAAATGCAGTATTTAAGGTGTATAATGAGATCATTTTGGTCAAGAAAACCACCAATACCACCACAATCAAAATAATGAACACATCCATCTCCTCAAAATTCTCTATAGCTGTTTGTAATCGCAGCTCCCTGCTGCCCCATCGCCATCCACAACCAATCACTGAAGGACTTTCTGTCTTTATAGATTAGTTTGAACTCCCTCGATTATGAAAAGGGAATCATAGATGATCATTTTATAATTTTCAATGAAGGTGTTTTATAAACAGCCCTAATAATTACCCATAACTGTCAAGGCTCTACTCACTTAATTCCACGTCCGATCATTCTAAGGCGTTAGAACTCTAAACTACCCATAGAGAGTGGACTTCCTGCCATCACTACATGGGCTTCGTTGGGTCTAGACGTTGAGATGTTCACTCTTCTGTTATAGACTTGTCTCGTAGGGGAAAAAAGAAAAGAAAACAAATGTTTGTTCTTGCTTTCTTGGTCCTTCCTGGCCAAACATTAAAAATGAAAAATGAAATTGCTATTGTCACATTATTCCCTTGCACGTTATTTACTAAATGGAGTAAGCATTTATCTCCTGGCAACTGTTTGGAAATGCTTTCTCTGTCCCCATTCCATCCCCTTTCTATTACAGGGCATTTGTAGCTTGAAGAGCCTCTGTCTTTCAACATCACAAAGCACATGCTTCCCAGAGAACAACGTGTGTCTTGGCTCAGTGGACAGTGGCCAGAGTGTGAAGAAAGGGAAACTGCAGAAGGAGGCCACCTTTGAGAATCCCCGAGTTGTTGCTGTGTGCTGTGATGGGCCCCTCTTCCGCTCCTCTTCGCAGGCCTGTCTGTCCTCCTGTTCATCTGTCAACTAGCACATGGTCTTCTACTGATTGCTTAGTTCCCACAAGTTTTTGCACATGCCAGAGGCACAGCAAGAGAACCAAAACAAAACATAATAATCCTTCCACGACTTAGTATCAGCTTCATGACGAGGGGCAGACATATACAGTCTAGAGGTGGATGGAGACAGGTTCTATGGTGCTACAGGAGTGAAGGAGATGCAATGATGAGATCATGGTCCTTAGGACTTTATGACCCCACATAAATCTGATGAAATACCAAGAGATCATAGAATTGCAGGTGACGGACCAACATTACACAAACTCAAAAAAGATGGATGTAGAAAAGTCAGAATAACAGCTTATGAGGAGGTTACAGTGTATCAAGCGGGTGTCTACCTGCACAGATCAGGACCAACGTGTACCACGTTTGTGCAGGACCAATGTGCGCCATGTTCTGGGGGAGTCAAGAGGAATGTCACTGGCTGATATCATCTCTCTGAAGGTTATGGAAGAGGATGAACCTGTTGTTCCAACCTCTGACCTTTGAGTGTGAGATGCCCCGGGCAGTATTCAGATGGACACCGGGAGTGGCTGTCTTTGGACATGATGTTTTCATATTTGCATGAATGATTCCCACATGAATATAGTTACTGACGTAAGAAAAATGTATTAGTTACAACTGTAACTGTGACAAATAAGAGACAATATTATTGGGGTGCCTGGGTGGCTCAGTGGTTGAGCATCTGCCTTTGGCTCAGGGCGTGATCCTGGGGTCCTGGGATCAAGCCCTGCATTGGGGTCCCCGCAGAAAGTCTGCTTCTTCCTCTGCCTGTGTCTCTGCCTCTCTCTCTGTGTCTCTAATGAATAAATAAATGAAATCTTTAAAAAAGAGAGAGAGAGAGAATGTTATTGGACATTTATTACACCAGATACTGTTCAAAGTGCTTTATGTATATTGACTTGTAATTCTCATGACAATATAATTCTCCTAACAAACTCGTTGGGAGACTGAGGCACAGAGAAACAGTTTCTCCAGCCTGCAGGAGCTGGAATTGATACCCACACAGTGCGTGTCCATCTGGAGCCCCAGCCCACACTCACCACGTATCAATCAGACTCCAGTTCAGATCTCAGCCTGCAAGCCTTTTAAGGTAATGCTGTATTTTCATAATTGATTGTAAATTGATTTTCTAGATTAGTTCCCAGGAGTGGTTCCCAGCTACACAGAAGGTATTTACCGTTGCCGCCGTATATTCCCAGACCCTTTGTGTGGTTTCCATATTAAAAGGGAGTAATTTTAAATTGCCTCTGACGTTATTATATAGCAGACCGTAGTTTATGATCCCTGCTTTTCCACTTAGGTTTCAGTATTGTTCTACTTAAAAACCCAAGATTTCATCACTCCCGGATTTCATCTGCCTGGCACGAGGTCCCAGGAACATTTTACAAAGGCACAGCTGGACTGAGGAAGCTGGGCTCCCACAGGACTCAGGAGCATGGTCAAGTCCATGAGATGCCTTGCAGAAGGATGACCAACTTCCAGGAAAATAAAAGTTTGTCTTTCTTCCAGGATGATTTTGTAAGAACCTGCACCGTTGCCTTGAGAAGTTTGGGAGCTTCCCTCATAGAAAATTGTGCAAGGGGCAATGTTTATTTCTGTAGGTTGCAAAGTAACTGGAAAAAGATCTTATTCAGGACTAACTTCTTTCCAGGGCAGCTCCACTATTCACAGGGTAGCATCCATATACAGTTGACAATTGGGGAAAATATCTTTCCCATATAAAAGTACCACCCACATTGGTCCTGCTGCATTGTCCACAATGTTCTCATTTAGACTTTGTTTTAAGCTTTTTAGGATCTAGGATCCTCTTGCGAGTCTGGTGAAAGTTACACACTATTTCCCTCTAAAATTCTTGTGTTTGTGTATATAAACACACACGTGCACAGGGCTCTGTATTCAAATCCAAGAGTTTTAGCCCCAAGCTGAGAACCCTGTGATGGAGAGATCTTCCCTTCTATTAAAATTTTACTGTTTCTAGAAACAGGCTTTTCAAATGAAATCCCTCTGGCATGCCCTTCTGGCAGGAATTCTAAACCTCACACCTATCAGGGTAACTGAAATAAAAAAACACAAGAAATAACAGGTGTTGGAGAGGATGCAAAGAAAGGGAAAGAAACCCTCTTACACTGTTGGTGGGAATGCAAACTGGTATAGCCACTGTGGAAAACAGTATGGAGGGTCCTCAAAAAATTAAAAATTGAATTATCTTATGATCCAGCAGTCATACTACTATTTACCCAAAGAATACAAGAACAGTAATTCAAAGGGATACACGTACCCCTATTCTTATTGCAGCATTATTTACAATAGACAAACTATGGAAGCAGCTTAAGTGTCCATCGATAGATGAAAGGATAAAGAAGATGTGATATATATATATATATAAATATATAATTGATAATATAATAGATACATAGTATATATATCTAATAGATATATTATATATATAATGGAATATTATTCAGCCATAGAAAAGCATGAAATCTTGCCATTTGCAATGCCATGGATGGAGCTATTTATTTTGCTAAGCAAAATAAATCAATCAGAGAAGGACAATTGCCATATGATCTCACCCATATGTGGAATTTAAGAAACAAAACAAATAAGCAAAGGAAAGAAGGAGGTAAACCAAGAAACAGATTCTTAACTCTAGAGAACAAACTGATGGTCGCCAAAGGGGAGGTGGGCAGGGGGTAGGAGGAGATGGGTGAAGGGGATTAAGAGCACACTTAACATGAGGAGCACTGAGTAGTGTGCAGAATTGCTGAATCACTATACTGCACTCCTGAAACTAATATTAACACTGCATGTTAACTGTACTGGAACTAAAATAACAATTTAAAAAATAAAATAGAAAAGCCAAAAACAAATAAAAAATAAATAAAATGTAACCCCTGCAATGAGTAATACTCCAAAGTTTTTCTATGCACCACTGTGTCAGAGATTGGCAAAATAGGCACTGCTTGATTCTGGTGATGGAGAGTTGCTTCGGGGACAGGAAGATTACCTTCAGGAGAGGTCACACATCATGAGAAAGGAGATGTCACCTAGAGTCAGACCCAGGTCAGCTTTCTATGATGGGGTCAGAGCAGAGGGCATCTAAGTCTGATCATTTTCCTTCACTTCCCTGTTGTCTTTCTTACTAATCTCTGAATTCACTGAGGTCGGAAGCTGTGTTTCCATAGTTCTTAAACCCAGAGTCTGATTCTATGTCCCGGGTGCTGATAATTCTTACAAGAGTTCTGTGAGATACCGTTCCACTTTTACATGTCAGTAAACTGAGGCCCAAAAAGATTAAATGGCTTGTCCAAGGTCACCTAATTCATAAATTAGGACCAATCCCACCCTGGTCCTTCTGATAACCCACCTCAGGTGTGCTCTGTCGACCTTAGAGACTCAAGAACAGGTAACAAAACGAAACCAACATCATGAAGCAGATATGATGTAGTGATGATATAATACACAGAGTTAGGGATCCCTGGGTGGCGCAGCATTTTGGCGCCTGCCTTTGGCCCAGGGCGCGATCCTGGAGACCCGGGATCGAATCCCACATCGGGCTCCCGGTGCATGGAGCCTGCTTCTCCCTCTGCCTATGTCTCTGCCTCTCTCTCTCTCTCTCTCTGTGACTATCATAAATAAATAAAAAAATTTAAAAAAAAATAATACACAGAGTTAGGGCAGCGATTTTCAGACTCACCTGTGGCTGCTGTGATGGGCCAAGACATTTTTCAAAAAACTATGTAAATATTATCTAGAATTACCAGTAAAACATGCAATTCTAAGCACTGTTATTTTTGCATAAGACTAAAAGCTTTTACAGCTTTTAGTTACCTAAAGAGTCAATTATTAAGGGTTATTAAAATTAACATTCATAAATGAAAATGAGCCCAGTGGTGGGTCCCCCGATACCCTTATTCAGTATTCTACAAAGAAGCGTGGTTTCCATGAAATGTCTAGCGCTTCTAGAAAGCAAATATACCTATGGAACGTTACGTTTCTCTACTTTCAGGAAGGACTCTGTAATCATTACAACAGTGTTGGGTTAATTACGATGTCCAATTGCTGTTATGTTTGCTTTGGTGTTATAAATTCCTATTTACATTTTTATCAGTTCCATTTTTTAACAGTGTCTAATTCCCATAAAATGAGTAGAGATGAGTGTCTGCATCAGCAATATTTGTGCCTGGATTTTACAATAAATAGACCTTAAGTGCATCCATATTGTAAACTCAAATATTAATCACCATCCCCAAACTGTCAATGACAAATAATCCATGGAAATATTCAGGTTCAGTGGTTTATCATTATCTTTATTTTTTCCCCCCACAGAAAGTTGGATCTGCACTGGTTAGTCAACTGTCCCCACTAAACTGATGGGCTACGAGGAAAAAACATTTGGTTACTGCTGCATTAGAATATATGACAATGTATATACATATATTATTATTATTTAAATATTTTATTTATTTATCCATGAGACGCACAGAGACAGAAGCAGAGACAGAGGCAGAGGGAGAAGCAGGCTCCCTGTGGGGAGCTCGATGCAGGACTTGATCCCGGGACCCCGGGACCATGCGCTGAGCCAAAGGCAGAGGCTCAACCACTGAGCCACCCAGGTGCCCCCATATACACATATTAAATGTCAGACTAAATGTACATGTGCTGAGATCAATGTAGATCTGAATCATCTGAGTTTCATGGGCAGTAGATTTTGAGTGTTCTGCATTTATGAACAGGCTGTTGGGTCACTGACTGAGTGAGTGACTGGCAGGGAGGGGACCTTGCCAGAGGGTTAGGTGTGGCCCGAACCCAGAGCAGAGTGGAGACTTTCAGCCAAGGTAGTGGGCTGAGCAAAGGCTTTGGCTGGAAAGTGAGGTGTCTGCAGCACAGTGAGAGCATGGGCCCAGGGGAGAGATGTGGAGCCCAGAGGGCCATGGGGGTAAGATGAGGTCAGGAGGGCACGGTCCTGCTGTCACATTCTGGAAGCTGCAAGTAGTCTAGAAGGGCCGGAGCAGCAGCCAAGGCTGCTCCCTCAAGCACCACCTTGTGGCATTCCTGCTTCCCGCCTGGACTCCCCACAGCCCTGCGCCAGGGGGACACTCAGCATCTTCATGAACGACTGGCTCATTTGGGAAGAAAGTGATTCCTAGTGAAGTGAGCAGACACATCCCAGCTCATCTGAATGCCACAGGGCTCCTGGGGAGGGGTCTGAGCTCCGGGAGGCAGTTCTCTCTTTCTGGTGCTGGATCCAATCAGAAAAGAACACTCTCCTAAGGAAACTGCTGGATTTTCCATTTTTCACTGGAATCAGGCTCTGGAGATTACTTTCCCTGTGAACTCCAAATTCCACTGTGGCTCTGGTTGCAGCATGTTTAATTAACTGGAATGAACAAATGGTTAATAAGGCTTAGAGCCATATTGTTTATGAATTAGTTTTGAAAGTTCATAAAATATAAAGGAATATGAGCTACTAAAGATAAAAGGCCCATGTGTCAACCACTGAACCCAAGAAAAAGAGTTTGATTTAAAAAAATTCATGAACAAGTGTTTGAATCTCTCCTCCATTGCCTCTCTTTCTCCTTCAAAATTAAGCATCACTGGTAAATTTTGTGTTTATTTTTCCTTGTTTTTCTTTGCAATTTTACTAAATACATGTGTTCCCAAAACACATCAGCTTTATTTGTTTTGGAGCTTTTAAAATGACTTCATGGTATATGATGAAATCATATCACTTGCTTTTTAAAAATGTCTCATTTTTAATTTTTAAAAAGTAGGCTTTATGTCCAGTGTGAGGCTTGGACCCTTGACCCTGAGATCAAGGGGTAGCATGCTTGACTGACTGAGCCAGCCATGTGCCCCGCTTGCTTTTTTAAAAAAAAAATTTTATTTGAATTCAATTTAGTTAACATATAGTGTATTCTTAGCTTCAGGGGTAAAAAAATTTTTTAAAGATTTTATTTATTTATTTGACAGAGAAAGAGCACAAGCAGGGAGAGTAGCAGAGAGAGAGGGAGAAGCAGGCTCCCCGCTGAGCAGGGATCCTGATGCGGAGCTCGATCCCAGGACCTCGGGATTATGACCTGAGCCACAGGCAGATGCTTAACCCACTGAGCCACCCAGGTACCAGGGTTAGAATTTAGTGATTCATTAGTTGCATATAACAGCCAGTGCTCATCACATCAAGTGCCCTCCTTCCATGCCCATCACCTAGTTACCCCATCCCCCCAACCCTCCTCCCTAGATTATTCACCACAACCAAGTGGTATTTATTCCTGGGCTTCAGGGGTTCAACATTTGCAAATAAATCAGCATGATACACCACATTAATAAAAGAAAATATAAGAACCATATGATCCTCTCCACAGATGCATAAAAAGAATGACAAAATACAATATCCTTTCTGGATAAAAACCCTCCACCACACAGGGATAGAGGGAACATACATCAACATCATAAAAGCCAAATAGGAGAGACCCACAGCGAGTATCATCCTCAGTGGAGAAGAATTGAGAGCTTTTCCCCTGAGGTCAGGTCCACGGCAGGGATGCCCACTCTCACTACTGTTGTTCAACATACCACTGGAGTCCTAGCCTCAGCAATCAGACCACGAAAAGAAATAAAAGGCATCCAAATCAGCAAAGAAGATGTCATACTTTCATTCTTTGCAGATAACGTGATACTCTATGAAGAAAACCCAAAAGACCCCACCCAAAGGTTGGTAGAATTGATATAGGAATATATAAAATCAACGCACACAAGTCAGTTGCATTTCTATATGCTAACAATGAAGCAGCAGAGAGATAAGTCAAGGAACCGATCCCATTTACAATTGTACCAAAAACCATAAGAAACCATAAGGCTTTTTTCCTATGTAGGAAAAAAGCCAACCACAGAAATAACAGTTCTGTGCTTTTTTTTTCCAAAAGGAATTTATATGTAAAAGAATCACTCATGTGGCCACATATTGCTCAGATTTATTAATTTTTACTGTTTCATATCATCCTTCTGTATGAATATGAGTAAACCATGGGATATTTATTCATTATTGATGGACACTTAGATTTTTCCAGTTTTGGGGTTTTCCTGTTGTGTTGATCTTGCCATTACGGCCCATGCAGCTTGTCTCCTGGGCAATGCGAGCGTCTTTCTAGAAACCATAACTAAGAACCTCAGCGCTCAAGAAAGAACTTGTCCATTCTGTCCTTTCCTCCTGAGAATAGTCCTTTGGGTCTCGATGCTCCTGGGGAAACCATGTGAGAAAGCACGGAACACATCCAGCACAAACATCTGAAAGCTTATCCTAAAAGGACCGTCCTGCAGATGACAAGGCTCTTCAGGGGCGCTAACATAGGAGACTATTGAGATGTCACTTGGGAGGCCTATCTCACTGGAATTTTACTCTTAGAGATTCATTCCTTTGCATCAAGCAGCACCTTCTGCACTGCTCTTCCTTCAGCCCATCCGATCGGGGTGAGGGCAGCTGAAGAGATGCTAGGGTAGCAGGGAGGGCAGGGAGGAGGAAGAGAAGCACAGGGGAATCAGGCTTCAGCTGGACCTTCATGAGGACAAGTTTGTCAGTAAGAGATTAATCATGGACATAAGCTCAGCGGCAGACATACAGACATGCGACTCTTTGAGGCCAGAGAACAAGGGGTGTGGGTTGTGTCACCATTCAGTCTGCATTTCCCAGTTATGGCGCATTCCATGTTCAGGCCTCCTTTGTCCTGAGTAAGAATGACGGACTGCCACACTCCTGGTCACTCCCTGCTCTGAGGAATGTGAGTCTAATCTCTTCTCCAGGTTTGCAGGAACGTCTGCTTCTCAGCCTTTATGTCTAGCTTGGGTGTCCCCTCTTCCTGGGGGTGCGTCCTCTGATGCCACCTGCACTCTGCCCCCCGCCCACCTCTCCCCCCACCACCACTTGCCACCTTCATGGACTGTGTCCTCCCCATAGTCGTCTTGTTCTGTCTCCCCCGTGTGCCTGGCCCCTGGTTGTGGGAGTTCAACTACCTTGCTGCCCCTTTGCACACGTACGGGATTTGGATAAATATGTGTTGAATAAATACATTTTTAAATTCTTGCTCTTGGGAGACCCACAGATGGCATATAGGAGACCTCAATTTTTACATGATTGTTTGTACTGCAGTGTCCTGGGGGGCAGCAGGCCGTATCTACAGAATCCAAACTGAACCATGTGGTTTTTACACAAATGTGGAAATGTGGATTGCTGAAAACTGGTAAGGAAGCAGGCTGCTCCCGTTTTCTGGAAAACTACAGATAATGATAAAACATGCTTCTCTGCTGCTGTACTTTGTATTATTTTTAGCCAAACCCTGACAACATGCAGATAAAATTGGCATTGTGTCAAAAGAGAGAGAGAGACAGAGAACTCTGTTCTCTTGCAATTACTTGGAACAGATTTAGATACTAATGGAGACGAACATTGCTAGCAGGTACACAAGGCATACTGCCAAGAGAAGTCCATGCCTAAGAAACATTAGCAGCATCATTAAGAAACCTGCTTTAAATATTTATGTAATTTCTTATTTTTAATAGAGGCAAAAGAATTCGCAATAACCCAGACTACTCTCCTTTCTCAATACGGATAAATTTGTGGGCTTGTATATTAGAATAATGTAAAAAAGCTTTTATATTTACTTTATGCATGCAACCCCTATGTGCATCCATATGTATCCAGCTTCTAAAAATTATCCTCTTGTGTGTGTCCTCTGAATAGTTGGCTTAGAGAATATCACTAGCTCTGATTTGGCCCCAATTTATGCACAGGGATGGATTTTTCCTAGGGCCAGTCTTAACGAGTGCCCCACGTAGGTGACTACCTGTGTGGTCCTAAATAGTCGATGGGCCCAACTACCCTTCCATTAGAAGAGCATCTTCCTTTAGATCTTGAGTTTCCAGCCTGTGACATATGGCAGGTAACATCATGATAGAATAATTCCATATACGTATTATAGGGAGATGAAACCAGGGAGGAGGGTTGGGGCAACACTGATAAATTTTACAAGACCTGCTGCATGGTGCAGAGGTGCCTAAGCCACACTTTTGCAGAAGCAGAAATGGTTCCTCCGTGTGAGATGAGAGCCCTAAATCTGACTCATCTGTGGGCTGCACCAAAATTATGCTACCATGAAAGGAATAAAAACATTACCCCTTTAAGAACGATTTCCCCTCCAAAAAGCATTGCTAGAGTTCAGAAACTTCCAGTGGAAGCTCTGGTTCTGGGAATAAACTTGGATAAATGATTTGTCTTCCAGCATCTTCTCTCTATATTTTCCTTTGAAGAGTCTGATGTGCGGATACATGTTGTATTTTTGTTTCTTATATGTCAAAGCAGAATAAGATTCCTTTCATCTGATTTACTTGTCTTTAGTGCAGAGTCACTTCTACCTGATTCAAGGTAGAAGAAAGAAATACTGAAATTCAGGGTGATCCCATTGCGTCTATATGCGCTATCCTGCGTTACTGTTTCTTGTCCCTGCGCCCCCGTGCTGTGTCAGGGACTCTGTCTGGCATCACGCATCTCAAGCAGCCAAAAAAGTTTCTCTTTGTGACTTTCCTCAATTACCCTGTTTTCTTGAGATTGTGAAGTTTTGTGGGTAAAACATGAAGCAATTAGCAAATTCATGATGGTGCCGTTGTTTCCTGAAATTGCGAGGTCAAGTAGCCACTGTGAAAGGAGGGGGCTCTATTTAAAGGTTCATGAGAGGACTGAGGGCAACTATTCACATTGTACCCTTTGCCCACCGTCTGGCTTGCCCATTGTTCACTCAGAGCAGCAGAGCGGCCTCCTGGGGAGCTAGGTCAGGCAGGGCCATGAAGAGGAAGGAAGTTATGGTGGACTTTCATGGTGTTCTGGGAATACCAGGATGTCTAAACAAACATCAGGACATCGCGTTTAATATACAGATAGATCTATCCTCGGACACATGGCCAAAGAACTACCCAGTACTCCACAAGTCGTGAGCAAGAGAAAGAGAAAGAAATAAAGAATTTGAAGTCATATTTTCAAATGTCAAAAGATATTTAAATTTTCTGGAGGGCTTGGAAAAATAGACTGTTGGGTCCTATACCCAGAATTTCTGGCTCAGTCTGAAATGGTTTCAAGAATTGGGATTTATAACAAGTTCCAAGGTGCTGGTAATACTGCGGGTCCAAGGCCCCCTCTGAAAACCTCTGATGTGACATATATATGAACGTAAGGCTCTTTTCCCACAGAAAGATATGGCCAGTATAACTGCTAATGTGAAAGACTGAATGTTTCTGAGATTGGAAACAGACAAGGATGTCCACCCTCCCCGTGTGTGTGTGTGTGTGTGTGTGTGTGTGTGTGTGTCTGTGTATGTATGTGTGTGTATGTTTATGAGAGAGGGAAGGAGGGAGAGAGAGAGAGTCTACTTAGAAAATCCCAAGGAATCCACAAATTACCAGCTATTGATAGCAGGCGAGTTCAACAAAGCTGTAGGACACAAGGGCACTTCTACGTATTACCAACGAGCAATTGGAAACTAAAATTTAAAGATAATATCACTCAAATATTATTCTGATAAAATTACCAAAATATGTGCATTTCCCGCACACTAAAAATTATAAAACGTTGCTGAAATTGTAGACAACCTACATAAATTAAATTTACCACATTTATGAAATGAAAAACTCAATGTTGCTTAAGATGTTATTTCTCCCAAATTGATTTATGAATAATCCCAATCAAAACCTCCCAGGACTTTGTTGACTTTGAGACTTTAATGGTATCCACAGTAAGCAAGACAAGGTGGTATTGCCATACCACCATATATGGGCAGCCATATATATATCATGGAACAGAAAAACAAGTCCCCAAATGTCTTAACATCCATATAATCAATGGATTTTGGGGGGCAGAAGTCCCAAAGTAATCTAAAGGGGGAAAAGGTTGTCTCTTCAATAGATTCTGCAGCGAAAAAAAATAGATAAGCATATGAATGAAGATGATCCTTAATATCTACTTGACACCATTCACAAGAGTTCCCTTGTAATCAATCATATCTCTAAATGTAGAAACTAAAACATGAAACTTGAGAAAGAAACCATGAGGGTTGTCTTACTGAACTTGGATTAGGCAACGACTTTTCAAATAGGGTTGATAAAATCATAGCCACACAACAAGGAAAGAGAAATTAGGTCTTACCGGAATGCACAATGCGGGTCCGACGGCCCGACAGGCTGCGGAGCCTGCATCTCAGCCGCCAGGGCCGGGCTGCCTGAAGCCGGGGAGCCCTTCTGAAGCTTCCCAGACACTCATTTGGTGGCCCCTGGAGAGGATGCGACTGCGCGGGGAGCCAGGTAAGGGCAAAGTGGGGCCCGGCAGGTAGGTTTTGTGAAGTCCCGCAACTTAGTCCTCAGTGCTGGACTTCCTTGGCCCTTGGAATATTGCAAATTGTTGCTGCTGTTTAATAAGCAGGAAGACGTCTTATGTCCCCGTGGAATGTCCTCTCGCACAGGGCCCTGGGGGCGGGTGGTATCAAGTCCTACCCGTACACTGACGAAACCGGACTTTGTCCCACACGCATAGAATACCCAGGAGACCCAGCAGTTTACAAACCGCTGTCCCAGGAAGAACTGCAAAGGATAAAGAATTAGAAAAACCAGAAGCACGATGAGCAAAAACAGAAAACGCCAGAATGGTGCAAACATTTGTCTAGTGTATGTGCTGTACAAGAAAACACCTTGTCCTTGCTGTAGGTCTGTCTCAGCACTTCCAGCCCCAGAGGTTTAAAAATGACCGAGTATTTGGGAGAAGTTTGGTAAAATGCATGAAGTCGTCATCAATCGCAGCATGTCCTGGGCAAGCTCAGGAAACCCCCACCTGCTCAGAAGGGGCTCTCGGAGCCATACAGCATGTCACCCATGCGGCAATGGGTGGCAGGACATCTACAGCATCTCAGGGACAAGTAAAGACTGCAGTCACTCCCCAGAGGATATTGGCCTCCAAAGCCTGACCGTGTGTATCTACACACACTAATGGGGGACAAGGAGGCCAGCTTCACCAAAGGGGACATGCAGGTCAGTGAGTATTGAGAATATGGACAGAAGCTGCTCTGGGAGCTTTACACGTTAAACGCCAGCCATCCTCCACTACACATGGGTCCCGTGGATAAGAATCAGAGCAGGTGACACCACTGCAGAGGTAGATCCCCACCGACAAAGCTCAGGTTTTCCCAGGGTGGGGAAAGCTGGGAATTCACAGTGGATGTCTACACCATGCACATGGTTTGTCCAGATTCAGCGCAGAGCAAGCACACTGGCTCCTTTAGGTCGTGGTCTCCTTCTGGGTCACAGTTGTCATTCTGATGACTTCTGCTGTCCCAGCGCTTCCCAGGTGAGCTCCCTCCTTCCCCTGCTCCACACTGCCCTAGGGACCGGCCCACAGAAGCAATCCCAGTGCCATCCCCGGAGCTGGCAGGCAGCGTTTGGTGTCGGTTCTTCTAAACAACCAACTTAGGTATTGATCCCTTGGGTGGCGCTCGGAAAGCCTTCGCAGACCTGGCTGCCAGGAGCTGCCAGTCCAAGACCAGCCTTCCCTTTTGCCCTCACCTCTTCACACGCTAACCACCAGGGTCGGGCGCTGGGTCTCGCATCCTCAGGCACCCACAAGCCCAACTCTCAGGAGTATGCTGTCAGTCTTGCCGCAGAGCTTCCCACAATGTCAGCAGCAGCAACGAGAGTGAATAATTCATCCGGTTTTGCAGGCTGGGCAGCCCGCTATCTCTGGGGGGCCTTTCCACCCAAGTGCATTACGTACTTGAAGCACAGAGCAAACCCCACCTCAAATGATAATTCCTGGACTTGAATCTCCCTCCGTGCAGGATGCTCCAGGTGGGGAAGAAGGGGTGAAGTTTTCCACCATGCCACTGTCAGCCTCTTCCTGTTCATCACAGAGAGGAGAGCAGCCTGCCAGTGTCCACAGCACAACAGATTGGGAGGATGGGCCTCTGGGGTGCTTGCAGGGCAGTGGATTTCTACGCGATTCCTCCTGAACTCGCAGTTATGTCTACACCCCAAAGGTCCCTTATGAACTTTCCTCATGCCTCCAACTACTGTTAGCTCCTGGTGGTTAAAATATTTCTTCATTAGGCCCATAATGCACTGTATCAGCCTAGTAATTTTGGCATTGTTTCTCCTGAATGATACTATTTTTAACTTGAAAAATTAAACATATAGTACTAATTAAGATCCCAGATGAGATTGGCTAGAATTGTTCTGATTTTGGCTCTCTTACTGCAAATGTGCAAAGATAATGATAGCTCCTTTGTTTTCTGATTTGTTGGGGGGGGGAAATGGTAATATCCTAATATATTCATGAAAAATTTGAAAATTAAGAAGATAATGTCTATTTCATTCTATGAATACTGGAGAAGAAGGAATATATATATATAGCAAAACTGGTGGTGTCGCTTAATGCCCAGAGAGACTTGGTCAGCATTATTTTTGGTTGTATGGATTTTAGTTGTATGCATTTTAGTTGATGCCTATATTAGGCATCACACATTTAGAAACTGTTTTTGAAAAAAAAAAGAAACTGTTTTTGTTGTCTCTCATTTGCACATCTGCACTTTCTTTCTGAATGGCTATTAATTATACAGGAAAGGTTTAAAGATGACTATTATAGGACCAAATGCAATATCTCTTATGGTACTCCCTAGCATAATAGCAGATGCCTTGAAAAGAGAATTTTATCCTACAGTTGGCTTACTGGAAAGCTGAAAGGACTGTAACATTTTTATGGAACAAACAGTGGTTCTATGAGATGTCTGCTTGGAAACTTCATTGTTTAATAATTGAAATTTGATAATAAAACGATATGACAAGTACTGGGCCAGGATGAGACTTAGGTGGAGAAGAGATTGGGGATCCTCTAAAGTCAGACCATGTACGTTGTCATAAATCATTTTAGTTGGTCACAGAGCAGAGTGGAGTACTTTATTAGGACATAATGTGAAGTGACGCTTTGGGATACCATGCAATTTCTTGAAGCAGTTTTAAGACTGATAATGAAATAAAACAAACAAACCAGTTCTGAGCTGGACAAAAGTCGATTCAGAACATACAACGGTGTTCTGCTTAAAAGAAGCCTCTGGGGACAAAGGGGAAAGTCAAATCTTCTCTAGGGATTTTCAAAAAACAATTGTGATAGAAGATATGCCTTTTTTAGATTTTATTTTATTTACTTTTAATATTTTATTTAAATTTGGGGCACCTGGGTGGCTCAGTGGTTGAGCATCTGCCTTTGCAAAGCTCACGGCATGATCCTGGAGTCCTGGGATTGAGTCCTGCATCGGGCTCCCCGCATGGAGCCTCCTTCTCCCTCTGCCTGTGTCTCTGCCTCTCTCTGTGTGTCTCTCATGAATAAATAAAATATTTTTTTAAAAAAAGAAAATAAACAATTTGACTTTAAAATAGGCAAGAAATTTGGAATAGACACTTTATCAAAAATGATGATTGCCAAAAAGCACAGGGTGCTCCATATCTTTAAGTTGTGAAGGAAGTTTTTAGACTCCAATGACATACTATCATATAATTACCAGAAGGGCTATATGTTAGGAAAGCAACAAGTTTTGGTGAAGACATGGAGCAATTTGAATGCTCAGGAACACAGCTGTTTCCATTTCTCGAAATACTGGCAGGAATATGAAATGGCACAAACCGTGGGACGGTTTCTTATGAAGTTAAACATATACCTACCCTACAACTCAGCGGTCCCTGTCTTCGGCACTTTCCCCAAAGAGATGAAAATATGTCCACACAAATACGCATAATCAAATGTTCATGACACGTTTATTCATCTTAGCCCCAGATTAAATGCAACCCCAAAGCCATTAACCAGTAAGAAGATAAACTGGCATATTCCTCAAGTAGACTACTCCTTGTCAGTAAAATCAAACCAACTGCTGATACATGCAACAACAGGAATGAGTACCTAAAGCATCATATGAGGAAGCCAGTGTATACACACACACACACACACACACACACACACACACACACTCAATGATTCCATTAATATGAAGTAACAGAAAAGGCAAAACTATTAAGATGGCTGAGCACCAAGCATTAAGGGAAGACTTTCCAGGGTGATGGAAATGTTCTTTCTCACGATTGTGGTGACAGTTATATGACTCCCTGCATTTATCAAAACTCATCAAACTCTACCCTCAAAATTGCCAAATTTCATATCTATTTTAACTCAGTAAGTCTGACTTTATTTTTTTTTAAAGATTTTATTTATTCATGAGAGAGACAGAGAGAGAGAGGCAGAGACATAGGTAGAAGGAGAAGCAGGCTCCGTGCAGAGAGCCCGATGTGGGACTTGATCCTGGGACTCCAGAATCACATGCTGAGTCAAAGGCAGACGCTTAACCACTGAGCCACACAGGCATCCCAGTAAGTCTGATTTAAAAAGTAATTAGCCTGGCTTGGTTATACAGTTCATGAAATAAAACTGTTGAGCTCCTACTTTTACAAGGCACTTCGCATGTCTCTACAAGGGAAGAAAGGAGGAAATGTGCCCTCAACACGCATAACAACCCAATCCCGTGTATCTAGGCAATCTGTATAAATTCCAGGCCCTTCTTTACCCCCCACCTTTGCTGTCTTCTAGTGCTGAGCCACCATGGGCAGTGGTGTGTCAGTGAGGGGTGGGTGCACGGATCAAACCTCCTCCTAGGAGAGCCTACCTCTTGGCTCCCAGGATGTGGGCAGCATCCAGTGGCAGCACGTCCTACTGCAGGTAAACCAGCAGCACACATGCCCAGGCTGGGCAAGGGCCGCAGGGCTGGGGGGCTCCTGCCCTCTCCCTGATGCATAGTCTACACTCCAAGTCTCTCCATCTGGGCTGTCTGAGACTTTTCAGACCTTTATTATGGTCTGAGTGCCTCATTGTCCAGTTCTGCTTCATCGTTTTTATTTTTCACAGTATTACCCCCCAGGCACCCTCTGGTATTGCAAACCCCACCACCTGTCTGCTTCAGAGCACCTGACCTGATGCACTTCCAGAGTAACATGGCTGTTTTTATTAGGAGGCGCTTGGCCTTATAAAAACCATGGTGGTTCAGCAACCATCCTGGGATATCCGATGTGCTTACCCTGTCATGATACTTTGTGTGTGTGTGTGCACGGGTGTGTGTGCACCTGTTTACAGGCAGGCACACAGGCTGCTGTTCATGCTGTGCATCTGAAAAAAGGAGCAACCCTCTTCCCCTCATAGGTACTTACGTAATACTAAATGTCTGGAGTCAAAATGCCATTCTGTTGTAAGAATTTTATGTATTTATTTATTTTTAAGATTTTATGTATTTATTCATGAGAGACACAGAGAGAGAGGCAGAGACACAGGAAGAGGGAGAAACAGGCTCCCTGCAGGGAGCCCGATGTGGGACTCGATCCCAGGACCCCGGGCTCACACCCTGAGCCAAAGGCAGATGCTCAGCCACTGAGCCACCCCGGTGTAAAAGAAGATTATTTTAAACTATGGCCAAGTAGTCATAGAAAAGTCATCTGAAGGGAGAAAGAATGGTTAATGGGATGTCAAACAAAGAGAAGTCAGAGAGTCTGCCCAAAGTCAAATACCTCTTCCCTAAATCAGCTGCCTGTGAACTAAAAAAAAAAACCTCATATCCACCACCCTATAGCAAGTGGCACTGTCTGGCTTTGGTCCCCTCCAGCCATCATGTCTGCCATCGATTAAGTACTTATGTCATAGGACAAGCAGAGCTACTCGCCCCAGGCCAACTGCTTCCTCACTCTCTCTGGAGAGCGATGGGGATGAGAATGAATCCCCAAATGGCTCACCGAGATCCAACACCAGCTTGTGTGCGGGTGAGAGTGTACATGCAGGAAGACAGACACACAAATGCAAAACACCGCCTCAGCACCATATTGCCAGGCTAACAGCTCCCAAGGATTTGCTGAAATCCTGATTCTTCAGATTCTTCATCGTGTGAGACAGGACAGGACTACTTTGGAAGAAAATTCACACTTGAGATAAAATGTATGCCTCTGACAAACCTAATGATGTTATCCCAACAGTCTTCTGCAAATGTGAGGATCAAGACGGAGCCCATAGCCATTCCTGGAAGGACGAATGAACCAGAAGCACAAGCCTGAATCACGGGAGGTGCCCGGGGAGGCAGCAGAAGCCAGATGGAATGCAGGAGACAGAACAAGGGAGGAGGAAGGACGCAGGGGCGTTCCTGGGTGTACACTGTCCCCCAACCCACCCTGCTCTCCACTGGTTGCAGGGGAGGCCAAAGGAAGTTCAAACACCCAGGCCTCCTCTCCGCCTGGCTCTTGGTTCTGAACCAGTCACGACTGAGAAGGTTCAAGGGAAAGCGGTATGATGCCGACCTAAACCAGGTTCCAAAAGTAGGCTTTGGCTCAGATGACTGAAAACTCCAAGGCTTGGGCTGCCATCAGGCATGACACAGTGATGCCACATGATGCCACCCCAACCTCGTGATGGGGCAGGTCCACCAGCCTTTCCACATGCTGTCCTCTCTGCACGGGCTCACTCTCTGCCCACCACCCCAGCCTGGCCTCCCCCTCAGCTTCACTCCAACAGGGAAGGGTGCATTTCTCTCCCCATGTTAAAAATATATGCATGTTCTGGGCCCACCACTGGTTTAAGTTGGATAATGTACTCATCCTTGGATCAAAGGTCACTGTAACTGGGGGAAGGTGTTGATTCGTGTGAACAACGGGCTGATCCCAGGTGCAGAGGAAGGATCACAGTTGACCTTGTCGCAGGGCCTGGAGATGGGAGGTTGGCCCTCCAGAAGCTCCCGGGTAGTGGTTTATCAGACAAAGGTTGCATGGATGGTGGATCAGGTAAGTGGATGTTGTGACAAAAAGAATTGTCTAGAATATTCCACTGGTCTCTCAGTAAAAGAGGAGCTAAGGGCAGCCTCAGAGTTCCCAGGGTGATGGGGTGGCTCTGTACAAGGTAGGGCTCAGGCGGGATGGGGCCCCAGAGGTGGGGGGCCAGGGAGCGGAGTCAGAAGCAGCTGCGGTCTTTGTGATTCCGGAGCCACCTGACAGCAAGACACACCACTAATAATAGCTGGAAATGGGAGTCCCTCCCCCAGCACACACACAAGCACTGTGGCTTCCCTACAGCAGAGCCTTCAGGAACTAATTAACAAATCTCTGACCCTACAGGACAGAAAAGCCGTAAATACACACATAGACAGACACATACACATGGACACACACTGTACATACACTACACATATACACAGACACACAAACATACACACCCCATACATAAACCACCTGCATACTGCACACACATCATACATACACCACGTGCGTACTACATACAACCTATATACATATACCACACACCACACACACACCTCCATACATACACACCCCCCCCACACACACACCTCCATACACCACCACTGCCCTTTTAGACATAGCACCCAAAGTCTCTTGTCACCAGGACATTCGCAGGCAGCTATGACTCCCAGATGGGCCTGTGATCACCCTGATATGTTCTTCATGGGCACCCAGCTCCCCTGGGCCACAGAGACTCTGGTGTGGAGACTTCAGGGATCCCCTATTCTCCCCCTGACACGGCAGCCCAGCTGAAGAGAAGCCAGCCTTCTGGGGGAACCGTCAGACAAGAGGGCTATTTTGCAGCAGCTCCCAGGCCCCAGAGACTATGCACCCTTGGCCACAGTGTAAGGCCATGGGACCGTCTCATGCAAGGGGAGAGTGTGACGGGCACGAGGGATTTCTGGCTGGTGATGTCACAGGTGAGACGGGAGAGACCTTCATGTTGATGCTGGGGTGGGGGAGAAGTTTTGCACCAGTGCCCAGGAAGCTGTAGGCCCAAAAGGAAAAGAGCCTGACATGGGAGGAGGTAGGGGGGGTCCCCACAGGAGGCCAGAGGGAGAGGTCGGCTCCATGGGTGGGGGGATGGTGGAGGGGACAGGGCCTCGGTCTGGCTCCTTAGAAGGAGGCTGAGCATGGGCCCCGGGCCTTGCCGTGGAGCCTCATCCACATGGGTTAGAGGGCCCCCCCTGTATACCCCCACTGCTTCCAGTCCTAGCTCTGAGCCAAGTGTTGCCATCTTACAGAAATGATTCAGGAAGTGGGGCTCATGAGCCAATGGCCAGAGTGGGAGGACCAGGAGCTGTGGGAGCCCGGGACTCTGCACTGAGAGCACATGCACTTCAAATCTTGGGTGAAGTTTATTTTCCATTGTAAAATCAATATATATGCTCACTGTCCACTGCCTAGGAAGTACAGAAAGGGTGAAGAACAGAAGCACATATTAATTCCATCACTGAAAGGCAATTATTATTAATAATATATTTAAAAGACGATCATGATTAATAATACATTTATTTCCTTCTGATTCTTATCCTATGCAAAGGGGAGATCACATTACCCCAAAAGCGCAGGATATGAACTTGTGCCTTTAACGTATTGCAAGTGGTACAATTCATTCAGAGGAGGAAAAAAAAAGGTATGTTTCTTTAATTCCAAAATTAGAGGTCTTTCCAGCTCAGGAGCGTCGTAACTTCTTACATAGAAACACAACATCAGACACTCAACGACTTTCTAGAAGAGCCTGTGCCCTCAATTTATTACTGCCTACACAAGCAAAAAAATCTGCAAATGTAATAAACAACTCCTTCTTTTTAAATACGACTTAGCCCAGGATAATTACCCATGAAGCGATTCATTTTGAATTTGCCACAACCAGGGACAAAAGGAGGAATTACGCGAGTGTCCACTGCACTAAGTATTTACATTGCGAAGAGTTCCAGAACAATCCTGAGAACTTCCTCCTGCAGGGACTCCAGTGACAATCCTTTCAGAGATGGAAATTCCCCATCCTTCCTTGATCTAGGCTGTACCATGTTCATCAAAGCACTTTTCACCTGGTCTCCTACCGTGTATTTAGCTGCCCGCTGTCTGGTAGAGGCCTACCATGAGGAATAGTCAGATTCTTCGTCTGCTCATCCCCATTTGCAATCCCAGCACCTGGAAAGTGTCTGGAACAGACAAAACATTCTCAGTAGATACTATGCTGAGTGTTGAGTTTTTAAAATGATTTAACCTCCCTAGAGAATATTGCAGGGAGAGCAGGCAGGACGACCCAAGATTTTAGCATCATCTAGTACTCAGTTGGATCCACTACTTTAAGCAATTTCTTATGGAAAATACTATCTCCCCAGATGAGGCAGTCTTTTGGGCTTCTCTCCCTACCCCCCCAGTATCCCTGTTCTTCCTTGAAATGCCATTTAGATGGATGGGTGTGTGTGGGGGGGTTATTCTGTTGAGTTCCCCTCCCAGAGCCAGTCTCCATCCTTTCCCACAGGTCTGTGCTCCCAGAAGGAGGACACTACAAACTACATACCTGGGACCCCTTGAACTCTGTCTTCTGGTTGGGATTGGCCAATGGAGGGAGATTGGTAGGAGATAAAAAACACAGGAGGATGATGTGTTTACATATTTTCCTCTCATTTCTTCCTTTCTTGGCCATGTGGTTTTTCTGACAGTAGCCACATAGTTCTACCTCTTCTCTTGTTGGGCATCCTCTCTTCCATGGCTCCAGCCCCACTAGGTTCCAACAATTTCCTCCCCTCATCCTTTCCAGTCTAGGCTTGGTAACCATTTCCTGCTCTTGCTGCCCTGAAAGAGATTCCATTTCTTTTGTTGGATCTCTTAAATCTGCTCACCCCCTGAAAGAGACATATTTTGAAATTCTCTTCAAATCCCGAGTTTCCTGTAGCTTCTGTCTTCAGCTTCTGGATCCTCTCCTGGACACATAAGGAGCCTGGATGTCCTCATGGCATGAAGAGGAAGGTGTGTCCCCAGGCTCATGTTGTCTCAGACTGTAAGTACTGAGGAGCCCTGGGACACACTTACTTACACAACACATGGCCCCTTGCTGTCTTAACAAGCCCAGCACATGGTGGTCTTTCCTGCTGCTCGGACAGGCTGCCCTTCCTCCAAATGAGGCTGTTTTCCATGCAATTCCAGGTGGATTCACAGCCACCAACCCAGCCCCTCCTGGAGATCAACAGAAGCCTCGAGGCCCCCCCGCCCCACATCATGAGGAGTCACATTTTGTTTTGCTTTGTCCCCTCCCTATACCCAAATCCCACAAGTCTGTCTTCTCTCATGTTTTCAGATGGGGAATGGAGTGAAGGCTCTTGTGCTTTCAAATATTTCTCAACCACTTGAGCACAGCGTAAACTTCCAGGTCTTTGGTCTGGTCAGGGAAGTCTTGCTTACTTCTAGGTCTTAACCTTTTCCTCTCAGGGCTGAAGAGACAGGATTCATCCTTCCCACCCCTGTCTTGTTAGTGACTCAGTTTTCTATGCCCCATTCTTTACTCTCCTGGAGGTCCAATCAATCTCACCCTCTTCTTCCTTCAAGGAATTTTCTTACACAGTTATGGGAACTGCCACATCCCAAATCTGTGGGGCAGACTGGAGATCTAGGCAAGAGTTGATATTGCACTCTTGAGTCTGATTCCCCAGGTCAGCAGGTGGGAAACTTGAGCAGAGTTTTCTGAAGAATTTGTTAAGACAATTCCTTCTGCAGGAAATCCCAATTCTTAGTCTGGAAGCCATCTACTGATTGGGCGAGGCCCACCTCCCATACAGAGATAATCACCTTGACTCAGAGTCTGCTGATTTAAATGTTAATCACATCTTTAAAAATGCCTTCACAGCAACATCTAGAACAATGTTTGACCAAACAACTGGGCACCACAGCCCAGCCACGCTGACATATAGCGTTAGCTATCATGCTGACTTATTTAATGGTTTTATTTTTATTTATTCAGCAGGGCAGGGGGGAGCACAAGCAGGGGGAGGAGCAGAAGATGAGGGAAAAGTAGACTCCCCTTCTGAGCAGGGAGCTAGATGTGGGGCTCGATCTCAAGACCCTGAGATCATAACCTGAGCTGAAACCAAGACCCAGACGCTTAACCAACTAAGCCACCCGGCTGTCCCTAGATTTCAGTTTTAAAAAGAAATCTCTACACCCAATATGGGGCTTGAACTCACAACCCCAAGTCCAAGAGTCACAGACTCCACTGAGCCAGCCAGGCACCCCCCTGATCCATGCATGTAGAGGAATTCCTTAACATAGAAATAGAGGACGATTTAGTAGGAAAAGAAAAGAGTGACTTTGATGGGGCTCCATAAAGACTGTTTTAGACTGAGTTATTTTTTACAAGTTAAAAGAATAAAAATAACTTTCAAATTGATGTTTGTCTCTCTCTCTATATATATATGTGAGAAATTCCTAGCTGTGAAAGGAGATCAAAGGGCAAGCCAAAAAAGAGATTTTTGTACTGTTATATTTTATTCTGCGTTTTCCCACTGGTTAGATTTACGTTCCTGAGATATGAAAAGGAGATGAATGTGTTCTTATTCATGTATGGGCATGGGTGTTGTCTAAAGGTACAGATGAAATGAGATGGAGCTTATTATCTGAAGAGGTGGAAGTATGTGTTTTGATATAACTCTTGACTGTGATTTTTCCTTGTAATTATCAGATCAATATAAAAAAGTTGCGCAGCTAGGGTAATGAAAAGAAATGAATTTGTCAGAAAGTATATTGGGTTTATGTAAAAAATAAATAAATATTCACTTAGAACGCTAGAGACTTTAGTTTGGTAAGCAATTACACAATACATTCTGTGCTGCATTAATTTATTTGTTTATATTTTCTGGAACAATTATAAAGACTTTAAAATGATCTAAAGTATTATTTTGATAATACTTCTGATAAGTATTGGAAACTAAAACACAAAACCTGGAGAAAACATTCAAATACTCATATCCTGCCCAATCCTACCGAAACGTAAGAGCAATATGTCTTCTGGAGCCAGTTCCACTTTTATTTCTCATCCACTCTTAGACATACTCATACTCAAAAAAAAAAAAAAAAAGACATACTCATACTCAAGGACCACTGAAGGCCAAACTGCCTTATGAGGTTATGTATCAACATTGTGAATGTGTGTGTGCATTTAGGCACATGCTCACGTGCATGCGTGCAGGTCATGGCAGGGACAAGAGACAGCTGGAGGAGGGCTGTAAGGATAGACAAGACATAGGGTGGGTACTAGGTCCAACATGGTTTTCATCCCCACTTCCTTCATTCTTTCAGGGAGACAGTATAATCTTCTTCTTAAGTGAAGATTATACTGACACATCCAAACCTGGGACGTCCTATGGTGACTTTGAAGCCAATTCTTTAGACAAGACCCATTAACCAGCTAGATCTTTGAGATAAACCCTTGAGCTCATGTCACCTCTGAGAGAAGTAGGATCGCTGAACTCAACTTTCCAATCTTCAAGCACTTGAACCCAATTAAGCAGCGGTGTATAAGCTGTGCCAGACAATACTGATGTGAGCACTTCAAAATTGCATGTCACTGGGAACCACACTCGAGTTGTAAAACAACAACAGCAACAAAGGGGGAGAGTGTTCTATCCACGTCATACAAGGAATGAATGACCTCAATGAGTGAACCCCACTTTTCACCTACTTAGTTTTGCTCTTTCCATTGGGAACATTTTCCAAGCAGCTAATTATGAGCCTGGAGCAAAGGGAGCCTCAGACCTCCTCATTATATTTAGATGCACTTCTCCCTCATCTAGGTGAAAACGTGATTTTCACATAAAATAGAAAAACAGGGAGGATATTAAATTGTATGCACTCTGTAATTACAACCAGTATCATTGGGAAATGCTTATGGAGCACTTTGCATGACCATTATTGCAGTGACAGCACAGTGTTTTATTGAATAGATGTACTATTCTCAGTTTAGTTATTGGAGAAAATCTAAACTGATTTTTAATGAGTTCAGCTGATGTGGTAAATTTCCTATATTAAATATATAATTATCATATCCATTTATGCTGCATATTAAGCATGTCTGTCGTTAGGCCATATTTCCATACATGTACCTATAATTTTTCATTAATACTAAACTTAGCACCAATTTAACGTTAATAGTAAATCCTCAGAGAATTTGTTTTTCCAGTACTGTTCATGTCAACTCCTTTCTGTATTTCTCCATACTTCCACAGTCATTACTACTCTGTCAAAAAAATGAAATGAGTCACATTTGTTTTGACTTCAAAGTCCATGCTTTTTTTTCAACCACTTAAATTCTTTTTCATCCTACCCAATACCCTCCTGAGACTCCCAAGCACCCACTGGCCCCATATTTCCCTTAACGATTAAAAATGCTAGTTAAAAAAAAATGCTAGTTAATTTATAGGCTACCTCTTCAGTAACCACCTATAATTCCAAAAGAGTATCAATCAACAAACACTGAGCTTATTATTGTGTTATTAGAAAACACTTATTATTGAAAGCTACTAAACTCCTCTGGGAGATACTGAAAGGAAGAAATACACAGGACTCGTGCAGCATTCTCTCTTTCTGGATTGGACAGTTCACTGCACAGGATCCAGCGCTAGACCTTGAAGCCTAGGATCCAGGGTATCACAAGAAGGAAGGAGCCAAGACTTCTGACTCGCCATTTGGAGCAGATCTAAGAAGGAATGTCTGTGCTGGAATCTGCATGAATGGGAAACACTTTTACTGTACTAAGCCACAGATTTAGGATGGTTGGTGACAGCAATTATTTTACCCTAATATGTAAATTTGAATCAGAAGTGGGGTTTTGCAGAAAGAAATGAAGGGAGGAAGGGAGGAAGGGAAGAAGGAAGGAAGAAAGGAAGGAAGGAAGGAAGGAAGGAAGGAAGGAAGGAAGGAAGGGAGGAAGGGAGGAAGGAAGAGACAGAGGGGCAACATAAACATCTAACATATGAGACCACAGCTTCATGATGCTCTGTCTGCATGAGGGAAGAAACACTTATCTAGAGACATGGGTGTGTAACAAATACTCATCAAACTGCTGCCTGTAACAGCTAGGGAAGCAGATCACAAACCCACTGACTCAGAGGCTTAGGGGAAATGATGGGGAAAGAACTGGAGCCCTGGTGTGTGGGATTATCACTGGATTCATTTATCAAAGTGCTACCAGAAAAGCTTAGTTCAAGAGAAAATAAGAGTAGCAACAGCCTAGTCTGTGGAGGCCTGAAAAGACTCCATGGCTTCTGAACCCAAACAGTAAGGAGCAGGTCTGAGAGGTCTCTGAGTGCAATGATTCGGCCCCAGCCTTCCAGCAAAGACCAGAATAAGGGGCGGCCTTCCTTAAGCCCAAGCATCACAAGGGAGCAGGAGCTAAGCCCAGAGAGGACAGAGAGACAACAAAGCAAAGCAATGTGGAAAACTTGAAAATGAGGTTGGGCTCCCCCCACAGTTTGGCTACTGGGGACATTGCTGCTATAAACATTGGGGTGCAGGTGCCCCTTCAGATGGTATGTGGAATATAAGAAACAGCACAGAGGATCATAGGGGGAAGGGAGGGAAAACTGAGTGGGAAGAAATCAGAGAAGGAGACAAACCATGAGAGATTCTTAACTCTGGGGAAAAAAAATACTGAGGATTGCTGGAGGGGAGAGGGTGGGGGGACAGGGTAACTGGGTTAGGGGCATGAAGGACAGCATGTGCTGTGATGCGCACTGGGTGTTGTACGCAACTGATGAATCACCGACCTCTGCATCTGATGCACTATATGTTGGCTAATTGAGTTTAAGTTTTTTAAAAAAGAAAATAAGTTTGGGGTGATCGCTGTGGGTACGGTTGCTGGTTCAAGGAACTGCTGAAACAAAGGGGTTGGAAGTTTAAGTATGGTTGGACTGAAGCATAGAAGAGTCTGAATAGTTAGGGATTTTGACCATTAAAACCAAATGAATAGCTAGTTCTGAAACTCAGCAGACAAAGGAAAAGAAAGAATTCTCCAGAGGATAGAGAGAAAGAGCATGGAGGACAATGGACAAGGGCTTCTCTGGAAGAAAGCAGGACTGAGGTCTAATCAAAGGAGACCCCCCCACACACCCTACTCAGGACCATGGTGCTCACGGTGCTGTCCCCGGCATTCGCACATTACCCGGACCAGTGACAGCCGTGAACCCCTCCTCCGTGCACTCCCATTCCAGAACCATTAAGAATGCCTCAAGAGAGCAATATTTAACTCAGAATAAAGAATCAGAAAATCTTGGATCCTCTGTGACCTGTGCAAGGAGCACCACATTCTATAGTCTCACAACCTGATACTTCACGTGAGGCTGGTGTGCACAGCAGCAATATTGCGCGCTCGTCTCCAAATACGAGCAATGGGTTTGGAAACTGTCCACATCAGAGTCCTGGAAGGACACTGCTGGGTCCAGGACCTCAATGAGTGAACCACAAGTTGTTAGAACAACTAAGGACAGCCAACATAAGGGATGCCACACAGAGGGGGAGGAGATACAGGGATTGAGCATTGGCATTTGCAGAAGTCATTTCCAATTCGCTCTAAGACTACTCCCCTTCTCCGGCCTTGCTCCTTCTCCCAGTGGAGGAGGCCGGGTCTCTGGTCCAGCTCACTGTTCTCCTGCGTGGTACTGTATGGCTCTGTGCATGATACTACCCAGGAGAACCAGGTACCGTTTTTTTCCATTTCTGTCCTGTAACTCATTTTAAGATACTTTCATATAAGCATGATTATGCATGGGTTCAAGTTAGCTCCAATCTACACCTAGAAGAAGTGACTGGGTACCTGCCAGTGTTTGTCAGGAATCACCTGTCCGGGACTGAGACCGGCTGTGCTTTATAGTGACCTCAACGGTCAGGTTGTCAGACCAAGGCCCTTGATCTGAAGAAATGGAGGTTTGTGATGGTGGATTATTTTCTCTCTCCACAAAATCTGGCTTTCAAAACAATTTTCTCACTACAGAGAAAACAAGTCAGCTTTGAGACTCTAAATCCCATCCTGGATGTCAAAAGCCAAACCCTGCATTTTTCTTCCTCTTTGCATTTTGGCTATAACAATCCTAAATCTCCATGAGGCAAATGGGTTCCTCTGGCCTGACACAGGAGGTCACAAATAAGGAAACATCAAAGGGAAAGCATGTGAATATTTTGAGTAGTATTATTCCTGCCATACAGCTGGGGCATGCTCCTTCCTTCCCTCCACAGTGGAGCTTCTTGAGTTATTTTTCTGATTTACTAGCACCCAGTTACGTCCTCATCATTACTCTGAAATTGCTCCCACCAAACGTCACCAGCAGACTGCTTGTTGCTAAAGCCGGTGTAGACTACAGGAGTCAGAATATGTCCACACTCATACTTGGGTGGCCTCAGGCAGCTGGAGGCCTTCTGAAGGCTTCTTAATAATGTCACAGTCCAAGGGGGTTGGGGGCTCTGCTGCAGTCAGGGACCAGGCACTTTCTATCTCGTGAAGTCCCCATGCTCGTCCTCCAAGGTCACTGCAGATTAGGGCACAGAGAGTAGGGGTGACACCTGGGACAATGACATGGGGTCAGGTGTCTAAGTGGAAAGCATCACCACATCTCCTGGTGTGGGACCCAGGAAATTTAACAAAAATCCCCTACCCCTGGACAAGCAGAGCAGGACTAACTCCATTTTGTGCTGCACCCACCACCTCCTATATAGCCCCCACATGACCTGCTTATTGCTTAGGGTGCTGCCCCACCCTAGTCAAGCCGCTGGGCACACCCTAATCGGAAATCGGCTCAGTGATAGGCCAGTTCAAAGGGATACTTTAGGGTAAAATGTAATTCAATCGGCCACCTGCGTGTGGACCGACATGACTGTGCAACTTTCTGTGTATCCCATTGGCCACTGGCCCCTATAAAGCTGCTACGCCTCTTAGTCTCGGGGTCCAAGTCCCTGCTCCGCAGTGTGGGGTATACTTGGACCCAAGCTCCAGCTTGTAATAAACCCTCGTGTGTTCGCATCAGTGTCGGCTCCTTGGTGGTTTCTCGGATTCGCGATCTTGAGCACGACACTGGTACAGGCGCCTGATGATCACGTGGCTCCCATCTAAAGGCAACGAGCTGGGAAAGGCAGCTTGGCGAGCCCAGGAGAAGAGCAGATGTGCAGGTATCCACCAGCAGCCACGTTCACGGCCAGCTCTGTCTCGGGTCCTCATACTCCTGGACTTCTTTGCAGTCTCCTGATTCTGTTGATCTGATTCTCCTGAAATGCTCTTCTCCTGAAGGGTTTCGAAGGCTCCATGCACCCTTGGGCTCTCTGCCTCCCCTCTGGCCATGCTCCATGGGGGTCCTCCTCGGGGTCCAGCATGTAAATGACACACTGCTCCTTTGCTCTGTCTCCCTTGGTGACCAAACCCACTCCCACAGCAGCTGCTGTGAGGAAGGGTCCTGAGCATGGCCCCAGCTCTGACCCCCCTCAAACCACAGACCCATACTTCCCATCACTCGGCGAGCACTTTCCCAAACCACACACACACTCTTCGCCCTCCTCGCCCTCCTTACTTAGTGACTGGCGCCTCATCCATGCAGCACCCGCAGTCACCTTTGATTTTGTCTTCTTGGCTTGTTGCTTCTAATCACAAAGTCCTGATGATCCTGCCATATTAATATTTCTCTCCTCGATCTTTCCACATCCTGCCCTCTCAGAATCCTGGCTAAAGAACTAAGGCCATTTGCTGTGTTTATTTCAGTTTTCTCCTAGGGGACTCTTGGCTCGTGATCTTCCCTCCCGCCCCCCGTTGTTCCCCACAATGCAGAGAGGTCCCATCAACCCTAGTCCTTAGCCCTGAGGATAAAATCCCGCCCTCTGATCAGGTCTCTCTGTAGGGCTTTGATTCTATCCCTATGCAGGGGTTTCCTTATAATCTCCAAGTACACATGGGCCACAGAATTCTCTTCCCTGGCCAGACTTTGATTGTTCTGAGGCTCATGTGCCCAGCGACCATCCTCCTTCTGCGGTCATTTTCTTTGATTGATTCCTGTTTGTACTTGGGGAGCCTGTCCCTGATCTTCCAGGGCTGGCTACGAGCTTCCTCTCCCACCCCCAGGTCCTCACATGGCTTTATAATCCTCATAACATCTCTAAGATCACTATCCTACATGTCTACAGGTTATGGCAGGTGTGCTCAATAACATTTAACTGAATAAATAAACAAATCATAGCAAGAAGACAAGGGAGGAAGGAGAGAAGGTAGGAAGGAAAAGTTAGGCGTTTAATAATCTGGGGCACATCCTGGTATAGTAAATCCTCATTATACTAAAAACCAACATAATACTGAACTACAAATCCTCCTGTAAGTAAACTTACAAATAAATTATGTGTAATTAGCATTAAAGAGCTTTGTAGAGTGGTCCTGGGAATGTTCTTAAAGTGTATCTAAGCTCTAAATTCATTATTTCTGGATTATCTGTAAATGAAGAGACCCTCAAAAATCCAGGAATAAAGCCCTCTAATAATAGCCACACCAAATTGGTATTTAACTCTTCCATTGAAGGCTGTTTTCCTAACACACAATTATCTATTTCATTAGTATTTGAACAGTGTCCTCTTTTTTTTAATCACAAAGATGGCTACAATAAGCAAATGTTATTCTTTTTAATCATAAGAAATGATCTAGAATAAAAAACAAATTAGAAAACTCATTTTTTTTTTTTCATCAAATGAACTCAGTGGTGACAATCGTTCTGTCTGGTATGCCTGCATTACTAAAGAAACACAAGCATACAGACTGTATTTTAATCACCAAATAACATCATAATTGGCAATAAACAACTACGAGAATGCTACGTTTTTCTTTTATGCATGGTCAGTAGGCAACTAGGGTTCTTTCTGGTGAGTGAAATAAACAACGTCACTATAATTATGGTGACTGATCCTCGTCCGGGGTAGAAGCAATGCTGAAACCAGCCTGAGGCGTAGCTAGTGTTCGGTGTACAAAGAGCCAGGGTTGCACAGCAAACCACCTGGGATGTGAGGGTCCCCTATAGGGGGCAAATCCCGGGACCAGGAGAGGTACACACTCCAAGACAAGTGAGGGAAATAGAGAATCTGGGGTCATGGCACTGGGTAACAGGATACAGGAGTGCATGTGTGGGAAAAATAGAGAGATACAGAGAGAGACAGAGCATGTGCTCCTGTCCTGTTGCCAACCCTGCCTGGCTCTGGGATAGTCCCTCTGAAGGCTTTGTCCCAAGTGCGCATGTGTCTCATACTTCACAGGTGCAAGGCCTTGTCTGGTGGAGAATTTAATTTGGCACAATAGTCCTGTCAGTTAAAGTGGGTACTGATTGGTAGCCCATTTCACAGATGAGAAAATTTAGAATTAGGAAAGATAAAAAGTGACTTATTTACTTGATGAGGTTCACAGTGAAGACTAGAACCCAGAGATTTGAGCGTCTTGCTTGGGGCTTTTCCCAATTTCCCCTACAGTACTCTTCGATACAACTGCCTAGGGCTCAAGCACAGAGAGACCCAATGGTCATGTATAGGGTAAAATTCGACAGAGATATAATAAGGACTCCATCATCCACCCAATAACACCTCCATCAATCAAGAAACTTCATATCGAGTCAAAAGACCACTGGGTATAGTGGTCAAGTGTACCCCCTTGTGTCTCATTAGCTCACTGTCCTGCTCCAGATTGGAGAATGGGGAAGAGAGAATCCATAAAATACTCTTTTATCTTCATCCTTTCTCCAAACAAGTGGCATGATAACAGGGTAGCCCATGTGCATAAATATACATGCCAGGGTGCTATTACCAGACAGAGGATTAGATAGGTAGATAGATAGCCAGACAGAGAGACAGAGAGACAGACAGACAGATGTTGATGAGGATTAGCTGGCTCTGTGGTGGGCTGGGTCCTGGACCAGCTGTGTGTGGCTAACCCAGAGGTCATGGGCAGAAGACCCAGAATCAATGTATAATTGACTCCACAAGTGGTCGGGCATCTGGGGGGACAAGGGCGACATTAGCCATCAGCCCTCAGGAGCAGCTAAGAGAAGTTAAGTGGGTGCTGAGATGATTTTTATCATATTTATAAAGAGCTCCCTCTGTGCTCTAAAGTAGCCAAATTATCCCTAGATTCTTTTCCTCCAGGAGTCTTCATTTTAAACAAGATTTCAAGGTAGCTGGGATGTGATTGTTGGTCCTCTTGTCGACAGCTCCTGATGAGTTCATTTACATTTCCCCACGGTGATATCTGGGAAGCTCTATTAGGCTTCAGCTCAACGGCATTTTTCTTATTGTTTGTTCCTTCCGTTCATCTAATTGACACATGGCGTTTGTTCTGTATTGTGTTTTGGTCCCTGAGGGTAAAATGTCCACATTTCTCATCCAGTTAACCCAAGGTGTTTCTCGTGAGCAAAGGAGGAGCAATTTTCCAAGCCTTTCCAAATCTCTGTGCCTGTGTTAACATGCCTGGATCACTGGACAGAAGGGACCTCAAAGCCAATAGTGAGGATGATCTGGAAAACTAAATAAGAAGCTTGGAGAATTGAGAACAAATCTATTCTCATGAAGTTAGTAGTGGATCTTCCCTGGTGAAAGTGAATAGACTATTTTCACAAAGACTGAAACACTACATACCTCAGAAGCTATACTGGAGTTTAAGAAATAGCTATAGAATTAAATCATTTCAAAATAAATTTCAAAATTCACCTTTTTGAAATTCAGATGTTTCATCATAAAATAACCGAATTTCCAAGCTGTAAGAATCCAGCTTTATGATATGCTCTAGATATGCTCTAACTCACTTTGGTGTCTCCACCAATCCAACAGTGAATCAATCAATGAACATCTTTCCCTGTGGACGCTATAATGAAAGTATTAAACATGAATCCTGCTCTGAAACTTGGCCCCAGGACTTAGGAAGCCAGGGAGTCCTGGCTTCTACGTACCTGTGGATGGTACGTAGATTCAGTGAAGGGAGATTCTACTGGAGCCGGAGACTGCATGGAAGAGATAGACTTTAACACAGTCTTACAAAACTGCACAGCATTTGGCAAAGCAGAAAGAAATTGGTGAGGATTTGAGGCATTGGGGCTTGCCAGGCAAGTCACCAAGGTAGGAGCAAGCACAGTCAGTGACCAGGGGGTATATATGGTGGCCCCATATGGGATGGAGCTCACCTTTCAGCTCTCTGGCACATGATCATAATAAACCTTAATCTAAATAGTCAAGTATTGACAAAAGCATCGATTACTTAAGACAGAATCAAAGGCAAGGAGAAATCCCTATACCAATGAATCACTAATGAAATATGAGAGACACTCCTGTGGCCCTGGATTGTTCCCTGATTTCAAGGCACTGCATGTGCTTGAGATTTTTCCTGCTCTTTCCTTTTATCCTGACCGCTGGAAGTTTTGCACCCTGTGTGCACCACCCTCATCAGTTTTATTCATCTGTGTCAATCTGTTGACATCTGATCATTTCTTGATCCATAACCACTCCCAGGAGTTGCTGAAATTAAAAATGGTATGATGTTCTAGAAATTCAGATATGAGCACAGTGGTGCAGGTCAGGAGACTGGGAGTCATGGAAACTTCTTTCCCAGGGCCTGCTGTGCATACACAGGTGGTGACTATCCTCAGAGATGACACTTAAGGAAGACAGAATGAGGCTGCTATTCCTACACCTCAAATTCTGCATCCCTGTCCAAGCAGGAAAGGGCAGCTGCTCCTGTCTTCTTCAGGGTGGCTGCCCCTTCCTCTGTGTGCCTCTCCCCGCAAAGAACATCTATGCATTTGGTGCACACACACACTTACTATACACACATGGAGGCTGCCATCCTCCGTCTATCCATCACCAGCTGCTCGGAAAGTTTGATCTACTGGTGGACTGTCACTACCCTCTTGTTGTGCTGAAATTTTGTCTCTGTACATAGTCACATTTTCCGTATTTTGAAGTTTTAGAATTAGGCAGATACACATTTTAAATGGCTGTGTCTTCTTAGTAAAGAGGTTCATCAACATATAATTAATATCTTTACTTCTAAAATGCCCTTTCTCCCTTACAGTATATATTTTTCTGCTTCCCCAAATGTATGTATTATTATTTTATTAGCTTTTCCTAAACAAAAATAAATTAGTGTTTGTTTGACATCTCTCTTCCTATCCTTTGGTTTCAGGCTTTTATGGATTCTTATGTTTTGTCTTTTTAACTTGAGAGTTGGGAGTCAATACTGTGATCACTTATAGGTTTCAATTCATTTCTTCCATATTGGTTTTTTCTTTTTCCTACCTTTTCTGTATCTTTCCTTTTCTCTCGTGTTTTTCCTCCTGGGAATGATTGAGGTCTGCTTTTGTTGCTTGTATTTCTTCATTCAATTTCTTGCTTACCGGTTTGGATGCTATTCTTTCTAGATCTTTTGGAAGCCCTAAGAATTTTAGCATGAATATTTACTTTGAAAAAGTTTAAAGGGCAACCAGTATATTTGCAAATTAATCAAATTATAATGCTTTGTTTATTTATTTTTAGATTTTATTTACTTATTCATAATACACACACACACAAACACACACAGAGAGAGAGAGGCAGAGACACAGGCAGAGGGAGAAGCAGGCTCCATGCAGGGAGCCTGACATGGGACTCGATCCCAGGACTCCAGGACCATGCCCCAGGCCGAAGGCAGGCTCTAAACTGCTGAGCCACCCAGGGATCCCCCCAATTATAATGCTTTAACTTTGCCCATTCCTGACCAAGTTTCCAACATCAATGATTAGTTTCAAACTATACTTATTGCTCTTTTTAGATTTATGTATTTTCCTACCATTTTCTTTCCTCAATTGGTCTTACTTGCCAAATCTTTCCTGAAGCACATCCTTTTGAACACTGCCATTCACGTTATGGCACGTAACGTGGTTTGCACGTTAGCACTGGTGTGCAAGCTGTTAAGTTACTGGTTGCAGCCTAAGAAGGAGCTTGATCCAGAATGCAAATCAACTGTGTCATTAACAACTCTGGTTATGGCTGTCAGCACTTTCTTTTTTCTTGGCAAAACTCTGGATGAAAGACACAGGTTGTTGATTGACACCCTGAAGCAAGCTCCTCACCTGTTCCTGGACTGACCTGTGCTTTGCAGCACTACCCTGGGAGTTCCACCAGTAAGTATCTATTAAGTGTTAAATACCTTCAGTTTTTTGTTTGTTTTTTTTGTCTGTTACTAAGAGTTTATTTTTGTCTTCATTCTGGAAAAATAGTTTTGTTATAGAAAGAGTTGTTGACTGGGAGATTTTCTCTATTTGCTGCTTACACTATTGAGAGACCAGCTTTCAGCCTAGAATCACCCTCTGTGGACAATCTACCTTTTCTGAAAGGCGCACCTGCAGCCTCAACTGCTCTGCATGTCAGGCTGATGTACCTTAGCATAGATTCCTTCTTACTTGTCCTGGTCTGAGTTTTTTGGGCCTCCTGCATTGGAAGAGTGGCCTTCAGCAATTATAGAAAGGCTACTTCCATGATCTTTTTAGATAATATCTATTTTCCATATTTTTTGTTGTCTCTGATACTTTGATGGCACGAATGTTAGGCCTTCTTAGTTAACGTTTTGATACGGCTCTCTATGTAGCAACAGGGCACTTTCTGTAGATCCAGCTTCCAAGTCAATATTTCTCCATCAGTATCATTTAGCATAATGCTTGCTGTTAAGTTCATAGACAGATGAGGGTTGGTGGATTCTGAGGGGAAATATGAGGTCTCTGGTCAGAGAACAGCGTGTTTATCACTCACAGAGCATCTTGGCCCAAGCTCCCCAGAGCCCAATAGGATGAAACAGGTGTTCACCAGAATATTGGTCATACTGGACTATGTGTTGTTTCTTTAATATGCTCTTCCTCACTCCCCTTGCTGGTGTTTCTCAGTAGAAAACCTCTCTGCCTCTCATGTGAGTGGTGTCTTCTAGTTCATTTTAACTCCCATCAGGTACCAGACACTCCAGGAAGCCTGGTGCAGACTTCTTTATGGCTTTAGCACCTATACTTATGTCTTCTGCGGCACTCATCACAGTTTTCTAATAAACAGATGGTCTGTCTGCCACATTACAGTGTAGACTCACTGAGGGCTGGAGACAGCTTCTCCATCTTTGCACTCCTCATGCCTGTCCCAGAGCCTGGCACATAGAGCCTCCAGGTGTCTCCACTGCCCTCTTGCAATGATCATCGTTCTCCCACTGTATGTTCTTTATTATTATTTTGTGAGACTGTGGAAGAACCATAAAATGTTACGTGTAAAAGAATATCTATTTTTCATTGTATCAATCTGTTATGTTCAGAGTTCATTTCATTTTGGCTCTAAGGACTGATACCAACTAGAATACTCTAGCCCCACATCCCCTTAATATCATGAGCCAGGACATGGTCAAGTGCCTAAGATTTCATTTCTTGGGAGGAAGGAAAGGAAAGGTAGTATCTGCCAGCAAGAAAGAAAGGGGAGGGAAGTACCAACTGGGCAAGTGAAACACAGGTTTGTCATTCTGCTCTCCCAGAAGCAGCTCAGTAGGGAGAAGGAAAATAAGATAGACATTTTTTCCTTTCTGTCTTTTTTTTCCATAACTTCCATTAGTGAGTTCCATGAGTTCTGACTAAGTTGACAGAGCAGCAACTTAAGCTCATTTACTCAAGTGCACTGTGATTTACATAGTTTCATAACCTGTTGGCGCCTGCTCATTGATAATTCTAAGCCTGTACGTTCCTGCTGATTTTTACTGCAGAGGTGGAAAAGCATTAAATGGCAATTTGTTCCTTTAATTTTCCTGTGCAAACAAAGTTAGGGAACAAAGAAAGATGCACGGTGACTGCAAAATATCATTATTATTTTATCAACAATAATAATACAATACTCCATTAGAACAACCTCTTAGTAATAAATGCACCTAAAAGCCAGATAGTGAAGCAATGCAAGAGACAAATTTCCATAATGCTACATGAATTATTTTGCATGGGGCCAACTGCAGCCTACTGTTGCCTAACAGATTCATTGCAAATTTGGCAATTCTACATCTATTTCACCAGCTTTCAGAATGCGCACTAGCTATGACCAAACTGAGTAATGCAAATGCAGGCTAATTACAGGCCTAAGTAGAATTCCTAGTACAACAGTACTAAGAGTTCAGGTGTTCTTGCTGGAGATCTCTTGAAAAGGAAAGAAGATCTCTCTTCTGATTGAGAGGTACAGTTTAAAGGGTATCTCTCTTTCTTTGATAAAGTGCATGGACTTAAATTCACTCTAAGGTTAAGGTGATGAAAGGTAAGGTCTCCTTTCTGAGAGAAGGAACAGACTGGAGGGTGCACAAGAAGACTTCACGCTTGGAGTTTGAAGGGGGGATGTCCATGAAAGAATAAGGATGAAAAATTCTATCTTTATTGCCTACAAGCACTAACTGAAATTTAGCTGTTCCTTCTATTGTGAATGTAGGCAACAGTCACAGTCCCATTAGCAACACCTCTGGCTTCTTTACCACTCACTGATTTTTTATATCACATTGCAGTTGCAAATATCTTCAGATGTTGTTCACTCTCAGTGCGACTTTGAAATTGTTACCCACAAGTTTTAATAAAAAAATCACATATGGTACCATATCAAATTTATTTTTGTTAAGTTTTGATAGCAGCAATTTCAATATAATGCATTGCCTTTGTAACTATATGGTTTTCTTTCTTTTTCTCCATCTTTTTTGCATTTAAAAACTTCATTCTTAGGAGGGTCTACAGACTTCACCAGATGGCCAGTAGCTCCACATCTCAAAAAAATGGTAAGAACTCTGCCTTTGAGGTCATAGAAGGAAGGAAAAGGCAAAGATTCTGTTGATTAAGTTTTTCAACTTCACAATTTTGCTCTTGGCAAAAAAAAGCAGATGCTCCCTTATGAATACGCTAATGCACCATTTAAAAATCAATTCCAGGGTAATGATGGTGAGCACAACTTCCAAACAGAACCCCTTCTGTGTGGCCAGCCAACAATCAGCCAGAACCTAGACCTTAGGGGATGCCAGAGGCCTGAACTCCTGCTTAGGGAAAATCACCTTTCACAAAGCAATAAAAGAACCCCATTTGGGCACTTGACAGGATGAGCACTGGGTGTTATACTATATGTTGGCAAATCGAATCCAATAAAAAATGTAAAAAAAGAAAAAAAAAGAACCCAATTTCCTAAGTAGGGATGATTATTTTGGTTGGTATTAAATGAGGATGAAAAACAAGCACAAAAATTCAGTGGGCAGCAAAAAAGACAATGACACCTCCTTTAGAATTCTTTTTCATTCTTCCATAAGAGGTATATGAAGGTAAAGGAACCACTTGCTCTTCCTACCTGCCATCTTAGCGAATCGCACTCCATCTGTTTGGATGACTGTTTTGCATTATGAGTTCCCAGGGGTCTCCTTCTGATTTGGCCAAACTCACTTTTCATCAAACCAAATATAACATTTATCATTTGTTGAGTGCTCACTTTGTGGTAGACACACTGTTGAATACATGAATGAATATTTATTGAACATATACTATGTGCCAGTAACTTTTCTAGACTGAGGATCTACAAGAATATCAAGGCTGTGGGCTCCTCGACTAGGCTCACAGAAATCCCGGATGTAGGGAAATATTATGGAGAAGATATTAACCAGAGAGAGGGGGACACCTTGGGCTTATGATACTTACAAAAACATCTTGTTTGTTATCAGGATGGTTACAAGTCCACCATGTTTGTTCTAAATATCCACTCTGATGTTGACAAGAGATGTACCAAGTTCCCTGGTCAGTTTCCTATAAAAGACAGACCCTATAAGCCCTCAAGGGCAGCCCTGTCAGGACCCCCTCTCACTTCTGAGAGCTTTCTCTGTATCTCTGTTTAATAAACCTCTATCGCTTTGCTCACTTGTCGGCGAGATCCATTCTTCGACTCTGTGAGACTAGAACCAAGCTCTCCCATATCAAAATGATGAAGTGAAACCCAGCAGCTTAAACACATATTCTTTAATGATGTGATTTTTCTTCAGGGAATCCCTTGGGCAATGTGGCTGACACACTTATTTAAATGTCACATAAGTCAACTCCTTAAGGTTGTAGGGTCACTGCCCAGCTCGATGCTCTGTGACAAGCAGATAGGAAAGGTAATGGAGTAAAACCTACGTCCTCTGGGAGATGGCTTTATCTCAAAGGACTATCAACATGGCATTGAGCACTTAAAAAATTCATTTTGGAATTATTATGTGTATATCTTCCTAGTTATACCATAGGACCAGGGTTTCAATGTGCACCTGAAGAGGTCACTGCAAACACCCACTGGTTATGGGAGTCATTCCTGAGGATGGCACTCTTGTCATGATGGCGCATCCCCGAAGAGGGGGGACTCCTTCCTCTCTCCAATACCTGACACTCAACACGTGTTCTTGAGTTCGAGAAAGAGACAGCTAGCGCTTCACTATGAAAATGTTGTTTACCCGTAGCTTAGCTGTGACATTTCCGGCGTAAATGGTACAGTGAGACATTAAGTGGGGGATATTCAAAGGAACATGGAAATTCTCAAGTTTTCAAGCTCAGACTTCTATGGACCCTACAGACTCTGAATCTGTAGCCACAAATATCCATGAAAACCCCAAGAAAGGAGCTAGTCAGCTACCCTGCAATGGCAAGTTGAGGTACATTGTAGCTTAACTTCCTTCTGGCAGATGTATGCTTCATTACACAACATATTGTCTCAATTATTATTAACGGCCAATACTCTTTGGTGGTTTGCCTCTAAAAAGTATCAACACATAATTTAGAAAAATGGCATAAACCCTAAGTAAAACCTTATCCTCTGTCTTGCTGCCCCAAATTACTGATTTTTACTTTGACTATTATTGATAATATTTGGTACCTTCAAGTCACTTGGTGCCATGGACTGAATTGTGTCCACCTTCTTCCCCAAATTCCTATGTTGAAGCCCTAGCCACCGTTGCCATGGCACTTGAAGATGGGGCCTTTGGGAGGTGATTCGAGTTAGATGAGTTTCGATGGGATTAGTGCCAACATAAGAAGAGATACCAAAGAGCTTCTTCCCCTCCCTCTCTCTGCCAGAGGAGGAGAGCTACGAACACCTGCAGGAGTTGGTTGGCCGACCCTGGGCTAGCAGACCAGTGTGGTCAAAGGGTCAAAGGGTCAAAGGTTCGTAGCTCTATGACCATATTGCATCCCTGAGATGTTTGTGTGTGGTGTGCACTGTATTAGAACGCACTTTTAGGTTCCAGGATAATGGATACTTGATACATCAGGTTCTCCAAGAGGTTAAGAAAGTGCTGATGCAAAGCAAGAGCTTTAGAAACATGGGTTGATTGAGTAACGCGAAGCAATATGGATGAATGAGCAGGTTTTCTTAATTGTGGACACGTGCACACGCACACACGCGCACACACACACACACACATGCCCGGGGAATTGCATATTTAAGCCAAACCCCAAATGTGCACTTTAAAGCAGTCAAAGAGGCACAGTCAGTTCTTGTCATTCTATAGAGTCGCCACAAACACCAAATTAGTGAACACTGGACTGTTCTTCCTACAGAAAACACAGGCTTAGATTCTGTGAGCCACTGGTCACATTTTTCACCAACAAATCAATATATAACCTTGTGTTATGTGTGATTCTGTTTAAAGAAACCTTGGTTAATAGCTGTTGTTGCTTCATTAACATCGAACTCATGGCCAATGACGCGGTAACTCAGCCTGAATGAAGTTCCTCTAACACACGTATTTTCCCCATAAGGCACATTTCAGCCTTCTTGCGTTTAGGAACTCAAGAAAGCACTTCAGAACAAGAATTAGGGGCCAGGATCCCTGGGTGGCGCAGCGGTTTGGCGCCTGCCTTTGGCCCAGGGCGCGATCCTGGAGACCCGGGATCGAATCCCACATCGGGCTCCCGGTGCATGGAGCCTGCTTCTCCCTCTGCCTATGTCTCTGCCTCTCTCTCTGTGTGTGTGTGTGTGTGTGTGACTATCATAAATAAATAAAAATTAAAAAAAAAAGAATTAGGGGCCATTTTAAACAACAAAATCAGCAACAGCAAGCGCAAAAATGCAGAAAACATGTCACTAAACAGACCGTGAAAAACAAACATACGCATGTTCACAGGCTGAGAGCTGAAGTCGCGACCTGGTGGGGACTCACGCCTCCAGTCACTCAGTGTTGGTGGCTCTGTGCGCGTGTGCAAACATCCACAAAGGTGCAGGGCATAATGATCGGGGGTTACTGATCCATGTCAGTGAATAGGCAGTTTCGCAAAACCAGAATCCGCAAAGAACAAAGGTCAGCTCTGGATGAATCGCCTTGTTGGAGGTGAGGACCTAGAGGGGGGTTCCTTAGGCCATGTTTCCCTAAAAACCCATCCACACCTGTTACAGCGTGACCCAGGGCAAGTAGGGGGCTCTGCATTATGAGGCTTCTGCTCCAGCCCAAGCTCTGCCAATAATACTACACTGTACACTGTGAACCTCCGTGTCTTCACTTATAAAATACACCTGGACAGGGTGAGAACAGCGTTTTGCATTTTTGTTGGTGTTCAATGACACATGCACTTCTGACGCATGTTAATTCAGGCTTAAGATAGTGTGGTTCCTTCATCAAAGTTTGTTGATTCCCGGGATGCCTCACACAGTGGGATTTGCCACAAACACTGAGCCCCTGCAGGGACCCAGATCTCTACGCTGGAAGTGCAGAAACCTGTGGGAAGAATAGAATGACCTCAATCCACCCAGCCAGCAGGTGCTCCATCACAACCAGTAATTAAACGTTGGCCCCAATGGATGGTGGCTCTGCAAGGGGACAACTCTAGAAAAACAAAACAAAAATGGTACCAAGGACAACGATGATAAACATGGGCAGAGATCTGTTTTGAAAAATAAGGACAAAACACAAAGGAAGGGCGACTCAAAGGACTGTGTAAGCCACTCAGTAACAGAGTGGTGCTTACAGGATGTTGTAGAACCTGCTGAAAACTGGCAGGGAGCAGCTGGGCCAGTGACAGCCAAGCCAGGACATGGAAATCAAATCTTTGTATGTAGATTTTTTACCATTTTTTAAAATTTTCCTTGACATGGTTTAGATTATCCTTGCCTACTAATAAATTACCCAATTTTATGTATGTATTTTTTTTCTTTTAAATATTTTATTTGAGAGACAGAGAGAGCACAAGCAGGGGGAGAGGCAGAGAGAGAAGCAGGCTCCCTGCTAAGCAGAGAGCCCAACATGGGGCTCAATCCCAGGACCCCAAAATCATGACCTGAGCTGACGGCAGATGCTTCACCAACGGAGCCACCCAGGCGCCCCTGTATTTATTTATTTTTAATTACCTATTTTTTAAATGAAAAGTTCTTGGCCCCTGCCATTGTGAACTGCAGTGTCCAGGGCTGCTGCTGCTTTCCACTTGCAAACACGTTATACTTAAACAGTTGCTTATTACATGGCCCAGAAAAAGCATCACTAATCATTTGATGCTGCTTAGACCAGTGATGTCATAACCACGAGGAGGAAACTAGGGACCTCCAGACGTTCCTTGATCTTTACAGTGGTGATAGGAACATCACATGTGGTTGGAAGTCCCAAGTACTGGGGTATAAAAGTGAAATGAGCAACGCTTTGATGAAGTTTTGTGCTGAGGAACTGGAAGGCCCTTACAAGGCTCACGAACGCGAACAGGTGTTTTGGAACCTGGTAGATTCCCTGCCTCCCTAACAGGTGGCTCTGGATCCTGGAAGTCAGGCTCTGTGTGGTCAGGAATGTGGAGTCTCGAGGCAGCTGCCAGACGCTCCCTCCACATGTCCTTCGGTGCACTAAGGGCTCCCCTCAGTCCTACCCAGCTCTTCCTGAGGTAGAGCCACGAACTGGACAATTATTCGTGGCAGGTGAGATGGGCCAGCCATCCTGCCCTCACTTAGGCTGTCATGTGAATACTTGACACGTGTGCTTTCAACTTGGGGAGCTGGTCTGGTCTGAAATATCCAGTTGCCTTTCATAAAAATTGTGTGATAGATGAAGTCTCTAGCACTCATTTCTTTTCCTGTAAGCAGCTTCACGTCTCCTTATGACCCCCCTCCTTTTCTGCCCACTGTCAGGAAACTGGGTGCCGCCATTTTTTTTCTCCCACTGTTGATTTGTTTATATGTTTTCTATTTGAGAAAAAACAATCTGTGAAGTCACAGGATGTGCACACATCATTATAAGGTGATATCCTTCCTGGAAAATGTTGCTTTAGATTTTGTCATCTTTCAGATTGCAAAGGAATACATCTCTAATGGGGAAATACCAGGGAGAGAGAGAGAGAGAGAGAGAGAGAGATTCACAGGCAGAGCCCTACCCCTCACAGCTTCCCTTCTTGGAAGTTTCCAGTATGGCTACTCATGGTTTTCGGCTCCTCTCAGGCCCCAGGGGACTTCCTTCTTCCTGAAGAGGCCCAATTCGGGTGCTCACTAGACCCGTCACAGCAAAGCTCACTGTACTGGCATCTTAGGTCAGATTTATGCACCTGCAGTGCTTGCTCAAGTGTCTACATTCACCAAGGCAAATGTGGGTAGAAAAGCAGGATTGTTTTGAGGAAGAAGCTCCCATCTTTGTAGGCTATCCCCCTCCCAAGAAGGGAGAAAATAGTGGAGATTCCAGGATCCCTGGGAGACAGGAGGATGAGGGATAGGGAGGTGAGGCAGCCAGATATCACTCCCCCAGAGGAAAGCCAGAATGAGGACAATAAGCCAAAACTTATGGCTTTTGTGTGTTAGCAATATTGAGTATATAGTTACTCTCCTCAAAGTGAGAACGTATTCCTCTAGGTCAGTGCTGATAAAAACATTCATTTGGAATGAATCTAATCTTAAATTTAACCTAACCTGTATTTAGGAGAATGCACATTATATTATCAATGCATTCCCTATCCCTATTATTCCTTTTCATTATAAAATTTATCTGACACAAATCATGATGGATCTTTATGTTTTCTAGGTTTTTAAGCATCTAATACAGCATGTAATCTCTTACAGTGTAGAGAGAATCTATAATAACCACATTAACAAGGGTTGACTATTGCTATAATTCAATGAAATAGGTAAAAAGCATTTTTATTAAATTTTAAAAAATTTAGTCTCACTTTTAAAATCTGATTCACCAAGAAAATGGTTCCACATCTTCATTTTCTCTTAAAATGGAAAAAAATACAGGTGGCTTTAGTTTCACAGGCAATGTAAATTTAAGAAAGAATTATGAAAAATTAACTCGATCAAACTGCAATTTAATAAAGGAATTAGAAAAGAAGTGTCAAGGACATTAGTGTTTATTGTGAGTAAAATAATGAGAATTGAATTTGGTGGTGTTGGTAGTAGCGATTAGGGCCCATAGAAGACTATTAGACTAGAAATGGGGATATTTCAATTCTTGCCCCTGATTTAACATTGGCCAGATCATGGTGGATAGATCTACAGACCACTGCTCATGAGCACCTGCTATATGGCAGGAAATGTATGGAGAATTTGGGTCCATCCATGAAAAGCAGTGATGGAACCCAAAACTTAGTGTGCCTACATTAGGGCCCCTTGTCCCAGATTCACGTCTGTATGGTTCTAGAGTACAGCTTGCACATACCCCCTTAGTAATGTCCAATCTCACATTTCTAAGCACTCTCCATACAAACTACTTCACATTTCTTATCTCCAGGTGTGTCCCCCTCCCCTGAAATCCGGATTTATATAACCCACTGCTTGGATGGTTAATAGGCATCTCAAACCTAACCAGACCCCTGATTTTTTATCACCACCTGTTCCTTGCACACCCACCTGGGGCCCTGGTTTCAGGGTTTCTGCCAGAACATCCTTTAGCTCTTTGTTAAAAATACTGTGTCCTTGGGGCAACTGGGTGGCTCAGTCCATTAAGCCTCCAACTCTTGATCTTGGCCCAGGTCATGACCTCAGGTCATGAGATCTCAAGCTCCATGCTCTTCGAGGACTCTGTTTGAGATTCTCACTTTCCCTCTGGCTCTCCCTCTACACACATGCACTCTTTCTCTCTAAAATAAATAAATAAATAACATCTTAAAAAAATACTATGCCCTCGGAATCCACGGATTTCTCCCCATCTACACCACTGTGACCCCAAGGCTTTGCCTGGATTCCTGCAAAAGCCTCCTGATAGGTTATAATGCAATTGCTCTTGAACTGAACCCCTACACCTAAATCTTAACACAGCAGCCAAAGTGACTTTAAAAAAAATACCAGATCTTGTCACTCACTGCTCAATACAACCAATAACTTAGCATCTTACCCAGAGAAAATCCAGTAACTACCTGGTGGCCCTCATGGTCCTACATACCCACCCATCACCTCCCAACCTGATCACTCTCTTCACTCACTCTGTGCCACTTCCACCGACCCCTCACATTCCTTGGAGAGACAATGTGGTGCTGCCTCGGGGCCTTTGCACCTGCTGCCATTGCCATGGGCTCACTCCTTCTTGCCTTTTGGGTCTATGCTCAACCAGCATTTTCTCAGTGGGATCTCCTACCCAACTCCATTCATATCCCATGCCCTTTCCTCGTGCTGTTTTCCTTTATAATGTTTACCATGGTCTGACATAGAGAACACTACATGTATTTTTATGGTCTGTCTCTCCCTACTAACACGTAAACTATATGAGGACAGAGATTTTGGTCTGTTTTTTTCATGATTGCGTCTCCAATGCCTAGCACATAATAAACTCTTGATAATTATTTATTGAATTAGCAGACAATAAATGTATTGAAAAAAATCATTGTAGTTATATATTATCTTCACATAATATGTGTGTGTGAGACAAAGAGAGACAGAAATCGAAAGAGACATAGGATATCTTAGACTTGCACAGGACAGTCGACATGAATTTTGAAAACTTGATTTGTACCAGAAAGCTTTAGGTATTATGATGATAGAGATGGTTAACAATCAAATAGGAGAGAGAATTTAACATATCTGTAGTGTCACATAATCTTGTTCCCGGGGGGCTGGGATGAGTGTGGCCGGGTGCACCTTCCATGACTCCTCAGAGGTAAGAATCTATCTTTTTCCCGAAGTAAGTATAATAATGTTCAGAGGTATGAGTGAAGGCCTGCTGGGCCAGCATGAGCAAAGTTCCTGTGTTTTAACCACGTGTCACACATTGTCTGGACACAGAGTCAACCCACCTGCCCAGAAAGGAGAGTCTTGAAGCCATAGTGCAGACATCTGATTATGTTATGTGGGCCATACTGCAGGAGGTATTTGAGAACTACTGTTCAATTTAATATCATCTTAGTTTTTCAGTCATGAAATCCTCTTATTAAACAAGACATGTCATGAGGCCTAAATGTATAAAACAGTACAGGTGGGCATTGGAGTAGAAGTGGGAGCCCCAGGGCTCGCTCCTGCAGCTTCCCCTCACCCACTGCCCTGGTTTTGAAGGGCCTCATGGAAACCAGGGGCCCTTTGGATTGCCGTTGAAAATCACTGATGTAGATAGCTGGGGTTTTCAGTTCATTCATAATTTGCATATGTCTGATGTCATCTGGAAATGTCATTACTATGACAGAGTTAACAGCTGACTATGCCTGGAGGACTCCCCCTATGCTGGAGACCAACAGATAACCTTGGGCCCAGCCTGGCCATCTTAAGTGTTCATTCGGCCATTCACTCAACAAATACACCTAGACCTGCTGTGCACCAGGCATTTTAGTAAGTTGTAAGGGTATAAAGTAAACCTCCCCGGAAGCTAATTGTATTACCTCTTGTTAAGGAAACAAATGGGCTGCTGTAGCAGAGCATGATGGACAGGGACGAATCCAATTTATACAGGTTGGTCAGAAAAGGCCTTCTTGAGGAAGCATTCTTAATTCTGAGACTCAAGGTGAGGAAGGAGCCAGCTTTTGGGAGGGAGAAGAGAGCTTTGCCTTCTAGTTGGAGGGGCTGCATAGACAAAGTCCTCATGGCAGGAAGTGTCTGGTGCACATAAGGAACTGAAAGATGGTCCCTAGGCTTGGAAATCACTTAGTCTTTGACTACAGTAGAGGGGGGATCCTCACTATTATATGTTGGCAAAGATTGCAAAACTCCTTATCCTGGTATGTCCTAGATGTCTTTTTAAAAAATTTTATTTATTTGTTTATTCATTTATTTATTTATTTATTTATTTATTTAAGAAAGAGAGAGATATTGAGAGAGAGAGAGGAGAGAGGGAGAGAGATGTAGATGTGCTACACTTAAAAGAGGTCTGGATGGGAGGTGCCTGGGTGGCTCAGTTGGTTAAGCATCTGACTTTGGCTCAGGTCATGTTCTCAGAGCCCTAGGATCTATTCTCCAGTCAGGCTCCTTGCTCAGTGGGGTGTAGGCTTCTCCCTCTGTCCCTCTTCCCACTCATGTGAGCCTTGGGGGAAGAAGGCTGTGATGTGCCTTATGGAGAAAACACATGCCCAGTGAGCTTGGTTCAGGCTGAATTACGGTGCCATTGGCCACGAATTCAAAGCCAATTGATTGTGCATATTCAACATGGTGTCTTTAAACAGAAACACACACACAAATGTTACTGATTGGTTAATGAAAATGTTGTGCCCAGAGGCTCATAGAAAACTCACCCTGTAGTTCTCCCAGGAGCATGGTTTGGTGTACGCTTAGGTCAGTGTCTAGAGACTTTATAGAACATCCTACTGAAGGTTATAAGAGTCAACTGTAGAAGACTTGGCTGCGTTGTATGTACCTGGGAAGAGCAGTATGCAGGTGGTGAGGAACAAAGCCAGGAAGACAGGAGAGGGCACACATTTAAGTGCATTAGATATTTACATTTCTGTACCATTTTTCTGTATTTTTCCAATCAGTTGAAATAACCCCTAGATGTGTAGATAAGGCAAATTTAGAGTCAATGTCTTTTCAGTGAGTCGATGAACAATCACAGCTCTCTGTACATGCGCCCTTATCCTGCTGCTATTGGAATTTTAAGCTGGAATATGATTATCTGCAGCAACCAAGCTCATAAAAGAACAGAAAACGAAATATGAACTGCCCCTAGACTTAGGGAGAACTGACTCTCCATGGGACTGATGTGAAGGATTTGAGAAATACCACTTTGGATATAATGTTCCTTAAGCTCACACTTTCCTGTGCGGTTGCTTAAAAATATAATTTCTTAGTTAAGATGAGCACCTACTATTTCAGAAGCCATATTATTACCTTGCCCCCCCAACTATATTTACATAAATCAAAACTCCTAATAGTGGTCTATAAGACTTGTGGTTTAATCACTGCTTTACAACTCTCCTCTTAATCATAAATTATTTCAAACAAATGGAAGAGTTCAGATAACAATAGGCATCCAACCAGATATTGATCCACTCTTAATCACATTTTGTCATGTTTGCTTCTGTTTCTTCTAAGGAGATGATTTCATACAGTTAAACCTGAGCCCGTTCTCTCTGCTTGCCCTGCTGCCCCTTCCCAGGTGCAAGAGCCTCATGCTGGTGTGTATCTCGTGACCTGGTTTGACACCTTTACTGCTTCTACATGAGATCATGAAGAACATGTAGCATGGTTCTGGTGTTTAAATCCTTACATAGATGGTACCATTCTCTACATTTCTCTCTGTTCATTTTTTTTTAACAAGCAACGTTTTTAATCCACTCTGATAATTTCTGTCTTTTAATTAGTATACAGAGACCATTTACATTTAAGGTAATTATTGATATGTTAGCAATGGATTTGCCGTTCTATGTGTTTCCCCTATTTCTCATTTTTCTATTTCTCTTTTCCTACCTTCCTAGGAGTTAGATGACACTTTTTAAGATTTCCTCCTATGGGGTGATTGGGTGATGGGCACTGAGGGGGGCACTTGACAGGATGAGCACTGGGTGTTATGCTATATGTTGGCAAATCGAACTCCAATAAAAAATATACAAAAAAAAAGATTTCCTCTTGGAGGGGCACCTGAATGTTAAGCATCTGCCTTCTGCTCAGTTCGTGATCCTAAGGTTCTGAGATTGAGCCCCATATGGGGCTCCCTGCTCAGCAGGGAGCCTGCTTCTTCCTCTCCCTCTGCCCCTCCTCCTTGTTTGTGCATACTCTCTCTCTCTCTTAAATAAAGAAATAAAATTTAAAAAGAAAGATTTTATCTCAATTATTCACAGTATATTTGAGTATATTACTCCCCATAGTTTCCATGGAGGTGGTTCTGGGTATTACAACATACGCACAAAACTCGTTGCAGTCAGAGTGCCCACGTCTTCCCACTGGGCGTGGAGCATAGGGGTCTCATTTCCCTTCAAGCCCCTCACTCTCTTCATCTTTCGAATCGACTTGTCATAAGTATTTCCTCTATGTGCACTGAGCTCCACATCACATGCTATTACAGCTTTTGCTTTCACCATCAAATTGGATTTTAAAAACCTGCTGAGGAATAAGCAGGTCCGTTCTGCTACCCCTGGGTCTGCCCACACCTGTGTACTTTCTGTACTTTGTTCCTTTCTGGAATTAAAAGCCCATCTTCTGTTAGCAATCCCTTTCTACTTAGAAAACTTCCCCTCGCCATTTTTTAAAGGTGGATTTGGCTTTCCTGTGTCTGACTGTGCCTTATTTCCCCTTCATTCTTGGAGTATGTTTTCTGTGGGCAGAGAACTGGCAGTGGACTTTTTTTTTTTTTAATCAGTGCTTGGAAAGTTGCTGATTCCTTCTGGCTCCAGCAGTTTGAGAGGAGAACTCTGCTTCCGCGGGAAGTGGTGTCCACCTGTAGGCAATGTGTCATTTCTCTCTGGTCACTCTCAAGGTGTTCTTTTGTCTTGGACTCCAAAGATGTAAATATTAGCTCTTCGTGGTTGTCCCAGGAGGCCTCAGCTCTGTTCATTTCATTTCCATTTCTGTCTGTTGTCCAGGTGGGGTAAATTCTATTGATGTTTAAATCAGGTTCTCTGAGTCAATCCTCTGTTATCTCTGCCCTATAACTGAGCCCATCTAGGGGGTGCTGGTTGGTTTGGGGGAGAGGTACTGTATTTTTCAGTTACATATTTGCCATTTGTTTTTTCATTCTAACGTCTGTCCCTTTGCTGAGATTTTGGATCAACGTTTTGGATATCGTATTAAGAGACTGAATCCTAGTTCATGTTTTGTTTTTGTTAGTGAGCAGTTTCCCTGTTGTGGTGCATGCTGCCCAGGGCCCAGGGAGTGTTCACCTTCCCACTGCCCTCCCCCCCACATGAGAAGGGTGAAGGGGGAAAGCAGAGTGTCGATGGCCCTGCCCCCACCACTTCCTGCCTCTCACTGAAGCAGGTGCAGGCTGGGGTCAGGCTCATGTACCCTGCTGAGCCGCTCTCACAGAGACTCAGAGTCTGATGCCCACTTTCCTGGGCATGGTGTAGGGCGGACGAGCAACCTCCCTGCTGAAACCATGGCCAGGGCTGGTTCTGTTTTGTTTTGTTTTTAAATTCACAAGAGACACAGAGACACAGAGAGGCAGAGACATAGGCAGAGGGACAAGTAGGCTCCCTGCGGGGATCCTGATGCGGGACTAGATCCCAGGACCCCGAGATGACGCCCTGAGCCAAAGGCAGATGCTCAACCACTGAGCCCCCAGGTGCCCTGGGTTCTGTTCTTTTTTTGACTGGAGCAGCACAGGCATTGCTAAAAAAGTTGTATTGTTCGGCCACCCTCTTCCAGGTTATTGGCCGGGGACCAGGGTTTCCTTGGTGCTGTGTTGGTCTCTGCCTTTGGGGATTCCAGGTGCGGGAGCTGCAGCATCCTGTGTGCGGTCTATGGGTAGGGGCAGGAGAACCCAGGGATCGCCCTGCCCTGTCTTTCATTCCTCAGCTCTGGAGGTCCCGAGACAGTCCACTTTCCTCCTCCTGCCTTTCAGTCTCCTGTGCTTGTTTGCTGTGTGTTAGTGGGAAGGGGGGAGCCTGGGAGCTACGCGGCTGCTCCATCCCGATGGGAACTATCAACAACGTCCCTGAGATTGGCGCTCACTATTACACGTATAGGCTTATTCTTTCAGTTTAAAAACCAGTGGCAGTCTGTTCTGTAAACACAGGGTTTTGTTTGTTTGTTTTTTGGTCTTTTTCCTATTCGTAGAGGTTTGCTTCCCTTCCCCCCAATTATTTCCTTTTGTGAACAGGGATAGAATGCATATGCTAGTGACAGGTGTCCTAAATGCATGCAAAGACTTTCTTGGGAGGGACCCAGGGAGTAGAATTACTGGTCAGTAATTTCCCCTTCTTCTCTGTCCATCTCTTTACTTGGTGGCTTTGTGATTGCCTCTACTCAGTCCCATTGGCCCCGATCAGAGGAAGTTTTATATCAGTGCTCTAATTCCTATTCTTGGTGGGGGGGTGTCAGGGCTCTTATATATCCAGCCACTGAGCCCAGGGGAAGCCTAGCCCAGATTCTGATGAGCAGGAAATGTCAAATCCCTCCGGCTCCCTGCACAGGTAAGGAATCTGTGACTTTTAAAAAATCACTTGGTCACGGGAAGGGACCACGCCCACCCAAGTCCTTGGTGTAAAGCACCTGAGCCTGTGAACGCCCCACCTGCAGCCATGCTGCCCACTTTAGTTCCTTGATAGAGACTGAGCTCCCAGCTGCCTTTGCTTAGAGACCAGCAAGATGGTACTTTTGGCCTTAATTAAAGCTCCTATCTCTCGTTTGCTTCTGGTCCACAGAGATGTATATTTTGCCTAAAACTAGCTATGTCTCTTCCCTTTTCTCTGTTTATGTTTTATCTATAGTTGCCATGTTAGAAGCAGAGGATGGGTTTGGGAGAGGAGACTCAAAGCATGAAGTTACAGAGCTCTCCTCCTCACAAATACCCAACCTATCCCTCTCGTGTGTGATTCTCTTCTTTGCTCCCAGCGTGGTCACAACTCTGCCTGCTGGTCAGTTCCTGACTGTGCCAAACTTTCATACTTTTTGGTCCCTCATACATATTGTTCCCTCAGTCTCAACCTAAACTTAAGTCAGAGATCTTCTTTTTTTATATATATTTTATTTATTTATTCATGAGAGACATAGAGAGACAAAGACACAGGCAGAGGGAGAAGCAGGTTCCCTGCAGAGAGCCCAATGTGGGACTTGATCCGAGGACCCCGGAATCACGACCTGAGCCAAAGGCAGATGCCCAACCACTGAGCCACCCAAACACTCCGAGATCTTTTTTGACTACATCTAAATTAGGTAACTACCTATTACATCCAATATAAGTTCCTTGTTGTTTCTTTCTCATCCTTTGTGTTGACTTGTATCACTTGTTGCTGTTTAAATGTGTCATCCACTATGAAAGGAGCTTCATGATGGCAAGGGACATACCTCTCGACATCATTACGTCTTTAGAGCCTCACATGGGCCTGGCACATAATATGCACTCAATATATATTTCCTGCACAAATGCTGAGTGGGCTATCCTGGGCCATTACAAATCCATTACAATAATTTGTCTTTAATCATCATTAGTAGTAATTTTGATTGAAATGTGCTCCACGCACAGTGTTATTTTTAAATTTGTTCATGTGCAAAGTAAAGGCGGAAACATTAAGAATTAATGCTCCAAACCTGAATGCTTCAGATTGTGAAGTCACGAAACTTATATAATGTTTCTCTCCCTTTTCTGTTTTATGTCTGCTTTTCAGATTCTCAAGGCCATCAATGTTCTTTTCCTCTCCCTTTTCCTTCTACTAAAAAAAAAAAAAATCCATTTTAAAGCTCTCTCAGTTGTTACACGTGATTGTGACAAAGACAGTAAAAGAACTTCTCCCTGAAGAACTGGGGGCGGCGCTGCATCTCTGGCCACGTGCGGGACAGGACACATGGGTGGGATTACACATGTTCCCAGGAGGGACGACACTGGTTCATGTACCTGCTGAACACATTTGCCACATCTCGTGGCTCCCACCCATGCAACTTCACTGCAGACAGGGAAACAGGGTGAAACAAAGGGATACTGAGGTCACCAAAGTGATAATTACTGTTTTCTTTAGGACTGGCCAGGGTAGCAATAAAAAAAAAATTGCTTGCTTGTGGGGCACCTGGGTACTCAGTCTAAGCATCTGACTTCGGCTCAGGTCATGATCCCAGGATCCTGGAGTCAGGCTCCCTGCTCAGCGGGTATCTGCTTCTCCTTCTCCCTCTGACCCTCCTCCCTCCTGCTTGTGCTCTCTCCCTCCCTCTCCCTCATTCTCTCAAATAAATACATAAAATCTTTTAAAAATTGCTTGCTCCTTTAAGACTTCATGCTGTCCTTATTGGGTTATTCAAAATGCCAGTGCAGAAGAGCAAAAATTGTATGGTGTCAACGTCCAACTAGTGTGCTTTCATTTAACCCCTTATAATTTCTAGGAGCTTTAGTTCCATCCCAAGTATACACAGGGTAATTTAACAATGATCACTCACATCCTACTCATTTACTTGCCTTTAAAATACATGCATATTGTCTTGAAAGGTGAAGTTCCATTAAATACACTGTATTTGGTGACATTTCAAGTTTATTTTGTCTATTGTCGGGGACAGTGCTGCTGGAGACAGTGGCCCACCACTGCACCTCAAAGCGATGGCTCCACGTCCGTTGTGCCACACAGAAAGGGCCTGGGTAGCTGGGAGGACAGGCACCACCGAGCTCCATTCCATCCATAATGCTCTCTCTCCCAATCAGGGTCTGCAGCCCTGACATCACTCACAGAGACAGTCGTTGTGCTGCTGGCTTTCCCGTGTCCTCCACAGTGTATTATGGAATTCACTGGACGGTTAGTCTCAGAAAACCTGAGACACAAATGTACAGCCAACTGTCTCCTGAGTGCTTGCTTTTGAACTTTTGGAACATGAGAAAATGGTATTGAAGCTGAATCTGCAAGTACAAATGGAGAGTGAAATTGGTTCTCCAGAGTCCAAATAGCACACTCTTCCTTCCTGCTAAGAACTGGTGGCTATTGAGCCATTCCTGCCTATTAACCGTGAGATAAAGTCCCAGCTCTGTAGCCAAGGATTCAGCGACCCAACCTGCCTTTTCTCCACATAATCATTTTTCTAGAATAAGATTGACCTGCCTGGTTTACCAAGACAGGCTGGGAGAAGTCTCTACCTGTTCCTCACCTCAACTTAAACGGTGCCCATGGCTTTGTCATAACTAGAACCACTTTCCTTACTTTTCAAAATCCTCCTCAATCCTCAAGGTAAAGCCCAAGTGCTGCTCTTCCAAGCGACCCTCTTGACCCCCACAGGACATGCTCATCTCCTGCTCCCTGGCATGGACAGCTTGGACGGTCTGCACCACAATATGACAGCAAACACACAGGCTGATGGATATGTAGCAAAAAGTGGCTCGATTAAACAGGGAGAATCCCAGATTAGATTTACCATTCCTCTCCTAGGAGCTCTCCCCCAGTGTCACCAGTATGCAGTTGTTTCCTTGCTGGGCACACAGAGATGACAATTCCTAACCCTCTACCATCGGTTCCTACCACATGACTAATTCCTGCCAGTGAACTTGCAACAGAGGTGAAGACGCCCCTCTATGAGGGCACAAGAGCCCCATGCATATGTAACCCTCCAACTTCCTGTCCCCAAGCAGTGGCGGCCTGGAAGCTACACATTAAAATGACAGAGCAGCAAAGTGAAGGTGGCTGAGTCTCTGAGTCATCATGTGGCCCACAGAAGACCTTGAAGGAATTTAAAAAACCTATATTGCTAAACTCCTTTTTTAGCAATAATTTGCAACCATAGTACTGCCTCAGGCTCTGGTCCTGCATCAGCCATCAACTAGATAACTTGGACCAGCCTCTGATCAAGTAACCCCAAATCCCTATGGAAGTAAAGCACTGGTTCCCTACTGCACAGCATTCCCTGTGTAGCCCCATATTTTCCTTAGCTACTCTCCCAGGAAAGAACACACAGATTGCTCTCAGCTTCCCATCATTACAAACAATGCTGTCATGGGCACCTTTGTGGGTTTGGAAACAAGAGTCTTTATGACAAGAAGGATGGGATTTCCAATTGGTGGGGATCACTTCTGGGGTGTTTGGTCTACATCGTGAATGCACTTAATGCCATTGAGTGGTACTTTTAGATTTTAAAATGGTGAATTTTGTGTTATATGTGAGGTGACTGATATGCTAAGTTACTTGACAATAATTTTTTCTCTTAAGGACTTGTTTTTTTTTGTACTAGTGATTTGCTTAGTTAACTCCCTCCTTGTAACGAACCCAAAAGTAAACCAGCCCAGATTTTGCCAAATTAGGAAGGGTCCATCTAATGAAGCTTTTAGAATATAATTCAAAAATCATTAACTGGATTAGGAGTCTAGCAAGATTCCACCAATATCAAAAGAAAGGACAATGACTTTAATAAATGAAATAATTCATTTATTTTCTTGAAAAGTATATATGATGTAGAGCAGCTTTTTATGTCTCTGCACTGAAATATTCCAGTTTTTCCAATGAGTAAGTGGCAATTACTTTAAGATAAACAGATTCTTTAATCTGAAGTCATATGTGACCTACATATGTTGACCATCAACATCATATTTTGATATAAATTTCTAGGGAATTCACATACTGGAGTCAATAGAACTGTCTGCCCTGAGTACGCATGTCATACTGAGGAACCAGGTATGCATCTGGGTTTCAAAAAGAGGGGAATAGGAGGATTGCCAGGGTGGATGAAGGAAGCTGTGGCAAATGTGGGAAGCAGCATGACTGAAACACAGAGTCAGGGAGAGGGAAAGCGTGAGGGAAAGTCAGGAGAAATATGTGAGCTGGCATATATAAGGGGCAGAGAAAGAGGGTAGATGAAGAAAAATAAGTTCAAAAAAATTGGCACTACTCAATGTCACTTTGCTGAATTTAACTGGCATGGTTTCCACATCTAATTAAAATAGTAAAACCTAGAGAATGGACTTTGTCATATGAATATTTTATAGAATTTTACAAATAATAATTTGGTACACTGAGTTAAGTACACACAATCAATTAAAAAGGCACCTATATATTTTCAGGAGTGCCACATAATCAGACCAATGCAGCTGAATTATGACTGGGGATTTTATTAGTCAAGGAAAAAGGCAGTAGGGAGGTATTCATTTAATCACAGCTGCATGGTTTATTTAAGGCAGGGAAATGGAACAGATCATCATTTTCCAAAATTTCTTATTATATCCTCTGTGCAAATGTCAAGACAATTCACACGGCCTTACTGTGGAGTAGATGAAGTAGTGGTGGTACACTTGCCAGAGCAAACACATACTGATTCCTTTTGCAGAGCATTCCCAGCAGCTTCTGAACACATTCTGAAAACAGTGGTGCAGAGCTGAGCACACTCTACCCCAGGCCGACTCCAGACCCTAGCACACATATCAGGGACTATAGTCCCGCAGCCCCGTGTGCCTGGGACTTGCTTCTTACTTTGTCAAGATTGATCAATGCTCTTGCAAAAGAGCTACCAATTCAAATTGCCTTTTTTTTTTTTTAAATCAGTTGTTTGGAATGATCCCTTTCATACACAGAGAATCAATCTATCATACTTAAGCTATCAATAATTATCTGAAACAATCCTCTTCGGCTGTGCATTGACTGAGAGGTGAACTCACTGCTCTCGTTCTTCACGTGCAACATGAGTGCGTTGGGCTGCATCCCTTCAGAAGCCTCTTCTAGTTACAACTGTCATGTGATTTCATAATATGATAAAGTTACACTAAGGCTGTGGTTGTTAGGTAGTACCTCTTGATGAGTCTTAGCTCAGGGTTCCCCATAGAAATAGACTCTAAATCGAGGCTTACTGTGCACAAGTAGTCTGGGTGGCAGATGATGCTGGAAACACCATAAGCATGTGTCCTGCCCTATTCCTCAAGAAACAGACTCCATGTTGGTGATAAACATGAGAGGAGAACATGCAGAAGATGTCCCGGAAGCCACCAGACCACCATGTGTGTCTGATCCTGGTGAAGAAATGAGGGAGAGAAGCATGGAGGTGTTCAGGGTCTAAGGACATCCTTCAGGGAGCCCTTGACTGAAGGCTGGCCATCAGTGAGGCCCCACGTCTCCAAGAGCAGTCACCATCCCCATGGCAGTCCTTATGGGCTGGGAGGAGGTGGCATGAACAACCACACAAGTGCCAGGCTGGATTCCAAAGCATGGCTCAGGGGCCTGTCAGTGTTGCTCCCTGTAGCTGGAGGTCAGCCAGGGCTTTCTCATGGCTGTGGCATGAGATGGAAGCAAAGGATGCACTTAGTCTAGTTGCCAGCACAGGGAACTCCAGAACACAGGATAGAACATGTACCTCAAAGTTATCTTATCCTAGGTCGTGGGCTGGATATTTATCTGCAAGTCCCCAGCAGGCACATGGACCCCATGGCATAACCAGCCTGCTACACACCCAGAGTGCAGCCAACACAGGTACTTGCAGGTGGAAGGTAGGGACAGAAATGGCCAATGAGATATAGGCAGGGCACCAATGGAGCCGGCTGCCATTGCTACATGGATGTGGCAAAGGAGATCTGCCTGGCCTCACCCTGGATCCCCAACTCCAGCATCAAGGCCACTTAGAATAACCTTCTAAAGACAGCACAGGGGTAGCCCCGGTGGCCCAGTGGTTTAGCACCTCCTTCGCCCTGGGGTGTGATCCTGGAGACCCGGGATCGAGTCCCAGGTCAGGCTCCCTGCCTGTGTCTTTGCCTCTCTCTCTCTCTCTCTCGCTCTCTGTCTGTCATGAATAAATGAATAAAATCTTAACAACAACAAAAAAGACAGCACACAGTCAGGATTTGTTACATGTGGCAGTTTTAACAAAGTGAAAATACCGTGGATTTCGCATTCCCCCAGCCGCTGACTTTTCCAAAGAGATACAGACACCTTGGGATAACCCTCTTTCTTTGCAGCCAAGGGATTGCATTTATTCTGATCAGTGCCTACTGCAAGATTTTAATTGCCTCTTTTCCTTTCTTTATGAAGTGCATTGAGAAGACTATTTAAAAGTTAAAATAACAGGGGTGTCTGGGTGGCTCAGTGGGTGAGCGTCTGCCTTCGGCTTAGGTCGTGATCCTGGGGTCCTGGGATCGACTCCTGCATTGGGCTCCCTGCAGGAGCCTACTTCTCTCTCTGCCTGTGTCTCTGCCTCTCTCTCTGTGTCTCTCATGAATAAATAAATAAATAATCTTTGAAAAAGTTAAAATAACAGGACTATCAATTGGGAAGACCCAATACAACTGGATGAGAAAACAAGGTACAGGACAGTTCAGTCTCCACGGGGAGCAGAGCCATCACAGGAAGCCCAAGGAGCCCCAAGAGCCAGTGTGGGGCACACTCTAGGCACAGGGCATGGGTACAAAGACATGAGTCTTCCACTGAAGAACCGATTCTGGACAGCAGCGTGTTTACAACAGCTTCTAATTGATAGTCATTATTTGCCAAAAGCAATCTTGGACTACTTCACAGTTAGCCTAGGCTTATATAATCAACTGGTTTTTAATAAATGGCTGATGGTGCCAAAGCAATTCAATGACAAGTTTGGCTGGATGGATTTGCAAACACAAGACATACCTGCAGATGTAGCAATATCAGGCAGAGAGCTTTCAAACTATGTGCCTAGAGTTGCCGGAAATGTTCTCACGATATTATTGAATTTAGGAGTATTCCAGAACTGTCCTAGATGCCAGAGTGACAAATATGTGCTTGGGATGAATGTTCTGTAGAAATATCAGCTCCATAGAATGCCCACTGAGAGTTCAGTAGGTGCCCAATAAATATTAATGAATGTTAAAACTAAATTAATCATGGAAACGGTGGCTGTTCACCATAGGAGAAGCTTCATTACCCCGAATGCATTTCTCTCAGTCGTGCTCCCAGACTGATGAGAAAGAATGATCTACACAGTAAGTTCACTTCACGCTTCCCTCAGATCCGGGGCTGAAGGTGAGACAGCCAGCATTTTAGTCACACGTTAAAAATGTCCCTGGCTTTTGTTCCCACCTCCCTCTACTGTAAACTCTGGATGTGAATCTGCATCAAATGCAATTAAACTAATACTACCCTACTTTTCCGGGAGATATTACTATAGATATGAATTTTAATCAATAGAAATATAAAGCACAAACTGTAACTTTTTTGTTGTCGTCATTCTGCCGCCTTCTTACTGTAGTGTGAAGAGTGGACAGTTGAAAGACTGTGCGAGATCAGAAAACTTTCAATCTTACTATCAGAAATGAGCAATTGCCATTCTAAGCCTTTTGTTTTTTTGAGATTTTATTTATTTATTCATGAGAGACACACACAGAGAGGCAAAAACCCAGGCAGAGGGAAAAGCAGGCTCCTCGCAGGGAGCCCGATGTGGGACTGGATCCCGGGACCCCGGGATCACAACCTGACCCAAAGCCAGACGTTCAATCGCTGAGCCACCCAGGTGCCCCAGCAATAACCATTATAATCTGATGGACCAACTCACAGCACTGGTGGCCCAACAGTGACATTACAGCTTCTTCTTTGGAGCAAGTTAGCAGAAACCTGAGTGTCAGTGAGGTTAGACCTTCCTCCCTCAGCTATCAGGTGTCAGCACTTGTGTGTTTTTACATCTCTAAAGTCATAAAAAGAGCAAAATATACAATTGTTAAACACAGAAACAGTAGCTGAATGGAGCCCACAGGTGCTACTGAGTTTAACTTTGCAAAACCTACATCATGTTTGACCTGATTTCCTCGTTCCTGGGAGGAAGGAAGCTGGAAAGCACGACCGAATTGTTCAGCTTTCACTTTTGAGAACTCCTCTATCACACTAACCTGGGTAGTCAGTGGTCGCATTATCTACCCCTCAGATTAGTCATTAAAAAATCGGGATGTGAATTGGGGACCCTACCCTTCCACCATCTTGCCAGGGAGGGTATTATGCTGAGTGAAATAAGTCAATCGGAGAAGGACAAACATTATGTGGTCTCATTTGTTTGGGGAATATAAAAAATAGTGAAAGGGAATAAAGGGGAAAGGAGAAAAAATGAGTGGGAAATATCAGTGAGGGTGACAGCACATGAGAGACACCTAACTCTGGGAAACGAACTAGGGGTGGTGGAAGGGGAGGTGGGCGGGGGGTTGGGGTGACTGGGTGGTGGGCACTGAGGGGGGCACTTGACGGGATTAGCACGGGGTGATATGCTATATGTTGGCAAATTGAACTCCAATAAAAAAAAAAAAAGAAAAAAATCGGGATGTGGGTTACAGCAGACTGCTTCTGGAATGACTCCCACCAATCCCACTGGGAGTGCGATGTTTATTGCAAAATGCTGGGATGTTTTGTGACAGTGCAGGCTGCAGCTATTCCACAACAGAAGAGCCTAATAAACTCGATTATTTAGCTAAAGGGATTTCTGAGCCGTGCGGAAGGTACCACCAGGGTTTTCTTGATAGTCGCAGTATCATATGAGAGGAGAGAGATAAACTGAGGGAATAATTATTACACAAGAAGGAAACAGGAAAACCAGGACCAAAAAAAACCAAAACAGACTCCTGGTTTCAGCGGCAACATGTAAAGAGCATAAAAGCCATTGTTTCCAGCCTCACAGCAAGAAACACCTGAACACACTGAAAATCAATGACGCTTCTTGGGCCCAGAAGAGAGCTGAGCACAGCCAGCACGCAGCTGCCGGGGATCTGCAGAGAAGGGGGGGATCTGCTGACCCAGAGCAGGAACCCTGGACACACAAACAGGGAGGAACACATCCAGGGTAACTCTGATGAACAGCTAGAGGCCGAGAGTGGAGGAGCATGAGGAGTCGAAACTCCTAGGGGCCTACTCTCAGGATGCTCACACTTGTGGATTCCACATCCAGAAAAGATGGAGTTGACAACAGTGTCTGTGAGCTACTAAGACGTGTTCCCAATGTTCCAGGCTGTGAATGACACCTGCCATCTGGTGAATGCTGGCTCCTGTGCTAAGCACCTTCCACCACCACTACTTTGGGGTTTCAGCATCTGTACCCGGAACTTGGCACTATAATGCCTACCTCAGAGCTTTAAAATAAATAAGGAAGAATCTTCCCAAAGACATGTGCTAGAAAGTGCAAGGCCATGACTTAGGCAGCATCTGCCTTCACCACCAGGCTCTGTCCACTGCAGCACACACAGAGGCCCAAAACACGCCTTCATCTTCCTACAACATGAATGTCCTGAGCTGCTCTTGAAACTTCTCCCAGGGGAAAAACCCAGGAAAGAGGATAAGGGGCTTTACAAAGTGGACATCATTCCTGTTTGGATTTGGAGATACTGAAGAAACAAGGACCATCAGCCTGGGAGCAAAATCTTTTAACTTTTAAAGGGGGCACCACCTGGGGCTGTGCTTTGATTAAGAACCCAGCGTAAGTTGGTGGGGACAGGTGAAAAGACACGAACAGAAATTTCAAAGGGGAAGACAAAGACACGGCCAACAAGCACATGAGAAAATGCTCTGCATCACTGGCCATCAGGGAAATACAAATCAAAACCACAATGAGATACCACCTCACACCAGTGAGAATGGGGAACATTAACAGGACAGGAAACCACAAATGTTGGAGAGGATGTGGAGAAAGGGGAACCCTCTTGCACTGTTGGTGGGAATGTGAACTGGTGCAGCCACTCTGGAAAACTGTGTGGAGGTTCCTCAAAGAGTTAAAAATAGACCTGCCCTACGACCCAGCAATTGCACTGCTGGGGATTTACCCCAAAGATACAGATGCAATGAAATGCCGGGACACCTGCACCCCGATGTTTCTAGCAGCAATGTCCACAATAGCCAAACTGTGGAAGGAGCCTCGGTGTCCATTGAAAGATGATGGATAAAGAAGATGTGGTATATCTATACAATGGAATATTCCTCAGCCATTAGAAACGACAAACACCCACCATTTGCTTCAACGTGGCTGGAACTGGAGGGTATTATGCTGAGTGAAATAAGTCAATCGGAGAAGGACAAACATTATATGGTCTCATTTGTTTGAGGAATTTAAAAAATAGTGAAAGGGAATAAAGGGGAAAGGGAGAAAATGAGTGGGAAATATCAGAGAGGGAGACAGCACATGAGAGACTCCTAACTCAGAGACAAACAAGGGGTGGTGGAAGGGGAGGTGGGCGGGGGGTGGGGGTGACTGAGTGAGGGGCACTGCGGGGGGCACTTGACGGGATGAGCACTGGGTGATACGCTACATGTTGGCAAATTGAACTCCATTAAAAAAATAAAGAAAGAAAAAATTTGGAACACGTCTGAAACATTCAGTAAATGTTCATTATTTCTTTGTTAAAAAAAAAAGAAAAAAGAAAAAAGAACCCAGCGTGATGGGAAGAGTAAGTGCACGTGCTCACGGGACGCCCACTGCTACCCTCACTTTGAGGATGATAAAACTGAAGTTGTGTGTATGTGTGTGGACAAACAAATTGAATCATGCAGATTTTCCATCCAGAATATTCACACTGAAACATCTCTGTCTGGATAAGCCTAGAAAACACACGGTTTGGCTCAGCACCGCAGCCGTGGTCCCAAGCGCTCCCGGGCGCTAAGACGTTGCAGTGCGGTCTCGGCGGAGCGGTGGCTCTTTCTGGATCCGTCTTCCTTAGTTCCCAGGGGTCAGGTGTCCTCCTCTACCCCAAAGCTGCCTGACTCGATCACGACTTCGTAGGCGCCAAAGGAAAAGGGAGCAGGAGCGGGAGACGCAAAGAGACCGGAGCGGGCCGCAGCGCGCGCGGAGAGGCGCGGACGCCCGGGCCGCCCCCGCCCCGCCCCGCCCCGCCCCGCCCCCGCCCGCTTCCAGCGGCCCCGGGCGGCGGCTGCAGCCGCTGGGGCCCGAGCCCGGCAGCCCGCGCCCGAGCGGTGGCGCCTGGCAGAGCCTCGCGTGCCACCTCCCGACCATCCCGGGAAGACTGGGCGGCGCGAGCGGGCGCCGGCCCTCCGAGGTGCGGGGTGCGCCCGAGGCCGGCTGCAGCCGGAGCGAGGGGGCGCCACCCCGAGGTGCCCGCCGCGAGGCTCCGCCGGGGGCCGCGCTCCTGCCGTCCCGCCGCGGGGCACGAACCTCGGCGCCCGTCCTCGGCGCGCGCGCGGCTCGCTCGGCCTCCCGCTGCGGGTGGGCAGCTGCCTCTCGGGCGCGGCCGGCGCCGCGGGCGTGGGGTGGGCGTGGGCGTGGGCGTGGGCGTCCGCGCGCCCCCCGCGCCCCTCTGCGGCCACCTGCGGCCCGAGGACTCGCCGCGCGCGCCCGACCCCCGCCTCCGCGAGACGCGCCGCGCGCCGCCCTCGGCGCCAGGGAAGTTTGGAGCGCGGAGCCGCGGGCCCCCAACTTGGGCGGACATGAACCAAACAGCGGGAGCCTCCAATAACGTCAGGTGTCCCCCGGGGAAGGGCCACAAGGTAAGGGCCCGCGGCGGGGGCGGGGCGCGGGGCGCGGGGCGCGGGGCGCGGGGCGCGGGCTGAGGCCACGGGGCGCGCAGGCGAGCGGCCCCCGGCGGGCTCGCGGCGCGGCCTGGGTCCCTCGGCAGCGGGGCCGCGGGGGCAGGGACGCTCCCGGGGGCCGCGCTGTGAGAACAGGTGGCGCGCCCGGACCGGAGCCCGCAGTCGGCCGGGCCAGTGCACCTGCTCGGGCTCCCCGGGGCCCGGAGAGCCTGCGGCGCTGGCGCGGGGCTGCGTGGTCCCGCAGGCACAGGCGGGATGCCCCGGTGGGCTGCAGGAGAGCGGGAAAGGTCTGCGGCCATCCGCCATCCGCCATCCGCCATCCGCCACCCTGGGGCCAGAGCTCCCCGAGGAGCGGAGCGAGGAGCGCTGCCCGGCACGCGCTCCCCTAGGGCTCACCGACACGTGCGTAATTGACTTTAATGGGCCCGCGCGCCTGGAATGATTCCCAGAAAAGTCCCGACGTTGGGCCGCGGTGAGAGGCTGCCGCAGACCCTCCAGGGTAGCCCAGGGTGTGTGGGGCCAAGCCGTGGGAAATGTGTGCTTGCACGTGCCCCCTGCCCACGCGGAGTGAGTGTGCGGCACGGCCTGCCCGCCGCGGCCAGGGGGACCCTTCTCTCCTGTGCACTCAGCTTGCAAGGAAATCCCTTGCTTGGGTCACACGGGGAAGCTGTGCAGCAGCGTATGCCTCCGTACGGTACTTTTAAAGTATTTTAGAGTATTTCTAATTAAAAACAACAAAGAAGGCAAGTACTTTGGATCTTAGATATAGTATATAGCCTGAATCTCTGGTCTTTTGCAGAGGCTCGTGTTTATTAGCATGTTAGGAGAAGCTGGTTCTATTCGTTGCAAATTGCTCGTATGTGGAGTTGGATTTAGTGGTGATACTGGATTCGTTTGGTGAATGAGGGAGCCCCTGGTCTGTTGAGTTATGTAAGATGAGGATTTACACCGAATGCCTTTATATCAACTGGGTGATACTCAACATTTTCCACTGCAGTCAGACCTGGGTGAAATATTTGCATCAGCCAGCCGTATCTCTGATCTCTGTGCTCATTAAGTATGATTCGAGCAGTTACACTTTTCACATTTACTTTATTTAATATCCATAGGAAATGTCTTTTTAATATGTAGTAGCTGATATTATAAGATTTTAAATTAAAAATAATAAGGTTTCATGCATCAGAGAGAATGTGGTAGAGACATCTGTGGAGTTCAGATCATTCAATAATTCCTTTTAGAAAGTGCCTTGGCTTCCAGTGTTAAAGTGGCTTCTTGGCAGAATTGGCCTGCAGGGTATTGACACCGATAAAACTTTCTGGGAAGTATTCAACATTGGGAAGTGGGCAACAGATTCAGAAGGTACCAGGGAACTGGTTAGTCAGGAGTAGGCACCTAGCAGGTGTGCAACAAATGCTTAGTCTGTTGAATTCTACTGATACTGTGAATGATCACTGTCATTCATTTAACAAACATTAGAAACCCTCGTTAAGTTCCAAGAGCTGAGAACCCAAATAGTAACTTCGAGATTGCCTTCACTCTCTACAGCGGAGCTCTGGTCTTAGCCACCCCTCATGCTTTAACATTTTTGATGACCCTCTGTTGCCTGCAGTGAGATTATTACGATCCATCTGTTGGAGGAAAGATATTCCAGTCTCTTTCCTTAAAGAAGAATTCACCGATGACGTTATAGTATATGCTGGAAGTTTGTGGATTTGTGGTGCGTGGTTGTATAGAAGTTGGCATGGTGATGTGGCCGTGCTGGGGAGGGAATCCTGGGGAGACGAGTGAGCGAGCGTGGAGTGAACGAGGCACATGCACGTAGGAGGGGGGTTGGCAGTCAGTGCCACAAAGTAGGACACACCATGTGAGGCTTAGGTTACAATGGTTTCTAATGAAATATAAAACTCAATGATATCAATTTATTAGAAGTTTGAACTAAGCTTGTTTCCTTGTTTTACGTGAGGGTCCTCTGTGGGAGACTTTCTGGGAAGAAGGACCTCACCCTCTCAGGAGAAGGCTCACTGCACCCACCTGCGTGTTGTCTCATTCACTTACCCACTGCAGTGACAGTAACTGATGTTTGGCACATTGTTGTGATTTGTTCTTGGGAAGCCTTCACTGTCCTTGTCTTTTAGCGTGGCCACTCAGTGGTTGGGTTCAGCCATCACTGCTGCTTCCTGCCAGGTGCACTGTAGGGTCCATGCTCCTGATGATAGGGGTGGGTGAGGCTGCTAAGGATCACAGGGGTAACCCCTCCACTGTGTGCCCGGTGTGGGCAAGAGCTGGTGCTCCTGGGAAGGTAGGTAGTTCCAGGAGCCATGGTTACAGGGGTTGGAAAATTAAAATGCCCCTGTGGGATTATGCATATCTACCATGTTGGTCTGGGGTTGGGGACAGTGACTAGTGTTCACCAAGTTCTAGTCTAGTGCTACGGGCTGTTCTGTAAACCCTTGAGGCCTACCAGTTGGAAGCTGCCCATAGACCAGTCAAGCCACCTACGTGGACTGTTTGCACACTGGTAGGCTCTGTCCACAGGGGCTTGCTGGCTTCTGACAGCATACTAGAGTATGGTGCTTTCTAGAAATTTATGAAGTGTCTTCCTTCCTTTCTTTCTTGATACAAAAATGGTATATATTTTATGATACTAATTATATAGATATACATGTCTGGTAAGGAAGAGAAAAGATGGTAAGGAAGTATAACCAAACTACTAAGTGTAATTAACATGGAAATAGGAGAAAGAATGACTCTTATTTTTAATATATTTTCTACTTAAGTTTTCTATAGTCATGATGTATTGTGGGTTTTTTTTTTTAGTGAGTGCTTAATGAATATATTCTGTGATAATATTACTAAAACAATATGAATGTTTAAAATTTTGATTTTTAAAAGTTAGGGACCATTGTATAAGGATTTATCAAAATCCAATATAACCTTTATAAGAAGAAGAGCTGCAGTTTTATTATTTACACAAAATGTTTGCCTTTCTTTTTTTCATATTCTAAGAGATACTGAAGTCTTCCATGGTGAGAGGTGCTGGATGCTCAGTTGTGCAGATTAGACCATTTAAACTCCAATATGCCATACTTCATGTATCCCAGAATTACTCTTGAATTTGTTGTTTAAAAAAATATATTTTCATTAAATCTCTCCCAGAGTTGTTAACTTACGACTTTATCAGCACCGTACACTTCCCTTCAGTGCTTTTTTGCAACGTGAAAGTAATGGCACATAAAAGCCGTTGCTACGGATACGGGGTAAATTAAAGTTTTAAGGTCATGCATAATTCGAGGACAGTCAACTTTCATATTTGCAGCGTTGATCTGCTGATAAACTAGATTCCCTGTTGTGTGCCAAGCTCCAGTTTTGACTGTTTCAGGTGGGGCGTGTGTGTCACTGTTGCAGGGGAGGTCGGTGAGAGGGTGAGACCTCAGGCTGATCCCGAAGCCTGAGCCCTCCCCTGTCCTGGGAGCAGCGTGCGCTCTGCCTGCCTCTGCCACCGAGAAGCAGTTCCTGGGTCTCTGCCGTGATGCAGGGAGGTGGCCTGGAGATGCTCAGGGTGCTGTATGCGACTCTGCCTCGCGAAGGCCTCTGTGAACCTGGAGAGTTCTAGCGGGAGGGTGTGGCGGCCCCTTGCTCAGCGCTAGGCTGGCCTGCCACTGCCATCTGGCCTGCCTGCCTTCTGTCCCTGCCGGCCCTCCCCGTGGGGGACCTGGCCAGCTCCTGAGGTTCCCGACTAACAATAATCCAAGTATTTTAAGTTCTTTTTGACAAATTTCAAATTTTCTACTCCCCGCTTACTTGCCCTTTCTGTTCTTGTGCTGCCCTCACCATAAGGACGGGATAGCACACTTTGGCCCGTGGGCTCCAGTCATTTGGCCTGGGTCTCTGCCATTTTTCGGAAGGAAGGAAGGAAGGAAGGAAGGAAGGAAGGAAGGAAGGAAGGAAGGAAGGAAGGGCTATTACCTGAACCATTTTAGTTCATTGGGAATGCTTTTTTGTGAAGTAATCCTGGCTAGACCCTCCTGCCTTTTTACATTGACTTCATTCTTAAAGGTTTTTTTTTTTTTTTTTTTTCCTGGTCGTAGCATCCCAAGTTGGTAAAATTCTGGTTTCTCAGTCCTTTATAAATGGTGTTTCCACTGAATCCTGTCCTGATTTTTTTTTTTTCTCCCGAGAAGCACACAGTTACTGGATTCATCATTCCTTGAGTGAAATGTGCCCCTTTTCTCTGTCTACTTTCAACATTTTCTCCTTATCTTTGGTTTTCAGTGTTTGTGTGTTAGATGCCTTGACGTGGCTTGCTTCATATTTATCTTAGGACTTTATAGATTATCTTGAATCTGTAGATTCACCGTGTTTGGTGAAATCAGATGTTTCTTCTGTTCACAAGCTCTTGGTGAAGCAGGAGAGCGAGATTCTTGTCTCATGGAATCGAGGAATGAATCTCAAGGACAAAGGAGAGTAAGTAAAGTGATAGAGTTGTATTAAGTGAGGACATAGGAAGAGCTCTCAGGAGTGAGAGGGCTCCCGACAGGGCTGCCACTGAGGGCTTTTGGGCCTGTTTTTTTTATTGACAAGTTGGTAGGGGAGCCTGGGACCTGGAGACTCTTGCACCATCTGGGTTTGAGTCAGGGCTATTGATAACCACACCCTCAGTGACTGACTCCTTTGAGGTCTGGTCATTTGCTGTGATGGCATCTTAGCCACCAAAGAAAAATTGTCCCTAACATCCAGGGCAGGTTGGTCTGGTCTATTCCCTTTTCTCTTGTTCACTCTAGCTTAGCACTTCTGCCCGCCAGGAATAGTTTTAGAGCCTTCTCAGAGGTCCCCTGTCCCTCCCTGCCTAGACCTTGACTCTTTCCTTACTCGTTGGGATGACATTCACATCAGAGCCTTATGGTCCTCTGGGTCTCGGAGATGCTCATGCTTTCAGACTTGTTTCCTCGGACTTCTTTGGATGTGCTCATTTCTCTTGCTCTGTTCTCACATTCAGCCACCCTTCCCTGGCTTCTCCATCCTGCTTTTGTCACATCTGGCCATTTATTTCAGATGTTGTGTTTTTAATTCTAGAAAGATTACTTCGTCCTCTCTTCATAGTTTCCATTTTTCCTGTTTAGATTGCTGTGTTTTCATTCATTGTAAGTACCTTTCCCCAGTAAGTAACAGGTTCCATTACAATAACCACTTTAAAATCTATGTCTTCGGGGATGCCTGGGTGGCTCAGCGGTTAAGCGTCTACCTTTGGCTCAGGGTGTGATCCTGGGGTCCTGGGATCGAGTCCCACATCAGGCTCCCTGCATGGAGCCTGCTTCTTTCTATGCCTACGTCTCTGCCTCTCTCTATGTGTCTCTCACGAATAAATAAAATCTTTTAAAAAAAGTAAAATCTGTATCTTCAAATTCTGGCATCTCAGTCATCTTGGGATTGGTCTGTGTTAATTGTGCCACTTCCTTGAGGTCACATTTTCATATTTCTTTGTATGTTGACTGATCTTGAGTTTTACCCTTGGTGTTGTGAATGTTGAATGGAGGGATTCTGTTATGTTTCGCTGAAGATTGTTTATTAATTTTAGTGAGCCGGTAGGTAGAGTGGCAGTTTCCATGTACGTTGTATTCTTTTATCCTCATCTAGGCCACCTGGAATCTCCCCAGTACTTTCATGGCTCAGGAGCTACCAGAGATGTGGGCACCATTTGTAGCCAGAATTTCAGGCTCTCTTACTGATGTTCTTTTTTTTTTTTTTTTTTTTTAAAGATTTATTTATTTATTTATTCATGTGAGATGCAGAGAGAGAGACACAGGCAGAGGGAAAAGCAGGCTTCATGCAGGGAGCCCGATGTGGGACTCGATCCCAGGACCCCGGGATCACCTGAGCCAAAGGCAGACGCTCAACCACTGAGCCACCCAGATGCCCCAGATGTAGTATTTTAAAACAGGATCTAGCTTCAGAGGTAAACTGAGCTCCAACAGGCTACAGCTAGTTAATGAGACAGCTGAGACACTGACTATCATTCCCTGGCTCCCTGTCCCTGGCACATTCAATCATGCTGGGCTCTTTCCTGCTCTAACTCTGCTGGAGCACAGAGTTGGGGCACGTCTGCTGTACTATTGTACATCATGAAGGTTAGTGACTCAGCCAAGAGGGCACTTCACTAATATTTAACATCAGTAAGAGCACATCCAGGTCACAGTTTCTCTTGCCCACCTTAGCTCTTAATACCAAACAGGGGGCTTACTTGTTTGGCCCGTCATTTCTGAAAGAAATAGGAGAGGGAACCCATATAAATAAAAAATGTAAATTCTTTTTACTGCCCAGAACTTAAATCATTCCAAGGAATTTGAGAATGTTTAATGTAATGCGTAAAATATAAATTGCTTTAATGACTTCCAGGATATTAGTGAAAACCTATTTATGTTATTTTGGTTTTACATTCTATTGATTTAAAAAAAATTTTAATTGTCCTCGCTTTCTCAGTAAAATACATAAAATGAGCATAAGCTCATGCATAAGTTAAGTTTCCAGGAATAGAGGGCAGTAAATGAGTAGTAATTGCTTTTCTGGGTAAACTTGCCAGATTACTACTTTTTAAGTCAAAAACTGTTCCTCAAATGCTGTATTTTAATTATCTGACATCTTGAAGGAAATAGACTGATTGGAATTTTGTAAACCCCCATGCTCATCTGATTTTTTTAAAAGATTTTATTAATTTATTCATGGGAGACAGAGAGAGAGAGAGAGAGAGAGAGAGAGAGGCAGAGACACAGGCAGAGGGAGAAGCAGGCTCCATGCAGGGAGCCTGATGCGAGACTCGATCCTGGGACCTCAGGATCACACCCTGGGCCAAAGGCAGGCGCCAAACTGCTGAGCCACCCAGGGATCCTCTGATGATCTGATTTTTAAGTGCCTGGAAATCTGTTTAGTTAGCAGAAATGGAGGAAAGCTCTCCGGCTCCTTGCTGGTCCTGTCCCCATGTCCATAGGGCCAGAGAGGGTCTGCATTGTTTTCACACCGCATATAATGTGCCTGCTCTTTCAGCATCTGTATCTGTCTGTTTTATGAAAATTTCAAATGCAGCATTCAGAGATCATCAGACATTTAGACATTGCTGTATGATTAAAAATTGTATCTGGCATAATGTGCACACAACAGAACAAGTTCACATTTTTCGTAAAGGAAAAAAAGATGAAGATGTGCTGGGGCTTTGTTAAAATAGCTTTAAATGTATGAGTTCACATGTGGAAAAGCCCACCCACTGGAGGATTATTTACTGAGGTAGCAAGAATATAAAGTAGGAGGACGTGGTGACCGCTCTCTGGACCTCTCGCCTACCCCCTTAGCCCCCACCCCACTCTCTGAAAACTAAGCCTTCATGACCCTGTCAAGCTCTTTCTGGAGTTACGAAGGCATTTTAGGGCATAGGTATTACAACCGATTCTATAATAAAATGTATTTAATGTAGCCCTAAGCCAGGGGGGAGTCCTTCACACTTTAGTACAAAACAGACCTATACGACATGTATCTGAGATAAACTTGCAGCCTGAAGATGGAGGGTACTGTATGAAATGAGGAGATGATCGACAATTTGTGTGCCTTTCTCCATTCCCTACTTGTCATAAGTTTTTCGTGAGTGTTCTTACCTTCACGACAGCTGCCAAAGTAGCTGGATATGTTTTTATTTCTCCTTTTATTTTTTAACTGAGGAAACTAAGCTACATGATTGTATGCAAGTCACTTCTGGGGACAGGGCTAGTAAGACTGAGAAAATGTTTCAAACTGCAAATGTGTCAGTAATGAATAGTATGGATCTTTTATTCAGTAAGCTTCAACCTATTTCTTAATTTCCTTGATGCTAAGTATTATTTATGTATTTTGTAAGCATTGGCTCCTTGCTTACTATTTGGGGGAAAAAAAGGGAACTGCCACTTTGATAGGCAGGGCATCACAGATGAGACAGGAAACAACAGAATAAAATACCCAGAGTGTTAGAAAATAAACAAAGCCAAATTTGGGATTGTGGTCAGAGAAAAGAGTGGTCAGTTCAGGTTAGTTGGGGAAGGCTTTCATAGACTCATAGCTTCCTGTTCTTACTATGTCCGTATGGTCTAGAAATAGCATGAAACTAAAGGCTTCAACCTTTTTCTGCTCCTCCAAATGATAACCATGATCCTTGGCAACCAACAGACCCATAGAGCTACCACGTAGCATTTGCTGTATTTGCTTCTGGTGATTTTTATTTGTGACTGCCAAGAGTAGTTTCTAGTGTCTTCCGGTATATGGCCTCTGCAGCTCAACCTTATCTGTATACTTGTCAAAAGTCTGAGAAATCATAGAAGGACATGATCTGAGAAAAACGATAATAAAGCCATGCTTATCATCATATTTTCCCACGCTGTATTGGCTTTTGTAGTGTGCAGTGTTTCTTTCTTAATCCTATTCATCAACTGCCAGTTGGACATTTGTATAATGGAGATGCTATTCATTGCCTCATGGGCTATGTCTCTTCTAAAAGAAAGACCCTGCCCATAGCCTTGCCTCTCCTGTTTAAACATGGGACTTCGCCTTCTTCTCTATCCAGCTGATTAGACCAGGGCCAACCATGTGCTCTGGGGGAAGAAATCCACTGGCTGAACTGAGCCAATCAAACAGTGTCTTTGGAAATTTGAACTACGACTTAGTCAGAGGATAGAGGGCACTATATGGAAGGTCACTTAAACTCTGACAACCATGGATGGTCATGGGAAGCTAAGAATGACCACTGAGAAAAGGAGGATAGGGAGCGAGCAGGGGGTTGGACATGATGGGCCCCTGAAGCATGCACATGGCCTCCCTTCCAGACTCTCTGGTTGCACTTCACCTGAAGCCCATCTGTACTTCCTTTTACTTCCCTTAGGCTCCTTTGGTGTTCTGAGATGCACCACTATGTAAGATTGATAGAAAATAAAATAAAGAAACCTCTTTAATTCCTGACAAGAGTTCCTATGTTTGTTCTCATTCCCCATTACCACCAAAGAAAACATTTTATTGTTGTTAAACAAACTTTTTGGTAAGGTACTTTGCATTTGAACTTTGCATCCCAAGAGGAATAAGTGAGAAAAAAGAAAAAAAAAGGTCACTGAATTGCTTTCTAAGCAGGAGTGGGAGTGATGGCTCCTTTCCAGGTTATTATTGGACAGAGCTCGCCAGAGCTGAATTTATCAGAAAAATAGAGGATATCTGTGAGGCTTGTGGCAAGAGATAAAAGGGAACAAGACAAAAAGGATGATGTTGCTGGCGGCCAGGAGACATACTTTGGGGAACAGAATAGAAATGTTGCTGTGTTGTATCTTGCTTTTCAGCGAAGTGTCAATAAATACCTTTTGGGTTCACTAATATGTTATATAGCTAGACCAACTGTTTTGTGGCAGTTGGAATCAGGTAGCATTGACTATAGGTTCAAGAGAAGGGTAGGACAGGAGTCATCTACCCAAGGGGAGCTCTGAAAATATCCATTTCGTCTATAATACGTTTGTTTGTTGTTGTTTTGTTTATTTGAACTACTTTTTATGGATTTCCTTTTTTTTTCCTGCAACCAAGTAAGCTCTAACAAAAATGATGTATAATGTGTAAGGCACCTGCAGGCTTCAGTAAGCATTAGACGTGATCCCCTCTTTCCCCTGAATGAGTTTCTCAGTGTTAGACTTAATATGGTAGACTCATGGGACAATTGTGAAGCACCTTTATTATTTTTTTCCTTCTGACTGTGACTTGGAAACAAATACTGAGCTGGTTATGTTTTTACCTAGATTGTGAAGATACTGTAGTCCTTTCTGGTTCTTTTGTGTTACAAATAGTGTGATTTTAGAAGTTAAAATGCCCAGCGCAGGCTAATATATTATCAACTCCAAAACTGACTCCAAGACCAGCTTCCTTCTCTGCCAGGTTGGGTGTGCTCCAGGCCCGGCCCCTGCCCTGTGGAGGTGAGGATCATCTTCTTGTCTTTTTCCTAGTATGCCTAGTCCTCTCTGTACCCAATACCCCCATTTCTCTCTGCTCCAAGGATGGGTTCAGGAGGAGGAGGAGAAATGAGGGTGAAGGCAGAGTGTAACGTGATGCATGCCCTTGTGAGCTGGTGATAGGTCTCTCTGGATGTGACGCTTGCACAAAGCTGACCCTTTGCTCACGGGGGGCTTTTAGGGAGTTTCTTTGTATACCATCCCACAAGATATTGAAAGATGACCATGTTTTTTTTCCTCAGCTGTGATGCTGTCCCTCGTCCTCAGGCTTCCTGTTGTCAGCCTCTGCTCTTACTTTGCTCTGTTGGGTCAGTTGGCTCTTGGCCTTTTCATTTCTGTGGTCCATTTCTGTCATGAGACACACATTTTCTGCCAGCACCATCACCTACACCTACTGTGTCTATGCCACTCCACTCATCACATGTGGCTGCTCAGAATGTTCTGGTTTCAGCCTCTCCATTGAAATTTTTTCCAGGTGGGGTCCAGGTAGATACTGCTCATGCTTCCAAGGCCCCATCTCGTGCCCCCTAAGAGTTCTGTGACCCCCTCTCACTTGGTGTGTGCTGAGAGACAGCCTGCATCCTCTTGCACTTCCCTTCGTCTCCCACCCAAAAGATGGAGATGCCGGGGAATGCCACCAACCTCTGTCCTGGATGGAGGCTTCTCTCCGGTGGGTGACGGCCACTGCATGGCGATTGCACACCCTTCCATCATTTCCCTTACTCATAGTCTGAAGGCCACTTTCAGGTGTAGGGACACTTGGCATCCATTTTGCACACCCGAGTGTGGTGCCTGGGTTGGAACTGATAGAAGGAAGAGACTATGAAACTTGGTCCTGTCTACTTGTGACTATCCGCATCTCTGAGAGTATGGGTCAGCCGATGAGGTGTGTAAGGAGTGAGCCCTGTCTAAGCTCAGTGCCTGCACTGGAAGAATGTATTTTGGCTTCTGTGATTTGAAAAGGATTCGTGGAAGAGCTGGGATTTCAGCGAGGCCACAGGGGGCAAAGCATTTTACACAAGACCATGTTTTATCTAAAGAACACATCCAGGCTCATCAAAGTTGAATGTTTTCATTTTCTTTACACGTTACATGCTGCAGCTGCTTTTGTGCTCATGTGCATCCAAGGACAGAGGGGATTTCTAGGTGAGGTGGCCCTCTCCTCACTAAGATTCCCCTGTTAGGGTGCTTCTCCAACGGTCCCAGGCCTGCTAGCCACCTGGGAGTTCTTGTTAACACGCAGGTTGTGATTGTGTAGTTGTGGGGTGGAGCTCGAGATTCTGTACATCTTGAAAAAGCCTCAACTGCTGCTAATGCTGCTCTTCCTCAGACCACACTCTGAATAGCAAGGTTCTGTTGCTTTTGCTGAGTAACACATACCTTACTACTACATAATCCATTTTGTTATATAGTCGTGCCAGATCATTACAAGTCTTTCATTTTGGGAAAATGGTCTTAGTTGTAGCTTGCACATAATGGTCTCTCATGTCTTTGAATTTGTGGTTAGAAATTTTGGTGCCATTTACCTGAGAAGGGCTAAAATAGGAAAAAAGAGGATGGGTCTCCCATTGCCAGCTACGCCATCCACTGGCTTTGGGCCATTATCAAGTTATCCACATCTCCAGAGTTAGGCATTCCTGTCAAACTTTGTTGTGTTAGGTGGTCTCCTGGAGTACAGCAAATACTAACATTATATTTCTAAACATGTTTTATACTTACCTACTTAGCTATATTATTTTCTAAAAAGAAACATGGGATCTAAGTCTAATTTTTACTCATGTTTTTTTATTCATGGAACAGAAGATAGAACCTTGCCTATAGCACATGCTCAGTAAGTATGAGTGATGATGCAGAATTTTGACAGTAGAGATATGAGGGTAGATCCACAGAGGGAGGAATCCATGAGGTTTTTAAAAGTCTCTAGCAAATTTTTGATACCAAATGGTGTTGACTTCCTTAAGTGGGAATATCCAATTCCATGTTAGTCATGCAAGTTGAGTTTCTCAGCCCTGACTTTGATTAGGGCTATCGGGGCAACCCTTGCAAGGTCCAACAGGATCAGCAGAGTGAAAGAGTTTAAAATGTTCTCATTATAAATACAATAAAGATTTTTGAAGAAGCAAAACCTTTCTCTCTTTGCTCATACACTTCAGTGATTGTGTATCACTAAAACCTCCTGTTCTCTCTTTTTTAAAAAAAGATTTTATTTATTCATGAGACACACACACACACACACACACACACACAGAGAGAGAGAGAGAGAGAGGGGCAGAGACACAGGCAGAGGGAGAACAGGCTCCATGCAGGGAGCTGGATGTGGGACTCTATCCCAGGATTCCAGGATCACTCCCTGAGCCAAAGGCAGACGCTCAACTGCTGAGCCACCCAGGCATCCCCTTCCTGTTCTCTTTAAAATAAAATTCACTGAGACAGTATCCTACCACTTAATCTTTCTGAAAAAGGTGCTATATTCTCACTTCAGGAAGTATCTAGTTTGATTCTTCCCATAGCAGAGTCCACTTAATAATTCGAAAAATCATCATGAAGCCATGAGTTCTAACATTATAGATTCCACTGGGTGATGGAGCCATAGTTGAGAAGAGTCAAGAAAAAAGATTGATGTAAAAGGCAAAATGAGCCAGTCATAGTCTTCAAATGATGGGTTATTACAAACAAAGAAATGTCACTCTGACATTTGCTAGCTAGAAAGAATACAGAGGACAGCTGGCAGGGCGGAGGAGCTGTACGTACCTTCTGAAGTCCAGAAATTCCTACTTGATATCTTAGAGCAATGCAGTCAGCCAAGCATTCCAATTTGTCAAGGAGGGCAGATGGATCCTCATTTTCCTCTATCTGGGAAATTATAGCTCTTATTTTAAGGGATAGATTGAGTAAATTGCTGCACTAAATGTATCATTGCAGACAGGACTTTCAAGTGTAAACCTTACATCTTATCCAGCTTTGAAAACAGCGTGAAAGGTCTCCATCTATGTATTGAATATTATGGGAAACTTTGAAGTCTTATTCTAGATGAATCTATCAGCTACTACACAACTTTGGGTTTACATCACTCCATTTGCAGCACTGTTGCTTCGATGGCTCCATAGGCACCCATTTTTGTGGTATGTCTTGTAAAGTGGGTACCTGGAACAGATGTGTCGCTGAGGTTTGTGAAGGCAGCACCTGGAGGGCGAAAAAAATGTGGAGATGAGTCAAAATTGAGGCCAGTGGAGCTCCTTCAGCATCATCTAAACATATTTCAACATTTAGACTTTAAAGTAGGAGAATCAATAATGGGATTAGGGCTGCGGGAGGAAAGAAATTATGTGGGTTTAGGTGTGGTGTTATGGGAAATAAACTAGAAAATTAATAAAGGCTCGATAAAGCAGTATCTAGACAGCAGTGACAATGTAGTTAGAAATAAATAATATACATTTGTTGTGGAACAGGAGTTCTGAACTTGCTTTGGGGAAGTGCTGTGACCTGCGAAAGGAAATAGTATTCCTTGGAAGTAATTGAGGAAGAAAGTGATTAGGGGAGACAGTTTATCTGTTGATTAAGGGGTAGAGTGCTGTGTCTGCCAGGAAAGTATTTCACTTTGCTTAACCCTTGCTGTAGTCCTAGGAGGTGCTTTTGTAAAGAAGATTAAGTAACTTGCCTAAGGTCCAATGTCCTATGAGAGGCGATCTGGGCTTCAGAGCTCACTGCTTCGTTCCAACACCACAATGGAGAGTAAATGGTGGAAAAGAAGTAAATTAATCAAAATGGTCATTTAGCAATTTGGTTGTTAATGGAATTGGCCTTTGAGTAAATAAAATTTTTTTACATTACAGGAAGAGTATCTATCATGCAGTAGCTGCAACCTAGAAATTGTAGCTCTGGTTTATTTGCTGAAAGACCATTTATTTTCAGAAATTGACCTCGTGTCCATTGATCTTACAACTCTTGTTAGTTCTAATAATTGGTTTTGCTGATTCCTGTGTATTTGATCATGCCATGCACAGATGACAACAGTGGTATCCCCTGCTTTCCATACCTGATTATTCCTATTTATCTCCTCTAGTGTTCCTGTTGAGGTCCCCTATATGTTAGGAGGAGGGTTCCCAGTGAGAACTGCTCAGTATTCCAGCATGATTGGGGTACATAATGGTGTCACTACCAAGGTAGAGAGGAATGAGGGAGGAGCAATGTGGGCACACACATCGTCATCCCTGGGATATGCTCATGTCCGTAGAAATGCCTTGTGCTCTGGGAGGAGGTAATTTGGAGATTTCGATGGGTGCTAATTTGGATTGTGAGACAACCCTCCCGTTTCTGCTCAGGGATGTTAAGGGTAGGAAGGAGTGTCACATCAACACAAGAAAAGTCAGTCAACTTGCAAGTTCATGACTCTGCTCCATGAGAGAGATGAGGTTTCAGGAACACCATCTTGATCCAGCTCTAGGGAGAGATAGGGGACCGCAGGCTAGATGGAGTGTGAACACTCGCTTGCTTGAGTCAGGCATTGTCAGACAACAGTAGGAAAACTTCAGCTGGAATAGTTGGTGAATTGGTGGAAGTCAAGTGCAGGCTGGTGGGAGGGCATGAAGCCCCTGGCTGCTAATATGGGGGAGGGAGAAGGTTCCTGTCCTAATGAGTGAGACTGACTTGTATCATAAATAACTCAATGCAGTATGGAATTCAAGATTGGATCCTGCAACAGGAAGATGGACAGTGGTGGAAAAACTGGGGAAATCCACACACATTCTTTAGTTAAGAGTACTGGAACATTAATTTCTTGACTTTGCTACTTGTACTATTGTACAAGATGTTAACATGAGGGAAGGTGCGTGCATGAAGGGTATTCAGGAATTCTCTCCTATATTTGTGGTTATTTTGTTAAGTCTGAGACTATTCTAAAAGCTTTTTCAAAGCAGGAGCTTAAGAATTACAGAGAAGATGGGGCATTTGGGTGGCTCAGTCAGCATCTGCCTTTGGATCAAGGTTGTGATCTCAGGGTCCTGGGATTGATCCCCATGTTGGGCTCCCTGCTCAACAGGAGACTGCTGCTCCCCCTTTTTGTGTGTGTGCTCTCTCTCTGCCTCCTCAAATAAATAAATAAAATATTAAAAAAATAATTACAGAGGAGAGTGTACAAAGGAAAGGGTGATACTGGTTATCATTACAAAAAAGTGCAAGCAGGAAGGAATATTCATGGAAAAGTGGGAATGAGTGTTTAGAGAAGTAAAGCAGTGACTCCAAAGAAAATCATGTCTTGCAAACCAAAAAACAGCATTCTCAAAATGCATTCTTGCAGAGTACTCCCATGATATGACTTTGTAAAATCCGGACTGAGGTCTCCTTGGTGCCAGTTATACCAATTCACAGCACATAATAGGCACGTACTCATAAGTCCTTATTACACACCTGTTACCACCCCCTTAGAGCTTGGGTTCTGAAGAATACTCTTGGGCAAAGCTTGAACAGACACAATAATGACAAGAGGGTAGTGACTTTAGGACCAGGAACAAATAACCTTGAGAATATTGGGGTAGAAAAATAAGAGGCAGTTCTTTCTGTAGCTTGCTGATACAATAGATGAAGAGAGAATCTAGATTGGGAGTGAGCCCAGAATATGATTTTTTAGGTTGATTAATTCTACCTTCTGGTCCTCTGGGTTTCCATTTGGATTTTGATGGAAAGGTGTAGACTTTCAAAAAAGATGTTTCCATGGGATGGAGCATAACCTGATGTCTCCCCATAACCTTGGATTCGGAGGAAAAGAAATAAATATAATTTCTATTCCTACTGCTACAGTAGGAATAAAAAAGAAAAAAATGAAAAATGATTGCCGTTATAAATTTCCTTGACGTATTTATTACAGTTCTTTCTTGAAACATTTGTGAGGGAGACATTGATGAAGCCTGGACCATTTTATATACTTAGGCATTTTCTCTGAATTGTTTTAGAAGAGAGAGTTTTTAGTGCAGATTAATGAATTATCTGTGCAAGTCAGGATAATGAAGCATTATGATTACTTCTGGGTCCATTTCTCATCCTGCCTGTGCAGATTGAAGTCTTCCACGGGCTCTGCATTGGCTACCCATTGCATTAGATTCCTGAAGTTTCCATCCAAGATAAGAAATATCCCAATGATTTACCTGGAGCCTTCATTCACCAGGGAATTCTGGATCAGAATTCCCAGGGCCTCGGGACATTGTTTCTGCACCACAGAGGCAGGTATGGACTGGGACAGTGTTCTTGTGAGGTTCTTGTGAGAGTGAGGCTCACTTGCTGTTCAGCTGGGCTGACTGTGTGAGGAAGGACACATAGTACAGCTACCCTGGGACTGGCCGTAGGTCAGGTGCAGACTCCTTACAGAAATCCTGTCCCCTTTTCTTGTCAGTCCATTTGAGAAAAGCCAGACATTGGAGGCTTGTTGGCCTCCATGAAGACTTCTCTGCTCTTCCCAGAGGATCTCTTAGAGACAGTAGATTTCTCCCCACATTCCCTGGTCCTCATGGAAAAGTCCCCCTGGGTCAGTGAGATGTGTGGAGGCAGGATAGGACTTGAGAGGACAGGAAAGGGTCATGATAGGATTAGATTAACTTTGCCTACAGTCTCAGGGTTACACTGCATCATACTTATGCTGAGATATGGATGACACTTGTTGAAAATAACTTAAGCTCGGCCATCTTGTGGATATTTGAATTTTAGCCTAGTTCATCAGATGTTATTAATGTTCTTTTTCAAATATTGAGCTACCTAATCAGGTGATAGAACAGTAATTATTAACTATTTGAAAGTCACAAGCTACCAAAATAATCTGAAGAAAGATATGGATCGTCTTCCCAGAGAAGTTTGCCCATGTACTGATTAACACATATTTTACATCTAATATTGACTAATTGACTAATTGACTATTGACTAACACATATTTTACATCTAATATTGAAATATTCATTCCAGAAGGAACAATCAGGATTTTTATTGACACTACTTTTCTTCCTAAAATCTGTACCACCTTTTCTCTTTCATGGGCACTGTGATATTTGGGAGAGGTTAGTCTCAACCCCATTTTTGGGAGAGGGGATTCCATGATTCCTCTAAACCAATGAGAATCCTACTAGTCACCCAAAGTGACAAGTTCATGCTTGACCATTAGTCTGTGACATTCCCCCAGTCACGGTCAGCATGGCCCAAAGATCTTGAATGGTGAGGATCTAAGACACAGCTGCTCCCTCCTTTTGTTCACTGTGGAGGGTACATGGGACACTTACAATAACCTAGACTAAAGGGTTCTCTTTGTGACCATGAGGAAACTAGCCATGGCACCATGATAATAAAGTTGTCACCCAGAGATAGAGGCTGGCAGAAGGAAGGGCCCCCCAGGGAAATAGAACCTACAGCCTTGAACAAAACATGAGCAAACTCACCAGTAGGTTGGGATTTAAGCAGTTGCTTACATGAGCTCGAACTAACTCTAGCATGTAGGCCCTGGCATGTTGTGTTTACTCCTATTGGCAACAAAATGAGTTCCAAGAGAGACTGTCATCCAGGGCTGCCTCCTCATGTTCAAGGGCGCTACGAGTGTGTTCCCAAGAGGAGAGGGTGGATAGGGAGGGAAGCATGGCTGCAGAAGCTCCTGGTATGCCTTCCAGCTGGCCGTCCTGATTCCATAGGGTGGAGCTGTCTGCAAGTGCCCTTAGTGGTAGGTTAGGGTCACTCTGGTCATTGACGGTTCTCCACCCAGTCTTGTGACTGACCTCCGTCTCTGGTCCCCGATGGTTGGGTCAAGGTATTGAGACACCAGAGAGCAAAAACAGCTGAGCCTGAGTGAAGCCTGGCTTCCTCCACACCATGTAGATACCCAGGTAGACAGCCCCACTGTCACTGTGCTCTCTGCACCTCACCATAATGTGGAGTGTGCCCCACAGGTGATGTGCTGGCAGTCTCATAAAGCGTTTGCCTCTCGTTACCTTCCTGAGCTAAACTTCACTGAAGAAAAAGCTGGGAAACCAAGAAAACCTTTTATGCAGTACATGTCAAGTGTGGTGGTATGCGGCATATTACAGACTCATAGAGCACAAAGCAAGGCACGTTTGGGTGTTTCTAACTGATATGCTTATTTATTTATTAATTTTAAAAAAGATTTATTTATTTATTCATGAGAATATGAGACCAAGAGAGGCAGAGACACAGGCAGAAGGGGAAGCAGGCTCCATGCAGGGAGCCCGATGCAGGACTTGATTCCAAGACCCCAGGATCATGTCCTGAGCTGAAGGCAGATGCTCAACCACTGAGGCACCAGGTATCCTGCTTTTTTTTTTTTTTAAACTACATCCAGTCTATATTGAATGCAAAGATATGGACGTTGACAGTATACATTTATCACCTTTAACTCCTCAAACCCTATCAAAGACTTAAAATGGCAACAGAAACGTACATACTCTGATGATAGGAGTGTAAACCAGAACAGCTGTTGTGGAAAACTATTATATTCTAAAGCCCAGCATGACCATACCCTCCCTATCCCACAGTTTCACACAAAGGCACCAAAAGACACACACAAGCATATTCTTAGCAGCATTGTTAGAAGAGTACCAAATTGGAAACAATTTTTATGCTTATCAGAATAAGCTGGATAAATAATACATTGTGGTCTTTGACATAAGGGGAAATAGTATAAAACAGTGTAAAAGAGTGAACCACAGCTACATGTAGCAGCATCCATGGATCTCACTGATCATATGATCATATATTTCTAAGGAAAAGAATCCATAAGGTAGGTGTACACATACAGTACAGGGCCTGGAAAATAGTAGTTATTCTATAAATGTTATTTTGTCATTTCTCTTGAAATTTAAAAGAATATGATAAGATGAAATTAATGCTCAGTAAGTAAATTAAATGGGTTGTCCTAGATTTGTTTGTGTATCCAGCATGGCATTATAATTAAAGCACGCCAACAAATGTTAACAAATGTATAATCAGTATTTTGCAAAGAAAATTGCCATCATGTAATCTAGCTTGTTTTGCAGATCCTAATCATAAGTCTCAATCTGGAAACAAAAATATGAATTCCCTAGATTTATCATAAATTTAATTGTAGAAGATGGGGGTTCTGAATATAGAATTATATGATAGTAAAGATGACAGAGAATATTATTTTTTAATTTCCAGGGTTGATTCTACCTTGTTCATTAATATTTAGCTAGCATTCAGCTTGTAGTCTTTTATATCATTGAGAAGAATAAAATTGTTTGAAAGGTAGATATTTGACAATTCTGAATGCTTTAGTTCTACTTGTTTTTGAAGAGAATTAGTTTTGGATGATATATTGTGATAAAAATGACTTAATTTCAGGTAAAGATATGCCTTATGACTCCAATTTTAAATCTTAAACACCCACAGAGTTAAATTGCAGTGAAGCTCATAAAAATCACTGTCTATAATTGATGGGACACTGGGGTTCTAATGATATGCTTTAGGAGTCTGAAAAGATCTAGTGGTCCATTATTAATAGGCCACTCAAAAAAGGTCTGTGGGTTTTTTTTTTTCTGAAATGCTGAATTTCATAGGGAACAGGCAAGTGGAGAATGGTGGGAAGGAGAAATTTATTTACATTTTCTAGATTTTAATAAAATAATTTTAAGTCAGCCCTTAAAATAACAGGTCAAAATGGAAAACTGAATAAGCATCCTTAATTATTGGAAAATAAAATGTTTGTAGCATATAACTAGTTCTCAGTCACCAGGGTGCAAGGATGAGAATGAAGTTATAGCTCTAATTCACAGGTGATCCAGAAATCTAAATAACAAATCCACAATAATCAGAAATAGACCTTTCACCATGGTTGCTCTTGTTTTGTTTTTGTTTTTTGCTCTTTAATCTGTGGAAAACATAGCTGGGAACTGGAATGAGCTTAGATCCTCAGCAGAAAGAAGGAACCTTGAAGAGTAAAGAGCTGGTTACCATAGATCATCATAAATCCAAATCCCTCTATACTTGGGTCTTTCTCTGCACTTTCTCCTCCCTCCTCTTTTCCTGGTAATTAGTATTCTGTCTGTCTGTCGCTGGGCTATAACATCCATGAGGGCTTGTGGATCCATCCTCATTGCCTAGAACAGGGTCTGGATTCAGTATATATTGGTTGATTGAATTAATCATGCACAGTTTTAGTATTTTTCCGATTCATTAATACCTTTCAAACATTTAGCAGGTGTCTTCTCATTTTTTCATTTCTAAAAAAATTGCCATGCTCTGTATTTTTTAATTTTGAAAAATTGAATGTTATACTGGTAGTGCCCTGCAAATAAATCTATAATTCTAATGCAATTCTAATTTTGAGTTCTCTCATTAAGAAATGGGGCAATATCCCTTCATTTTTAAAAGTGTTTCTTCTATCTTGAGTGGACCTTGATTGTTTTCTTCATATAGGACTAAACAACCAATATGTAGGATTGGTATCTAAGTCTTTATTATTATTTCAATGCAAAGTAGTATCTATGTCATATTCTAACTGAATATATTTGCTAAGACAACATTGACTTTTGTACATTTATTTTGTAATTGGCTATATAACAAAGTGACCTAGACCATGACTAATAGGTTTTCAGTTGGTTCGCTTTAGTGTTCTTGCTAGACATTTATCATTTTTACTTCTCTTTTGCAAAATTTATACTTCAGTCTTTTTACATTAACCCTTTCCTTAGTAGTAGTGATGGTACATGGCTAGAAATACTAGTTAAAAGTATTAATCTAAGTAAATGAGCAATTACATACCAGTACAAATATGAACAAAGTATGTAGACACTGGGAACTAATTTGCAAAATAACATTTCAGATGACAAAAACACTATAAAAGTGTTCACATCTCTAGTACTTAAAATATGTATGAATCAAAAGGACACTACTATTTTGGTCCATCAACTGGGCAGATCATACTTTTCATCCATACCAATGCTTTTCTCTGCAAAGGAAACAAAGCGTCACCACCATTTAGAGAAGTAAAATGTGTGCAAACAGTCTAGAAAAGTGATACTCTAAATAAATAAATAAATAAAACTCTGGGAAGGGGAAAACATTTTGCCTTTTAGAATGTGTCTTGAAAAAACATTTGGGTCAATATACAAAAATGTTTATAAAAAGATGTTCATTACAGTAAGAAAAACAGCAAACGATACTCAAACAGCCATATTCCAGAGACAGTGTTCTTTATACAGTCAAGATAGTCCATTGAGAAAAACATTCATTTTCATGTAAAAAATCATACATTAAGGGGATCCCTGGGCAGCTCAGCGGTATAGAGCCTGCCTTTGGCCCAGGGTGTGATCCTGGAGTCCCGGGATTGAGTCCCGCGTCGGGCTCCCTGCATGGAGCCTGCTTCTCTTTCTCTCTCTCTGTATCTCTTGTAAATAAATAAAGAAAATCTTTTTAAAAAAATCATACATTAAGATATAAAAATTGCATCAGAAAAAGTTGATTTACTGTGGTTGTATTTATATGTTGTGTTTAGGAATAATTTATACTTTTTATTTTCCTATGTGTTTACTTATTTTTTCTAATTTTTCTGTGTGTGATGCTGATCTGAATTGAAACACATGCTGTTCCCATGTGTTTTTATGGGAACCTCTCATGCATCTTGGGAGCCAGAGCAGGGCAGGAAGAAAAATACTTTTGATACATTAATGGCTGGTCTTCCTTAGGCTGATGAGATTCAAAGGGCCAACGCTTCTCTACCTTCATTAGATTTTCTTTTATGACAGGAAAAAGAAATTCTAAATGCTTCAAGTCTTGGAGAATAATTTCATCAAACCTACCTTCTAGACGTTCAATCTGAAAACTCCAAAGCTGTGTTACCGCATTACAGTTTATGAGTGTAGTTCAGGGGATTTTTTTGTTCCCTTCTTTCTTATACTTTGGAACAGCCAGCCACTTTTCAGAAAAGCTCCTAGGAGAATTCTTTTGACTCCCCTTTAGAATTCTTTTTAACTATTTTAAAGCATGCATCCACTGACCTTTGTCTAGTGTATAGTGAGCTATAATTTATAGCTGCCAATTGAATGACCTGTTCAAAATAGGACAGACATGAAGACTTTTCACCCATCATGGTGGTCTGTAGACTTCCTGGACAAAATTATTTTAAGTGCAAAAACTTTTCTTTGCTAAGAAAACAAGCCAGATGAGAAGAATTCCATTACTTTAGTGGTTTTGCAGTTTATCAGCTCTAGTGCTCCCTTTATGTGAGACCCTATTTCATTGTTTCACATGTTAACATGTCTGAAATCACATGCACTTTACAGTGATGGCATCTCATATGATGAACACTGGCCTGAGACAGTTGCCATTGCCTCATCAGGGTCCCGTGCTGTCCTAACTTTGAGTGCTGTGGATTATTGTAGCTATTTGTGTTGGATTCAATTCACATGGAAAATGTCTTTGTGTTTTTTTAATGAAAACCTTCAAATGATACCTGGGGTAAGAACAAGAAAATGCCAGTGTTGTGTGTGGAGCTTGGAATAGAAGAATCTGGTTGTCCATAGTGGAGCAACCTTTGAAGAAATACTGCATCACCAATGCTCTGATGGTGCAGAAGATGATGCTTTGTCAGAAATCACAGGTAATGGGAGGGCATTGTGTCATAGCTTAATTGCCATGTTTTTGTGTTTAGTGTTTTTGTAAATGTCAACATAAAATGGTGTTGTGTCTTATAATCCGTGCTGTCCTAAATTCAGTCTAATGAAGAACATACTTTGTAACCACGCTTTTACTATCCTGAAATAAAATTCAAAGATAATAAAGCTACCTATGTACGTAATTTTAAAAAATCAGTATAATCCTCTATCTTCAATATGACAGACAAACAAAAGGATATTAATATGTATTCTCAATAGAAATGATTTGGCACAGCCTTTCCTGAATACATAATGAAGTAGTCAGATGTTTCTATCTACCTGTGGCGAACAACATTGGAGTTAGGAGAAATGAGATAATCAGAAGCTATTCTTCACATGAAACACAAGAAAATAAAAGGCGTAGGTACAGGTGGATGCTACAGTAAACAGTAACGCTATGATAAATAATAACAAGTAGAAATTATTTGTATCGATAAGACAAAGAAGAAAATTACCTTAATTGAGACGGAGATAGCACACTTTGGAAAATTATGAACTGTTGAAGTGGAAATAATGAGGGAGTGTTTTCACAGAGGAGCTGGGACTTATTTACGATTGTAATGTCAACATAATTGCCTTTGTTATGACATGGGGTGGGCTACTGACAATTATCATTGGAAATATATTTACCCTCCTGAAATTCTGAAAGTACAGGTGTGCATCCAGTTCTTTAGAACTTAAAAAGATCTTGGAAACAGTACACAATAGTCTTCAGAGATTAACTGGAAAAAATGATAATAGCAGAGCCTAAAGAGAATTTGTGTATAGACTCCTGTGGCTATCATCTGAGTGGGATGGGAAAAATAACAGCCAACTGCAAAAGAAGTAACTTCAGTAGCTAATTTTCAAAAAAGAAATTTCTGTCACTGTGCTATATAATTTTAAAAATGTATAAGTAGGCAATAATATGGAATATTTTTAAAAACACATCATTCATGACATTTAATGAGATCCCTGCCTTTTGTGTCACTTCATCAATGTAATCCTATGGTTCCGAGTCTCCCAAAGGGAGTCTCAGATCTTGATGACCTCATTGCAATCCGGTCCATAAGCTTTGGTCCAGCATGCCCTAAATTATGCACTTTCCTACTAATTATGACACTAGAAACTTTGCAACTATGCTGAATTCAATGTATGGTGTGAATAAGTTACTCCACTGTTCGAGACAGTATCTTTAATCAGTTTAATCACCTCTGCCCATGGTAATGTTCTCTCAAATATTTGTACTTTATGCAACTTCTTGTAAAACATTTGCAAGAGGATTATGTGCTTGTCTCAGTCTTTTTGCGCTGCTATAACAAAAAGTACCATAGACTGGGTGACTTTTAAACAACAGAAATTTATTTCTCACAATTCTGGAAGGTGGGAAGTCGAAGATCAAGGTACCGGTGGATTTGGTGTCTGGTGAGGGACCGCTGCTTTGTTCCCAAAATGTTGTCTCTGTGTCCTCACGTGGCAGGAAGGGAGACGGAGTCCCATAGGGTCTCTTTTAAAATGGCACTGATCCCATTCATGCGGGTTCCATCCTCATGACCTCATCACCTCCCAAAGCCTCCACCTCCAAACACCATCACCTTGGGCATTAGGTTTCAGTATGTGAATCTGGGGAGACATGAGTCATTGAGTTCATGGCAATACTGAAGTATTGGTTTTTATTTATGGAGGCATTTGAAATTCATAGGGGATGTGGGGCAATTTCATTTTGTAGGATTAGTGCATCAGTTACAGAATAGATATCATGATTCTTACCAATGTATTGAAAGCTAGTAGCAGCCCTAATCAAAGGTACCCTCACAGGTTTTCAAAACACCCTTATCGGAGAGCTACTGTGGTTACTAACCCCGGGGAACACAGAGTAGAAGGTAAGTAGGAAGTAGACAACCTGAGACCCCACTCCCCATCCATGCAGGGCTGTGGCTAGGGTAATGTGGTTATACAGGTTTTTTTTTTTTTTAATTTATGATAGTCACACAGAGAGAGAGAGAGAAAGAGAGAGAGAGACAGGGACATAGGCAGAGGGAGAAGCAGGCTCCATGCACTGGGAGCCCGACGTGGGATTCAATCCCGGGTCTCCAGGATCGCGCCCTGGGCCAAAGGCAGGTGCTAAACCGTTGCGCCACCCAGGGATCCCATTATACAGGTTTTGATATCAGTGGGAGAGGGGATTGTGACCCAGGTTGTACCTTTCAATTCATTAGGTAATGAAACTTTGGGGAATAAAACAAAACTAGACTTTAAACTAGGATACCCCTCACTATAAATTAGGATCTGCAGCTTAGTCAGAGATTTAGGTCCATCCAAAATGTCAAGGTGCTGTTCTTGAAGAGTCTGGACAGAAAAGTTAAGGGAACCATCCCACAACCTTCTCTCTATACTCCGGGGAATGTTCCTTGGGATCAGCAGGTGAAAGTGACCTCTCATTTTTCTCATTATTTACTTCAGCATCTTAATCTGACCTGGATTGTCCAGGAAATTTTTTATTATTTGTTTTGGATGGCAACACAGCCAAGTATCTGCTAATTCTAATGGAAAATCACCAGGGGAGTGATAGCCAGTGTCTCCATAGATAACATGATGGGAAAGAATTATGGAAACAGACACATACCACACACACACAGAGCCATGGGCTCTACTTTCATCTGCCCAGAGAGAATGTAAGTCAAATTAGAAGTATGTGGTAGACAGACATATGGGAAAGATTCTAGAAGCCTTGCTTTTAAGTCACTTTTTATTAGTCTTATCAGGTCTAACACAAAAATGATTTATTATTAAAGTCAAGTCAAAAGCACTGCTTTAAGCTCCTTTCTAAAAAACAAGTTTGAAAAACTAGAATTATTAGGACAAAAAAATTATAAAATGATATACATGTTTAAAAGATCTAATTTAGCTTTGTTATATTTAGGAATGCTTCATTTGCTTTAAGCAGAGAAAGCAAGCATTACTCAGCAAGTGATGCTGCAACAATTAGCTTTCTGGAAGAAAATCAATTTAAAAGCTGTATAACATGTACACATAATGTTAAGTTCCAGATGTATTAGGAAGAAAGCCATATAGAATTATAATGAAAATGGTGAATGAAAAATATATACTAGTCCCGAAGAGCAACAAGAGCTTTCAATTCATAATTTAAAAAAAATCCATGACAACAGAACAGAAATCAAAGCATGAAAAATCTTTAGAGCAAATATAGCAGCAATTTCATTCAACTAATGACTAAAGAAATGAAGTTTCAATTGATGCCAGTTTAACAATATTGAAATGAGAATAGTCAGTGCTGATGGCATTAAGTGTATGTGTAAGCATACATATATATACACACACACACACACACACATATATAACAATATGAGTATATATAGGTTTAATATTTATTACATATACCATGTAGCATTTTATATATACACACACACATACGTATACCTATATGTACATATGACAAAATTTTGGAAATGACTGTGTATTAGTTGAACAAAAGACTGAAATATTATTTATTGTGAGATAAATATAACACACAGGGACCATTTATATATATGACAAAAATTATAAATAACTTTTTCTCCAGTTCTCTTTTCATTCTTCTTGAGGTGTCAAAGACACATAATAACATCAGCACTCAGCCAGTGGGTGACTGAATCCTTCAGAGAATGTTGGAGCAGAAGTAGCAAGAAAAATGGAAGAACTTTTGCAAAGACATTGGGAATCGCTGCATTCCTGAGGACACGCATGAAGACTTTTTCCTCTCTGTATGTATATAGATATCCATATGGAATACAGATATAGACATAGATACAGATGTAGATCTATCTGCCCAGTGATGAGATGAAAACATAATAAAAGCTCAGAAACATTTGTCATTATTTATGTATTTCTGAACTTTATTTGATGTACTTCACTGTATTTATGCCTGCATCTGATTTTATTTGAAATCTTTTATTAGCTTAACATTTTTAAATAGATTTTGTGTTTGGTTTTTTTTTTTTATCATTGTAACTCTCCTCAAAGTGAGGAGTCATGATGTGAGGACAAAGTGAGGACGTCAAAGAGTCATGATGACCATCAAATTATGATCTATTCATTTATCGTAACTTTTGGGAGATGACCTTTGTCATTGTGATGTTGGGAAATACTCTTACTTTCGGCCTGTGTGGGAGTCTGTCACTCTATATTTAATTCAGTCTTCCAAATTTGTGGTTTGTAATCTAAATCTGTAGTCTGACGGTAACAAGAAAGTGAAGAGTGAATGATGTTAAGTGGGTGTTTCTGCATAAACATTCTTGAGTACCTCAGTAAATCTTAGGCCAATGAGGGGTGCTTGGGTGGCTCAGTCTGTTAAGCATCCAACTCTTGGTTTTGACTCAGGTCGTGATCTCAGGGTTGTGGGATCAAGCCTTGCCTTGGGCTCCCCACTCAGCGAGGAGTCGGCTTGAAGATTCTCTTTCTCTGTCCTTCCCCTGACTCCTGATCTCTTTCATTCTCTAAATGAAAATACATAAGTAAATATTTTTAAAAACCACTTCAGGCCAACAAATGCTTAATGCCTTCTGTTTGCTGAGTCTGTGCTGACATGTGCCAGCAGGACACACTCACGAGGCCTTTGTGGAGCTCGGTGGTCTTGTGAAGATGGCTGCACATGCAACAATGAGAGGAATGCTCAAAAGAATATAGACTAAGTGAATAAAAGAAGATTGAAAGTGTTACCTGTTATATAAATTTTTATAAAATGCAGGTACATTAACAAAGTGTACATTGAAACTCAGAGAACCCTTATGTCTGCTTCTGGCCTCAGGCTGGCCATGGTTTATTGAAGGTTGTCCTGACTCTTTCCCTCCAAGACTTTTTTCTTACTTTCTGAAGCTCTCACACATCTAGCATGTCACTTGATTTTCAAAAAAAATTCTGTTAGGGAGGAAGGGCAGGTATTGATCTATCTCCTCCTCTCTAAAACAGAGGGGAAGTGCATGGAAAAATTTAAGCCACTGCCTGAGGTCACATAGTTCCGTGGTAGCAATGCTGAGATACTGGCTTGCATCGACCTGGAGTTCAGAATTTGCTCTGTTGCAGGTGGCTTGGTGGGGCCACCAGAGTCCAGGTTTTAGAGTGGGGCATGCCAAATCTAAATGCCTCCTCTGCATACCACGTTGCCCACCAGCACCTCTGCTTCCTCTCCTGTGATGAGAGGTCAGAACCCTCCACACAGAGGTCACAGTGATGGGTCAGTGAGATGAAAAGGAATAATGGGGAGCTCCAGGTCCAAGCTCAGGGCTCCTGGGTGCCTCCTGGTAGGGAATTCTTCCTGTAATGAGTCAGCTTGGACTTTATTTAATGGGTTTCATTGTTGAAATATCAAAATGGTATTGAGGCTCTGATGCAGGTAATGTTTCCAAGTAAGAATTCTATCTGTATTCCAGAAGTTTGACAGAAAAGAAGAAAAGAAAAGACAAGCAAACAAAAACACTGGCTTCTGGGTGATCTCTGAAATCAGCTCATATCCTGGCCCAGAGCATGACATCTGATTATCTCTTTTTCAGCTCAAGTTATTACAGCCCTTTACTCAATTATTGATGCTGGAAAATGCACTCAAATGTTCTGTGATGGTGCTGTCTGCAGTTCCCTTGCCTGAGCAGAAAACAGGAGAGAACATCTTAACTCCTATTTCTGAAGATGAAACCAGGGTTTGAAGTTTAAAAAGTGTGCTAGTAATTGCATAAGAAGCCCCCACCCCCACCCCGACACACACACACCTCTTTCATTCTAAATAATCTGGAAAGAAGCATTTTTCTGTGGCTGGAAATCCCACTGGCTCCACGTTTGAGATGCATGCAGAATCTGACCTCTCCCATCACAACATTGCTATTGTCCAGGCCAGAGCTACCAACACCTGCCACCCAGGTCAGTGTGGCAGTCCTGTGACCGGTCATCTGCCCCTCACCCCGTCCCTCTGTCATGCTCAGTAGGGCAGGCAGAGTGGTCCCAGCAGAGTGGAGTTTGGTCCCACCACTCATCTGCTCCAAATCCTCCAAGGACAGAGGACCAGATGTCTCGCTCAGAGTAACCCAATCCCAGCAACAGTTCATGAGGCTCTCCTGGCCCCTTGGCCTTCACCTCTCCGCTTGCCCCACTGGCTTCCTCATCCCAGACACATCGGCCCTGTGACATTCCCCCCTCCTAAGCCAGCGTGTTCTAGCCCAGGATACTTATTTGCTCATGCCCACCATAGGCAGACTCTTCATCCAGAGGCCTGAGCCCCTTACTCCCTAGTTATTTCCAGTCTTTACTCAGATGTTAACTTCTCTGCCCACTTGACTGGAAACTGCACTCCATTCCATGACATTCCTGTTTCCTCTCATCTAGCTCTACTTGTATTATTTTTCATAATACCATGTTTTTTCCATTTTTAATGCAGGGATTATGTTCCAAATTTAATATCTCTAAAATTGGAGTACATCTGAACAATCTCTGCTGTCAGGGTAAGGTGGTGTGGTATTGTTCTCGCTGCTCATCCATTTACAACAAAATTTGCAGCAAGATGGGGAGTTGGAGGATGGGCACAATTGGTGAGGGGAGTGGAAGGTACAGGCTTCCAGTTATAGGATGAGTTGGTCACAGGGATGAAAGCTACAGCACAGGGAATATAGTCAGTGGTATCATAGTAGTCTTGTATGGTGACAGATGGCAGCTAAACATGTGGTGAACATGGGGTAAGGTAGAGATTGTCCAGTCACTATGTCGTACACTTGAAACTAATGTTCACGTTGTGTGTCAACTATCCTTCAACTAAAAATAAAACTTACCTCAAGAATGCCAGAGAAAATTCTGAGAAAATCCCACGGACATTAATGAAACATTCCTGATGGCGCAGAAGATGATAACTCAGTAGGGATTAAAATGATTACCAATTTGGTCTGCATTAAAAAGTGATTTAGAAGTGTCAATCTTGAATGTGAAGACATTTTAGGAATACCTTAACCAATTCGTTTCTTTGTATTTTCCTTTTTAATGATTGGCAAGAAGGATAGATGGCAGTCATGTATAAGTGAGTCTAAAGTATTATTTCAATAAAATAAATCATTCGTGGAAATTAGTGCTTCTCATGTAACATATCACAGTGTTGTTTTTTTCTCAATGGTTTTATAAAGCCATGGTCCACCTCTGTCAGTGATGTTTTAGACTTCATAAAATGTATGATTTCTGTATTTTCTTTCTTTTGTTAAAGATTTTATTTATTTTTTTGACAGAGAGAGAGAGCGCATAAGCAAGGGAAGGTGCAGGCAGAGGGAGAGGGAAAAGCAGGCTCCACGCCAACCAGGCAGCTGGATGTGGGGCTTGATCCTAGGTCCCTGGGATCATGACCTGAGCCAAAGGCAGACGCTTAACTGACGGAGCCACTCAGGGGCCCCTATTTTCTTGATTATAATCTATCAATTTGATCATCATGAGTTAAGAGCCTAGCATATGAATAAGCCTCGGGAAAGAAGAGCGGATGCTGTTGCTGTTGGAACACAGAGGCCGTACATCCAAATCAGACTTTCAGGGGAAGGCGATTCCCACGTGGGGTCTTGAGAGAGTTGCAGGGTTTGTTTGGAATGTCTTTTCACCCCTTTCTTGGAGCTGAGACAAGCGCATGTATTTGAGGTGTGGGAAGAATGATGTGTTTAGTTCCTCGCAAACAGTTTTTATGATTGAACAACAAAGTTCCTGGGTGTGTGTGTGTGTGTGAGATGGCCCCTCCTTGCCTTTGGTGATTCCAATCCATGCCACTAGAATCCTGCCCTGGCCCCTGCGCCATCCCCACCTCGCCTGCCCTTGGAAGGCCTGTGGATTGGTTGCTTCCATTCCCAGGGCTACCTCCACCATCAGACCCTCCTGGAGGTGCCGTCGCGAGATGTACCTTCTCTGTCCTCTGAATTCCAAACACTCCCTGCCCTCCCCCAGGAACTTTGTTGTTCAATCATAAACACTCCCTGCCCCACCCCCCACCGTCACAAAATGTAAATCATGCATTCATTCTCTCTGGGTCTGGCACTGTTCAAGGCACTGGGGATGCAGGGTGAATGAGGTAGACTGTATGACTCACGTCCCAGCCTGGTTCTGAGTTTTTCCAAGTTAGGGATGCGGCCTTACATGTTTTTTAATTCCTACATTAATGCCCTCCATGCAGATGATGGCTTACCGGTCTTTATTCATTACCTGCATCATTTCTGCACAACCGTAGTGAACATAAAAATCAGAGTGCCTCTAAATTATTTTTCTGTTTCAGGGGAGGGGGTTGTTTTACTTATTATTTTTAGAATCCCTCATGCTATCACGCATGTTTTTTTAATTGAGATATAACTGACACGTAGCATTGTATTAGTTTCAGGTGTATGACATAATGACTCGATATCTGTACGTATTACAAAATTATAACCACGGTAAATTTAGTTAACTTTCATAACTATGTCTAGTCACAAATTTTTTTTGCTTGTGATGAGGACTTTTAAGATCTACTCTCTTGGCAACTTTCAAATATACACGACAGTATTATTTACTATGGTCCGCATGCAGTAAGCGATATCCCCAGGTCTCATTTTTCTTATAACTGGGATCCTGGACCTTTAGACTCCCTGCACCTGTCCTAGCCGCCCCCCACTGCCAACCCCCAGCAACCACGAGTCTGTTCTCTGTATTTATGAGCCTTTCTCCTTTTTTCTGTTTAAATCCTCTTTTCCTCATAAAATCGGTTTTCTACTTCTGATCTTTTTAGAACTGCCATGAGTTTTGCTCTCATGGCCTTTTAGGAATGAAATGACTGCTCTTCTTTGTCGTGGTGATGTAATGTGGGTGGTGAGCACCCTAGTTTGGGGGCGGATATGGGGAAAGGAGGGAGAAAAGGTGGATAAAAACAGAGATGGGAGCAGGTTTCCTTTGACTATGAATAAATACCACCATGGAAATACGATTTACTCCAACGAGCTGGGAGTTAGACTTGTCGTGATGAAATGTGATTTAGCTGAGAATTCCTACGGGCTTTTGATTTCCATCTTTTTGTACCAGAACTCTTTGTCCAATGGTGGAATCCTCTTGCCCCTGTCTCAGTAAGTAAGGATGGATGTCATGTGTCACATTCAGGAAATGGAAAGTTCTGTTAGCATTTGGAAAGCACCGCTATTTCTTATCTTCGTGGGCAATAGAGGTACAGTTTAAAGGTCTAGAAGGGTTGTTGGAATATGCACTGATGCGAGGCCTAGCATGAGAAATAAAGTGTCTGTCTTATGTCCTAAATCAGCTTGCTTTCTGGGGGTTTGCGGCTTTTTCCTGAAAGTGCAAAATAGAGGAAAGGTTACTTCTTCAAGGTTTTAGCTGTTTTCAGAGGAATGGATGCGATGAATTCTTCCTCAAATGCTCCAAGGTGGAGCTTACATTCTCCTCCGGATGCCTCCAGCCTAGCAACAGGAGGAGAGGGGCTTCAGCCCCCCACCACTGTGTGCCCAGCTAACTCCCCTTGGCTCCGGGCCACTTTCATTTCCAAATACCGATATTGATTCCTTCCCTGGTGCAGATCGATCCCGTGGCTTGAAAGAAGCCTCTGCCTGGAAGCTGGAGGGGAAGTGCAAGGAAGCATCTAACCCACCAGCAGCAGCAGCCAGGTGGCCTGAGACACCAGCTGCCACCTGCGGAAGAGCAGACACCTCCCTGAATGCTCATCTTTGTTCTTCTCCTTCCCTTTGAGTATTAACTCTCTGCTTCCTGGGGGCTGGAAGTCTCCCTCATCTGCCCCACCCACGGCTACCACGCGTTTGGCCTTTACAGAGCTCTCCCCACTGTCTGCATCCCCTCCGGCGTGGCGCATGCCTAGTGTGGGGCTGCAGTTCCCCAACTAATGACAAGTGACAGGTGCCTGCCCTTGAGCAGTCTGTAGCCCTGTGAAGGCTCAGTGCGCTGCTCCTGCGGCTCCGTCCATGTCCTGCTGTGGACTCTTGCTGAGGCCGTGCGGGTGGCTGTTGGCTTTCCTGCTCAGGGAGTCGGGGCCCCTGAGGACAGTGTGCTCGCCTCCGGGTAATGCGGTGATGGGGGCTCGTGGGGTGACACCACGAGCTGTGTTCTAGGCTGGGATCTGCGTCCTCCGGAGGCCGTGAGCTCTGCCGAGTGGAGTGACCTCTCGGAACCACGCTTTCCCATCCCCTGCAGGTGCATGCTTGTTACTCTCTGCCTTCTCGGGGCTCTCATATGGATCACAGGAGTGCAGGGATGTGAGATCTTTCAGCGAAAGCATTTCAGATGCAGGCATTCTTCCCATGTTGGGGCTTGTTAGCATGCAGGCTCTTCTCTCCCGGGAAACTGTTTGCATGTCAGGAGAAATCCCTGGTGCCTTGTAGGAGTTGCCTTCACAGCATCCCAGGCAGAGCACTGAGGAAGTGGATTGGTCTCCTCTTGGGGCCCTGGGTCACCTGTTCAGCCACCTTGTAGCTGGCTCACTGCACGACCAGAGCTGGACAGGTGCCACGTGTGATCTCCAGGCTGCAAGGCCCGGGCTGCATGCTATGCTTACTTCAGTGTGCGACGGACATGCCACCATTGCCTATGGGGACTCCCAGGCTTCTCACGTTGCACGATGACGCAGAGAGGGCAAGACTGCGCCATGTGTGGTTAACCAGCCCCTCAGTGAGCCATGTAAGTTTTAATAAATCACATAAAATTCTAGACATGGATAAATCCGTTTTTCCTACACTTATTTTTTTTTCCCCTGAGAGTGATTCTGATACACAATAGAACAAGAGGTGACTATCTTGGCCAAAAGGAGTAGAATTCTGGTGGTGTGAGGGGCAGTGGGAGTGGGGGGAGTGCACAGTGTGTGTGGCTCCTGTGTGGGCTCCGGGAGGAGGGAGAGCCCATCCACTAGTGCTTGTCTCAGAATCTGCTGGACCGTAAATGGGACAGTCTGACTTTTTCTCACCCAGTAGCCTTTTCTCCTGTTTCTTCTCCAGAATAATCCACATGTCCACCTGTCTCTGTTCAGCAGCGGGACATCTCTCCTGGGCACATTTCTGATCTCTGACCAGGATACAGAACTACTAAGTGCTAATCACCTATTCTGTTGAGAGTTTAAAAATTAACTTATGATATCATTAACGACAATAATGGAATGGTGGAAAGTTGGGCTGATGGCACAAATCACACGATATAAATGTGCCCATCAGATCCAAGATGCCCTCTTTGGGTGAAGGGCTCCCCTGGCACATGGTGGGAAGATGGACAGTGCAGTGCCCCAGACGGGAGTCTCATTCACTGGGCCTCAGCTGTGACTCAGGGCCACCATCTGTCCTCTAGCAAGGATAATAGGGCACCTTGAGCAGGTGGCTCCTGGTGAGTCAGGATGCCGGGCAGTCACTAGAATGGCCCGCAGTTACCCTGAGAAGGAGGCATGTTGCCAGCACTGGCTGATCCAGGGACCATGTGCAAAGCTGAGGGACAGGAAGCCCAGCGGGTTTCTTCTCGGCATGTGATGGTTCATGTGAGCTGTGCTGCTTTGCCCTCTCCAACACCCCCATTAAAATACAAATACACTTGCCGTGTGACACTCTGAGGGATTACTGGGGCAGACAGGTTCTTCCCCACCTGAGAAAACCCCATGCCCGGAGTGAGAAGGGGGCTTAGGAGGGCCAAGTGAGGAGGGTCGGAGAGGAGGCAGAGGCGGCCTCAGCTGCTGCTGGCCAGACACCCTTGTCACCTCTCCAGGGCCCCCCTCTAGGGGGAGGCAGGTGTTCTCGGAGATGGGACCATGGAGGCCTGGGGTGTTTGAAGTGAGGACAGAGACACTGAGATGATTCGAACCAATCAGTGGTTTCCCAGACTTAGATACTAGAGGTGCCGAAACTATGGACGTTGCAAGCTTTCTATAGGTGTGTGACAGCCACCTTGGTGCTTGTGCGGCTGCCGTTTGCTGGCTCCTTCTGCGGCCCCACCAGGACTCCCACCCAGGGACCATGGACTCAAGCCCCAGGACCCCAAGTGCAGATTGGACTCTGGAATCAGGAACCTGGGTGTGCACGGGCCTCCTGCCCCAGGACCCCGGGTGCGCACAGGACTCTGGCCCCAGGACCCCGGGTGCGCACAGCTGGGCACTTTGCAGCATCCTTGGGCATTGCCACTCTCGCTGGCACTGGTTTTGAGTGCGTGCAGTGACCGCAGGAGCGACTGGCTCCAGGGGCAGCAGGGGGAGGCACAGAGGTCCGCCAATGTCCTGTGGGCGCCCGAATGCGGCTCTTCTGGCGTCTATCCTGCCCTAGAGGCATAGCCTTATCCCCAGGCCTGGACTTCATCTCTCTCTCCTCATCTTCCCCTGGACTCTCTGCAGACACTGTTTTCTCTTCTCTCTGTACATCTTTCCTCATACTCAGCAAAATGCTCATAAAAGAGCAACCGTGGTATTGATTCTATTTGTCTTCCAGAAGGAAACTGTTTGGTTTCTGCCATCCCCTCTCCTAATTCGATTTGGCTTTTCCAGCCAGGTCGATTCTTCCTAGGGCTGTGTTCAACTTTTAAAATCTGGGCCAGGGAGGGAAGAGGATCTTTAAAATATTTTAGCTATTTCCATGTTTGAAGAAGTTTACAGGGTTTTTTGTAGATTTGATTAATATTATTTCTGTCCTAGTCCTTTGCCCAGACAACTCACTATAACCTTGAAGTTCATCAAGGTTGTGGGTGTGCGTGGGGTCTGAAGAGGATCCCAAGCTGACACTAGGTGGGGCTGGATTACTCACCCATAGGTGCCCATGGGAGAGTCTTCCGACTGGTGATTTGGGAAACTGAGGTATCTAGTACTAAGCTCTGGAAAGAACCAGAAAAGCCCCTCGAAAATTAGGTTTTAGGAACAAATGAGTTGTGGCTCTGTTATTTTTTGCTGGATGCCAAAGCCAGAAGCCTGACTCCACCAAGAGAGGTCTGGGGTTAGGGCCAGAGGAGTGGTATGGGTTTGGGGTTCTTGGCATCAGCGTGGCCTCACTCAAAGAGGTGAGAAACCCCTCAGGTTGTGTTACTTCCTTCTAGACCAGCCGTTCACTCCGTATTATCAGCCTGCAGTGCATTTCAAGAAAGCCTCACGTGCACGGAAATATATAATATATTGCAAATAAAACAAAGATTTTTTTTTAAATATGGGAAAAAGCCCTTGTGTGAATCACTAATGGTAATGAAGATGAATCTTTGAAGGTTATACAATGTTGGGATCCTGGACCAAAGCCTAATAAAGATCTATTTTAAATCAAAACCGTCATTTCTACTGCTACCAAAGTTAGCTTTCCTGACATAAAAATCCCAAAGCACCCCAGTGACACTTCAGCAGAGGCTATAGAAATTAATCTCCAATCAGAACAAGGTAAACATGAGATCACTTGCAGAGCTTTCCCAAGAGCAGGCCAGAGTGAGTCACAACATCTGTTTCAACTTGAAGATGGATCATCTGTGTATGGCAAATGCTCTGTATTTCGCTTATCGTGGAGCTTATCACCACAAATGGGCATTCCAAATTATTACTTGTTATTCTATATATTTTATTAAAAGGTATTTATGGAAGGAAATTAATATACTCAAAGAACATCACAAATTCCTAGAATAAGGAGTGGCCCTTTTTTTCCCCACAGACCTAGCTAATTTCTTCAATGTTAATTATTATAAAAATTAATTCTCATCACATATCATACCCCACACTTAATTCTAGATAGATTTAAGTAGCTAAATCTAAAAATAGAAAACAATACTAACCATGAAATTAAGAAAAATGGGGATAAGTTATTACCTGTTGTCTCAATAAAGAAACATTTTCAGATTAAAAGTAATAAAATGATCACAAGGAAAAATATTCTTAGATTTTTTTCTAAAAAACACACATTTAAAATACCCAGCAGAAATAAAAGGAAAACAAACATCTGGTAAAATACAACAAATTCTGTATGCTAACACACTTAATATACAAAGAGATCAGATACATTCATTAGTAAAATAGTCAAGATGCTCAAAAAAAGTTTGAAATCCTTATTAGTTAATGTTATGTTACTTGTAATACTGAAAAATCAGAAATAACTATTTCTCCCTGGAGTTAATGGTGACAACAGTATGCAAATCACAACACATTCACATATTTATGGTTCTGCTTCAAGACAAAGCTTCCATAATGAAATCCCTTCTCTTCCCCCAAAGCTTGAAACAAGAATGAAGAAGCACAAAAGGGACCGCGTTTATAAGACACTGGAGAGCCAGGAGGGGACCAGCAGACACAGGTCTTGACAAATTTCTGTGAGATAGAAAGATGGGATCGTATTAGCAGACTTAGTAAAGGAAGTCATGGCCAGAGCAGGTGTAAGAGAGGCTTTCAGCAGAGGAGACTCATTTGTGGGGGAAGACACTTTTTCCCTAACACCCCTGAAGGCCCAGCAGCTGCAGAGAGAGCATGCATGTGCACTAAATGACTGATGTGTATGGTGGACACAATGCAGTGCTCACCAAGCTATGCCCCGTCTCCCACCTGTGGACCAGAGGTCAGCTACCCCCCTGAGAAGGTGGTATGTAGAGTGTGGAAGAGAACCAGCCACCCCATAGTAAGTGATGTGGACCAGCAGCTTCTTTGTGGGGCAGGGTAGGATCTGCAGCTTCTCTTGGTTCTCGCCCTGCATCCACGAAGCCCAGGTGAATCAAAGGTACAAATACACAAGACAAAACTACAACTTTTTGAAAATTCCGACTGGTGATTTGGGAAACTGAGGTCAATGGTGTCTTTATGACCCCACAGGGGGAGGAGAAGGCTTCACAAACAAGATGCATTACAAATCACGCGCATCGCAAAAGGTAGACATCACTGCATTGCGTTTAAAGGCATCAGTGTGTCATAAGAAATCCTTTTTTTATGTGTGGGTGGAGGAAGCCACATACTAGAGAAGGTATTCATAACCCCTCTGACCGATTTTGCCAATCCAGCATATCTAAAATACTTCTGCAAATCAATAAGTTAAAAGATACACAACTAAATAAGCAAATGGACAAGTGGCATAATCTAGCAGTTCAAAGAAAGAAAACCTAAATGGCCAAAAAATATATCTGTGTGACCTCAAATGTTATTCATAATCAGGAAAATAAAAGTTAAATGGGAGGTGTGGCTTCTACTCTGGCCCATGATGTGCTGGAGTGAGCGGGAGCAGCCGCTGTCGTACACGACAGTTGGAGGGGGACGACCCCTGGCCAAGTCGGTGGCAGGGCAGCTCCAGAGCAGGTGTCATCTCGGGAAGAACTGGTTCCAGGACCCAGGGATGCAAAAACGGAGGTCTATGAAAGAATGTTTACGGAGGCATTGTTTGTAAAAGTAAAAATTTGGGAACAATTTCTAAACACATTAGTAGAGGAATAGATACATAAATGGTGGTAGCATTCAGGGAAATTCTCCAGTGAGAGAGAAAAGCTTCATAAATCAATATGGGTGAACCTACAAACACAGTATTGAGTGAAAGTCACGTTGCAAGGCCCACACTGTATTGTGCCATTCATAGAGTGTAAAACGTGAAACAGTGGTATGCACTTAACCAACTAGATATAGGTTAAGGCAGCTAAACCTTTTTTTTTTTTCTTTCAATGTGTAGGTGAAATAAGCAGTGAGTTTAGAATTGTGATGAGCTCTGCTTGGGAAGGCAGGCAGGGTACTCAGCTACACTTGTAATGCCTTATTTTTTAATGTGGGTGATGGGAGCAAGGCCCCTGTGATCTTTTCTGCTTGTCTGAAATAGTTCATACTTCAAAAAGAAAAATAAAGCAGAAGGTAAAAAACTAATCAAAGAAATTAGAATATTTCCCAGAGCTGGGAAATGACACCTGTTTTCAAATTGGAATGGCCAACAAAATACAACAAATTAAAGAAGATTCATACTGCCCATAATATACATATTTAATGTTAAGTTATGGAAAAATATGAAGACATGATCTTAAAAGCCCAATGAGGGAGGGAGGAGGGCCAGGTTGGGGGCTGGGGGGAGGCGAGAAGGTGCCGAGAGAAATGCTTCATGAGAAAGCAAGTTACCTCTACAGAAATTAAAATTTGGTGTTTGCTTATTAAAAGACTTCAATTAGAAGATAGGAGGTAAATGTCTTCAAGGCTGTGAGAGAAAATCCAGAACTGATGAATTGAGAATTTTAAACCTAACCAAACTTCCGTTTGTGTGAAGGTGAAATGCACACATTTTCAGCCTTGTGACACGGGAGACATTTATCTCACTGTGAACCAATTGAAGTAAAGATGATTATGATCATAGTCCAGCAAAACAAAACAGAAATCTGAGAAGAGAGAGCAAGATATTTGGAGAGAGAGCCAGGAATACAGTAAAACAAAACAAAACAAAACACCCCTGCAACACCCAGGATAACGATACAGAGTAACAGGTGGGCAACCTGGAAAGTAAATCACGGCCTTTAACAAATCTTAAAATTAAGAAATCACGTGTGCGATCCTGGGGATTGATGAAAAGACCTATCTATTCCTTCTGGTTAAAAAGACGAGATGAGGGATCCCTGGGTGGCGCAGCGGTTTGGCGCCTGCCTTTGGCCCAGGGCGCGATCCTGGAGACCCGGGATCAAATCCCACATCGGGCTCCCGGTGCATGGAGCCTGCTTCTCCCTCTGCCTGCTTCTCCCTCTGCCTGTGTCTCTGCCTCTCTCTCTCTCTCTCTCTCTCTCTCTCTGTGACTAAAAAAAAAAAAAGACGAGATGAGTTAACTTCATCAGTTCAAAGTCGTGCGGCATTTTACTGTTTCACGGGCTCTGCCACCCTGTTGGTTGTAAGGCAAACCTTGAGTTCTGTGCCTGAAGACAAAAAAGTGCTGCCAGTCATATATGCAATTAAATTAACTTTAATTTCATATTTACTGAAAGAATTGAGAATTGTGAGCATTAAAAAAATCATAGCTCAACAGGAAGAAGCATAATTTTTTTTTTTTTGGAAGAAGCATAATTAAAAAGGAAAATGAAGTACACTGGTTGAGTACCGCGGGAACTGTCACAGCAGGTAGCTCGTCCACGTGGCGGCGTCCACGCCGACCTTGTCTGCACAGCATCCTCTGTGCTGTGAGCGGCAGAGACTGTGCAGTGTGAGGGGAAAGGGTGCTCCGTGCCTGCATTCGGAATATTTTCCCAGTTTTTTCTTTATCATCCAGACGATGTCCGTAGACAAACTCCCAATAGCAACTGGCAGCCTGTTGCTTTCTGGACCAGCGTCTTGTGACCTGGGTCACAGGGAGCTGGGGTTGCAGGGCTGATCCCCTCGCTGGTGCGGGTCGCGGTGACTGCACAGCGCTGCCTCGTATCAGGGACGTCAAAATGTTAAAAAAAAAAAAAAAAGAAAAGAAAAGAAAGAAAAAATAAGAAAATGCATCTTAAAAATCGCTGAAGTGAATGTACTTGGATCCCTGTTGGTTGCAGGAGTATTCATCCAGCTTTTCTTTTGCTTTTGCTTATTATGTTTGGTTCTTTACGTTTGTCCCTCTACCCTGTTGTTTACATAAAAAGAGAATCCATTTGATCTTAAGGCTGGGAACATTTTTCTTCAAGTGGTACAAGTTTAATGATCCAAGATTCCATCTTCTCTGTGGTTCTAATCGTACCACTTGAGACCAGGGAATAATTCCCATAATCCTAATATTTTAAAGGCTTTTAATTGATTTTGAAATACTCAAGTATACCAGAAGAAGGTTTATTTGTAATTTTAGAGCAGGATGTCATTAGTATGAGGAGCCGCTGAGTGGGATGGCAGGTTTCATTCGGGAGTGAACAGAAGAGTAAATGGAAGAGTGCTGTGCTCTTCTTTCAGGCGGGTAGCCAGGAGATCGTCTAGAATCGACAGGCACAGAACATAAGGTGATTCCAGCTACTATAGCAAATAAACCCTGAAGTGCTGATCTTTTAATGAAATATGGCTTCTTCTCCAGTCACTAAAAGTTAAATTATTTCTTTAGCACGAGGCCTTCGAGATGGCAAGTTGAGGACCCAGGTCCTCCCACCTTGCAGATTTGTCATCTCCTATTATTTGAGAATATTTTAATTCTTACCTTACAGAGGGAAAGGACCAGAGAGTTCTCAAAATGTGTCCCAGTCTGCTCTTCTGGGCCATGCCTGAGGATGGCTGAGACTCCTGCCCTATTCCAGCTCGAACTGAGCCCCATAGCAAAGGTGGCTGGAAAGGCCATGTGGCTGTGTGACCAGCAGGAAAAGGAAAACCAGTCTGGTGCCATCATACATGAGTTTCCTCCAAAATAGATAAAGAAACCATGATTCAAATTTATTATTAAAATGATAGTGGTGATAAAAATAAATCAGAAAATAGAAGAAAAGTTGGTAAGAGGAGGGGAAGGGTACCATTGGGGAGAAATATATGGAATTCTCTACCGTCTATAGCTGGTGGTGGAGAGATTCTGTGTGAAGTGAATAAATCAAGAAACAGATGCACACGGTGGTCCTCCAGCTCAGGGAGGGGATGCTGGGGGCACCAGCAGTGATGCCATCCACAGCAATTCTCTTAGAGCTTGGACAGAGGACGGTGTTGATGCTGGTTTTGGTGGTGATTCTGGTCACGAGTGAGAACTTACCCTTCATTGTTAATTTTCAGTACTACTTTGAATTTTTATTTGCATGTAACCAGATAACTTTTGTAATTATACAGTTAATCATAGCAACAGTGGTAAACACACAATCTAAAAAGTTAAAGCCAAGGGCATAGATCTACTTGGATCACAAGCAACTATAGACAAGGATTAAGAAAGACTATTTTTTCATAACTTTTATTATTACATTAAGAAATCTTCATAATACTAAGGTGGGGAAAAGCAGGATACAAAATTATGGCTAGACATAATCCCTTTTACATAAATATGATGCACTGGAGAAACTAGAAGGAAACTGCTATTGTTTTCATTTTTATTTATGATGAATTAAGAGTATTTCCTTTTGTCTGTATATCGCATGCACTTTGTGTCTAGAAAATTGAAATTGAATATGTTTTATTCTCAAAAGATAGATGAGCCTTGAAAGGAAATATGCTAACTTAAAAGTGGAGCTGTCTGCAGGGCACTCTGAGCTCTAGCTGTCTTTGTCTAATGACGGAATAATCGTTAGAACAAGGAACCCCAGACACATTGCTATAACTAAGTGTGTGATCCCATGTAAGCCACTTTAATGGGACCTCTGCTCCTCATTTGCAAATGATATTTCCATTCACAGTGCCCACAGCTCGAACATAATTTTTGTGTGACTGAAACACTGGTGCTGCTGCTTGATGTCAAGTAGCCCAACAACCACGAGGCCCTGGGATTGGAAAGGTTTTTCCACCTGCAGTGACAAGGTGCCTGCGAGATGAGAAAAGTCTTGCTCTGATTCAGTGGCTGTCGACTTTCTGTGGCTTTGATCCCTCAGCCCCATTTCTGTAGCTAGAGGCCCCTGTGAAACTCACCTCTATGGGAGGCACTTTGCTTTCCTTGTAATCTCCAACTAAAGACCCCAACTCGTTGTTATATGCCACCACTTCCCCATCAGGATGGTTTGTGGCCGCATGGACGTGCTTACTATATTCCATGTCATTTGTCCCCAGGCCCCATTCTTCTACTTAGTTATTTGTGTAGGGAGCTATTCGAGGAATAAGTGTGGGGGAAAATCATTTTGTTATGAAGGAATTTCAGCTATAAGGTAGTACCCCTTGGTGGATACGATGTGTCTCCCCAGAATTCACATGTTGAAATCCTAAGGCACAAGGTGATGGCCTACGGGAGAGGATTAGGTCATGGGGCTGGAGCCCCCACAGATGGATTTTTGCCCAGATGAAAAGGACCCCCAAAGAGCTCACCCAGGCTTTCTCCACCATGTCAGGAAACCATGAAAGTATGCATGAGAGTCTTCACTCTCTGGGACCCTCCTGTGCTGGGACTCTGATTTCGGACTTGGAGTCTCTAGAGCTGGGAACCAAAGCTGTGTTATTTGCAGGCTACTCGGGCTATGGGGTTCTGGCATCACAGCCTGAATGGACCACCTCACAGAACCTTCCCTGAACTGCAGAACTGCTTCCAGTCTCCAGTGTTGCCTAAAACTGGGTGGCACCTTGCCTACACGCCGTAGAGCTGGTATGATTATTAAACAGTAAACATTTAGAAAGCATTCCAGAAATAAAATCAGTGTATAAATACATAATGTGACCAGGGTGATTCAACATCTACGGTGGTGGAGAGAAAGTGCTGTTTTTTGCTTATTTGTATCTATTTAGCCAATGGAACAAAAATATGTTTGTAAGCTCCTACTCAGAAATATTGCCTTGTAATAAAATAGAAATTATAGTGTTCCTTTATGGATTACCTACTTTCTCCCCCTCTTAACATTCAGAAAAATTACCTTTTATGTGTATCTTTAATATCAGGCTTTCTGAGGAGCTTACCACAAATCTTAGCAGGACTGAGTTGAAATGTATGTCCAACATGGTATTTTTTCTAGTCTTTAGGAAAGCTTCATTCAAGTGCTTTTTCAAAGGTTTTTTGAAGATGAAATCTTCGGAGACGGCTTCCTTGCATTGCCATTGAATTTAATAATTCTCAGCACTAACACCGGAATCCCTCCACTCTGCAGACTCCTTCCCCACATCTGTCCTAGAACTGCCCTCCTCCTTCAAAGCCTACTTAGCACCTCTGCAGAAATGACAACTCAGATTTCAGTGAACACAGGTAGATTTAATTTGGGGACTCTGTGGTCTTTGCTCTGCTCCATGGAATTCATGACGAAGGTTAAGAAGCCAGACTAGAGGCCTGAAGTTTCTTGCCCAAAGACAAATTTGATTTATTTCTCTTCCTGCAACTATTCTGAGATTCCACCTCCCCTGCTGGTTCACGGGTGCTTTCCTGCCAGGCTTATGGTTGAGTTCAGTTGGTGGGAGGTGGAGAGAGAGGTGGGTGCCATAGGTAGGGAGGCACTGCCTTTCTCTGTCTCTTGCTCCCTGCAAGCAGCCCTGGGCTGCAGCTGCAGGATAATATGCAAGCAACACAATTCTCCAGTCCCTGGAAACCATTGATTTACTTTCTGTTATTATAGCTTGTCTTTCCTAGAATGTCATATAAATGGGATCCGTAGGATATACTCATGGAGGGGTGGGGAAAAGGGTTGGCTGCAGAGGAGCATGTGGGACCCTTTGGGAGTGGTATCTTGATTGTGGTAGCTGTTATGTGATTATGCACAATTGTTAACACTCCCTAAACTTTTCCATACAAGTGCCAATCCTACTCTATGTAACTGGCACTTCCATATAGCCAACTTTGAAAAGTGAGAAATGACTTAAGTAATAATTATGCATGTTGTCGCTGCAATAAGTTCCCCACTACAAGTAGAATGACTTTCAGAAGATGCTTCGATATCCCTGTTGCACGTCATGCAGGTTTGTAACCGTCATTAATGTTTAAAGGGCTGAATCACTTCATCCCTCTTTATTTTGATTATGCAAGGAGATATTGAACAGAATGCGTTTGAAGAGAAACTCAACACATGCTTGTTTTCCACGACATTGTCCAATCTCTGCGTGGTTTCTCCTTCTCGAGTGTCCTCTTTGCTCACATCTGTAGCCGGTGTTGGGATGGATGACATCTGCAGGGGTTCCATGACCAAATTCCCACTCAGGGAGTCTTTGTCTTAAGGCCCAGCTAGTCAAAAGGCTTGTGATTTCCTTGGCAATACAATCCCTCAAAAATTTAACAGATGCCTGATGTATTTGTTTTCCTATCAACCTGTGTACTCATCTCCAGACCCGAAGTTCTGCCTTCACCTTCTGCAGCCCACCTTATCTCCATACTTCGTCCCTCCCAGACTCTCTTGGTCTGTGGCAGTTGGCTGGAGATGGTGTAGAAGAGCAGGAAAGCAATACCTTGGATTAGACCTCTGGCTCAAGTCATTTTCTTCAGCTGAATAATTTTATTAGGCTTTTAATGTGTGATGCCTTTTAGAACCTCATCTCTCCCCATTGGGTTCGAAACACAGGTGGCTTTTCCAAACCTTGAGGTCCCAAATTTCTTGGTATTCTTATCTCCTTTTAATTTTGTTTGCAAAGTGTCTCTTTTCTGCACTCATCTACCTCCTGTATTAATTTACACTATTTTGTAGTAGATAAAAGATGTTGTTTTCTTGTGTTAGAGGGACTGCTTTTAAGAAAGCTCCTGTTTATGACTTATGTCTGAAGGCCCTTCCCCACATTAAGCACTGCTTCCCCCTCCACTTTGACTCCTCATCCTCTGGGGTCTCCTCTGACTTCCAGAGTTGCTCAGAAAGCACAGCTGATAAAATAATTAGTATAGAATTTGTACACAGGGGAACCCTGGGTGGCGCAGCGGTTTAGCACCTGCCTTTGGCCCAGGGCACGATCCTGGAGACCCGGGATCCAATCCCACGTCGGGCTCCCAGTGCATGGAGCCTGCTTCTCCCTCTGCCTATGTCTCTGCCTCTCTCTCTCTCTCTCTCTGTGTGTGTGTGTGTGTGTGACTTTTTTTTTTTTTGAGGAAGAAAAAGTTTTTATTAAGCACAATGTAAAACTGACATAACATTCCATTAGGATTGAACCAGGATAAATAATGCTGTTATAAAATTTACACTCTTTGCATCCATTTCAGAGGAAAATATTACATTATTAGGGCTCTTCTAGAAGGATCTTATGGAAGGATTTCAGTAAATCTTTTGTTTTTCAATAGTAAATAGCAACATATATTCTCAAACTGTGCTAAAAAGTAGTTAGAAAGGCAACTATAAAATCTATAATGGTAACAACTGCTTGGTAAACTGATATTTATTTATCATAAATAAATAAAACTGATATTTATTTATCATAAATAAATAAAAATTTTTAAAAAAAGCTTTAAAAAAAAGAATTTGTACACAGATATATCACATATGATTATGGTAAGTATAGTCCCACGATCCCACCAAACAATGCCCTTAAGAACTCACACATTATCCTGCTCATTTTTTTTAATCCCTTGTGACTCGTTTGCTGCCCGGACTGTAGCAGGTGCATAGTCAATGTTTGCTGAATGAAATTGTCTTTATTTTAAAAAACATAACAAAACAACTTTGCCAATATGTGTAAATTGTTAAGCATGCATGCTTGGAACTGCAAAAAGAAAAAAAAATGCAAATGTTGTGGTCCTCCTAGGAAGAGGCGGGCATCTAAAGCAGCAAACAGAAGGCGGTCGTACACCAGTGCCCCAGTGTGTACGTCAGACTACCCATCTGAAGATGAGAATATCCTGGGAAATTGAAGTGCACAGTCATCTTCAATGAAGAACAAAGCCTCAGATCATGTATGGGATTTGAGTGGGGAATTGGATACAGAGCGTTCTACGCTAAAGGAAAAAAAAAAAAAAAACAGAGAAAAGTCATATTTGCAGATGAGCCCAGAAACTTGGGGGGAGGGATGGTAAAGCAAACTGCCCAACCAAAGTGGACATGCATTTGGGGGTGGAACTTTTAAGTTGCTTGAACTGCTCTACATTTTTCTAGGTGTGGAAAATAGGCTGTCCTTTCTATTATTCTGTGTGGCCCCCTAACTCCAGTAGTTGAAACTATGTTTGTTGAAACATGGTCTCCCTTTGACCTTGGGTTTCTGTCTCTTGTTCAGTTTGGTCCCAGACTTTTAAAAAATTTTACAATTTCTTGTTCTTGAGTGCAGATTCTGAAAAACTGCATTGCTATTAGGGATTAGATATGAAAGGTTTCTTCTAATAGACTTTCCCTGCTATGGAATTGATTTGTTTTTTACATTGGTCTGGAAAGGGTGTAAGTATCCTCAACTTCATTAAAAGTTCATCTAAAAGCTCCTGCCTATCTATTCTGCATATAAGAACAGCTTCCATATGCCATGTAAAATAGGAGAGAAAAATAGATTAAGCAGCCCACTATGTTCACAATAGATGTACAATTTATGGTTTCTGGTGATCTTTGTTTAAAAAAATTATATTCAGCACATAGAAGCATATGCCTCTTCTTTTTCTTTTTAAGATTTTCTGTTTTTTTTTTAAATTTTACTTATTTATTCATAGAGACACACAGAGAGAGAGGCAGAGACACAGGCAGAGGGAGAAGCAGGCTCCATGCAGGGAACCGGACATGGGACTCGATCCCGGGTCTCCAGGATTACACCCCGGGCTGCAGGTGGCACTAAACCGCTGCACCACCGGGGCTGCCCGCATATGCGTCTTCTATATGTACACACACACTAACACAAAACTTGAATTTTGATATACAAGTGTATGTTAAAATGCCAAGGTAACTCAGCAGTTGCTCAATGTATAAAGTGTATACATTAGAGGCATTTGGAAAAACAGAATTCTAAAAAAGAAGGAAAATGAACGACTTCTATGATATTTACTGGGAAATTCGTGACTACGGAGTACTGAAGGCAAGTCTTGAATAGAAACAATCAGGAGGCACAAATGAAAAAATCGTCAAATGATAGAACACCGTGAAGTCCTGAAGGCGAGGGATGGAATGTAGGTGTGGCGACTTTCCTGTCTGACAGAAGAAAACACAGACATTTAGGTCATGTGGATTTATAATTTTAACAAGTCAGGGAGGCCTGGGTGGCTCAGCTGTTGAGTGTCTGCCTTCGGCTCAGGTCATGATCCCAGGGTCCTAGGATCGAGTCTTGCATCAGGGTCCGCACAGGAAGCCTGCTTCTCCCTCTGCTTGTGTCTCTGCCTTTCCCTCTGTGTCTCTCATGAATTAAAAAAATTTTTTTTCTGGAGAACATGTAACAGTTTATGATAATATCCAAAATACTGGAAAGAAACACACCCACATCCACACCAAAATGAATCTAAAATTGCGGGTCCGCCTTTAGCCTTTTGCTTCTGGAAAGAAGTGGGCATACTTCTCTGGATCCTGCCATGAGCCATGGCTGGGAATCCTGGACATTTAGGGAAACCAAGCATGGGGAGGCAGAAAGGAGCCGAGAAGTAGGCCAGCCCAGGACCTGGAGCCAAGCGGAGAGCCCAGCGTGAGTTCCTGGGGCTTTCCCTTTGCCCATACCTCCCTGACGAGGTCGTGGAGAGGCTGGCGACCTGGAAACAGCAATGGTGCCACTCGGAATGCCCCCAGAACAGCCTGATGTCTTGAGTGGGACCAGAAAGGGGCAGAATTTACGTGGTATGTAAGGGCTGCTGTGCTCCAGCAAATGCACATACACCTGCATCCCATCCCAGCTCCACAAGTAAAGGCCACCCTGCGGTGAGACACCCCCAAACCTCACCACAGTGGTGGCAGAGAGGGCTTATGGGGAGCTGGGACCTTCCCAGTGAAGGGGCCATTGAGATCCCGTGCAGACTGGCCTCCACTGGGTGGGTGGCCCTCCTCTTCCCAGCCGGGAGGGAGGAGGCCCAGCACAGAGCCAGGACTCTCATCCATGCCAGGAATGGAGACCCCACCCAAAGCGTCAGTGATAATCCCATGAGGAGCAGCAGAGAGGTGCCCCCCTCCCTGGCCGGGCATCTTGGTGGCAGTGTGGAGGGGAGCCTGAGCCCCAGCAGCAGTGCAGGTGCCACAGAGGCCAGGTGTGGAACCTGCTGTCTCCCTGCAGCCAGACAGTGACGGCGGGCGGGGGGGGCACATCCTCTGCCCCCGAAACACGACTTTAATAAGATCCACTGTCTTGGAACCTAATACCCAGGGGTTAGGGATGGTGGAGAAGAGGGTGTGACCATAAAGGTATAGCAGGAGATGGAGTCCTCTGCATCTTGGCCCTAGTGGTGGTTACAGAAATCCACACATGAGATTAAGTGACATTGCACCAATGTCCAGTTCCTGCTTTTGATACTGTGCTGTGTAGTGATTTAAGAGGTAACATTGGGAGAAAGTGAGCAAAGGGTATGTAGGACTGCTCTGGACCACCACTGCAATTTCCTGTGAATCTAAATCTAAGTTAAAAACTTTTAAAAAGTACATGCTCAATATACATAAAAAATAAAATAACAGATAGCTTATTGTTATTATATCACTAAATGTGATTAGGATAAAAATTTCCAATTATGAGAAGATTATATCCAATTTGAGAGTATATTCATGTACAAAATTGGGAATACATATGAATGTGTATGTATGCATATTAAGTTTCCGGAAGGATACACAGAAACTTTGGGCATTGGGGCTGATAACTGGGAAGAGGCTGGGAATCTGTATTTTATTTCTGCCTTTCTGTACAATTTGAGAATTTTCCCATGTGAACTGATTACTTTCATAATTGAAATGTATTACCCAAAGACCATAAAAGATGAAATGATCTTGAAAATGTATAATATTTAAAAGACTTGGTTGAAAATAATACTAAAACAAAATCGAATTCAAGCCATAGGAATCCCCATTTGGGGATAATTCTAACACAGGGTGTGTGGAACCCTTAAATATCTTTATTCCACAACGTACAGTTCCTTGGATTTTTCTTCTTTCAAATCATCCCCGGTGTGTGGTGTTTTTATGTAGCTGCATTATGGTTGTGCATTTATCTTTATCTTTGTTATTTCCATGACTGAGTGATTAGCTCAACCAAACTGCAGGACCTTGAGCATTATAAATAATATTTTACTACTGGGGAGGCAGGAGTATGTCAAGCAAAGCCCTGTAAGGACCTGAGCCTTTCCTGGGGCTGTATTCTGGTGATTGGGTCTGTGCAGTTGCTTCTACCTCCGTTTCACTCACTCTGCTGGATTTCTCCCCTTCCTTCCATTGATATTTGCTATCTCCAGGTTCCTTTCCCTGTTCATGCTACTCTATATTCATTCCACAGAGCATTTACTGAGCATCTCCTGTGTGACAGCAGCATTCTGGGCATTGAGAGCACAGCCGTGGGAGAGGAGCATCTCTGTTGGAAGGGGCAGATGTACCAGCTTGTGAACTGGGCTCCGAGGGCCACCACTCCCATGTCACCAGGTCTTGTTCCTGCCAACTGCAGCCCCATTCGGAGTAGGAGCAGGAATCCGGCAGACCAAACGTGTTGACCATTTGCTTGGGTCATTCCTTCCAGGAAGTGGGAACCACTTCCTACAGCTTCCAGGAAGCCCGTGCTTCCAGGAGCTGCCTGCTGTGCCACCCCGTGTGTTCCCCGTCGGGCAGTCCCCAAGAAGGGAGGCAGCACAGAATTATATTTTGGAACTTGCGCTCCATTTCATTGTGTGTTTATGGGGAACTGAAATAGAACAAGGGAAATAGGTTTGGGCTCCACGCTAGAGTGCTTGTCTCCTGGTTACAGCTTTAATCATCTATTAAATTGTATAAATTCTTTTCAAACATATTAATTTAACTCACCATCAGTGGATTGATGTCAGGAACTTTTTCAGTTTAAGCTGTTAGCCAAGAGCCCTCAGTGAAGTAAACAACTTAGAAATATCAAACTTTTCGCTGAGGCGGCCTTGGAAGGATTTCAAAGCTTTAGTCATTGGATGTCAGTCTTTTACTACAGCAAAAGCTGCTGCAAGAGCATCTCATGCTACGTCATTCTTCTCTCTCATGAAAATAATGTGTGGCCACAACATTTTGTTTGTAATGAACAGTGGCACGAGCTTATGCCGGACTTTGATTAACATTTTTGAGATTTTTACAGGTTTTCTTGCATTTCCAAGAGCAGTTTGAGCCATAAAAGTCCAACCTGGATAGACTATCTGCCCTTCAAGTCTTCCACCAAATTCAGTGAGAAGGCAGCCCAGGTGAGGAATAAGGAGAGAAGTGCAGGGCAGAGAGTTGGCAGGAGCACCTGCTCTTCTCATGCTGGTTTCCAGGTTGGGCGCCATGTGGATGTTCTTGTGCATGTGCTTGGGCACAGTGATTTGGGAAATCTGGAATGCATTGTGTTCAATGTGCCCACCATAGGGAGCATTTTACCTCATCCCAAAGTTAATGTCCTTATGACATAAGAAACAGTTTTGCATGAGTATGGAACAATAGTTTCAGATACGTTTCACATGCTTTGGCCATAGAGTTTCAGGCAAAAGAGAAAATACAAGTCATTTCATTAAATACTGACTGCTTTACTTCCATGAAATGAAGAATTGATTAGCATTTTTTAAGTAAGCTGTTCCGCATTCCTTTGATCACTTAGTGTCCATAAATAAAACTGATTCAGATTTAACATTCTTTCTGCATTTTTGCAAACCATATTAAAGAAAAACTTTAATGGAATGATTTAACCTAACCTAGAAATGATTTGAACACAGGAACATTAACATTGAGCAGGGACCAGGGGTACAGAAATAAGTTGTGAAGCAATGACCCAGAGTGAAAGATTAAATTTGACCAATATGGGGTATATGGGGCAGATGTAGAGTCCTGTATTTAGTAATGATTGATTTTCTCCTAATAAGTGCATCACTGTTATTCCAAAGATAATATACATTTATGAGTATAAATGACTTTATTTCATTATACTGTCTTTTTAAATCATTTTTATTCTTCTGTTTCCGGGAGACTCCTATATTGGGGCAAAGGAAGCAGTTCACCATAGAACTATCCTAATCCCAAAGCCCTTTCTCCTTAGGCCCCTGAAGGCTCATGGCAGATGTGGGGTGGCATTAGAGGTATGTGTTTGCTTAATTATCGACATGACACAGCAAAGGAGCATTTAGTCTTCCCTTGCCTGGTATGGAAAGCTTAGAACTCATCTTGGACACTTGGCTAGAGATTTGAGCTATATGGTTTTTCTGGTGGAGGCCTGGCATCTCTCAAGGTAATATAAAAATAATTGGTTTAATGATGTCCTAAGGTATTCCTCCCTCACAAATGCTTTAATGGAAGTGTGTCCATATTTCAAAATGGGGTTCACCAGAGTTGTTGATGGAAATGATCTCCTGATTGGATCCCTGTGTCTGTCCTTCATCCCTGACCCTACCCGTGTCATATACTACCTAAAAATTAACCTTCCTTTTGTAGAGGTGACAGCACAATATTTATGTATGCTTAAGGTTTAACCTGAAATATATCGAAGAGGAAGAAAGGAGTCACGCTCTCTAGCCTGGCCCAGAGATCCATGTGACACACTCAGGGCTCTGTCTGCATTATACATCTGTCTTATGAGTAAGTCAACTAGGACGAGAATGCTCCCCGAAATTCGCACTCAGTGAAATTCCCAGCATTCCATCTTACGTCTGAACTCAGATATCTCCCACCAGCTGGACCTCAGGACACGGTGCCCGTTCTCTTTGTTTCTTACTTCAAGACCCGGTGGACCTCATCAGACCGCAGAGATTTCTAAGCCACACATTGTCTTAAGATATCTATTGTGCTTTCACCTTGTATCTCAAACTCTCGGTTTATTGGTTAATAATGTATTTCCCATCTCCTCAGAAATATGAAAAGGATATTGAAGAAAATAATAGCCAGTTAATCTCTTTCTGTGATAATAATGTCAACAGTGCTGCAGAAACTGAGCGACATGTTCAGTGCCACCCCCCGCCCCCAGCCCCGAGATTCACTGTCCTGAGCCAGTGTTTCCTGAGTCGGTAAGAATATCCACTCTACTCGGTTATTCAAAAGATTTAATGATTAGAATAAAGATCCTGACAGCATGTCTCTCATATGGAATTACTGGGATCGCTCATCACCTTTGGGTTAAGACAGCGTTTCACAAACATTATCATGTCGGATTCTGAAGACAGTGTTAAGAACTGGCTAGAACAGGTGTATTTTATTTGCCTTTGTCAGTTGAGTAAATTGGAGTTCAATAATATTAAGGGCTATCTTTGGGGTGGCTCATGAGCTACTGGTATTTACTAGAACTTTAGAACTTTAACCACCCTTTGGTACCTTTGCCTATTGAATAATTGTTGAATACATAAACAACTCAGAGCAAGAAAAAGAAAGTGTGTCTTTTCATACAGAGAGATGACATGGCAAACAAATAAGCAAATCGAGTCAAATGAAGTAGCTACATTTTAATGCTAAATTTTAATGCTTTTGTTATTCAGGTAGTAAAGGTGGAACATTTGTGTTTTCATCCTAATGAAAACCAATAGTAAGTGCTCTACAAAATGTCCCAGTGACCCAGTACAGTGCAGCGTCCTTGTTGGGTAGTGCTTTTGGGATCAAGAGAGATTGGTAAGGGAAGGGACTGCCTTCCCTTTGCTAAAGGGACGTGAAAATGCCCCCCATTCTTGTTATGTCTGTAGAAAATAGACTGTAAATAGTTAATGATGGTCATGAATCCAGAGGTGAACTAATGGAAGAAGAATGAATTTATTTCTGTCTAAAAATATTGCTCCTTGTCAATTTCCTTCCTTTATAATATAATTTTTAACAAAATGCCTGACAAATAATTTAGTGACAAGTATGATTAATACTGATGCAGCTTTTAAGGAGTGGTGGACAGTATAGGAAACATTGTTTTAAATAATAACAGCCGTCTTCCTGGTGTAATGAAAACACCTAGAAAACTGAAAGACTAAGCTTGCCCTCTACTGGAATTCAGAATTACACCACTGGCAGTTTGTGGAGTGTGGAGGAACAGGATCTATGTATTTTTGCTTCGCACATTTTAAATTTAAGCCTCCTTTCACCAAATTGGTTGGTTCGCTTTAATATGTATTCTATGCATAGATACGACTGTATGAGCCAAATGCTTTCCAGGTAGAATTTCACTTCCAACACGTGATCAGGTGGTCCGCAGAGTCATCACAGCAGCGACTTCTGCTCTCTTGCTCATTTTGCAAAATAGAAGTAATCAGCTAACACATAATTAGGAGTCCTGGTAGTTTTGGATGGGTGTGAGGTGCTTAATATAACCCCAGGAATAAAATCATGCCAGAAAACCAAAATATCAGCCAACAGTTGCTATGAGCGTAGCCCTGACAGTTGAAAGGGCAAAGTGGGGTTAGGGGGTCAAGATGCTGCTCACATGCCTTTGGGAGAAGTGGCTCTCCCAGTCCGTTGGCTCTGAGCATCACTGTTCCAGCCATTGGGGAGGTGATGATACCCTGGCACCTGCTCCTGGGCCACTGCCAGTGGTGGCTGCAGGCTGGGAGACCCCAGGGGAGGTAGAGATCAGAAATGTGGATGGGCTGGCAGTCGACTTTAGGCACAGGCAAGCAAGCCTCTTATATATCCTCTCCTTCCAACTCAGCACCATCGTATCCTCCTCTTTCCATACAGTCTCCAGCAGCCACCAGCTGATGCCCACATTCTGTTGTCATGCGAACGTTGATGTCTGTACCCGTCATCGTGTACAGACTTCGGAACATGGGAAATAGAAGTTTGCCATGCTGGAGACTAATACAAATCAGCAAATCAAATATTTGCATTTGTGCCCCTGGCTCAAGGCTATTTCATATTTATTGCATTTGGCCAAAGGTTTAGAGAGAAAATGTGTGCAATGTTATCTATCAAAGCTAGAGTGAGCATTTGGGGGTGGCGGGGGGAGGAATAGCATATATATATATATATATACACACATTACCCTGCTGTTTAGACCTCAGTATCTAAACTAGCAGTTTGCTCTGATTTTAAAGCAGCCAGAGTAAAGTGGGTTTAGAAGTACAGGTGCCTCCATAAAGGACATTCTATAACTTAACCTTTTCTAGTTTTCTTTAATAGTAGAAACTGACTCGTAATCTTTACATCAAGGTGGGTTTTTTAAAAAAGATTTTATTTATTTATTCATGAGAGACACACAGAGAGAGGCAGAGACACAGGCAAAGAGAGAAGCAGGCTCCCTGCGGGGGGGGGGGGCAGTGTAGGACTCTATCCCAAGACCCCCGGATCTCACCCTGAACCAAAGGCAGATGCTCAGTGGCTGAGCCACCCAGGCATCCCTACATCAAGGTGTTTTCTTTTTTGCTTTTTGTTTTTTGTTTTTTTACATCAAGGTGTTTTATTGCAAAAATAGAATACTGGCATTTTCCCCAATTTATAGCAAAACAGTGAATTAAATTTGATAAACTGTTTGATTTTCTCTTAATACTTTTCATAAAATTTTGGCACTTGCCACTGCTTTGGTGCATGCCAGGACTCATCCCTGCTAGAATGTAGCATATCACAGTCTCAGTGAGGCAAAGTACAAGTGTAGATGGGATGCTTTAAGCTTATCAGTGTTTTTTACTCAGGTCATGAATTCCAGAGCTCTGCTAGGTGAACACATCTTAGAGTCACTCTGAATTCTATCTCAACTATTCTTAAAGTTCAAATAGGTGGTGAAAATAAACAGTGTTTGGCTTTCTCTTTGCCTTGATGCTGCTGGATAGCCCCTGATCCACCTAGAGGTCAAGCATGGCCTTGGACGTGGCCATGGACGTGTCTGTGTAGCCAGGTAGAGAGACATAGTATGGCCATCATTGTTATTATTCCAGACCACCAGGGAAGAATCTGCTGATAAACAATGAGGTCAGAAGACGGGGGTGGATAGGGTTTCTTTTAGAGGATAATCACTTCTAAGCATTGGGAGGTTAAACAGGATTCCACCTCAAGGAAAATGAGAATGTTTGAGATATTTTCTTTCCCAAAATATGGAAGTTGTCAGTTATAAATAAATGGTACATAATTTTATATCTACAAAGAAGGTGTTTTTTTATAAAAAAATCCAGGTATTCATAGTAACTATCAATTGTTGACTGTCAGCTGTGTGCCATGTGTGCTACAAAGATTAATTTAGTATTGCTACAAACCTGCAAAGTAGATTATTACCTCAAGGTTTATTTTTTTGAAAAAGGATGCTCAGACTACATAAACAGCTTGGCTGCATTTACTTGGCCAAAAAATAGAAGATGCAGGATTTTGACTCAGGTTTGTGAAATAGCCAACTTCATATTTGTGCCCCGCTATCCCTCCAGGAAATTGATTAATTTAAAACACTCTTTCTGCTCAGAATAAATAAATTTAAGCACCAATACAGAACCAGCTTTCTGCTGTCTTATTCAGTATATACAAGGCCAATGATAATCTCTCTCAATAACATGCACTTTCATAGCTCTTTGTAATTCTCATCTGATTCCACTAGCTGCGTCCCAGGTGGGTATTAACGAAGCTAGCTTTGGAAGGGAGCTACTTGGGAGAAGAAAGGCAAGAGTAATCTGGAGCTTGAAATAAATAGAGCCAGCATGTGGACCCCAAAATGACCCAGAATAGCCAAAGCAGTCTTGGAAAAGAACAAACCTGGAGGTGTCACAATCCCAGATTTCAAGGTATACTGCAAAGCTATAGTTAAAAAAAAAAAAAAAAAGTAGGGTCAATATGAAATTTCTCAAGCATGGAAGGGAGAATGACTTGACTATTTATTTATTCATTCATTCATTCATTCATTCATTCATTCATTCATGAGAGACACAGAGAGAGGGGCAGAGACACAGGCAGAGGGAGAAGCAGACTCCCTATGGGGAGCCTGATATGGGACTCAATCCTAGGACTGGGAGATCACAACCTGAGCCAAAGGCAGATGCTCAATCACTGAGCCACCCATGTGTCCCTGACTCAGCACTTTAAGCCACAGTCCTCATACTGGTCACCCTAGAAGTAAGCAAGGAGGCTCAGAAAGAAAGAGGACCAGGCATCTCACTGGGGTTCTTCCTGTCATCACAGCCCAAAAGGACACTGACTGCTGAGTTGAGTGTCCAGGATCAGAGCCGACAACCACAGCAGCCAGATGCTGGAATATGATATGTGAGCAAGCTTTTTCCTTTGAGCTCAGCCTGTGAAACCAGAGGCAAGAATCATGCCTGGAGGGTGGACAGCAAACTTGGCATTGCCCTGATCCAGGAGGGAGATGATGCCTGGTGAGGTTAGAAACTCTCTCCCTGTAAGACAAACAAGCGAGGGCTAGAAAGAGCAGGGCCCACACCTCCTCAGTGGGCTATGATTTGAGCTGCAAAGAAGACAGAAGATCCTGCAGTATAATGAAATAAAATACACCAATCATCAGATCACTGATAAAACCCAACTTCGTTGGGATCAATATGGCAGAGTGATGGAGATTACTTAAGCAAGGTGCAAAATATTTTGGAGATATGAGTTCCCACTCTATTTTTTTAAAGATTTTATTTATTCATTCATGAGAGAGACACACACACACACAGAGGCAGAGACACAGGCAGAGGGAGAAGCAGGCTCCAAGCAGGGAGCCTGATGTGGGACTTGATCCCAGGACTTGAGAATCATGCCCCAGGCTAAAGGCAGGCACCAAACTGCTGAGCCACCCAGGGATCCCCAAGTCCCCACTCTTGAAACACTTTTTATTGTATTGCTTCTACAGGGATATGTATTATTATCTCAAAAGTCAGAATATCACTTAATTTGTCACTTAATCATACTAGTAACCTCCCAGATGTTTCACAGTGAAAGACTCAATTCGCACATGACAAAGGATCTGAATAACTGAGGTGCTCTTCTTCCAGCTTTAAACCATCTTGTCTTGTTGACTGCCCACTCTGCTTCCTCACCCCCATTCAGATGCTAAGTTCACACTGCTCAAACTCATTTTTCTTGTGCTGAATGAGGCATTGAATTAAATTCTCTAAATACAAATTAAAGAGTATCTCTGTATTACCAGGAAGATTTGTGTCTTGTTAAACAATACAATGGTTTGAGTCCAATGAGTGTGCAAGAACTACTCAACCCAAATTGGTTTTGCTCATATTTTAAAATCTTTTCACATGGTGCTTATGTATTCCACACAAATGCATAAATCTTGAGGCAACTAGAGTCAGCTGAAAAAAGAAACGTTCTAAGCATTTCCTGTGAATAAAAGATATTTGAGAAAGTAGGCTGAGAAAGAATGGGAAGGAACTAAAATGAGTAGCAGTAACTGATGAGCTGATTTAACACACTGCAAGAAAGGAGTGGACTAGCAATCACTTGTCATGTTTCCCAGCCCCCCTTTCTGTGAAAAATATTTACCTCGCTAAAGAAGCTCCAAATACAAAGTAACTGTTAGTGTATGTTCTTAACTGTATCTGTTCCTGTATGATTCCTTAGTTTCATGTGTATCCACGTTTTCTTGGCTTCTGGTTGATGGCCCAGTGGGATGGACAATGAAGGATACTGGGAAAGGGAATTAATCATGAGATGCAGACAGGTGCAAGCAAGAGCTTAGTGCCTAAGCAGGGGGGTCCCTGCAAGTGAACGTCATACACAAATCTAAGTCTTCTGGTCACTACTGCAAATAAGCCCTCCAGAAAGGTTAGTCCCAGAAGTGCCACTCAACCTGACCCATCCCGAAACAAGTTAGTATTGCTTCAAGGAATATTTTATTAGTGGTTTAATTTGCATTATTTTCATTGTGCAGTGTTGTTCTTCTTTCTAATTTATCATACTTATTCTTTGCCAGTCATTTTGACTGAGAAATTGATCAATAATTATAATTTGGTATTCTTGTGGCTAATCTTATTGTCTGCCTCTAGTTTTTTTTTTTTTAATTGAAATACAGAGGTATTTTGAGAAATTTTTGTGTTTTCCATTCAGTCTTTTCCTTTGTGGTTTATGTCTGTTTACTCATGTTTGGAACTGCCTCTCTATTCTAAAATTATATACATTTTTAATCTTAATTTTCTTGTCATCCTTTAAGGACTTCATTTAAATTTTTTTTTGTTCTTTATTTATTTATTTATTATTGGAGTTTAATTTGCCAACATATAGCATAACACTCAGTGCTCATCCTGCCAAGTGCCCCCCTCAGTGCCCATCACCCAGTCACCCCAACCCCCTGTCCACCTTCCTTTCCACTACCCCTTGTTCGTTTCCCAGAGTTAGGAGTCTCTCATGTTTTGTCACCCTCACTGATATTTTCACTCATTTTCTCTCCTTTCCCCTTTATTCCCTTTCACTATTTTTTATATTCCCCAAATGAATGAGACCATATAATGTTTGTCCTTCTCTGATTGACTTATTTCACTCACATAATACCCTCCAGTTCCATCCACGTCGAGCAAACGGTGGGTATTTGTCGTTTCTAATGGCTGAGTAATATTCCATTGTATACATAAACCACATCTTCTTTATCCATTTCATCTTTCGATGGACACCAAGGCTCCTTCCACAGTTTGGCTATTGTGGACATTGCTGCTATAAATATTGGGGTGCAGGTGTCTCGACTTTTCACTGAATCTGTATCTTTGGGGTAAATCCCCAGGAGTGCAATTGCTGGGTTGTAGGGCAGATATATTTTTAACTCTCTGAGGAACCTCCACACAGTTTTCCAGAGTGGCTGCACCAGTTCACATTCCCACCAACAGTGCAAGAGGGTTCCTCTTTCTCCACATCCTCTCCAACATTTGTCATTTCCTGTCTTATTAATTTTCCCCATTCTCACTGGTGTGAGGTGGTATCTCATTGTGGTTTTGATTTGTATTTCCCTGATGGAAGGTGATGCAGAGCATTTTCTCATGTGCTTGTTGGCCATGTCTATGTCTTCCTCTGTGAAATTTCTGTTCATGTCTTTTGCCCATTTCATGATTGGATTGTTTGTTTCTTTGCTGTTAAGTTTAATAAGTTCTTTATAGATATTGGATACTAGTCCTTTATCTGATAGGTCATTTGCAAATATCTTCTCCCATTCTGTAGGTTGTCTTTTAATTTTGTTGACTGTTTCTTTTGCTATGCAGAAGCTTTTTATCTTGATTAAGTCCCAATAATTCATTTTTGCTTTTCTTTCCCTTGCTTTTATGGATGTGTCTAGCAAGAAGTTGCTGTGGCCAAGTTCAAAAAGGGTGTTGCCTGTGTTCTCCTCTAGGACTCTGATGGATTAGGACTTCATTTAAAATTTTTAAACCATCTGTGTTTTACCTGTTGGTGCAGAATGAGGAAGAGATTTACCTTAATCCCCCCCACCCCAGTTGTCACAAAACCTTTTGAAGCAATGTTTTCTTCTTTGATTGGAAATTGACTTTAATTGTAAATTATTATTTATATTTATAGGGCTATGACTCAGAGACAAATCTTAGTTCATAGATAGAAATTTAGTTCCAAAAATTGGAAGAAATTTTAGGACACATAAGGTATTCCTGTAATATCCCAACCTCCTCTAAGAATTTTTTACAGATACCATTCATTAATTCAAGTATTTCTAAGATTTTGATAGAGAGGGCCTTTTATTGAATCAAAATTGACACCCCAAACCCCACAATTCTTACTTCTTACTCCTCTAAATCAGAGGTCAACAAATTTCTTTTGTGCATATTTTAGGCTTTATGGCCTAATGGTCTTGGTGGCAAGTGCTTACTTGTTGTGCCCAAGATTGTGAATCCAAGAAACCACTGAGGAGCCGACACTGATGCAAGTACACGAGGGTTTATTAACAAGCTCGAGCTTGGGACCAAGTATACCCAACAGAGCGGAGCAGGGACTTGGACCTCGAGGTGGGTTCCAGCTGGGTTTTTATGGGCTGGTCTAGGGAACCTCCAGAAGGGGTAGAGGAATTTCTCAAGTTCTGTTTACATTCTGATATGGGGCTTTCAAGGGCATTGAGCTCTGTTCTCATTCCAATATGGGGCTTAACTGAAGTAAGGTAAAGTTCAGTATTCACAGGAGCCTGAGATGGCTGTACTTGTGCACTGAACTTAAGGTGGAATGGCCTTAATTTTCTCCGCCTCCACATACTAACATCTGTTACATAACAGAACAGCTGTGGATGGTATCTGAGTGCAGGAACGCAATTCTCTCCAACAACCTTTATTTATGGACACTTCAGTTTGAACCGTGAATAATTTTCACAAAGAAGAAGTCTCCTTCTGACTTTTTTTCAACAATATAAAAAATTAAAAAACATTCTTAGCTTGTGAGTCCTACAAAAATAGGTGGTGGGTCAGATTGGGTCTGTGGGGTGTCATCTGCCAAACTTTGTTCTATATGATAGCACTTCACATGTTTGGAGACAGTTGTAATAGACTTTCAAATAGTTTCTAGTTGGCAATAAGTATTCTTTTTTTTTTTTTCAAGAATGTAATGTTTCAAGAATATAATGTTGTATTTTCCAAAAATATAATATTTTGAATTGGCATGGGTATTAGTTCGTTGAGGTGACTTATCACACAGTTATATAAGCAACTGAAACATAAATAATAATATGAGCTCATGAGTATTGTAGAACTCAACGAAAAATGTTTAAGTATTTATGTGTAATGTAGCATTACATTTTAGTCTGAAGTTTTTGTCAGTCAAGGCATAAAGAGTAATAGAATGAGGTGCTTAACTCTTATCTTTTTTTTTATTAAAGTAGGCAATTCATCAGAAGAAAGTTTAGTACCACAAAAATTTTAAGAATTTAGTTTTGACACATAGATTCTTTTGGGAGAAGATACTTATAAATGTAATAGACAATGTATTAGAGATTTGTTTATTGTACAACTTGTTTTTTTTCCTTAAAATATGCTATATTGGAGATATTTTAATTATTAAAGTATGGATTTCAGCTGAAAAAAAAGGGTGATAAGATCTTCCTATAATATTTCCCCCATTCTTTTTTTGATGAACACATTTTAAGTTATGTTAATAGGAGTAAACAAGTGAATTCCTTTACCATGTGTAACTCTCTGTATTGTTAATAATACTTTTTGCTCTAATACCTGTTGTCTCAGCTACTGTGTATGGCTACAGACTTCTTTTGACCAGTGTATTCTATAATCTTTTATTCTATACCTTTAATCTTTCCTTGTGGTTATGTTTTAATTATGCCATTTGTTTTATTTTTTATACTGTATATTTCTCTCCTGAAATTACTCATCTCTTCACTCTTTAGAACTATTTTTTCCTTTAGGCCCTTGACCCTGTTTACAACAGCTGTGTTGGATTCATCGTGTGCTAATTCTAAGATGTTGATGATTTCAAGGTCAGTTTCTGTTGACTCCTATTCTCTTGAATATGCATGATATTTGACTATTTTATTGCATGTCTAGTAATTCTGTATTGTATACTAGACATTAGTTTGGTGCATTCTGAAACTATGGCTTTTGTTGTCTTCTGAAATGATTATTGAATTTTAGTGTGGCAGGCAATTACACTCAGGGTTGATTACCTTGAACTTATAGAAGTTTGGTTTTGTACTTTATTAGGGTGCAAGCCTCTAGATGTGGACCTTTGGGGATTGCAACCGACACCTGAGATTTTTAGCAAGTCTCTAAGTGTGGAAGTATAAATTTAAATTCTGTTTTCCAAAAAATAAAAAATAAATAAATTCTGTTTTCCTTCTGGTGAGCAATAACTGAAATCTAAGTTCAGCTTTTTCAGCCTTCTGAGTGCTGCTTTTCTACAGGGCTGTGTGGTGTCTTTTGCAGATATATGCAATTCACAATTTAGTTAATATATGTGGGGATTTATATGTAGACTCTGGCCCTTCTCTATTGTGGCTGCTTCATTTGTGAGATATTCCACCTTAATTTTCAGCTACCCTGGCATCTAAAGCCAGTAAGCCTGTTTTTTGTTTGTTTTCCTAACTGTGCTGCATCCCATGTACTGGAGAATATCAGTGGGAGAAAGCTGTATGAACCTTGATCTAATTAAGTGAGGTTCTTTCCTTCTAGGGTTATCAGCTTATCTTTACTTTTAAGAAGCCTTGAGAATCATGAAATTGTATTACTTTTAAATTTTTCCTAGAGTTAACCAGGTTAGTCTGATGTATTTCTTTACCATTATTAGAATCAGAATTATCCAAACCAATATTTAGTTCTGAACTAAATTTAGTTCATGAACTCTCTCTTGAGCTATGTTTCATAGTGTCGTTATGTCTGTCCTTTAAAGTTCTATCTTTAAAAAAAAAAAAATAAATAAAGTTCTATCTTTGCTTTTTATATTTTATTTCTATATGTTCTTTGTGGATATTTATCTAATTTGGCTTTTCAGTTTTGACTGTCTCTTATTCTCTTGTCATGCTTTCAATTATCTTTTAAAACACATTAAGTCTAGTCATTTCATTTGATAATTCCATTCTCTTTCATATCCTGGGATATGATTATATAAGGGGAGGTGTTTCTTATTATTTTAATTTATGATGGTTTATTTCTTTATGTTTATTTGAGTTTTTTATTGCATTCCCCCCCACCTTTAGAATTTTTACTGTAGGAATCCTTTCAGCATGGATATTAAAGCACATTCCTGAAGTGAAGAATCTGTTATTCTATCAAAATATGGGGGGGGGGGGCATATCCAAAATTGGATTGCCTTAAGTTAATGTTTGGCTTGATGTTTATGGGACACACAGTTAATGTGAATGGAAGCTCTAAATCCAGAGGTGTTTAGGAATCATTAGTAGAGATACACTTTTTCTTTTTTGGAATGCCATGAGAGAGAGGTTTCTTCCAGAGGTCTGTTTACTCATTTGGACATGGAAGCTTTCCTATCAGCTTTTATTTCAGGCATTTCAGACCGTGTTTTTAGGTGTATATAGGCTCTGACTTCTTTTCCTATGTTCTTGGAGAATTGTTCTCATCAGCTTATGAAACATCCTTCCTTGTGCATTGCACTGCTGTTCACTTTGTGTTCCATTTTGTCTCGTGGCAACACTGCCACGCTCCTCTTCTCCATGTTTGCATCTGCTCTTGTCTTCTTTACAGACCTTTATTTTCATCTCTCTTAAACCACTTAAATTGTCTATTTTATTGGGTGAAAAGTCAAAGTTAATTTGTTTTCCATTTACAAGAACTCCTCTGTATTTGATGGACCCATTGAGGGCCCATTGGTATGGACCCATTAGTAATTACTGGGAGTGTTAATATTTTGGACACATACCTCCTTTATTATTTTTGTGCTTCCTCCTTTTAATACTTCTCAGATGGTTATTTTTTCTCTTCTTGTATTATTATCTATTGCCCTATAACAGTATCATCATATTTAGTAGCTGAAACAATGCGTACTTATTTTTCCAGTTTTCGTGGGTCTGGGGTTCTCACAGCTTACCGGCTCTTGTGCTCAGGCTCTCTCACAGGCCCGCAGTCCACATGTCTACTGTTACCAGGGCCCTCATCCACAGCCTCACAGGAGAAGGACCCATCCCTCAATCTCACGTGGTCACTGATGACACTCTGTTCCTGGTGGGTTGTTGGACTGCTGGGCTCTGTTTCTTGCTGGTTGTCATCTGGAAACCACCTTCCTTGCAGTGCAGGCTCACAACATAGTAGCTTCTTCAAAGCCAACAGGGAGCAGATCTCCTAGGAGGCCTAGTAGCACAACCTCATCTAATGACGTCGCAAATGTGTAGTCACATACATCCGATTGCCTGAGCTGTGTTTGAGTGTTAGAAAAAAATCCCACATCCTTTGCATTCAAGGAGAAGGAATCACACAAATGCATGAATACTGGGAGCTGACCATTATGGTGACCACCTTAATGTTCTCCATGCCATTTTCTGAATTATTGTTTTCTTTGTCACTTTTTTTTAATGCTTTGGATTATATATATTTTGCCTTCCTGCTGGCACCCATATTTCCCCAACAGTGTCAAGAGCTGATCAGATGATACATTCTTTTCCCAAATAAGTCAAGGTTATTTAATTCATACTATTTACATAGGAAAAAGAATATTAGTGCAGATCTGGGGTATCAGATGTGATCAAGAGGTGCACTGACTGAAGAAAAGTTATTCACTATGGATTCCTATCTGAACCTACCCTAGGAGCAGCATACCACACATATTATCACTTACCTCTAAGTCCACATATAAACATACCTGCCCTGTACCCCTTTCTCAGAGGACCTCTGTTTGCTAATTATTGGAATAATTAATTTAAGTTCAAGTGTTAATGACTAATAATGGCATTTTATGTAATCATCCAAACCCCATTTTCAAAATAACTGAGGCCTCTGTGCCTTAATCCAAGGGAGCAAGCAATGGGAGGATTATTGACTCCTTAAGAGGATCAATCTGCTACACATAGAGTGCATTCTAAGGAAGGTGATTAGCCCCAGACAAGTCATGATATATAGAGTTGGAACTTCTTTAATTGAAAATGCCGAAACACAATTGTTTTCAAAACATCTAACCTACTTTGGACTTTCTATCACCTAATTCGTTGCCTCTCCATTTACTTTGCAAGTATAGGAAATAGCGATGAAAGTTATAATACATGCTCCAAATTAAGTCTTTTTCTGTTGCAAGGAAGATTTAAAAAAAATGGAAATGATTTGTCTCTTACAAGACCACATTTTTAGGTTACAAACTAGACCAAAGCTTTCATTAAAAACTTTAATTGTTCTCTTTTCAAACTGGTTAAGCAAAATCCTTAGTATGTAGTTTTTTAGAAAACATTGTATACATAATTCCAATTTATGCTTATTAGTATGTGTGTCCTTAGAATTCAGAAATTCCCTCTCTTTGCTTATAGGTGTGTGTACGTGTGTGTATATGAAATTGCTGGCACTAGTTGTTATAGTCAATATTTAAAGTGCTAAGCTCAACATAAAATCTAAAATTCTATCAGAAAAGAGCTATTTCTACCACTTGAAAAATGTCCTATCTGCCCAGCCCCTGCTCACAGCTCTCTAGCTGTGACTTTGGAACAAAGCCATGATTCTTCTACCGGAAAATGTTTGGGGATAGACTTTGAATGTTAAGTCATTTGGGATGATGTTTGTTTTTTTTTTTCTCTTGGTGCTAGCTAGCATCCACTGTTTGTGCAGTATTAAGACATCAGTTAAACCAAAGCGAATGCAAAGTAGATATTATAGCTAGGCTAATGCTGATACTTAGCACATAAGCACATCTCTAGAATACTTTCTTATAAAGATGTGGCCATGAAGATTTAGCAGTGTTGGATTTGCCTGGTAAAGTTCAGATCAGATCCGCACTGTACTAAACCTCACTGAGGACGATACCACATATTTGAAATCTGTGATCATTTGGATGTGGTCAAGGTAGATTGTCCTTTGTATAAATGGTGAACCGGTTCATGAAGTAATGAATTGTATGAAAATATCCTAGATTAGTTCCCAGTTAACTCCAGGGTTCTCTCTGGCTCTAAAATTATGGGGATGTGAATTTTTTGTTTTCAAGCACCATTTACATACAGATGTGCTTGTCCCACCTCATTCTAATCAGTCATTAACATATACCTGCTGAGGACAGCATGGAGACACTCTGCCAGCCTCGCTCAAGCTGTGGGTTTTTCTGGGGGTTTTCACTTTTTGTTACTTCTTCTTCCCCTCCCCCTTCTTGCTTGAAAATGACAAGATAATTTTTTGTGTGATCAGTTGAAAGAGACTCATTTGGATGGGAGTGAACTGATTAACTGTAGATGTGTGGTCATGATGTTGAGAGGAAGACAGGACACAGATGACCATCTGGGAAAGCCACGCCAGGGGGGTGGTCCTGCTGCAGCCAGGTGTGGGGGACGGTCTCTGTGTAGGGGGAGGACAGCAATGCTGGTGCTGGTGAAAGCATGGATTTCTGCAGGGTAGGTTGGCCATGGCTCAAGACTGGACACGTGCCCTCACCTCCTCCTTCCTGCCTTTCTTCCATAATTGCACCTCCATCCCTTCCTCCCCCAGCTTGCACCAAAGGCTCCAAATGACTGGGTGAGTCATGTATCGGTATTTCCAAGAAACGTATGCATCCTCTGGAAGCCCTCTCTGTGAGGACATGTCCAATGTGCTGTGTGAGGAACACATTGCACCGCTTCCATTCACAGTGATTCTCCATATGCTGCTTTGTAGACCTTGGGTTTTTTTTTTCCCTTCAGCTTTAAGCAGAAATGTTTAATGAAGATGAGATTTTTATTTCCTTTTCCGTATCCAGGAGTCGCTGAATGTGAGTGGGAAAGAACATGGCTTGATATGGTGGAGTTAATGGAGGCAGTATATAATTATCATTATCTGCGACAATTAAGGCAGTATCAGGCTGTGTTGTGACAGTTTATTGTGGTGTGTGGTGATGCAGTAAAGTGATATTTATACCCCCATGGCTGCTCTGCCATTCAGAATTTCATAACTATATAAATGCATTCCGTGGATAGAGCATATGTCTTCAGCATTTCCCTTACTGGCTGCGTCTTTAAACTGGGAATGTGGCCCACAAAAGGAGAATACATCCATAGAATAGATCAGAAAATGAAAAGTTGCACGGTGATGAATGAAATCCCCCGGTACCGTCGGGGTGTTGGAATCTGTAAGTACAGGACCTGAGGCCGGCTCTGTGTGGCTGAGGCCCAGACACACACAGGCTGGGCTGGGAAGAGAAGAGGGAGCAGGCACATAGGGAAGGGGCTCTGTTGTGGGGTGAATATATTCCCTCAAAATTCCCATGTGGAAACCCTACTTCTGAGGGCAGAGCCTTTGGGAGGTGAGTAGGATCAGATGCCTCCAAGGTGGAGCCCATGTCAATATGTTGGAGCCCAGGGAGCTCACCCCCTGCCATGTGAGGCTGCAACAAGGTGGAGAAATCTGAAGTCTGCAGCTCAGAAGCGGCCCTCCCCAGACACCAAATCTGGTGGCTCCTTCTTCTTGGACTTCCAGCCTCCAGAACGAGAAGAAATCATTTTCTCTTGTCTATAAGCTACCCAGCCCATGGTATTTTGTTACAGCAGCCTGAACAGTCTAAGACTTGACCTGACTCTTCCTCCAGTTCAGACTCTGGAAACCTATCCCAACCTTGACTCAAAGCTGGAATCAGACAAGAAGTCAGGGAGGCTAGCATCCAAGGGAGCCCAGTGAGGCTGATGATCAGATGTCAGTGACAGGGGTGAAGAACCATGGGTTCCACAGGAGATGGCCTTCTAGACCATGGCATGCAGGAGAACGTGAGACACAAGAGGTAAAATCGGCGTTCTGAGCTGCATGGGGTAGAAACTCCAGGGCCACAGGATATTGGAGTTGTGTCTCTGCCGTTGACAAGTGGGGCCACCCTGATTCCTGTCCCCACCAGGGAGACATGCTGGCCCCCGGTGATAGGGCTATTCTAGCGTTAAGCTGGCTAGGTATGAAAGCTGGCAGGGCATATGTGTTCCATAGTTACCACTATGTCAGCGTTGCTGTTGGTATTGTCATTGTCATCATACAAGTCAGTATTGTTATTCCAGGACAACGAGGTTTGCACCGTCTTCTGCAGTATATTTGGATTTTTAGAAGTGGACCACTGGCTCAGTCTTAAGGAGTGACTCACAGAAAACCAAATTTCAAGGACTTTGGCGTTTGGAGGAATCTCCACCACATTGGGGGATGTGGGGCTGTCCAAGGACCCCCTCTTCCCCTCCTACTACCTCTTCACTCTCCTCCACCCTCTCCGTGTCCCAGGAGGCTGACGTGCATGGATGGCATCCTTGCCCTGTGGCTTCTCATGGGGTTGGGCTGAAGGAAGGTACTGACAGGAGGTGGAGGGCAGGGGAACCAGGGCAGAAGACTTTTCCCCATACCCTCCCACCAATTCCCTGAGGACTAGCTCCCCAGCTACTAGCACTGTGCTTGGGTGGCTTTCCTAATCTTGCCTACACCTTTAAAAGCTTTGTCTCTTTTCTGGTGAGAGTGTGCCTTCTGCTTCCTGCAGTAGGTGCAGCTTTGATCCTTGAAACCACATCCTGTCATTGTTTCACTGGCTTCCAAGCCATTGGGGTGATATTCCACTTCATTCTCTTCTTTCCTCATCACCAGAGACAGCTGACAGATTAACCTTTGGCATTTGGATACTCAGACACACCCCTAATATACAAAGGAAGGGAAGAGAAATTAATGTGCTGTGCCTACGTATCCCTGTTTAATTATGGAGAATATGTTAATTTTTAAAAGCATTGCTGAGATGCTTAGTAAAGTAGCAGGTGTTACGAAATTGCATTTTTATTATCCTTCCCCGTATCAGACATGGAAATTATGGTCTCTCCCGCAATTTCACCACTTGCTAAATGTTCCTCGTCAGTTATCACAGATAAATGCTTCTTTTTAAATCATATGTAGACAATTAGAAAGTTTTAGGCTAATTAATTTTCTATATTAGAAGAAAATATTTTATATAAATTAAAGGCAGTGGGATTAATGAGTTGCTGTGATAGGACTACTTTTTTTTTATTGAATTCTTCAAGATAGGCAGATGGCATAACCCAAAGGACAATTTGGTGGTAGCGGTTCTTTAGAGGAAAAGCTCTAAAAGGAAGCAGTTTTTTTCCCTACACACAGAACAGTTCTAACATCAAATGTAGGGAAAGGGGTACTTTCCACAGCAACCAATTCTTTCAAAGTCTGGATATGAGCAAGGTGTCCTACCACTCAATTCAGCTGGAGTCAGTGCAGACCCCACCAGTGAAGGGCTCAGTCCCATAAGTCCTTGCTCCCACAACAGACACCAGTTGCAAATCCCTAGGCTAGCCATATGTACTTCTCTCCAACTTGATCACAAATTGAGGGACTGTGACCCCCTTCTCAGGCTCAGTGATATAATGTATTGCCTCGGAGAATTCAGTGAAATACTTTACTTACATTTACTCATTTCTTATAAAGGATATAATAGAGGATACAAATGGACAGCCAGATGAAGGGCTGCGTAGGGTAAGGTTTGGGGGAAGGACAATGGCTTCCATGCCACCCTCCCTGGACCTCCATGTATTCATCACCTTGGAGACTCTCCAAACCCCTATGGCCAGAGCTTTTTTTTTTTTTTTTTTAAGATTTTATTTATTTATTCATGAGAAACAGAGAGAGAGAGGCAGAGACACAGGCAGAGGGAGAAGCAGGCTCCATGCAGTAGCCTGACGTGGAACTTGATCCCGGGTCTCCAGGATCATACCCTGGGCTGAAGACGGCGCTAAACTGCTGAGCCACCGAGGCTGCCCTGGCCAGAGCTTTTTATGGAGTCCAATAATCAATAATGATTATTTTTAAATTGTGGCATAATTGACCTACAGCATGATGTTTCAGGTGTACAACACAATGACAAATATTTGTAGATATTTCAAAATGATCGCCCCCATAGGTTCAGTTAACATTCGTCACCATATACAGTTAGAGAATTTTTTCTGTATGTTGAGAACTTTTAATATTTATTCTCTTAGCAACTTTCAAACATGCAATCCAGTATTATCATTTATAGCTGCCATGCTTTACATTGTATCCCCATGACTTATTTATCTTGTACCTGGAAGTTCGTACCTTATGACTCTCTTCAGCCATTCTACCCACTTCTGATCCCCTACTTCTGCAACATCCAATCTGTTCTCTGTATCTTTGAACTTTTTAAAAATTTTTATGTTTTTAAGATTCCACATATAAGATCATACAGTGTTTGTCTTTCTCTGATTTATTTTCTTTAGCATTCTTTATCCATTCATCTTTCAGTGGACGTTTTGGTTGTTTCTATATCTTGGCTATTGTGAATAATGCTGCAGGGGTAAGGGGTGTGAGTATATTTTCCAGTTAGTGGTTCTGTTTTCTTTGGGTAAGTACCCAGAAGTGGAATTCCTGGATCATATGGTAGTTCTATCTTTAATTTTTTGAGGAACTTTCATACTATTTTTCATAGCAGCTGTACCAATTTACATTCCCATCAGTGGTGTGTTAGGGTCCCGTTTTCTCCACATCTTTGCCAGTACTCGTTCACTTGTTACTTCTTATCTTTTCAATAATGCCTTGGTAGCAGGTGTAAGGTAATATTCTCATTGTGATTTTGATTTGCATTTCCCTAATGATTAGGGATGTTGAACACCTTTTCATGTAGTTGTGGGCCATATGTCTTCTTACGAAAACGTCTATTCAGAGCCTCTCAAATACATAAAGTATTTTTTAAAAAAGATCGTTTTGGCTATTTGGGTCCACTGCAGTTCCAGCAAAATTTAAAATTTGTTGTCTTTCTATAGAAGAATGCCATTGAGATTTTGATAGGGATTGCATTGAATACACATGTTGCTTGGAGAGTGTGGACAGTTTAATAATATTAATTCTCCCAGTGGAACCCATGAGTGTGGAATATTTTTCCATTTCTTTATGTCTTCTTCAGTTTCTTTTATCATTGTCATAGTTTTCAGTGTATAACTCTTGTACCTCCTTGGTTAAATTTATTCCTATTTTATTCTTTTTGATGAGATTGTAAGTGGGATTGTATTTTTAATTTCTTTTTGCTAGTTCAATGTTGGTATGTAGAAATGCAACATATTTCTGTATATTAATTTTGTATTTGCAAACTTAATGATTTAATTTTTTTAGGTTCTAACAGTTTTTTGGTAGAATCTCTAGGGTTTTCTATATATAGTATGATGTCATCTGCAAATAGTAAGTTTTATTTCTTCCTTTTCAATTTGGATGCATTTTATTTCTTTTTCTTCTCTAATTACTGTGGCTTGGACTTCAAAACCATGTTGAGTAAAAGCGGCAAGAGAGCGCATCTTGGTTTCGATTCTGATCTTATAGGAAAAGCTTTCTTCTTTTCACCATTGAGTATGATGTTAGCTATGGTGTTGTCATATGTGACCTTTATTATGTTGAGGTACATTATCTCCATTCACACTTTGTTGAGAGTCATTCATTTTGGACTTGAGAAATACAGGGAAAGAGAAAGATGAAAAGAAGGGGCAGAAAAATTACTTAAAAATAGGATGGGGTTAATAGATGCAGTTGGGAAAGATGAAATAAAATTCTGAAATAAACAAGAATGAAACTAGACCACTCTCTTTCACCAAACACAAAGATAAACTCAAAATGGATGTAAGATCTAAATGTGAGACAAGATTCCATCAAAATCCTAGAGGAGAACACAGGCAACACCCTTTTTGAACTCGGCCACAGTAACTTCTTGCAAGATACATCCACTAAGGCAAAAGAAACAAAAGCAAAAATGAACTATTGGGACTTCATCAAGATAAGAAGCTTTTGCACAGCAAAGGATACAGTCAACAAAACTCAAAGACAACCTACAGAATGGGAGAAGATATTTGCAAATGACCTATCAGATAAAGGGCTAGTTTCCAAGATCTATAAAGAACTTATTAAACTCAACACCAAAGAAACAAACAATCCAATTATGAAATGGGCAAAAGACATGGAGAGAAATCTCACAGAGGAAGACATAGACGTGGCCAACACGCACATGAGAAAATGCTCTGCATCACTTGCCATCAGGGAAATACAAATCAAAACCACAATGAGATCCCACCTCACACCAGTGAGAATGGGGAAAATTAACCAGGCAGGAAACAACAAATGTTGGAGAGGATGCGGAGAAAAGGGAAGCCTCTTACACTGTTGGTGGGAATGTGAATTGGTTCCCTGTGACCTTTATTATGTTGAGGTACATTATCTCCATTCACACTTTGTTGAGAGACCTGCCCTACGACCCAGCAATTGCACTGTTGGGGATTTACCCCAAAGATTCAGATGCAATGAAACACCGGGACACCTGCACCCCGATGTTTCTAGCAGCAATGTCCACAATAGTCAAACTGTGGAAGGAGCCTCGGTGTCCATCGAAAGATGAATGGATAAAGAAGATGTGGTTTATGGATACAATGGAATATTCCTCAGCCATTAGAAACGACAAATACCCACCATTTGCTTCAATGTGGATGGAACTGGAGGGTATTATGCTGAGTGAAGTAAGTCAATCGGAGAAGGACAAACAGTGTATGTTCTCATTCATTTGGGGAATATAAATAATAGTGAAAGGGAATATAAGGGAAGGGAGAAGAAATGTGTGGGGAATATCAGAAAGGGAGGCAGAACATAAAGATTCCTAACTCTGGGAAATGAATTAGGGGTGGTGGAGGGGGAGGAGGGCGGGGGGTGGGGGTGAATGGGTGACGGGCACTGAGGGGGACACTTGACGGGATGAGCACTGGGTGTTATTCTGTATGTTGGTTAATTGAACACCAATAAAAATTAATTTATTAAAAAAAAGAAATAAACAAGACAGGAGAAAGAAGAAAGAAAGAAAGGAAAGAAAGAAAGAAAGAAAGAAAGAAAGAAAGAAAGAAAGAAAGAAAGAAAGAAAGAATCAGGAGGGAGTGAGGGAGGAAGGAAATGCCTCTACCTTTTTTTTTTTTAATTTTTATTTATTTATGATAGTCGCACAGAGAGAGAGAATGAGAGAGGCAGAGACACAGGCAGAGGGAGAAGCAGGCTCCATGCACCAGGACCCCGACGTGGGACTCGATCCCGAGTCTCCAGGATCGCGCCCTGGACCAAAGGCAGGCGCCAAACCGCTGCACCACCCAGGGATCCCGAAATGCCTCTACCTTTAACAACTCTTGCTGACCTGCTGAAGCTGAGAGAATACAAAAAGGCTGTGATCACTTGCTCATAGCCTTGGCATTAATGTTGCATCTGATACGGGTTCTACTCCATCATCTCAACTCTACATTTCTGATTATGTGTCTGTCATCTTTCACAACAACCACTGACATGTCAAGTGTTACCTTCACTTCAGTCAGAGTGGGCTGACCTCACAAACCCAGGACTTCTCAACTTTAAGTCTGGGGTTTTATCTTGTTTTGTTTTTACAAGTTATACCTAAATAATGCCTAAAATGTTTTCTCTTAGGCTTTTTCCCCCCTAACTGTAATTATAATTACAAACTCAGGCTATGCTTATACTTGCAAAGGAAAACAAGCTAGCTTTGGTGGCCTTAACATTGTTTTATATATTTTAGGTTTCTCCAAATATCCTAGCAAGTCATAAGTCAGTATTAATGCATTAGAACTATTTGAAATATATTTATAAAACTTACACAATTAAAGAAGTTGAAAGCTAAACAACAAATGAGTAACATGCTACTTAAAATACTTATCCTCAAGAGTCAATGTTCTTAATGTTAAAAAATACAAATTAATATGAGAAAAAAATAAATAGCTGGACTGGGGGAAAACGAGTAAATATGATGAGTAAACAACTCATAGAAAAATACATATATAAGAAGAGGAGTTTATCTTAATAATAGTTAAGTAAGATTTTACCTCAAATGTTTTACTTCTACTTAAAACAAAGTTTTGTTAGCCAATCTTTTAACACAACTGGCATTTCATATTTTATTATATAGCTATTCCCATATGCGATTGCCTTTTATTTCCAATTTTTGTCTCTAAGTTAAAACTTAAAAACCTTCTAAGTGCAGAATCTTCCTAGGCTTTTCTTTTTCTTCACTCGTAGTCTTTTTAAAAATGATTTTAATGAGATAATTTTTGTACCAGAAAATCCACCCTTTTGAAATGTACAACTCAGTAACTTTTAGTATGTTTACTGGATTGTGCAACCATCACCTTAATCTTAGAGTATTTCATCACTCCAGAAAGAGTCTTTATATCCATTTGCAATGACTCTGGATCCATGGTCACCACAACCCTTCCCCTCCAACACACCTTTCATATCCAGTCCAGTAACCACCTCTCCCTGTCTGTAGACTTCCCTATTTTAGATCTTTCATGTGAATGGAATCATACAATATGTCGTCTTTTGTGCCTGGCTTTTTTCACTTAGCATAAAATGCTTATACGATTCCTTTCTGCTGTAATATGAATCAGTACTTAATTCCTTTTCTGTCTGAATAATATTACACTGTATAGAAACGTGCCATTTCCTTTATCCATTAATTAGTTGATGGACTTTGTGGTTTTTCTCTCATACTATAAATAATGCTGCTCTGAACATTTATGTGTAAGTTTTTGTGGACATAAGTTTTCACTCCTCTTGAGTATATACCGAGTTGGAACTGGTGGGTCAAATGGTAACTCTATATCTGACATTTTGAGGAACTGCCAGATTGTTTTCCATAGCAGTGGCGCCATTTTACATTCCCACCAGTAATATACAGGCCTTCCAATTTCTCCACATTCTTACCAACACTTACCATCTGACATTTTTATTGTAGTAATTTTTGTGGGCATGAAATGGCAATTCATTGTATGGCTTTGAGTTAATATTATTTTTGTTGAAAAATGAAACAGTCAAACTTATTTTTAAATGTATCTGCCTGTGGCATTTTTAGCAGGGAAGAAATAATGTGTGTTGTATATATGCTTCTGCCAGAGATCTGCAATGAGACTTGAAACTCCAAAACATGCAGGACTGACTTTCCTTGATGACTGAGACAGATGTCAGCTTACAATTTTTCGGGTTTTCATTTCTTTTTGGACATGTATAATCTCAGGCTCAGTGAAAAGAATCCTGTCAGGAGTCAAGAGATCTGTGTGTTCTCAGATCTGTAACTGGCTGCAAGATCTTATAAGCAAATCAAAACCCCTCTCTTTGCCCTAAATATACTTTCTGTGCCCATTACTCAGTTCTTAAGTGTTAGGCCATTTCTCTTCCACAGGAATTCTAAAATATAGTCTGCTCTGCTGGTTCCACAAAATAGATGTTACGTAAAGGAATTTCACGTTGCCTAAGGATAATAGGATTCTCATACATTTAACTGCTTTTATTTTCCAATCATTTGCTCATCTACAAAGCTGCTTTATACAGATATTCTTAACATATAACAGAACTCTCAATAGTTTAAAACTTTTTACTCTTGCTCCATAAGGTATTTAATGCCAACAAAATACTGCACGAGTCACGAGGTCTTAACTATAATTGTGTAAGGAGTCAGTATTAGCTGAGGGGTTGAAATGTGGGAGGGGGACTTGGTCTAGAATGTTGGGGAAGTGTGGCATGACAACAGATGGAAAATGCAGGTTCTCTATCCTCTATTCCTCCAGTCATCATTGAGGGGTATACAGTAGAACACAAGCATTATCGTTCAGAGACAAGTGTGAGGAGGAAAAAGAGACTCTGAACTCTGTATTTTACTCCATTCAAGTCTATGACCTGACATAGAAGACCACCATGGCCTATCTAATATAAAGGATGGGGTCAGAATTTTTTTTTTCCTGAGAAGTTTGTGATTTCAGTGGATCCAGTAAATAACTGTTGAATTAAGCAAGGCCAGAGATAGAGGTTAACTTAAATAATTTCCTTGACACTTGGTCTATTTTGGCAAAGTGAAACATTGCCAGAGATAAAGGTCTTCTAATTAAATTTGGAGGGTTGTTTATCGATATGCTTGGGGTTTCTCAGATATCTTTTCCATCAATAGAGTAATGGAACCAAGTTGAAAAAAAAGATTTATTTAAAAATTGTGTGATGTCAGCTCTTCGTTGAGAGTGCAGTGTAAGAGAGACAGGGGCATAGATGCTCCCTCATTCCTTGTTATTTGTTCTAGAAACATGTAGTGAACACCTGCTTTTTAAAATTAAGATGTATTTATTTTAGAGAGAGAAAGAGAGTGCACAGTGGCGGAGAGAGGAGAGTGGGAAGCAGACTCCCTGCTGCGTGCAGAGCCTGACCACGCAGAGCTGGATGCAGGGCTGGGTCTCATGACCCTGAGATCATGACCTGAGCGGAGACCAAGAGTCAGATGATTAATAGACTGAGCCACTCAGGTGCCCCCTTGAACACCTGCCCTTTATCAGTCACAGTTTGAGAGCAAGAGGATGCAAAGAAAAGTGTGACATAAGACACCCTGAATGTGGTACTGAGAGGCAGACATGTAAATGGAGACCTGTGATAAGTTGTAACTGCTATTCGAGCTATCAGCAAGAGAGGTGGTTAAGTGGCCAACGTAGCAATTTTAGTGTTATCTTATCACTGGGTTGATACGATGTGTAGTTTCTGCACCTTGGTAACGTGCCAATGCATGGTTGTGAAGGAACAGGTGGGAAATGTGTCAGGTGTGAGATGAGGTGACGTCGGACCTGCCAGTTTTCGAAGGTTGTTCCACAAATGACACTTCTCTCTTCCAAACTACTTGCCACAATGTCCACATCCTTACTGTTCCTACTCAAAATTTGGGCAGGATTTCTGCATTGCCTTGCTGCTTTGCCTTTATAGGGCACCTTAGAGGAGGCTCATCCTGGACCTGGCAGTGTCATTCTCCGCTCGAGGACCTGGGCCTCGGCACCACAGTTCCCAAGAGCAGTGGTTCATGTGGCTTTCATGGCTGGTCTAAAAGTGTCTCTCCACCTGCATCCCCATCATCCACCCCTGCTTCCATGTGTTGGCTTTCTGAACTACTCATGCAGGTCTTCTGCTGGTGCTCCCTTCCCTTGATCCCAGGTCCCTGATGTCTACCTTTATATTGCTCGTTTGAGAAATATTTCAGCAGTCCCCTCTAGTTTTATTTTTCCCTGGTATTTGCCCAAACACCCCAAAAGCCCTATATTTTATATCCCTTTATAAAAAAGATTTTATTCATTTATTTGAGAGAGCGAGAAGGAGCAGGGGACAGAAGGAGTGGGAGAGGCAGACTCCTGGCTCAGCAGGGAGCCCTATGCAGGACTTGATCCCAGGACCCTGGATCGTGACCTGAGCCAAAGGCAGACGCTTAACCAGTTGGGCCACCCTGGGGCCCCTGTATTTTATATATATATAATATATATATATATATTTAATATGTATATATTTAGTATATATTTAAAGATTTTATTTACTCATGAGAGACACAGAGAGGCAGAGACACAGGCAGAGGGAGAAGCAGGCTCCATGCAGGGAGCCCAATATGGGACTTGATCCCAGGACCCTGGGATGATGACCTGAACCAAAGGCAGATGCTCGACCACTGAGCGTCCCAGGTGCCTCTATTCTTATATTCTTATTTTATATTCTTTTATATTCTAATTAAATTTGGAGGGTTGCTTATGGATATGCTTGGGATTTCTCAGATATCTTTTCCATCATACTTGTATTCTTAATATTGTTTTGTCAATATTGTTAATTTTGATGTCTCCCACCAGATGCTGTAAAGATTTTGAAGACAAGGACTATTTCCTGTAATAAAATCAGTGTGCTTGGTATATCATTAGTGTTGCTACATACCTTCAGTTACTTTTTAATTCCTAAATGCTTTCTCGAATCCATTGTTACAACTTTTTTTGTGTGTGTAAAATTAATACTGACAGATCTTTTTTTCCCCCCAGAATATTCCTTCCTGAAAATTAAAGGGTAAATCAAATTATATAGAATGAATGATATTTTTAATGCAGTAGGAAAGCTCATATTATAAAGAACACCAGCAATGACTTAATCTGTGAGTAAAAGAGCAGCTTGTGATAATCATAGTCACTCCCTTTTCCCTTGTACTAGGCTGGTTAATTTTATTAGTCAACAACTGGGCCACAAGGAGCATAGTTATTTGGTCAAACATTATTCTGGGTGTTTCTGGATAAGATTACCATTGGGAGTCAGTAGATTGAGTAAAGCAAATTACTTTCCTTGATGTGGGGGCGGGGGGCTCATGCAGGTAGCTGAAGGCCTGAATAGAACCAAAAAAGCTGATTAAGGGAGCATTCCTTTTTTCCTGACTGCTTTGAGCTTGGACATCAGTTTTTTCCTGTCTTTGGACTCAGATGGAAACATCAATTCCTCTTGAGCTTTTTTTTTTTTTAAGATTTTATTTATTTATTCATGAGAGATACAGAGACAGAGGCAGAGACACAGGCAGAGGGAGAAGCAGGCTCCCTGCGGGGAGTCTGATGTGGGACTGGATCCCAGGACCCCGGGGTCACGACCTGAACCAAAGGCAGACGCCCAACCACTGAGCCACTCAGGTGCCCCTCTTCTTGAGTCTTGAGTCTGTTGACTTGTGGACTGGAACTTACACCATTTGTTCTCCTGGGACTGCAGATCTTGGGACATATCAATTCATGTGACACGATTCATGTGAGCCAATTCCTTAATACACATTTATGTGTATATGTGTACACATCCTATTGCTTCTGTCTCTTTATTCGTCTGGAGCCAGACTAATAAAGCTGCCACGGCTTCCACTTTCATACACTGGGGATTTCACATGTTGGGTTTCCTGATGGGGGAATTCACCTGGGTGCAGTCAAACCTCTTGTAAAAAGTAACAAGAAAAGAACACTGATCACACGACATGACGAATCTGTTCTGTTGTATTACCTGATGTCAATTGTGATAATGAGTATTTTGCTGAAGTCTCAACTTAAAGCTACTTTAATCAAAGCAGTCGCTAATGCAAACTATATGTGAATTAAGAATGAAACAGAAAGGGGATCCCTGGGTGGCGCAGCGGTTTGGCACCTGCCTTTGGCCCAGGGCGCGATCCTGGAGACCAGGGATCGAGTCCCACATTGGGCTCCCGGTGCAGGGAGCCTGCTTCTCCCTATGTCTCTGCCTCTCTCTCTCCCTCTCTGTGTGACTATCATAAATAATAAATTAAAAAAAAAAGAATGAAGCAGAAAGATGGACGAATCCAGTGGCTGCACTTAGCAGGTTTGGAGAGAGCCTGCCAGGGTTACATGGATGTCCATGAATCAGCTGTAAGCAAAGGTAAATGGGATGTGGTAATTATGAAATACGGCAGGTCTATCTTCTGTAACCTAACAGAAATGTCATGATGAAAATGGGATAAGCGTGCTCTTCTAGTAGAGTGGAAAGGAAGCAGGAAATAAACTACAGAAAGTGAAGCTACGAGCCAATGTTGGGAGAGAGGTCAGGCCACCTCAAGTATTCCCTCATATAATTTTTTCATAAAATTATTACCTGAAACTATTATGACAATGAGAATCTTCCTATTTTAAGCATTTTTTCCCTTACACTCTTGGCTTCTTTCCTTCTTCAAAATCCTTTATCTGCCCAGCTTTCCACAAGTCAACGGCTCAAGGCAGATGAGTTGCAAAGAGTGAATAATCGCTACGGGTTACTCAGCGTTGCTTTGCTCTTTTATTTTGTACAGCGCTCCCCCTTAATGCCTGCTTTTAGCTCCAGTCATTTCCATGGGCCTCTCTGCCAGAGGCAGGGTTCGGATAGGACGCAGGTGCCCCACATAAGTGATTTTGGCTGACAGTTTGGTGGGTTCTGGGAAGACGTTCAGTCTGCTTCTAGATTTATTATTAACTTAAAATTTTATCCATGTTTTTCCACTTCCCATTTCCAGAGATAACTTCAAGGAAGTTAAAACAATGGCAGTTTAAAAATATTTTGGGGGGCAGCCCGGGTGGCTCAGCAGTTTGGTGCTGCCTTCAGCCCAGGGTGTGGTCCTGGAGTCCCAGGATCAAGTCCCGCGTTGGGCTCCCTGCATGGAGCCTGCTTCTCCCTCTGCCTCTCTCTCTGTGTCTTCATGAATAAGTAAATAAAATCTTAAAAAAAATTTTTTTTGTCCTGTTCTCTTGGTTTTCCTTCCCTTACTCCAGCATGTGGTGTTGGGCCAGGAAAAGGCAGGTGGTAGGGGAACAGTCCCAGCTGGCCAGTTCTCATTGAGAAAGAGGGAAGAAGGTTTCACATGAAAGAATGCCGCCTCACGGGAAGAGAAGGAGCCAGCTTTTTTTTTTTTTTTTAAGATTTTATTTATTCATTCATGAGAGACACAGAGGGAGAGGCAGAGACACAGGCAGAGAGAGAAGCAGGCTCCAAGCAGGGAGCCTGACGTAGGACTTGATCTCGGGCCTCCAGGATCAGGCCCTGGGCCAAAGGCAGGCGCCAAACCGCTGAGCCGCCCAGGGATCCCATGGGAGCCAACTTAATGTCGCTTCAAACCTGTTTAGGTTGGTGGTAATTTTTGTCAAAGGTGGGCTGGGTGTAGTGTAAAGTTCAGTAGTACTAAGATCCGTGTGGGTGTTCATTTCTGGAGAAAAGCTGTCATTAAGAATCCTGACACAGAAGGTGAGTGCTTCTTAAACCCACAGGCTAGAATGTTCTTTTGCCTTCCACGTTCCTGGCAAACACCAACCCACGTTCTTTAAAAGCTCTTTCCAAGCATTCAGCTTTGGTTCGCCTATTTCTTCCACCTCATTCTTAAGCCGAATCATCAGTAATAGGTGGTTTCCACGGGTAAACCAACTGCTTGTGTGTGTGCTTATCTATACACTATGTATAACGTCTACTAAGTGCATGCTTGAAAGCATTGTGGGTGACTTACATACAATTAAATTCCAACTGAGCTGTTGGAGTAGCTCAGAGTTTTCTGCCTCACTGTGGGCTCAAAACTGGCATCTTATTCATTCCTAAACGTGATTTGTGTGTGTGTGTGTGTGTGTGAATGTGAAAAAAAAAAAGGAAGAGCTTCTCGGACCCCTCCCAGCCTCTCACCGTTGCCACGGCCCCTAGGCGAGGGCGCGCACCGCCCCCACGTGTGCTCAGGCCTGATGCTCCCACGTCCTTGCGGGCAGCTCCAGACCCGGCGTGGAGCGCCCTGGCTCCGCGGAGGAACGCGGCGGGGGGGGGCACCTCCTCTGTCCGTCCTCGGCAGCGGCCTCCGGGGTCAGCCCTTGAATTCGACCCCCTCCGCGTGCGCGCTCTCGGGAGCGCGCGTCCGCGTCGGCCCGGGCCGAGCCCCAGTGGCGAGGGATTCGTTTGGGCAGCGCCCGGGGGTGGGCGTGGGGCCCAGGGCGCGTCCCGGGCAAGCAGGCTCTCGAGGAGGAGGAAGGGGGGGGCTGTGGGCGCGGGCAGGCCCGGGGCGCCGCGCTGGCTGCGGGAGGCCGAAGGGGTCGGGCGCGAAGCACGGAGCCGCCCGAGGGGCCGCGCGGGGCGGAGGCCCGGGGCCAGGTGTGCAGCCGGCGCGGGCAGCGGCCCTGCGGGGCGAGGCGTCCGGTGCCAGGGAGCGCGGCGGCGGCGCATTCGGACGCAGACCCGGGGCGCAGCCATGGCGACGCACCGCGTGTCCCCTCGTAACTCGCGCCAACATGATTTATCAGCGGCCGCCCGCAGCCCGCCCTCCGCTCGCCCCTCCGCTTCGCCGCGCCGGCGGCCTCCCGGCTCGGCCTCCCGGCTCTGCCCTGCGGCCGCGGCGGCTCTCGCGGGCGGCGGGGGGCGGGGGGCGGGGGGCGGGCGGCGGCGGCGGCACCCGCGGAAACCACCTGCGCACGTTAGTGGCGGCGAGCGTGCCGGCCGCGCGCACCCCGGCCCCGCGGGAGGGGGCGTCGCCCCGAGGGGCCCCGGCTCTCCCCAGACAGTGCGGGTCCGCGTCGCCGGGCCGCCGCCCGGGGCTGGCGGGTGCAGCCCGGTCCTGGCGGGGCCGCCGGTGTGAGCGCGCGCACACACACACACACACACACACACACACACACACACACGCGCGCGCCCGCCCGCCCCTGGCGTCGCCGCCGCCCGCCGGGCCCCCGCCCTCAGGGACAAGTGCGGCCACCGGCGCGGCGCGCTGCCTGCGGGAGGAGCCCCGGGCCGCCGCCCGCCGGGGTCCCCGGTGCGCCCCTCGGGTCCGCGCCGCTGTCGCTGGCGGAGCGCCGACGCCGACCGCCGGACACGCACGCTGCCGGGGCCCGCCCCCCGCCCCCCCCGCCGCCCCCCGCCCGCTCCGGCTCCGGCTCCGGCGCCCGCGCCCGCTCCGGCTCCCGCGCCCGCTGCGCTCCGCTCCGCTCCGCTCGCAGCCCGCCCTCCTCCCGGCCCCGGCCCCGGCCCCCGCCCCCCGCCCCCGGCTTTTGTCGCGAGCCCGGCAACCCGCACGCCCTCCGCTCCGGCGTTTCCCGCCCCTCCCGCGGTGGCCAAAAGAGTTGATCGCTATTGTGATCCGCCCGGGAGAGGCGGGGCGGGCGGGGGAGCCGGAGCCCCGGCCCCCGGCAGGTCGGGGTTCCGCCCGGGCAGCTCCACCCTCCGGCGGCCGCCGGCGCAGCCTGTCCTCCCCGCCGGGACGATGGATTAAGTTACTCTTCGCGGGGCCACAAGTCGGTGCAGACTTCGGGAGAGATGAAGGAAAAGGCGATGATCAAGACTGCGAAGATGCAGGGCAACGTGATGGTGAGTGCGGCGGGCGAGGCGCGCGGTGGGCAGCGCCCGCGGGAGGAGCTGCGGGGGGCGGGCCCCGAGCCGCCGGGCCCACCGCGACCCCCGCCCGGGGCCGCCGCCCGCTCGCGCCGCGCAACTTTGCGGTGTCGCCGTCCTCTCCCGCGGGCGCGGGGCGCGGGGCGCGGGGCGCGGGGCGGCTGCGCCAGGCGGGGAAGGGGCGGCGGCCCGGGGAGGGGGCCCGCGCGGAGCCCGAGACCTGTTGGGGTCAGCGAGCCGCGCGCACAGTCGGGGCGGCGCCGCCCGCTCTGCCCGCCCCGCCCCCTCCCCCCCCCGGGGCTGCCGGTGCCCCCCGCGGTGACCCCGGGCTGCGGGCGGCGGGCGGCGGGGCTGCGGGGCTGCGCGAGCGGGCACAACTCTGCCGACTCGAGGACCCCGGCGAGCCCCCCGCGGGGCTCCCTCCGCCCCGGGCCTGCGGCCGAGGGGTCCGCGCGCCCGCACCTCCGGCGAGGCGAGGCGAGGACGCGGAGGTTGCCATCTTGTTCCTGCAAGTGTGTGTGCGTGTGTGTGTGTGTGTGTGTGTGTGTGTGTGCGCGCGCGCATTTATTTGGGAGACGTTTTAACCCCTTCCGTGTGGGTGCGGGATGGCTAGGAGAGGCTCTCGGGCTTCCTAGGACTCGCTGGTACTTTTTTTTTCGGTGAGGGGGACCGCGAGGTGGGGACCGGCGTGTTACTTTTGAGGCCGCAGCTGGAAACGCGGGCGAGCTTTCGGGGGCGGGGTCTGGAGCCGTCGGGAAGGCGGTTCGGGTCCCGGGCACGGGGAGGCGTGCGGCGGCCCCGCGGGGTGCTGGGGATGACCCAGTCAGTGATCCATGTGGAGGTCTTGCTTTGAACCAAAAGAGGCGAGAAGTGGAAAATTGATTCCAATTGAGCGAATATCCAGCTGGCTTGACCACACCCACAGCAAGACACCTGTTGCCTGCTGGGGAAGGAGCGCCGCCTGCTCGGGCTTGACTCCTGGCCTGAGCTGTGCATCACTCCATCCAGAGTAGCTCAGGGGGGGTAGTGACAGCACTGAGGAGTTTATTTTGCAAGACCCCCTCCCCTCCATCCCCGAAAGATAGGCCCCTCTTTCCAGGCACTTTGTCCCCTGTGGGTGCTGCCGCTAACCTATTGCTTGTTTGTGAAAATACATGTTTTTCCCTCATTTTCCTCTTCTTTTTTTAGTCATTGTGTTATTCAGCATCCATATGTATATATATATATATATATATTGGTATACACAGGGCAGAAATGCGTATGGAGTAATGTATTCCAATTAAATTCCCACCTGTACCTGTAATGCCCCTTTTCTGTTATGCCATACTGTGCTAGTAAAGCCTACACAGTTTAGGACTGGAGCAGAAGAATGAATCTGAATTAATCCTATTGGTAATATGATGACATATTACTGATTCATTACCTAAATCTGTCGTCAAACAGGTGTTTCTTCTCATGACTTAGGTGGTATGTTGGGACGTAGCAACATCTTTATATTACATCCAAAAACAAAACAAAAAAAAACTTTTGACGTTTTCCCTCCCACTGCACCCTCTCTGGGTTTGCTTCAGAAAATGAAGGCTGGAAGGAAGTTTTCACTCAGACTCTGAATAAGCAGAGTTCCTCGTGCTCACTGTATACCTTTCTCAGTGTCTACTCTAAGTATATTTGAACAAGTTGAACTGAGCCTAGTGAATTCTGCGGCAGCCGGTCATATTTTTAGGCCCATCATTGGCCTAAAAGAAAATGATGTACAGGCTTTGTCACCTTTTCCATGTTCTGTCAAGTGTGGCATTGGTAATTCTCACTCTATGGTCTGGTTTGTATCTTTTTGAAATTTCATGCTCCAACTTAAATGCACAGAGCTTTAATCGAGTGATCATTTCTCAATTAAATTGTGGTTTGGGGACTTACCGATTCTTAGTTGCTGGTCGGTGATTTTGAAAGACAGCCTGTCTTGGATTGGGTGACTGGCAAACTCTTTTCACTGGTAACTTGATGGGAATTGAGGTGATACTTTACGTCCCGGATGAGGACAGGGTGATTCACCTCTAGTGCTGGCAGCCGAGTTGCTGTACATCTGACTGTGATGGAGAGAATGTTTTACGGCCTGCAGAACCAGTGCACGGATGTGCACACGGCCGCCCAGACACAAACTGCAGCTCAGTCTGGAGCTCTCTGGGCTCTCTGGATACACATGTGAGGTCTGAGGTTTAAAAGGCAGACACTTGGTACTGCCAGCACGGTCAGAGGTGCGCCCTGTCCAGCTGCAGCCGGTGGCAGAGGATGCTGGCTTCAGTCTCTTGTCACTTATGTTCACATGGCATGGCCATCGGGCACCTGTGACTTTTTCTAAAATCTTACTGGAGGCTTTGTTCTTCACACATCACTTTAGAAGTTTCTCCTGCTGCCAGATGATTAAGAGGAGGCAAACTTATCGGCATACTATCCAATCCCATTTGGCATGCAAAAACAAGTTAGGAAGAACCTAAGTGGAACCAGTTCATACCTTCTGTTTTAATTTCGGAGAAGAGTCTGTTTCATAAATTTTATTTCTAACATAGTAAAAAAAAAAAAAAAATCCCGGACTAAGCATGGCACTTTCTAGCTGCAGTTTAATAGTCAGGGATCAACATTTTTTCCCATCCTCTCAGAACAAAAACTATTTTTTTAAAAATAACCATATATTCACAACATTGATGTTTGAAGATCCGTGGGGAGGGGCGACTTGTGTATTTTCTCAGCGCAACCTTCTTTTGTTACTAATGTGCTGATACAGTGCTTGATCACTGTTTAAAGCACACTGGTTCTTTTGGAGAAGCATATCCTCTTGTGATAGGTTCTAAGACCAGTAGAAGATTTTATTATCAGGAGGATATTATTTCATGCTAAATTCCTCTACTTCATCTACAGGAGCTCTTCCCAGACGTGGAGTTGCTCAGCAGGAAGTAAAGGGTGGTTAAAAATGAAAGCCTTGGGGACTGCCCTGTGCCCTGTGGGACAGTCTCCTCCTCCTTCCTTGGTATGTTGGTGGCTCTTCAAGTAGATGCTGGGTAAATGAGGCTTGGGTGGGCCTTTGGTGACCAGACTTGTGCCAGAGGAGGTTCAGAAACTAGATGCAGAGGATCAGAGGTCTGCAAGCCACGGGGACACTTGAGAGTCTCATGGTTGGTTGGTTTTGGTTTTAAATGAAAGTTGCAGCCTGGAAATGAACTCCCTGTATGGGGAAAGCTGCTGATTTTCCTTTGGTCCCTGGCACCAGTTTTAGGTCTTTGGTCACTGATTTGGAGAGATACCTGTGATACTAGGAGCTGAGGATCTCTTCAGATATTGCTGTCCTCTTCTTACGTTGAGTAAAAACTCTGGATCAGAACCATGTAAAAAGAGTTTTCTTTCAGGCCATGTGAGTAGTTCACTGATTGATTAGATTAAACGAATGACTTCCCAGCATGGTCGCCTGTACTTGTAATAAGCCCAGGTGAGCAGAGGAAACTCTCTGATGTTTTTAGATAATTTAGAGGGATTTGTGTGGGACACAAGCCTCCGTGGCTGAGTGCTTCTTGGGAACAGCAGTACACATTTGTGAGTTGATTTGCCAGGGTACAGCCTTTACTGATGCAGAAAACCCTCTGTCTGAGGGTTGTTGGAACACTGCTCCTCCTCCTTTGATGGACTGGCACCCTGGTGACCTAAAGGATGTGGCATTGCTTCTAACGGTGAGCATTGTCATGTATGTTCCGGGGGGAGTTTGCCTTCCAGAAATGGGTTCCAAAAATTACTTCTAAGGTCTCAAGTTTTTGAGAATTCTCACTGCATATCCCAGCCCTGCAGTGCCGAGGCTGACCTTTCTCCACTCCTTAGTTGTTTAGCATCCCTATAGAATCATCAACCCTATAACCAGATTGGTCTTGGGATCTCGATGAATCCCGTGTGCAGGAAGAAAGAACAGAACGTGGGTCCATTTCATGCACCCCTCTTAGCAGATTTACAAGATTGGGAAGACTGCACATGTTAACTGCCAACTAGAGATACTCAGAGTTGGTGACGTTTCCAGGGAGCAGTCCCCAACCCCAGAGCGGGCGGTCAGCTCAGGGTGTTTTAGGAAACACCTTGAGGAAAACTAGGGAGCAGGTCTGTACCTTGTGGCACACTGGGACTTGGCTTTGGAGCATGTAGATATACTAAGCAGGCCTCTCGTCTACCTCAGTCATTTCTCTTTTCTCTGCCCCGTCCTCACACTAATGACATTACTCAAGGTGTGTTCATCTTTTGCACTTTGAACTCCCTGTGTTGTTATTGCCAAGAGGTGGTGTATTTCCAAGTGTTAGCATCTGTTGTCTCTCTGTGGTCAGTTGCTGTGAGACCCGGGGGGATGCTTGTGTGACATGCACAGACAGGTGCACATTTTTACACCTGGCACAGCTGCTTTTGTGAGAAGGGTCCCTGATTTTAGTCCTGCTTTTTTTTTCCTTTTGTTTTAAGAATTTCTTCAAGTTCTAATGCATCGGATGACACAAGAGAGAATTCCATGTGTGCAGTATTTTCCATTTAGAGCTACAATAAAATCAAAGCTTATGCTCACTTTAGGGGTTACCATATGTGGTTTTTACAATACCACTAAGCAATTCTCTGACACCAGCTGGATGTCCTGTAATCCTATTCAGTTCCATTGCTGCTAGCTAGAGGTAGCATCACATCCCACAGGTTGAGGACTCAGTGCCAGAAGACTGCCACCATCTAAGACATGAATCTTAGGATCAGGTACATCTGTGTTTCTGACAGATTGGGTAGAAATCAGAGGTTCCCATGACCCCCTCATTGGGTTCCATTAATTTGGTAGGGTAGCTTACAGAACTCAGGTCACTATCTTATTTACTAGATCACTGGTAAAACACTGATTTACTGGATCACACATCTACAAAGGGTGTGAAAGAAAAGGAATGAATAGCCCAATGAAGAGATTACAGAAGCTGAAGTTTGGAAGAGTCTCAAACACAGGAGCTCTTCTGTCCTCTTAGAGTTTGGGGTGCAAGTGCCTTGGCTGTGTTCTGGTTCCCCATCCTGGAAGTTCTCCAGACTCTGTCCTTTGGGTTTTTAGGAAGGTCCCATTACATAGGCATGACTCATTGAGTCATTGGTCATTGGTGATGGATTCCATCTATAGTTCCTCTCACTTGCCCAGAGGTCAGGGTGGGAGTGATTGGCTTCCCTGGCAACCAGCCCCAACCCTAGGGGACTTTCTAAAGACCAAAGCTCCTGTGTGGGACCCTGCCAGACCCTGCCCTCTGTATCCCTTCACCTGGCTGGACATTGGTATATCCTTTAACATCGTTTGCGGTCAACCGGGAACAGAAGCTCATAGTTGAAAGGGACTGGTTATGAATAACAAGACACCTGTTCCCCCAGAGGTTCTAAAGAGATTTCAGGAACTGAGGACAAAAGATCAAATATTATGGCAGAAAGGGATCTCATTGCTCTTACTACTCAGGAAATTCCAAGGGTTTTGGGAGCTGTGAACTCTGCATGCAAACCAAACTCCAGCTGACCCTTGAACAACTTGGGTCTCAGCTGCATGGGTCCACTTACACATGGATTTTTTTCCCCCAATAATACAGCAGAGTGCTATAAATGTATTTTCCTCATGATTTTCTTAATAACATGTTCTTTAGGGGATCCCTGGGTGGCGCAGCGGTTTGGCGCCTGCCTTTGGCCCAGGGCGCGATCCTGGAGACCCGGGATCGAATCCCACGTCGGGCTCCCGGTGCATGGAGCCTGCTTCTCCCTCTGCCTGTGTCTCTGCCTCTCTCTCTCTCTGTCTCTCTGTGACTATCATAAATAAATAAAAAATTAAAAAAAAAAAAACATGTTCTTTAGCTTTATCGTAAGCATATAATGAATAATCCATATAACATACAAAATACATGTTAACCAGCCATGTCATCAGTAAGGCTCCTGGTCAAAAGGAGGCTCCTAGTAGTTAAGTTTTTGGAGAGTCAAAGGTCATAGGTAGATTTTGACAGTACAGGCAGTGGAACTCCTACCCCCTATGTTGTTTAGGGATTAACAGTATGTATTTTTTTTATAAATCACAATATCATAGTTAAATAACTACTCAATATCCTTTTTTTTTTTTGTGGGGAGGGAAGTAAGTTTACTCCAGACTTGTTTTTTCTTTTCCTTTTCCTTTTAATTCGGCATGAGGAGAATTTTGTGACCTCTTTTGGTTATAGAAGCCAATTTTCTTTGATTAATGGGACTGCATTTTAGAGCTCAAGAAAGAGCATGTCCCAGACCTTGTAGGACACATACATCCTGAGCCAAGAGTACAGAGGTGAACAAAACCACTCAGAATTCTCTTTTATTCAGTGGCTTCTCCTGAGGATGGGAAAGGGGGTCCATTCCAGAGGTGGAAGGTCTGAAAATCCATCTGGGTCCATAGGTCTTTGCATTGGCTGGAGGATATAATCCTCAGAGAGGTTTTGACAAATACAAGGGCATCAGGTGGTCCTACAGGCAGGTGGTATTGAGGATGCTGGTTTGAGGACAGGGGGTTCTGAACCTTGCTGCACATTTAAATCACCAGAGGAACCCTAGCAACTACTGAAGGGTAGCTTTAGGCTTTCCACACCCCCACACACACGCATACACACATGCTCACAGGGTGATCTGATGAAGTTGCTGTGCATTGTACCCTGGGTATTGATATGCTTAACAGTTTGGTGCAGCCAAGAGGGAGGCCCGCTGGACTAGATTCGAACTTTTAAAATAAACAATGTCCTCAATGTCTAAGGAATTAATGCTTCCATTTATAGGAAACCATTTTGGTTTGTGGAAAGGCACAATCAAGTCTGGTTTCTTCCGTTGTAAAACAGAGGAATGGGGAGAGAGGCACAGACCACAGAATAAGAAGGTGCAATGACACATGGGGAGAGAGAAAAGAATAGTCACCAGGGGAAAAGCTGAGGGAACGCCATGTGTCTTTGTTTTGCATCTCTCGCCTGGGGATGGGGAGTAATGAACGATGGAAGAAACTTCTTTTTTTCACATGCAGAGATAACAGCCCTTTTCACTGCAAGATACTCTATGATTTGTCTGTGATCCACCTGGAGATGTATTTCAAACCAAATAGAACAAGTAGAACAAGAAGGGTAAAAGAGAGAACATAGCTTCTGGGCCAGCAGGTGGAATTCTAGCTTTTTCCATGAGCTAGAGAGTGGCCTCTGCAGGCAGCTCCCTGGACCTCTGTGTCCTCCTGTTTTAGATCAGGGAATTTGAAGAGATTGACTATTCCTCAAGTCCCTTTTCTACTCCCTCTCTCCAGCCAGGGTAGCCTTGTCTCTTCAACACTGACCTAAGGACGTGCTTGAAAAGTAACCGTCCACGCCAGAACAAATATTTTGTTGGCGTTATCATCTCTTCAGCACGGGCTTCTCTGGCGTCTTCCGGGTCAGTTCACCCCTTGTCACTCTTGCGGTGTGTCCGTTTGTAAACCAGGAAAATAGATGGCATAGATTTATACCTATAAGTCACAAAATCTAGAGCGGTAATGCACACACTGTGACCACTCAGGCCGAACTGTGTGTGTGCGCCTGTGGGTGTATACCTGTGCACGCGGGCGGGCCGTGCACACTTCTCAGACGTACAGTGCTCGCGGCACTCTTAAGGCAGAGCCGGGGATGTGGGGTGAGAACGGCTGTGGGCAGTCACTTTGATTGCTTGACTTCCTCAGCTATTAAGAGAACATCACCGCATGGTAATAGAACAGTGGTGCCAAGGATGTTCTGGTTTCCGGTTTGGTGTTACTCATCTGTGAAAATAGAAAGGGAACTGCCGACGAGCCAGGCCGGACAGCAGACCTGGTTGGCAGGGCACCAGCCATGGGTGGGGTGGGATTGGGTCTTGCCATGGGGTAGAACTAGGGCTGATCACATTTCCTTCATGATAATGATATTTGAAAAGTAAGATTTGCACAGAGAGGGAGGCAAACCAGAACAGATTCTTAACTCTAGGGAACAGGCTGAGGGTTGCTGGAGGGGAGTGGAGTGGGGGGATGGGGTGGGTCACTGGGTGATGGGTGTGAAGGAGGGTGCGTGATGGGCTGAGCTCTGGGTGTTATATGCAACGGATGAATCACTAAATTATACCCCCGAAGCTAATGATACACTATATGTTAACTAATTTGAGCTTAAATAAAAAATAAAAAAAAAGAAAAGTAAGATTTTCCTTTCTCTCCCTTTTTGCCCCACCTACTAGACTAATGCCCCTTGTGTTATTATTTTGGTTATGTATGAACAACACGTGGTAAAACCTCTATGAAATGGGAACCCAGCTATGAACCTGGGTGAATGACACCAACACCTGTTTATGGTTAGCTCTGGAAGCTAAGATCAAGTTTCCAGCGTGCATCTTTGACTCTGCACATCCAGCCCGATTTTCTATACCTTCTTATTCAGTTTTTTTTTTTTTTGAGGAATGAGAATTTGTGAACTTCAAGCCAAAAATCTCCCATTTTTACAAAAGGGATTCAGCTACAGACTAGATTCTTCATGCTCAGGCATGCACACACAAACAACACATTTTATAAAAGCTACAATTATTTATAACAGAAAACCAAAGGTTTTTTTTTTCTGGCTAAATACTGGTTTCCCAGAAATTTCTGTTCATTAGACCGAATCACATCCTGAGTAAACTTTTTATAAGAGGATTTTTTTTTTGGCTCTTCTTTCTAGGACTCTAAATTATGCATGTGTTTTTTAAAAGAACCATTCGACTTCAAAACTAAGTGATAACAGTTTGCATAGCACCCTTGCAGATTATACAGTAATTTCACATACTCTGTTTTATGATGTTAGAACAGTCCATTGTGCTAGCAGGACAAATATTTTTGTTTCATGGTTGGAAGAGCCAAGGCATGGCAAGATTATTCAGAAGCAGAGGGATCGAGGGCTCAGCTGCTGACTGCTCCAGGCCAGATACTTCAGTCTACAGCATTTTCCTTCAGAAACCTCCTTCCCCACCACAAATGGAAAGAAACACAGAGCCTGAAAGCTGGAAGAGGGTCTGGAGATCATTGAGAGAACACCATCTCCTCTAATGCTCTACTTTGTAGAATTTCCAGCCCTTTCTGGAACACATCCAGGGACTGGATTCGGGCTTTGTTGATGGTTTGTGTTTGTTGGAAGGGTGTTTTCTTACGGTCCTATGAAACCTGCCTTCATGTGACTTCCCATGGTCCTAGCACTAAGCTCTTGAACTATATAAAGTCAGTTAACCCCTGCTTCACATGAGAGCCCGAGCTTTCTGAGAAGTTCACACAGCTGTCATGTGGTCCCTCATGGTGTCTTTGCCAGGAAAAATACCTCTCTTTCCTTCAACTCACTTAAAATCTTGATTGAAATAACTGTGCCTTTAATATATCAGTTAGAGACACCTTCTTTTTATCCAACTATTGCTGTTTTTTCCCATTTCTCAGCTTCCATGAGTTTCTTCCTATTTTATTGTGATTTGTCTTCTCCTGTTTAAGGATGCCACAAGCAAAGGTTAGAGATTAATTTGCTGAGCTGTGAGTAAATCCGAGGTATACTCAACACACACAGACTTTTCAGAATGAAGCATGACTTTTCTTTTATGAATATTTCCAGAGAGGGAAGGCTGAGGTTTAACCGGTGGAAAGCCAGGGTGCTCATGACCAGCTCAGGTTTGCTTACAGAAGATAGGAGCACCTCCTGCAAAACTTGATGACAACGGCACGCCAATTGCAAAGCAAGTATTATGTCCATCTAGCTACTAGACAATGTCATCTTTGAAAGTCTCTCTCTTACTGTTTGATATGGATGAAGTGGTTCAACCTTACCCAGAAGCAGTAAGCTCCAGCTACTTATAATTAACCTCCTTGTTCCCTTGAGAAAAATAGGATACACTGACAAAAGGTTATGTGTCCTAGGACCTGCTTGTGTGGGAGGGAAGAGGAACCTGTCAGCGCACAGCAATATCAGGAAATGAGAGCTACCTACATTTTGGATTGCCACGCAAGCCACGGGGCAGCCCTAATCCAACCACCTGCAGACACATCAGCTTTCCTGAGAGCTCTAGAGCAGAGCAGCCCAGTCCTCACTGCAGCATCGGCCTGATATGTGGAGCAGTACTTCTCTGGGCCCAGGGAATATTATGAAGATGCACTGAGCACCTCAACTATATTAGCATAACCAGGGGAAGGCAAATTACAATCACAGTGGGAAAGCGCTCAATGAAAAGTCTCACATCTTTTAGAGTCGTGTAACACTAAATTCTGGCAAAGACACGAAACAGTGAGAACGCTGAGCACAGGGGTCAGGGAGAGCAAGGACAGGCCCTAGCTGCCAACGTTGACGATGTACTGGCCCTTGTGACCCTGTGACAGCACTGCTGGGTTCATGCCCACAGGAGATCATGCCAGTGTGGATCAAGAGACGCGTATAGGGATGTTCAGGACTTCAGACTGGAAGCCGGTCAAATTCCCGTCAGCACTAAGGACGTGTGACTGTGTCTGTGTGTTGATATAGTGAGGTCCTGGACAGTGGCAGAGAGGAGGGACATCGTGCTCAAAAACACAGGGACTTTCTCAAACATACCACTGAAGTGAGTACAAGATCCCAGGTCTAGAAGAATATAAACTGTATGGTTTACATGAGGTTTGGCGCAGGGAAACTGAGATGTCGTGGTCGGGGATACGGATGGAGGGTCCCTGCTAGACATATTAACAGTCTGAGGAAAAGCAAGGGGACTCTTGCCATACATGTCATGTACTGTTACTGTGGTGGGGGTAGGGGCATGGTTAGGAGGCGCAAGATGAGGGGGTGCTTCTGGAGTGTGACAAGGAGTCTGGTGCTTGCCCAGAGTTACATAGGCTGCTTCGTGATGACGTTTTTTATGTCTGTGTTCCCGTTGGACACATTTTTCTCTACCTGCATGGCATCTTACAATGCTTGGGGACAGATTTTAGAGTGCATTTTGCACCTAGTGGGTGAACGCACCGTGCTACAGGTGGCAGACATAGACCACTGCTTCCTGTCAAATAAATTGGCAGCTGCTGGAGGAGGAAGGGGCTTGACACTCAGTGCCCTCGCCTGCAGAGGTCCGTCGTGTCCCCGCATACAGTGGCAATCCTGCACGCTGCTGTGCGAGCCTCTAGCAGACCAGTAGGCAGCGGCATGGAGGGAAAAATGCGAGGTCTCCAGACGTTGGGTAGGCCAGGAAGGATGAATGGAAGGATGCCAAGGCCAGTCCCTGAGGAGAAGCCGCAGGCAGTGGAACTTGGGATGGATCTGCCCAGGAAGCTGAAACACGTTGGAAAATACTAATAAGAGCCTTTGGGAACTGCTGATCGCTGACCCTGGGAGGAAGGACAGTGCTGTCCTCCGTGGGGCGTGTTGAGGCCCTTCACTGCAGCAGTGTGATGTGCAGACAGGCTATGGGAAAACACGGTAATGAAAACTGCTCTGGCTTCTGCGAGAATCCAGGGTCTGGCCTAACATGCCTCCTAGGTGTGCAGTCACCTCTGGCCATGTGGTCATGGTGTGTGGGCTTTGCTGCCTCTGTGTGTATTTTACTCAGATGCCCTCACTCGAGAGGAGTAGTTTTCTGCATTCTGAGTAGCTGGCTTTATGAAACCTCGGTGATGATTCATTAATTTACAAGCAGGGAGATGCAGAGCGACAAAGGCACTGGGCCTCCATGAATGTTCAGAGTTCCAGCGTGCAGAAGCTCAAGGAGGGGTGGAAAGAAGTGTCTTCTCCGGGGGCTGCTCCCCTACACCAAATCGGTATTCCCACCCGAGACTGTGATGTGCCACCTTTGTTCTTACTAAGGGGAACTGCAGGCCAAGCTCCCAGGACAGGTCTGTCCCCTCCAGCCTTACCTCCCTCCAGAGCCTCAGCCTGGAAGGAACTTTCTTTGGCTGACCAAGAAATGGGATGGGTCCCCTCTCTTCTCACTCCACCGTTTACTTGTTTGTTTTCTCCCGAATGTTTTCCTCTGAAGGTGTAAGTTTGGGTTGATAAGTCTGCGGATGAAGGAATGATTGATGAGTCACTGGTTTTGGGGGAGAAAAGGAGGCTGAAGTGGTCAATCTGGCAGACGGCATGGCAAATGCCATTTTCAATGCAGACTTACTTGAAAAATGGATCCGCCTCTGTCTTGGCTTTTGAAAAATCCTTCAAGTTCTCCAGGAACCTTGCAAGTAGCGGCTTTGCAGTGTAATATAGTGTGGTGCCTCGCTGCTGGTCTGCTTCTGAGACACGTGCTGGGCTCAGAGCGCTCGAATAGTCATTAAAACCGAGGGTATTAAAATCATTATCATCACACGGACTCTGCCCGAGGCGCGTGCGTGTGAGCGTGAATGTGCATGCATGGGCAAGCACGTGTGTGCTCCTGTGGACACGAATACTCAGGAAGCTGAACTTTGCGTTTTTCTCATCGTGATAGTTGAAGACCATCCGTCATCATCAGACCATGAAAACAAATGAGACTAACCTGATGTGACTCTCTGTTCCATTCGTGAAGGTGAGCCCGACTCATCGCTCCCTGGAAAGACTCCCTAGGGTGGGGTTCTCGAAGTGTGGTGCCTGGGCGGGCAGCACCAATCATAGCGGCATCACCTGGCAACCAGGCACACCTCTGGGTCCACCCAGTGCTACCAAACTGGAAACTGGGAGCGTGGGGCCTGCATCTGACTCTCGCCGGTGATTCTGGTGCATGCCAGCATGTAGTTCTCAACTTACCCGTTCCCAGGCTCTCTGGGGAAGGGAGATTCATTTTGTTTTTGTTCTTAAAGTGTTCATTTCATCACGGATGAAAATGCAATATAAGAATGCAATATAAGAATGGAAAAAAAATGAAAAAATAGAAGACAGGGGCACCTGGGTGGCTCAGCAGATGAGCATCTGCCTTCAGCTCAGGCTCTGATCCCAGGGTCTTGGGATCAAGTCCCACATCGGGCTCCCTGCATGGAGCCTGCTCCTCCCTCTGCCTGTGTCTCTGTGTCTCTCGCGGTGTCTCTCATGGATAAATAAATAAAATCTTTAAGACAGAAATAGAGGATAGACAAAACATAAACCCAAATTTTTTATTATTGGATCTAAACATGCAAAATCACTGTTAAAATTGCTTTAACGCTTTCTAAATGGCACACTCTCAATTTCTGTACTTATCTCTGAGGGAACCAGTGGCTGGCAGTTCGACCCCAGGCTGCGGCCTGCAGACCATGCTCAGAGCAGCCTTGCTAGCAGGCCCCGGAAAGCCTTCCTTACCGGTGCCTAATGTGGCCTGTTGTATGTCACGGCCCCTGGTGAGGAAATACAATTACAAACAGACTTTCCTCCTGACCCAGAAAAGCTCACCACAGAGTCAGAAAAGAAAGAAATTAGTTTATTATTGAATAAACATTTGATCATACTGTGCAGACGGAAATCTCAACATCTGTCAGGTCAGGTTTGCAGCGTGGAGTGTGGGGACCAGTCAGGCTCATCTCCCCCCCTGGAAACTGGGAGGAGGTGCTTATCTTTGCTCCATGATTACTTTCCAGAGATGTGGCTCCGAGGCCCTTGAGGAAGCATTTCTGGGTGAAGAGACTGGCCAGAGGCTTGGTTAGCCATTAAGAAGTTTTACATACCAGCAAGATTTGAAAAGGACTGGCAAAGTCTCTCATGAGTAAATAAATAATTTTTTTTTTTTTACAAAATGAAAGAAATTCTGAAGGAAAAAGGAGAGAGTGTCTCTTCCCTTGTGTTCCACGGGGGAGGCTTAATTTGTATTTGTCTTCATGCCACCCGTCCCATTTTATCTTTTCTTCTCAGCCTCACCTATGGTTCGCTTTTGGGGAGCAAGCAGGTCTGTGAGTTATGACCACAAATAATTTTGCTTCCTGGTTTCATTCTAAATTTGACTCACAACTGAGTGCCCACACAGGTGGAATCGGGGTTAGAGAGATGGCTTTCATTTTTGACTTCGGTTATTAAAGAAAAATTGAGTATTTTCCTACTTTGTTCTAAAGTTTATTTTTGGCTATGATTTCTTAAAGTGGTTCTTTTTTTAGACATCTAGGAAATGTTAATTACCGCAGATAAGACTATTCTAAAGCCTACTACAAAGGCTTCCCTCCCTTCTGCTTTAGTACATATAAAGAGATAATGTTAAAATGCTCTTATGCAAATTTAAAATTTTTCCTGTTACATTAACAATGCTAATGACAGTTAATGCATTCTCAAAGCTTCTGTGTGATCCAAACTATTAAAGTGCTTAGAAATGTTTCAGGACCACCCTGCAAATATCTGAGAAGTAGAATTTTCCATGGAGATTAATTCCTTGACAATGGATTCAGTTCGAACTTAAGGGATGAAGAAGAGCCGCAAAGCCAGTGTAGTGCCTTGGAGAGGTCTCTGTGGACAGAGGCTGAAAACCCTCTTTCCCCAGAACTCAGTCATGGGGGATGAACAGTCACTGCAGTACAGTTAGGAGGGGAAATTGTCCTTCACAAAGCAAAACAGAGGAAGGGGCAGAAAGGGCTATCATGGGGTGTGAGGAAGGGCTCTCTGAGGAAGGTGAGGGAGGGCTCTGATTGATCTATGGATGATAATGAAGAACCATCCTCTTGATGAGATCACCTTGCAGTTGTACCAGCTGGATCCAGCCCAGGAATGGCATTGTTGGGCTCAGTTGTGCTTTTGGGCCAACTAACGGAGGACACACCTCTGTGTTCTGGTCCTGACCTAGGAGTTTTCCCACAATGCTTTGACAAACAACAGTTCAGACTGTGTGCAGATAGCTGTACTGGTCGCCACAGGGTCTTGGCATAAGTGCGGCTTACTGTAGAAGCTTTTCTGACCACTTCCACCTATCTCTTCCCTCCTTTCTTCCTCGAGCTCCTTAACAATAAACACAAACAAGGGGAGGCATGCCCAACTTAGATGACAGGGTAGTCCTCGCAAGAATGCCATTCAGGTGACTTCCAGAAGTTCCCACATGGAGCATGTAGGGAGAACTAGAATTAAAAACAGATTTCTCCCAACCCAGACATCTTGTCCCCAAAAGAAGCAGAGAAGGAAACCACTGAATAAGCATGAGACCAGAGTATGTGGTGCGAATCACGGGCCACCTAAGACATCACAAAGGAGAACCCTCACCTCGCAGTCCAGCAGACGCTCCCTGTGTCACACGTTTCCTGATAAATGGTAACTCGTCCTCAAGTCAGAGGCTTCACAGCACCATTGGTCACACGCGGTTCATGCTCACCTCACCTGGTCACCAGGGTGACCGTTCGTGTCAGCTGGGTGGCTGTGCCTAGAGGAAACGGAGTCTCCTGTCTTCATGACAGCAGGTAGCTCTGCATGAGGAGGGAGCCTTCCACCGATTAACATGAGGCGCCTGCTCCCACAGAACCAGGAGCTGGAAGCTCTCGCTTGATGTTTGCATTTCAGAAAGTTGGCTCCCAGGCTCCTAGGGAAGCGTCCGGGTCATTAAGCAGCAAAAGGCCTCTCTGGTTCTCAGAAGGATACGTTTCAGAGAGATGAAAAAGTGCTTCCAAGGACACGTTTTTCTAAGGTGAGCGCTGTCAGAAAAAGGAGCGGAGGCGAGGCTTTCCCTTGTAGTTGACCCTTGAACAACACGGGTTGGAACTGCATGGGCCCACTTCCGGGCGGATTTTTTTTCTATAAAATACAGTGCAGTCCTGTAGGTGCGTTTTCTCTTCCTCAGGGTTTTCGTAGCAAACTTTTCTCTAGCTTTCCTTGTAAGAGTACAGTATGTGTAATACATATAACATACAAAATACAGATTCATCAACTGTTTATTTTTTTTAAGATTTTATTTATTTATTCATGAGAGACACACAGAGAGAGAGGCCGAGACTTAGGCAGAGGGGCTCTCCGCAGGCTCCCTGCAGGAAGCCCGATATGGGACTCATTCCAGGACCCCAGGATCACGCCCTGAGCCAAAGGCCCATGCTCAACCACTGAGCCACCCAGGCATCCCTAATGAACTGTTTATGATATTGGTAAGGCAACTGGTCACCAGTAGACTATTAGTAGTAGTTAAGTCTTTGGAGACTCAAGAGTTATACGTGGAGTTTTGATGCACAGGGCCTCCGCCATGGCCCCTCACCCGTGTGTTGTTCAAGGGTCAATTGTATTTTCAACTAGGAGAATTAGGCATCTTATTTTTAATTTGTGTTTGTCCTTTAAGCCAGAACATTGAAATGAGTAAACTGTCCAACAGCCAGCAGAGCCACAGACACTCACTGAGAGTGACTGGATCCTGTCCCAGGCTTACAGAGGCTGAGTGCTTGAGATGTCAACATGATTTAGGCAAAATCGAGGATCAGGAGACGGCCAAGGATGCCGGCGCTTGATGGAACCATTCCTCCTCCAAGAATTTGAGAGCAAGAGACACACTCAACAGAGTGGCCTGTGCGGGCTTTCCACCTGTGGCCTGGAAGCACGGAGGGAGGGGCATAGTCTGTCAGGGGCTGGGGGGCAAGGATGTGACAGGGCCCCACACCCTGTTGGTCCACCAGCATCACTTCCGAGCGCGATCATGTATTCAGTGCTTAGCACATGGCCCGTAGTAAGGTGCTGCGTCTCACTGAATTCCCATCACCGCCCTGGATGGAGGAGATATTACCTCCATTTGTCAAATGAGGCTCAGAGACGTGCAGCAGGAAAGCTGCCTCCGTCCCTGGGGTAGGAGGGTGAAAGCCAGTGAGCATCCAAATCAGATGTCATCTTAAGAGAAAGGTCAAGCTTCGGGTGTCACAGGCAAAGGGGCCACTTCTCAATCTAAATAAAAAAGGAATCATTCAGTAAAATATTAATGCCTTGTTTACTGAGGCCACATGAAAGGCATTTGGAAATGCCTTTCTCTAATAATTCAGTTCTGTTGGCTATAATCCTACCTTTACTTTGCACTTGATTGTCCTAGCCTCTCACTGCATCATCTTTTGATTATTTATCCATTCGGTTAGGTTCCATGATTAAGGGTTTGTGTTACTGTTGGGGCATCCGGTACTTTAAAGTCTTTTTCTATTGCAGGAGTTCCCCAGTGGTGCCACAGCTGCTACTTCCCTGGGGGAGAACCTTGGTCAGCAGGGTTCTTGGCCACTTTGAGAAGTTGTCAGGTGCCGTCTCTGGGATGAGCAGAGGGTTTCCTGTGGCTGCACATGGAAGGAAGTAGAAGGGCAAATATTTTGCTAAGCAGAGCACTGAATCAAAGTCATTCTTCACTCTGGTTCTTCTCCACCTGCTTTCAATTCTTTATACTTGGGTAGTTTGCGTGTTCCTGGTGTTCTCATCGGTGTAGACCCTGGCCCAGAGGGTAGGATGGAACTGAACTCCAGTGCTAGTCATTTCATTAAAAGGCTTGGTGGGTGTAGCAGGGGGACTGGTGGTGACAATGACGTTGAGCATCTTGATTCTTACCCTAATCTTTGCTTAAACAACTGAGGGAGTGAGGCGCATACGCTCAAGATCTGTTGAGCATCACATATGCAGGCGTTGTGGCCAACAGGGGGATGCCTCAGTGAACAAAAGAGAATCCTGCCTTTCCCTCTTGGGGTTTCCGTTCCAGTGGCAAAATGGGTGTACAGATGATTACATAATGAATTATTTAATTATGAGTCTGATAGATTCTGCAAAAAAAAAAAAGATTGAGACTGTTGGTGTTTCAGTGTAGGTATTATAGTCTGATATTGGATGATTGCACAAATGAGAGATTTTGAAACTAGTATCTATGATGTTAGTTATGATAGATGAGAAAGGTGATTCTCCTGAATTGTTGATCCCAGGCACAATGAAAATGTCACGATTAAGAGTATTTCTTAAAGGGAATTAAATCACTATGTATTGGCAATTTGCTTTGACAGGAAGTAGTTTACAGAGCAAGACATTTAAATGAGATTTAAGAGGAGCTTGGGTATGTGTTGTCTGTGAGTCTCGTGACAGCGGTGTAAGACCTTTACTTGGGGAGAGGCACCAGGGCTCGCCGGACTTGGTGGGGCAGCTGCGAGAGGCCACAGGGGAGCAGGATCAACTCTGCAAAGTAGAGATTGAATCGTGACCTGGCCCTGGGACCAGACATTGGAGAGCTTAGAAAAGCTAATAATAGTGAAAGAACAGAGAGAAAAGCAATGGTGAAGCTTGGGTGGTGGAGGAACTTAATTCATAAAATGGGTAACAAACTAAGAAGATGAAAGGAAGGGTAATACATGCATTTCCATGTATAAATGGCATGTATTTTAGGAGCACCAAGGGCACTCAATCTCATTTTGTATGAAGAAATCTGTATCAAGGTAGAAGAAAAATACCATAGGCTTTTCTTAAATTAGTACAAATCTCATTAGCTGTGACAAAAGCTAATATTTAAGAGCCCGGCAATCTGATGCCTTCTGTGAGCAGATCACAGCTGGAACTTGAGCTCTGGGTTCTCACGTAAAGAGGAACAGACAGCCAAGCAAACATCCAGAAGAGAGGCAGCCCAAGCATGAAACAGGAGAAATTGTGTTGGCAAGGAAAATTTGAAGCAAATGATGTTTGCCCTCGGTGTGGTGGTTAATTCCGTGTGTCCACTTGCCTGGACTACAATACCCAGATATTTGGCCAAACAGTATTCTGGTTGTTTCTGTGAGGGTTGTTTTGGATTACATTAAGATTTAAATTCGTGGGCTTTGAGTAAAGCAAAATGCTTTTCAAAATGTGGGTGGGCTTTGTCTGATCAGTTGAAAGCCTGGCTAGACTAGAAAACTCATCACCCCTGAGCAAGAGGAATTTTGCTGAAGATGGCCTTCAGACTTGAATTATAACATTGGCTCCTTCCTGGGTCTTTACATATACGTCTGTATTTCTAGGTATTTAGATATATATGTAATGATGTTTATATACACAAAGATATAGATCTATATAGATCTACATATAAAGATCTATATACCCTCTTGGTTCTGTTTCTTTGGAAGCCCCTGACTAGTGTGCTAGGAAAATAGATATGGAGTGGAGGGCAAGGCAGGTGTTCATAAATATCTGGAAGACTTCATGGAAATAGATTCAGATTTATTTTTGTGTGACTTTTAAAAGATTCAGATGCCTCGATTGAAATCATAATCTGGCAGCATTTAGTCAAATAGAAGATAACAAATATGGATATGTCAATATAAATTTTTTTTGAAGTGTGAATGGACATGCGAGATGGCAAAATTTAGAACATTTATTTTACTGTTTATACGCTTATCAGTTGCACAAGCTGCTATAGAATCGATTCAGTGTGTCCATTGGGAGTTAGAATTATAAAGAATTTTGGAAGCTTCTTGTCTAGTAGTCTGTATTGTGAATGGCACAGAAACATCTGTTTTTTCTATAGAGGATGGAACAGCAGACTTACTAAAAAAACTGAAGGTAAAGTTATGGGTTTTAAATGGAAAAATCCAGACCACCTATATTGTGTGAAACCAGTAAGCACAGCTAGGGAAGAGACAATTTCTCGGAGTAGTGACAGATTCAGTGTCTGGTTGCCTTAATCCTACTTACTTGTGGACATGGGTAGAAAAATGCAGATAGAGCATCATTCAAGATCTCCTTGAAGTGCAGAGGGAGTGGTAACAGACACAATTTTTGTGTGACTGCAGTTGCATAGTAAAGGCACAGAGCTTCTTACAGACAGATAATTTTATGCAGCTCTTTTTTTAAAGAACATTGTATTTTTTTAAAAAATAAATTTTTTAAATAATAAATTTATTTTTTATTGGTGTTCAATTTGCCAACATAAAACATAAATTCAACATATTTCAGATGAACTCAAATCCTGCACATCTTCAAGGATTTCAGTACAGGACTCCTTACAAATGCAGCCGGTCAAGTTGCTCATTTTTGGTGTGTGAATAAAAATGTGGATGGATGAAGATGCCTGCGTGGCTCAGTGGTTGCGCATCTGCTTTTGGCTCAGAGTGTGATCCCGGGGTCCTGGGATCGAGTTCCACATTGGGCTCCCTGCAAGGAGCCTGCTTCTCCCTCTGCCTATGTCTCTGCTTCTCTCATGAATGAATAAATAAAATCTTAAAAAAAATATGGATGGATGAATATACTTGAAAAAGATTACGTGTGTGTTGGTTAAAAAGCATCAAGGAATGCATTATATTTTGTTGTTTTAATTCATTTGGGACTGGTATATGGTATGAATATTGCTTTATTGTTTGCCCTAGTGGTTTACCTAGAGATCTTAGATGATCAGGGGTCTTACATGGACATGGTGGGGGGGCTGTCTCTGGGTCCTGTCGTAGCTCCTGCAAAAATCAGGCCCGAAGGGCGCCTGGGTGGCTCAGAAGGTTAAACATCTGTCTCGGACTCAGGTCATGATCTCAGGGTCCTGGGATTGAGCCTCAGGTCAGGCTCCCTTCTCAGTGAGGAGCCTGCTTCTCCCCCTCCCTCTGCCCATGCTCCTGTGCTTTCTCTCTTTCTCTCAAATAAATAAATAAAATCATAAAAAAAAATCAGGCCTGAGTCAGTGCTAGCGCATCCCTCCATAACCAGTAGGGGCTCCTCATTGTGGGCAGGGCATCACAATGCATCCCTTCTGGGGCACCCATTTTCTCTCATTTGCTGGCTTGTTCTCATCGGAGGGACAGATGTGCTGGTATATTTTTCTGTCTTACAAAACGAATCTAAAATCTCATAAACAACTTGATGCTATGTACCCCTCCAGCCACCAGTCCTTCTCTTGTACAACTTAATAGCAAAATGTAGCTATTTCCATTCTCATTCCTTCTCCATATCTTCTCCGGTCAGGCTGCAGTCCCTAGCCCTCCAGGGACATCTTAACCTGTTAACATCACAGCCAGATCCAAAAGCCAGTTCTCACCTAACACAGGGGATGGCATCTTCTCTTTTTTTGGTCACTTTCTTTACTTTGCTTCTGGGCTGTGGATCACTACATCTCTGGCTGCTCATTTTCTTACCCTGCCTGGCTTTTCCTCTTGCTCAGAGCTCAGGAATCCCACTTTTGCCTTTTTGTAGGTGGTATCACTCAGTCCACATGGCTCTGAGCAGAATCTGTGTGCTGAAGGCTCTCAGGTTTCTAGCCCAGCCTCCGAGCCTCAGATTCTTATACCAAACTTTTCCCTCTCACATGCCTACTGGGCTTCTCAAAGACGGCACAGCTGAAACAGAACTCTTGATTTGCCAACCTTAAACCTTTTTTCTTAGGCTTCCTGATCTCAGTGGAAAGATGTAGAATGATGGAACCATCATACAATCTGACATTCCAGGTTGAACAGTTGGAGGGATCCTTTGTGCCTTCCTGCCCTTCGCACCTCACAGCCAGGCACTCGGTCAGCAGACAGCCCAGGCTGCAGGTGCATCCTGCATCTGGCCCCACTCCTCCTCCTCTGGGACTTTGGCCTCAGGCAATGCCACCATCCTCCCTCCCTGGGCTAAACCCAGCCTCCTCCTTGGTCTCCCTGTCTCCACTTGGGTCAGACACAGATTACTGTCTTTACGGCCTCCAGAGTGGTCTTTTTAGGCATAGATCAGACAACTTAACTAAGTAGCCTCTCACCATGCTAGGATAAAGTCCATATTCCTACTGGGACACACCTGTTTGCTGTAAATCTATGTGACCCCTCTTGCTTCCCGAGCCTTGCACAATCTGTTCTGACCCTGGCTTCGCTGGGGACCCTGGAAGAATCAGCCTTCCTTAGCCTCACCTTTGTTCACCTGCTTTTTCACCCCCCTGAAACTCTGTCCCTCTCCATGCTGGCTCCCTTTTTCTGGAATGTTCTTCCTCTAGATCTGTCTCCACACTAAAATAATTCTTTACCCTTACTACCTGGCCCCCATACCATGACTCCTCCCTAGATGCTTGCTAAGCCGGACCCAGTACTTTTCTTGAAATCCTATTAGTCATCTACTGGTTGGTTTTACATCCCAGAGCTGGAGTATAAGCTCCCCGGATGAGCTCTCCCTGTTTGCCTTCCATGTCCTTAGTGCTGGCACACAGTAGGTGCTCCACTGAATGTAGACGGGGCGAATAAATGTGGGCTTGGGGTTGTTCCAAATATGACATTTTAAAAAGTCTTTTGGACGTCTCTTTACTTTTTGTAAGTTTGCAGTTCCAGGGCAAAGAAAGTAAAAATTAGCAATGAGTTTGAACTTGAGGGAGGTGAGAGCAGTGCAGCTGTGTTACTGAAAAGATCCTGGGCTGGCTGTCATGCTATAAACAAAAGGTGGTCTATGTTGATCCTCACTTGCAGTGGCAATGTGATAACATGCAGATTCATAAGCTGAGGTCCAAGGAAGTTCTTTCTGTAGGCACAGAATACAGAAAGAGAAATACTCTCCTGTTACGTGACTGTCACCAGTTCAGTTTCCGTGGTGTTATGTTTTGACACCTATTTTTAAGTAATTGTCGTGTCGTGTCTCCTATTTGGATCAGACACCACTGAGTGTACTTGGTGTAATCATATCCATTAAACGCTTATTAAGGCGATCATGCCAAGCTGGATGCTGAACAGCCTATCCTGGGGCAGGTCCAGAGCCACTTATCTGAGAACCTTGGGTTCAGTTAGGAATTCAGAGCTTTTTGGGATTTAAGAAACTAAGTCAGTGCTTGATTTTCTAAGAGGTAACACCATCAGCAGTATCTGTGGTACCAGCCTGTGAACAGACCATTATAATTGCCACCAAAAAAAAACCCACAAAAAACAAAAAACACTACACTTAGTCATTAAGAAGAATAATTAAAATTGTCAGTTGCTTCACATCAGTTCCAGTAACTTTTTCCCCCAAATGAGTTCAAGTCAGATAACATTTTGTTCTCAAATGAGTTTCAAAGAGCTTTACGGATTTTGAAATTGTGACCTATATATCCTGTGATCATTGCAAAGTCAAGACACATACACACTGGACTGAGATGAATAGATACCCACGTGTAGGAAGCAGGAGGAGATGGCGTGGCCTCTGCCAGGAGGGGGTCTGTTGGGAACCCAGGGAGCCGGCCCTTCCGGAAAGAGATGCACTTGGACTTGCTCCCTCGCTGGAGGACCCCTCTGCAAAAAGCCAAATCCTCCCCAGCCTGGATCCAAATTCTCTTTCCCATTACATTTGGGCTGCCAAAATAGCTCTTTGAATTTGGTGCTTAGAAGGATTTAGAGATACTAAAAATTGCAGCATTTCCCACAGAGCTATTTGTAAGAAGAGAGCGGTGGGGGGAGAGAAGTGGGTTGTTGAAAATAATAGGGTGAACTTGAAAAGGAAAAAAAAACCACGAGGATTAAAATCAGGGCAGTCTTCCTCGTATCGAAATTCCTAAAGCTCTGAATTCTCCAGGGGGTTTTACTCTCATTTTTCTCAAGCGGTAGACAATGACATTTTAACAGTTATACATGTGTACACATGTGTGCACGTGGGTGTCCATGTGTATACCTACATGTATGTCTTATTTTGCAGGGAGGAGTAGCTGAGCTGCGAAAGTGCTCCTCCGCAGGTGCTCTCCGCGGCCTCTCCCTTGTGACTGTAAGCAGCCCCTTTGCTCCTGTTCTAACTGAGGAAAAATAGTCAACCTGTTAAATGACTTGAGAACAGATGAGGGTAAACATCCACAGTCCAGCTTTTGAGCATCAAGGTGTGTGTGGAAACCCCTGCTGTGTTAGCTGGTGGCCTCTGTTCTGGCGGGTGATGGTTTACTAAGGTTTTTTTTTTTTATAGATTTATTTATTTATTTATCCATGACAGACAGAGAGAGAGAGAGAGAGGCAGAGACACAGGAGGAGGGAGAAGCAAGCTCCATGCCGGGAGCCCGACGTGGGACTCGATCCCGGGACTCCAGGATCGTGCCCTGGGCCAAAGGCAGGCACCAAACCGCTGAGCCACCCAGGGATCCCCGGTTTACTAAGTTTTTTCTTGTGTACAGCTGTGTTTGGGAGTCATGGTCCATCTTCTCTTCAGATAATGGGTTTCAGCTAAACCCCTTGGTTCTTTCTAGTTTGTAACCTATCAGTTCTTCAGTTTGATCCAGAGTGTATCAAAATAAAACAGAGATCCATTGTTTTCGCATGTTTTTATAAGCTACGTTCCAGAGCCGTAGCCTCTCAAAATTGGGATGCGTGCTGGTTGGAGGTTATTTGATACTGCTTCCCCTCAATTGTAAAAAGACTTTTATTGACCTTAATTCCTACATCCCTGTATCTCTACGCGTTGGCCGTAGAGCTGTGGTTTGGACGAGTGCAAAGTGTGTGTTACCTCCCATCACTGGATAGCCATCTGTATTTAATATCTGGGAATATTGGGATCCCTGGGTGGCGCAGCGGTTTGGCGCCTGCCTTTGGCCCAGGGCACGATCCTGGAGACCCGGGATCGAGTCCCACGTCGGGCTCCCGGTGCATGGAGCCTGCTTCTCCCTCTGCCTTTGTCTCTGCCTCTCTCTCTCTCTCTCTCTGTGACTATCCTAAATAAATAAATAAAAATTAAAAAAAATATCTGGGAATATTATCCTAATATTATCCTAATAACAAGGAATAATATCCTATCTCCCTTGAGCATTCTTTTCCCAGGGAAGAGACCGGCAAATTCAGTTTTGGGGGCCACTGTTACATTTTACTGTTTTAGACCTTTAGGAACATTTTGCAGCTTCTCAGGGGAGCCCTTTGCTACTGTGTGACTCGGAGTGATCTGAACTGCAGAACATAGTGAATATTCCGTGGCAGTCTCTGAGTAATGGTGGCACAAGGGTTCAGCTCCTTCTGCAGGGTTATTATTTGCAGTATTACCGACATTTTCACATGTGAGAGGTCCCTGGAATATGGAGTTTCTTATGAATGCCAGGGACTATTGTGTCTCTTATCGTCTGAGCAGCCAGGAAGAAGGCCTGGATTCGGTATTTGCTGCAAACTGACTTCCTTGGCAGGGCCAGTCCTTGATCCTGGGGACTCACCAGTGGCCCTCACCTCCCCAGCTGGCTGCAGGTGTATCACAATGGCTCCATCAGGAGGGAGACCTTCTAAGTGGCAGAAGGGCCTTCTCCCCACCACAGGATTTTTCCTAACAGCTCTGCAGCGTTGTAACTTGCTGAGCATACATATGTGTGCGGTTCCATGAATTTAGTGTGGGTACAAGGCTGTGCTTCCATCAACACAGTCTAACTGAGGGCGTTTTCCTTACCCCCAAAAGAGACCTCATCCCATTTCATAGGCTTCTTTTGGAAAGTGCATCTTGGAGAAGTCACTTGTTCCTGTTCTTTATAGATAAAGACATCAAGCTCCAGAGACCACCTTTGTTGCTTCTTTCACAGGGTCTGTGGGTACATCAGTTGAGGAAGCTAGGGACGTGCCTTGTCAGCTCTCATCCATTCCATGAATGTTAGGTCAGTATCAGGTTATGTTTTGTGTGCTGTGGCTCTCTTTTTTCTCTCCCGGCTAACCAGTGGTTGGGTCTGGACTCTTGCTTTTGCTTATGGTTTAAGGTGTTAAATTATGTTTGATATTGTCTAGCTAAAGTGGCTAATGTTCCCTTTTAAATTAATAAATAAAGTTATTTTAACTAATTCATTTACTGAATTAAATCATTATATTATTTAATTGGTAAAGTGATTTAACTGTTCAACAGTGGAACTTTTCCTGTTTTACCTCTGTATTCTCCTAGAGCAGGTGCATTGGTCCTTAGAAAGCTAGCCAGTAAATGTGTCGAGAGGAAAATACAAAAAATCCGGCTCAAGGCTCAAGTTGGGACCCCAAAATTTCAATTGCATCTTGTGAAGGATGCTCCCTCCCCCACTGCAGTAAGAACCTTCTGGGCATATGGTAATTGTGTTCAAGGTGACTCCACTGTAGAGGGTTGGAGATCAAGTTTTTGACCCATTTTTTTGTATTTTTATGGGTGTTAAGATGCCTGGGAATGACCTAGCCCCTATGCCTGATGCTGAACGCACCCCTCAAACCTGTCTTACCGGTGAGAGGTCAAGGTGGCCTGACTGTTCTGGGAGCTGTTTGATTGTGGGGCTTCTAGTCTGAATGACTGATTGTTTTAACAAGATTTCTTTTTTTAAAACTTTTATTTATTTATTCATGAGAGGCACAGAGAAAGAGTCAGAGACACAGGCAAGTGGGAGATACAGGCTTTGGGTGGGGAGCCCGACGCGGGACTCGATCCCAGGGCCCTGGGATCACGACCTGAGCCAAAGGCAGATGCTCAACTGCTGAGCCACCCAGGTGCCCCTTTAGCAAGATTTCTGGTCAGAACATTTCATAGCTCTTTCTAACATTGAAGTTAGACTGGTGGAAACTAAAGGAGAAGCATCAAGAGTGAAGCTTGGGATGCGATCATCTGGAGCGCTTTGTGGCGGGTCGCTTCCCGGGGACAAGACTCAGGTCTGGGATGAAGGCAGCAGAAAATGGCTCCAGGTCACATGGAAGATCCTCTCCAGCCCCCGACCTGCTGGTGTCTGCGCTGCTTGGCATTCAGGGTTCTTCTGCTGTTTCGTGTATTGGTGGTAAGAAGGTGGTAAATGATAGGATTTAAGACTACAGACAATAATATATTTAGGCATGTGTTTAAAGGATCAATCCTTTAAAATTTTGGAAAGCAAAATGAGTAAACAAGAATAAATCCCTTACACAGGCCAGCAGCTGGAACTCTAAGATAAATTACATCTTTATTTATGTTCCCCCAAAATATGTTATTGGATCAAGAGAAGCCTGGACAGTCTTCTATCTCTTTTCCTGTGTTTTTTGAATAACCATCAGGGTTAGGAGGCAGCCTTTGGGCCACATTGGCTCTTACTTTCAAAGCTATAAAACATCATGCACAAATTTACCTTTTATCTTATAAATTTTATTACCATGTTTAGAAAAAAACTCCCAGTGAAATTTCTATTCTTCATTATGCATCTTTTGCTGACTGCAGTGACTTGTTTTGACATGATTCTTGTAGCTAAAGTAACCTGTGGATATGGGATTACTGACAGTTGCTGTCAGAGTTGAGCACATAGCTACTATCACTTTTCTTTTTTTTCTTTCTTTTTAAAAAGTTTTTATTTATTTATTCATGAGAGACACGGGGAGAGAGGCAGAGGCATATGTAAGCAGAGGGAGAAGCAGGCTCCATGCATGGAGCCTGATGGAGGACTTGATCCCAGGACCTCGGGATCACAACTTGAGCTGAAGGTTGATGCTCAACCAGTGAGCCACCCAGGCATCCCTATTGCGTTGCTCTTCAAACTGGAATGGGCATATGGATCATCTGGAAATCTTGTTCAAACGTAGGTTCTGTTCATTCGGTTGGCTGCAGCCTGAAATTTTGCATTTCTAAGAAGTCCAGAGTGATGGGGATGCTGCATCTTCATGCCATTAAGTAGCATGGTCTACTTTAAGTAGCAAGGTCTGGTGGCACCTGGGGGAGGGGGACAGCAAGCCAGAGATAGAGACAGGACTCATTAATGCAGGGTTCCCTGCTCTTCCTTCCTTTCTTCCTGGGGATTAGGGCACATTGCCATCAGAGTTGGATGGGGGAATATATTCTGGGAGGAAAGACCTCGTTGGATTTGTCTTTCCTGCATTTTACCAATTTTTACACTGAGCATGTGAATGTACATATAGTAAGAAATGTACGTGACCTTCAGGAAATTCTAAGCCCCTGGATATTGTACAAACAGAAGGCTGAGTCCAGCCGTGTTGGTGGCCACACAGTCCCTCCAACTGCTGTCCTAGGGCCACTGAGCACATGGACTCCAGGTGTGGATACCATCTTCCTCCTGGACACATAGCTTCCCTTCCAGTTATCTGAAGCTTCCAGGAAGACAGAAATAAAGCACTTCCATTAAAAAAAAAAAAGCTTATGAAACCTAGTGCACATTGTAATTCCTTTGTGGATTATGTGGGATTGTCCTGACCCCACGGGCTGAGCCTCCTGTTCCCGGGTGGCACTTTTGTTTCGATCTGAATATTACCATCATCTCCAATTGCATTGGGCTTCCGTCTGAGCAAAAGTCTTATTTACTTTGATCATTCCATGATGGCAAAATAAAAGAAAAATCTCCAAGGTCTTTCCAAAATGATTTGGTCTCAATTCTGACACATTTTGTCACATGATTCAGAAAAATGCAGATTTCTTTACAAACAGCTCATTTGATCATTTATGATGTTTTCTGTTTTCCTGGAAGAGTTATCTAAGACTAGGATGTATTTTTGACATTTCATTTGTTAGTTTTAAATGCATGAGAACAAACTACATCCAGTGCACTTGGCCCTCATGAGCAGAAGTATTCTGTGCACTGCTGCATTTTGGTTGATCCCCAAGACTTTGTGGCAAGAAATAACAGAATCCTGAACTCTTTTGCCTTATTTGTCTCTACAACATGATCCCAGGTACTTTGATTGCTGTGGAGACTGACAGGTAAAATAGAAGGAAATATCATTTCTAATTGCCTGTTTGAAGATTTCTTCATTATTTCTTGTTATAAGCTGTGGAAATAATGTATTGGTAAAGACTGCTTTCAGCAAAGATTTGCTTTCAGCAAAATACCCTTTGCTGTCTTAAAATGATTGATCATAATCACTTTGGACATTTCTAAGTCAAAAAGAAGTGAGGATTTAAGAAAAAAATGTTATTAAGTGATGTCTCTGTGTAGCCAAGCAAACTGCTGCAGATCATTGTCTTCTCCACCAAGGATTGAGTGGTTGAAATCAGAACTAGTATGTGTCACAGGGAGGGTCTCAGGCTGGTCCCCATGTGGGACAGCTGCAGAATTCTTGGATTAAAAATAACATCTAAACCACAGATGGATTTCCTTGGTCTTACCCACCAACCGTCTGGGGTTGGCAAGAAAGCTGTAGGTCTGGCTGGGGGAGAAGGTGCTGCGTGACAACACTGTCATCCAGGAGCCAGGTGATCTGATCTCACATCCATCCCTTCTCCATCAGCGGAGAGCTGGGGGACGTGTTTCTCTGGCATGCTCCTCATGCAGTCTCCTGACTTTCATTTGCAGGATGCCTAGCTGGGGCAAATAAGCGCAAAGAGCATTAGCATAAGCTAGCTCCCATGAGAAGCCCAGCCTCCTCCTTAACCTTATTCATATGAGTTCTTCCCCACCATGGCCTACACATTTAATTCTAGGGTGAACTCTTACCTATGTGAACTCTTACTCTTATGCCTGAGTTGCGTAGTTGTCTATGTTGATGGGGAAAATGTATTTAATATAAGGTTTCGTGATAGCAAATTATAAATGATAATTTTCAGACGATTAGAACTGACAGGAAATGCACTTCATTCAAAGAAATATACTCTCAGGGAATGGATGGCAGAGGCCAGCAGTCCAAACCCTTTTTCTTTTCTTTTTTTTTTTTTTTTTAAAGACTTTACTTATTTATTCATGAGAGACACAGAGAGAGGGAGACAGAGGCAGAGACATAGGCAGAGGGAGAAGCAGGCTCCATGCAGGGAGCCCAATGTGGGACTTGATCCCAGGTCTCCAGGATCAGACCCTGGGATGAAGGCGGCGCTAAACTGCTGAGCCACCCAGGCTGTCCCCAAACCCTTTTATTTACAAATGGAACCTTCATTCCCAGTCACGGTTTTCCAGAGAAACAGAACCAATAGGATATATATATATATATATATAAACAGATATATAACTGTGTGTGAGAGATTTAGGAGCTGTTGTTTCATATATTTTAGGTCAGAGATATCAAGCAGGGCTGTTTTTTTTTAACGAATTTATTTTTTATTGGTGTTCAGTTTGTCAACATACAGAATAACACCCAGTGCTCATCCCGTCAAGTGCCCACTTCAGTGCCCCCCACCCAGTCACCCCCACCCCCTGCTCACCTCCCCTTCCGTCACCCCTAGTTCGTTTCCCAGAGTTTGGAGTCTTTCATGTTCTGTCTCCCTTTCTGATATTTCCCACTTATTTTTTCTCCTTTTCCCTTTATTCCCTTTCACTATTTTTTATATTCCCCCAAACGAATGAGACCATATAATGTTTGTCCTTCTCCGATTGACTTATTTCACTCAGCATAATACCCTCCAGTTCCATCCACGTCGAAGCAAATGGTGGGTATTTGTCATTTCTAATGGCTGAGTAATATTCCATTGTACACATAGACCACATCTTCTTTATCCATCATCTTTCGATGGACACCGAGGCTCCTTCCACAGTTTGGCTATTGTGGACATTCAAGCAGGGCTGTTGATGTTGTAATTGCCTTTATTTGTAGATTGTTTGTACAGGTTACTCTAAAGCTGGCCACAGAATGGATGGGCTTTTTAAGACATAGATACACGTGCATAGAAAATAATATCTCTGGCTGGCAGAGGAGACTCTTCCCAGTAGTAATGGTGTCTGGAAGTAACATGATCTTATTAATACATATTTACCTCCTGCTGGAGGCCAAAATTCCTATCAGATATCCTACAGTGATAATGATTCACCTGCATCTCACAGAGGTCAAGTGGGGTCACATAAGGTGTAGGAAATCTGCACGCTTTGCTGACATTGGTGGCATCCTTTGGCCACCATTGATAGCCAGCAGGCCTTCCTGTTATCACTGGTCATTAGCTTCCCTAAAAGAGGTTTATTTATTTTTTTTAATTTTTTAAAAATTTATTTATTTATTTTTTTTTTTAAAATTTATTTATTATAGTCACAGAGAGAGAGAGAGGCAGAGACATAGGCAGAGGGAGAGAAGCAGGCTCCATGCACCGGGAGCCTGACGTGGGATTCGATCCCGGGTCTCCAGGATCGCGCCCTGGGCCAAAGGCAGGCGCCAAACCGCTGCGCCACCCAGGGATCCCTAAAAGAGGTTTAGAAGGGTGAATAACTGTGGCCTTGTCAGTGGGTTCATGGTGTTTGTGTGTGTTTTTTTTTTCGCTTTTCTGTGAAGCAAATTTCTTTCCTCTGTGGGGTCTCCACAGGATCGGCCAAGAGAACCATGAGGCAGCCAGCTTGCTCTACTGAGCATGAACAAATATCCTAGGGCCATTTGGAAATAATCCTGTCATATTTCGGTTGTTGGTGAACTGATTTAAGAGGAAGAATCAAAGAAGGAAGGCAGGAGAGAGAGAAGAAAAGAAGGGAGAGGAAGGCGAGTGAGATCTGTGTCCTCTGAGGTAATGTGTGCTTCCAGAATGGGCCGAAAGGTCAGAGCTGGTGGTCCTTACCTCGGTTCATATCTAGATAGTCAGTCTTTTTTAGTCATTATTAACATTATGACAGGTGGAATCACCAGTGTTGCTGACTAGGAGTCCCTTCCTAGATGAAAAGCCTAAGGCTTAGAAGGCTGCAGCAGTGGTGGTTGCTGCCAGGGTCTTGGAGGACTCTGCTAGGCTGTGTCTTTCACAATTACTCAGTTCCCTGCTCTAGAGGTAGATTTGGCCAGTATGTCTTGTATTGACACAAAATGTAGGAGAAAGTGATGTACTTCACATGCCAGTGGAAGTGTTAGGAGCCCGCTCATGCTTTTCTGTGCAGGCGCACTTTTCTGTGTCTCTTTCTTCTGTCGAGAGAACAGAAATCAGTGTAAGCTCTCGACAGAGGCTGTGCCATCAGCCTGGGCCCCAGGGTCCCAGCCAGAGCACCTGCTGACCCGTGGCAGACATTGAGTGGGAGCAAGACGCCAACCTTGGTCCTGGCAAGCCTCTGGGATCCTGGAGCTGATTGTTCCTACAGCATAACTCAGCCAACCCTGACTGATTCGAGACATCTCAGGGACCAACAGTCTGCCACCCTAAACTTATGCTTATTGAAACATCTATATGGTCACATTTTTCCATTTCCAGTGATAAAGTGCAACTTACAAAACATAATGCAACTCAGTGGAATTAAAATTTATAAATTTTAACACACACACCCACCCCCCCCCCCACACACACACACAGACTTGAGTCAAAAAATGAGGGCAGGGATCCCTGGGTGGCACAGCGGTTTAGCGCCTGCCTTTGGCCCAGGGCGCGGTCCTGGAGACCCGGGATCGAGTCCCACGTCGGGCTCCCGGTGCATGGAGCCTGCTTCTCCCTCCTCCTGTCTCTCTCTCTCTCTCTCTCTCTCTCTCTCTCTGTGTGTGTGTGTCTATCATAAATAAATAAAAATTAAAAAAAAATTAGGGCAGAAAAATCAATTGAGGGCAAGCCCAGTATCATTTCATCGAACACGTTCTGAGAGGCATCTCCCCAAGGTGAGCAGCATGTGGGCTTGGCTTTCTGGAAGCCATTGTGAAGAGGGTACACATTGTTCAAGCTTATTAAACTAGTTGTTTTTGGCTCAAATGAGCTCCTCATGCAGTGGAAAAAAGTAGTGAGAATGAAAGTATTCCACATACTTTATTAGTAGTGGAGCAGGCTCACAACAGCCCCTGGGACCAAGGACTGGATTCGGGTGCATCACTTAGGTCTGCAGGCTCAGGAGAGCCTCTCCCCGCCCTCCTCCCCACCCTGTTGCTTTTGGACCCCCCACATCTAAATCTTGGTTCCAGCTGGCTCTGACATGCCTGCAAGGGGAGAAGGAGAGCCAGGTCTGAGGAGCAGGCTCTGGCCAGGCTTACACACCCAGCTGTATCCTTGGAGAGTAAACGTGAAAAAGCAAAGTGATGACAGGACCTCCCCTCCTCTCTGCCTACGTATGGCAGGAAACAGGAAGCCTAGAAGAAGGGGTGGTGCTGACAGCTTTGCCTTGCGGGCACTGCAACTCCAGGCACTGTTAATCTGGTTCAATTAATATCTTGGTCTCCAGTGGGAATCTCAAGTCATGGATGATTGCGATGAGCTGGGGCACCCCCAGCCCCACACAAACTGCAGACCCACGTGGGTTTCCTTTTTCACTGTTGACGATAAAAGCCGCAATCCCAGCCAGCTGCCACTGACTTTACACTATATTTGTTCAGGTCTAAGATGCAAATTATTTACATGTTTCTCTATCTTTAATAGCATGGTGTGTCTTATAAAGAATGGCATGTCATATTTTAATTGGAAGTAATTTTTCTCTGTAAGTGGTCCATGCCATAATGTGGAGGATTACAGTCAATGATCCCAAAGATGTGATGAAATATGATAAAAGGACATTTGTCATAGCAGAAATGTCACCCAGTGTCAGAGAAGAAAGGATTCTGCAGGGTTTTTGGAGGGGCGTCAGCCAGACCCCGGCATGCCCTGGTGTGTCTGGCATCCAGCCTTTGGAATACAGCTAGGAATGGAAAGTCCACAGCTGGTACTCCAGGAATGAGGCAAGCCAGAAATCTCCAGTCCCCGACATCAGTGATTCTAAATGGTTGGGGACTCTTTTATCATTTTGACTAAACTGGAAGCTGCTGCTTAGAATGGCCCAAGCCACTTAATTATAGAAGCAGGTGCTGCAGATGGTCTTTGAATCCTCAGCAAGCAGAGGACAGGACATCAAAGCCAGATGCTATCAACCAGCCAGAGAAGTGAGGGCATCCCAAATGGCAAAGGGACAGACAGGAATTGAAGATTGCCAGGCACAGAGCACTTAGGGGGCCAGAACTTGGAATCTAGTGTCTGTGTTGAAAAACATGGCCTTTTAGAAAGACCAGCTTCCTGAGACAAAGAGCAAGGTGAACATAGCATCAGAATACAGATACGGATTTATATATGTGTGTGTGTGTGTGTGTGTGTGTGTGTTTAGATGTAGATTTAGATTTTTTTAGATATATACATGTATCTCCTATGTGTATGTGTCTCATATATATATATACATATACGCGCACACACACACACACGCTTTTCTCCTCCTTGGAAATCTTATTCAAAATTCAACTCTCTGGGCTCTTTCCAGCTTCTTCTTCCTCTTTATAAGTCACTACATTGAGTGTGTGACTCTGATTTTGAATCCATGCTTTGGGAAGAAGGAGGACAGCTAAGGGCCATGGCTGGTTGGTCTCTGATGCTGACGAATAATGGACCATCTGCCTGGTTGTTGGTCTGAGTCATCAAAGCCAGATCCAAAGAGCAGAGGGCTCCTGGGGCCAGGCGTTTCAGGATACTTCAAGTGCCCAGAAGCTGGTAGCATGGTGAAGGCAGAGCAGCGGAGAGGGCACTCCGTTGGCTAAAGGAACACCCAGGAGGTCTGCTGAGAAGTCAGCATCCTGGCCATCAGGATTTGGCAGGAGGCTGCCACAAGCTCGTGGTGTGACAGTCAAGACTGGATGAGGGTGCCATCACTTTTGCCTGCTGAGATGGTTGGTCATCAGCAGCGTATTTCCAGGGCTAGGATGAACCCTGCTGACTATCCCGGGCTGGCGGTGGAGCCTGTGGGGCAGGGTTGAGGGTGGGGAGAAAGGAGCCATTTACTGGGACTCAGAGAGCTCAGGAGCCCTGAGAAGACCCATCCAAGACCCTGCTAGCAAGTCCTGGTTCTGGTGTAGGTGGCAGTCTGGCATGTGGATCTAGCCTGGCAGGTTTCTTAATCCTTCTAGTCCTACAGACTCTGAAATGTGTCCTCATGAAGGGTAATGAAATGTTTTTTGGATATTTATGTTGGCTGCATTGTGTAAGTGCCTGGTATATGTCCACCTATATCAAAAGTATTCCTAGTGTGATGTGATGGTGTGGGTGGTGGCCATGGCATCTGTGGTCCACCGCTGACTACAGCAGGTGCGGTCTCTGCTTTCCCCAGGGTAAGCCCCTGACACCCATCGGACAGCCATTCATTACCGCATCTGTCTGCCTGCAGCCTCTCCAGGGGAACTAGGGCATCGGTTCATTCAGCAAAGCGGTTACCAGCTCCTGTGGAGCAGCAGCCATTCTTCTGGGTTTTTGACATTCACAGACCACATTCATTGCTTCTTGATCCCAACGTAATCTGTTACCTGTCACTGATCACATCCATGTTTCTATCTTGGGCTGATTTGTATGAGTAAATCACATCACAACAGAAACTGCTTAATTAATTTGTGAGATTCTATTACAAATTGCTTGAAATCACATTTCTATCCTAATAGGAGATTAAAAGAGAATAAAACCACCCAAAACCCAACTTCTGTGTAAGAAATTGGATGCATAATAGAGGTGCCTTCAGCAGGGGGAGGGCGGTATCTGCCCTATGTCACCCGGTGGGCTGGGGTTCTCTCCACTGTGTTCGTGGTGTTTTCGGATGATGGTGTGTTTTATTTGGGTGGTTCAGATGTCTGGAATGGGGAGTTGGTGGAAGTTGATAGGTATTTGGTATTTAATCAAAGGACAAATGAAGTGTAAAACAGTTAGCTACACATTTTTCCTCCTAATCTTTTCCTTACCTATGATGCAAAACAAACAAAAAAAGCCCCAAAAACCAAAAACCAAACTACCCTGATGCTATGTGTTTATTACAGAAATTGGTTGTTATATGGACAGGGATTAGAAAAATAATTTTCTGTTTAGAATTTCTCCTTATACAGCATTCAACTCCATCAACTCAGAGCTGTTCCTAGGTCCATTGGAAAAACGCAGATTAAAAAAATTGTATTTGTTACAAAAATGTTTCCAAAACATTTGGAAACAAAAGTGTTTGCAGAAATGTTTTTATAGGAAAAAAAATAATGTATTTTACTTAAAGCTCTCATTACAAAAAATAAATACGTGCATGTGCAAATTTTAAGAAATTCCACTGTGAAAGTTTGTGCGGACCTCTGTCATGCTGATATGTGTCATATTCAAAATCTCAGTGGGCACCTTCTGGTTTATCTCTGGTGCTTGTATATTTAGAATTTTGCATATCATGAATGAGATCATAAATTCTACTTCAGTTTTGTTCATTATAACATGTACTGGGAATGATGGGTGCCCCAGAGATTGGCAACTAGGTTACTGAGTGTGTGAGCAAGAACGACATCCTGTGGACTTAAAAATGATTATGTTCTTACACATTTTTATTGTGGATGAGGTGAGAAGTCTGGAGAGATGCAGAGTGCAGAGAGGAAAAGTCACAACACTGTAATCCTACCACCCAGGAAAGACTTACCATAAATACCATATTATACTTTTTCCTGGGCTTTCTCTCTTATATATAAAAACCCTCCTTAGAAGGTTATGGTTGACAGTCAGGCCAGCCTGGTGGGTGAGTCTACACAGAGGCTATAGCTAGAGGATCTGTGGGAAAGAACAGAGTGAGGTAGGTGATGGGAAGGTTTGAGCAAGGGGTGTGGTGACCAGACCTAGTTCGGGAAGAGACCATAGGTGGGCAAGGGTGGGAGCAGAGAGACCTCTCAGGAGTCCCTTTCTGCAATTTGGCCAAGACACAATTGATGGGGGCTCAGAGCAGGGAGATGGTGCTCAGGTGTGGGAGCAGGATCTCTAGTCAGCTTAGCTGTGGGGCTGAGATTTGGAGAGGGCCAGGATGACATGGAGATTTGGGCTGGAACCTGGAAGGAATAAGTGCATTTGGTTGGGGTTCCGTGTGGCACATGCTGAGTTGGGGTGACTGCCAGCCTTTGGGAATGAGATGTTGCAAACAGGTGGGGGCCGGGGGACCTCCTTTCAGGGACCGTCAGCAGGTAGAGGAGATGCACAGCCTTGAGATAGATAAGCTGATGAAGGGAGTGGCTATGGATGAAGAAAGGCAGAGAGAATAGGACAGTAGGAAGGCTGTTGCGACATTTGCAAAGGGCTGTGGGGAAAGGAGCTGCGACGCTTTCCTGTGGCACCAAGCGGGAATGATGATGGCCACACTGCACCCTTGTCTGGTCTCTCAATTACTATTTTTTTAAATCATGGCCAATTGGAATTTTTTTTCTGAATTATTGTTTGAGCTGTAATTAACTTGATTGTTAGACAATCAGTTATTAGGGTGAATTTTCATTGAATGTACTAGTCATTGGCATTACTTCTACTAAAGTGAATTATCTGTTCATTTTCTATAGTGCTGTGTCAAAGAGATGGTGTTTTAGTCTATCACAGTGGAAACCATGAGACATCTGTAAAGAGCACAGCATGATGGGGGTGGCTATTTGGGAATATTGATAGAATTCCTATCCTTGCATCATCTCTTGTAATTCTGCAATGAATGATTCAGGCTCCAGAACTTCAGTTTCTGAAAGTGGAAATTTAGTGTTGAATAACTTAGTCAACTGTGAGTAAGCTGAGTGTTAATGGAAGGGAAGCAGTACATCTCTTGTTGGTCCCAGTGTGGAGCAACCAGTTAGGGTCACTGGCCAGCCTTGAAGTTAGGACTCTTGAGTGTAGGAGGCAGTTCTATTTCCTTGTTACCCTTTTTCCTTAAAGCCAACTACCCTTCCCATCCCTTACCTGACTCCTCTGTCAGCAATACAACAAAGTGATAGCATCATTCGTATCCAGCATATGAAATACATAGTGACAGTTGTCACTTGGGAGTCATTGTCTTTAGGGAAGATGACATAGTTTCCATGCTTGGCCACCTTTGCCTCTCCCTGCAAGGGCCTCGTAGGGTCCCAGAAGACATCTTTTAAAGCATGGAACATTATGATTCACCTGCCAGCTCTCACTAAATCCTCTAATATGATCAGCTCAGAAACCATTTGGTAGGCGGCTCAGGGAGGCACATGTTAGCATCTGGAATTGCCTTTAGAGCCTCGGGTATATCCTCGGCATATATTCTCTTGAATATCTTAAATCCTCAAAAAAAAAAAAAAAACCTTCGAAAGTCATTCAGTGCTGGAAATTGGGGTGAGCTTGATTTGGGGAAATATTTGCTGAAGTTGGCTTAGGATAAGCCAGCAATGGCAGCCGTGTTCTGCACACACAGCCTGTTCCAGAACAATGTGACTGATTTTCTTGTATGATGCAGAAAGCAGTTTTCAAAATGGAATTCCAAAGATAGTTTGAATGGTGGCGGCAGTGGCATCATGAGGATGAGCTTGTCTGTCCCAAGGTCACTCTTCCGCAGGAAAGGACATTCACCTGGATGTGCGCCTTGGTTGCCTTGAAAAGTTAGCAAGACCGGAGTCACAGTCATGAACTCTGGGCTGTGCTGCGGAACCAAGAACACCGATTACTTACCGGACACTGTTTAAAATCACCACGGATGCATCCCATTGGACAAAAGATCATGTTCTTCACTCTCTAAAAGAAAGTTGAATTCAGCATTTGAATGGATAAGACTGTCCATGTCACAGAGGAAAAAGGTCTCCACCCACTCAGTGCCTCCCAGGAGCCGTGACAGTGGCCACCCTAGTGAGCAAGAACATTGTTCTTTGTAGAACAAAGTAGTTAAAGTATTTCATGGGGTGGGAGGGGGGATCCCTGTTTCAGTTTCCAGTGCTGTCAGCCATGGTAGAGGCCCTTCTGCACCTGAGCACACAAATTCTTTGTGCAAATGACTTTTTGCTGGACAACAATGGGTCAGAGCGCCACCCAGCTCGTGGGCTCTGCAGCCCACTGTGCCTTCATCTGCCAGTGCCTGGCCTGCTGGTCCTCGGCCACCAGGTCTCCCCAGGCTGGCTGGCGGTGGTACTGTGGGGTGGTTGATCTCACAACAGCTTGCCAGCAACTCTTTCTCCTGGTGTGGCTTCTGGTCAGACCCATACAAGGAACTCTGGGTCATTTATAGAGGACACGAAGGGGAGCTGGAGAGGCCAGAGGAAATCTTCTCCTTACTTTGTTGCTACTTGCCTTTGGTGGATCATTTCATTTATAGAAAGTATCGACCACCGACATCCAAGAGGGAAATGTCTTCTGATTGACACGGGTTTTTTTGCTTTGTCACGAGCACATTGAGAGAATGTCAGGGGCTAAAGGGACAACAGGTCACTTTGTCTTCTCTCCTCTCGCATGAGATTGAGAATAACCCAGATGGAGGATCTGCCATCAGAAAAGAAGCATTGTTCATTAGATGTGCTCTGGAGCTAGGGGAGAGGTGCCTGGTTCCCTAAACATATAGCAAGCAGGAGATTGTCATGGTTTAAGGAACATTGGATGGGATCCCAGAAGCCTGGTTTCTAGTCCAAGATTTGCCATCACGGTCTTTGTCCTCGGGATGTACCTGTGTAAGCTCTCAGCTTCCTCAACTGTGAACAGGATTTTTTTTTTTTTTTTTTTTTTGCGATGTGGGGGGAGGGTATTGGCTGGTGATCTGCAAAATCCCATTCAGCTTTAACTTTCTCTGATTCCATGAGAATTGCTCCTCAGTTTGTCTTATGGCACATTCCTCTCCTCGCTCTATTTCTGCTTAGAACAGAGAGCACTTTGTTGGGAATTTCCAAAAAGGTAAGTGTGTTCACTTCTAGCCCTGGCCAATTCAAAGAAACCTTTGTCCAGGTTGAAAATCTAAGTTCCTAATAATTAGAAGGAAAAACAATACAAAAACATCCTTAGTGTCTTTATCAGCACAGGGAACCTTTTACCATCTTAAGTTAGTTTCTTCAGATGCTTCACTGAGTATCTGGCATTGAACCAGCCTCCCGTCACACATTGGTCAGCAAAGAGGAAATGAGAATGTGATCCTTTCAGATAATGTGGAAAGCTTTTCTCTCCACCACCCCATGCCTACCTTTTGTTAAAATATTTTTAATGTCCCACATTCCCATTCTCTGTCTGGAACACATGCACATACACATTCTTGCGCACACGTACACACTCACAGTCGGGGTCTTGAAGGAGAGAATCTATGACAGTGCAGGTGGCAATACAGACACTGATTTGCTAAAGCCCCGTTATTAAAAGGAAACAGAGCATAGCCTAGGTGGCTTTCGGGAGCCAGGGAGGCAGGACCCAGAACACTGTGCCTTTCAATGGATACTGTTCATCAAATCAGATGAGCCAAGCCCTGGCAGCCCTGGGGATGGGATGTGTGATCATTCAAAAATGAAAGTTTTGCCATTTTGGCAAAGGTGCAGGAGACTGAGAGAAAGCACCGTAGGCCCTCAGAGGAGCACCAGAGACAGTGGGTGGGTGACTGGCTAGTGGCCAAGCCCGTCCTGGTGGATGGTATGGAAACTCCCAAGGAAGGGCTGACTTTGAAGACAGAGATAGCTAAATAAACTCATCACTTGCTGGGCTCAGTGGACAAGTGATGGGGCAGGCAAAGGAGAGAAGCAGACAATCAGTTTGGGGGACCCTGTGGGGGGGGGAATGGGCCAGGAATCCTGTGTCTGGGAAATGGTCCCATGGGGAAGACCATGTTGGCTTGGTAGGAGGAAGAGTGAATCAGAGGTCCTGAGGGGGCAGCCCTGTTGCCATGCCAGGCCACGAATCATGGCTGTAATTGTGTGATTCATCCGCCTAGAATAGACCACTGTCTGTAATATCAGTGCTGAACACCTGGCATCACAGCCCTTCCCATATCAGCCCGAGCCCACCCAGCCTGCTCTCCCAACTCACAGCCCAGGCTAGACCCTGCCCTAGCCGGCCACTCTCACGAACACCCTGCTCATTCTCCAGGTACAAACAACAATGGTGAAGTCTCACATGTTTTTGTTGAGTCTCCAAGGCCACCCTGGGAAATATGTGATAGTAGCCCCACTGAACAGATGAGAAAATCCTGAAACCCATGTGGCAAAGCCCCAGACTGGCCTGGCTCTGGTCTGCTCTGCAGCCCTAGCACCATGCCACGCTGTTCTCGGGTTCCCATAACCTCTGGCTTCTGCTAGAAGGCTGATCCTGGAAGACCTGTGGTGGCCCAGGCCACCTTCCCCTCCTGGACTGCGCTCAAGCCTGCCATCCAGAGACAGCCTGATGTGTGGTTACAGGGAAGCCTCTGTCGGGATGGTGTGCTCACTGCATTGTCCCATGCTGCCCTCCAAAGACCTGATGCTGAGTGATGTTCATAGCCACCAACCTGCATGTGACAAATAACTAATGTGTAGGCTGAAATGTTACTTCGTTTGCTCTTATTTGCAAGGACTCTTGTGCCACAGGATGCCCTCAGGTGAGGACGGGGCTAGGTACAGTGGAGGGGAAGGTGAAGCTGGTCTGTCCATCCTGGCTTCCAGTTTTTTCCAGAAAATATGTAGGTATCACAACGAAGCACAGTAGGATGCAAGTTTTCTTTGGAAGCTTATCAACCACTGAGTGAAGACAATACCTAAATATGAAGATAAGCCATATTGTAGGCAGTGCAGAAGGAATCACCTAGCCATATAGGAAATACACTTTCTTTTCTTTTTTTTTTTTACATTTTTAAATTTAAATTCAATTTGCAAACATAGAGTATAGCCCCCAGTGCTCATCCCATCAAGTGCCCTCCTCATTGCCCATCACCCAGTCATGCCAACCCTCCACCAACCTCCCCCTTCCCAACCCTTTGTGTGTTTCCTAGAGTTAGGAAGCTCTCATGGTTTCTCCCTCTCTAATTTTTACCACTCAGTTCCCTTCTCTCCCCTTATAATCCCTTTCACTATTTCTTATATACTTTAAATGAGGCCAGATGACTCATGTTATGAATGGAACATCAGTAAGGGGCATGGGCAGAAGAGGTGGTTGGCAGGCTCAGGATGGAGAACTTAGGCCAGATGCTGTGATGCAGACAAACTTCTAACCTGATTGCCTCCAGCTCCTCCAGGGAGCACAGCTGTGTGACAGTGCCCATCTCCTGCAGCTGGCTGTAGCCCCTATAACTGAGCAAGTGTCTCTAAGATGGGGGAGGAGGTGACATATGGCACTTCCAGTCCTGCCTCCAGAATCAGGAGAGAACACCTTTCTGTCATTCAGGCCCCTGCCTGTGGTAGCCTGAGCAAACTAATGCACCATCCAGAAGACAGTGCGATTCCTCAGGAAGAGGAGGATGCCTGAAAACCTTGGGACTGAGGTTGACCTCAGGTTGGCTTTCAGACACAGAGTGATTGGTGGTGGACCAGGATTCCCACGTGAGAGGCCCTAGGGAGGCTCGCGTGAGTGATACCAGCTTTTGGGAACCATATTGGAGGGTGCGACATGCTTGATGTCAAAGTATCTTGCCTCAAATTCTGGGGCCACTGAGGATAGGCAGGAATTCTAGAACGTCTCATGAGCCCCGTGCTACTGGCTACCAAATAGTGAGGAGATGTGGGGTTGTCAGGTTCTTCTAGCTAATGGATGCCTCAAATGAATTTATTACATAAGAGCAGCCCTATTCCCTCTTAAATGTTTGCTATAACGAAGGAGTTGTGCTATCCAGGTCTTTGAGACGCCTCCTTTCTTCAGTGTGCTCTTTCATGTTTTTCCCCCTTCATTGCTGCCCTTGATCTGCATTTTAATTTGATTCGATCTGGTAGGAGGGTTCACCGGGAAATGTGCTCCCGGAGTGGCCTTACGGGGGGTTCCTGAGCTGCCTGTTAGAGAGGGCTTCAGGTGGAGCAAGAGTGTACCTCCTCTGGTTAGGACAGGAGGGCATTTCCACAGGCTCCCTTTCTCTCTGACCTCCCTGGCTAGAGTGGCAAGTAGATCCTGAAGACTGTAGCATGTGCCTTGTGCCTGGTATCCGATCGACCTCCCTGTCTCCTCTTCTCTTTTACCTTCATCCTGTTCATACATTTGGCTGGGATGAGCAGCTAAGCCTTTCAGATCTGGGGAACAGGGAACTCCCCTTCTGTACTGAACTTTGTCATAGGGTCAGCTAACAACACCCATAAGGAATTGCTGGATTTATCCCTGGAAGTTTATTTATTTTTTATTTTTTTTAATTTTTATTTATTTATTTATTTATTTATGATAGTCACACACAGAGAGAGAGAGAGAGAGAGAGAGAGGCAGAGACACGGGCAGAGGGAGAAGCAGGCTCCATGCACCAGGAGCCCGACGTGGGATTCAATCCGGGTCTCCAGGATCACGCCCTGGGCCAAAGGCAGGCACCCAACCGCTGCGCCACCCAGGGATCCCTATCCCTGGAAGTTTAGAGCAGGCATTCACATCCTTCTAGGATGAACGAAAGTTTCCAGGGTAGAGAACCAAGCCTCTAAGTCTCAACAGAGAAAAGCAAGGAAAATGACATTTGATCTTCCAGAAAACCACAGGAGTCTTTGTCTGTAGGTGACAGGATGCTAGAAAAAGCCTAATAGATGAGTTGAGAAAATGCAGCATTAATCAGAATGGGTGATAAATTCATCACATGTGTGCATATAGTATCCATGGGCGGCCCCGTGGTGAGACCAACACTGTGACTGGTTAGCATGACTTCCCCAACATCTGTCTCTCCTCTCCTGGAAATTCACTTTTTAGAGTCCTGTTTTCAAGTCCTATCCCTTGAAGAAGGAAAGCAAAGAATGGTGGGAAAATCCACACACACACACACCCAGACGCGAGTGTTCCTCAGGACAGGGAGCTCTGTTAGGTCCTCTGAATTGTCATGTTGCGGAGTGCACAGAATGCCTGATTGAATCTCATCACTGTGATGGTGGCTAGACATACTCAATTTGGCCAACCAAATCCTTTAATTAAAAATTCTCAGGCCGTACACACAAAAGCACTGTTTTCTGCTTACATCAATGCCAACATAAAAGTAGGTTTTCATTCATTTGTGTGCTCTTATCCTTCAAAGGTGGTTCCTCCACTCCCCCCCCCAACTTTTACCAAATGAAATGCATTTTCCTGAGCTATCACTATAATTCTCTACAACCAGAATAAAAATACTCAGTAAGAGGAACAATGATGTCATTTTTGATAAAACGATAGTTCTATTTTTTATTGCCTAGAAGAAGGTACACTAAGATCATCATCCATTAAATTAGAAACGGAGCCATCACTCTCACACTTTATATATAGTACAAACTCATTATTATCAGTTAATATTGACTCAATGCTTAAAATGTTCTAGGTACTACAGAGTCTACAACTGTTAAGTTTTAGCTTTGTGTAATTCTCTTCTGACAGCCAAGAATTATTGTCTTATTTATTCAGCAAATATTTATTAAGTGCTGCTCTGTGCCAGAGCTGTGAGCAAAACAGACATGGCCCCAGGGCTCGTAGAGTACACAGGTTCACAGTCTAGCAGTGAAGGCAGGCATTTAACAAACAATCACTGAAATTAGTCTTAAATTATAGCTGTGATGGGGACTCAGAGGTATGTACGGGATGATGAGAGGATGGCAATGAGGGAGGTAGATCCAGCTGTCGTTTGGAGAGCTCCTGAAGCCCTGGGTCTCTGAATGGCTCCGTTCATTGACGTGGCGTTTATTTGAAAGTACTAAGCCCTGTGCTAGATTCAGGTAGAGAGGAGATGGACAAGACCACATGTTTATTCTCAGGGAGCTCCCCACCCAGTGAGAAAGACAGGTATGAAAGCTAATAAGCACAGAGAAGTCTGTGACATCACTGCCCACCCTGCTGTGAGAGGTCATAGGCCGGCGCTCCTTGTGGAAGAAGCCCCAAGTGACAGAGACACAGGCAGATGAGCCGGTGGGATCTCCGAGGATGAGTTGATGACAACATGAAGGTTTCTCTTCCTAAGCTAGAGGAAAGAAACATTACCATCATCCTATAACAAGGAGCATCATCAAAGAGAACTTTACTTACAGAATTTATGGAAAGTAGAGAAGTCTGGTTCCTATTTTGACCTCCTGGCGAGGTAGCCAGGATGAGAGATGGAATGGCTTCTTCCCACAAATAAGGTCACGCTAACTATGAGTCAGGGCACCCTAGCTTCTTTCTAGTTCTTTCCATTCGGCTTACCAGGAGGAGCCTGAGCCAGTTCCTGCTGGTGGAATGTAGAGCACCCATAGGAGGAAATGGGGGGAAGAGCACCCGGCTGTGCCACTTCAAGCTGACATGGACCCATCTTCCATGCTGACTGGAGGGTCAGCCTGAGTATTGGTAGAGGATAGGGAACATGGATTTCCATTTGCAAATGAACCCTAGGCCTTGGCCCCAGTAGGATTAATGCTAATTACACAAGCAGTAACTTCCGTGTCCGGGCTGAGTAGACCAGTGCTGTGCAGTGATGTGGAGTCTGCAGGATGCTAAGAATTAGTGGTGCACGGCCGTGCACTGAAATAACCTGTATGGGATTGTGGGACATGACCCGAGAAAGGTGAAGGGGTTTACTCCATATTTGATTAGCTGTCAGTCAGCAGAGGAAGGGGACCATGGTCTGCAGCCTGACTGCAGAGTCTGTGTATCCATTTCCTCTTAGGCTCCATAGGACGCATCCGAGCTCTAGTGTGCAGACACGCCGAGGGCCATCCCCAGCACTCTGCCTTTAGAGAAGAGTGCCTGCCTGGCAGGGGCTGGTTGTCATCCCAGCTGCCACTGGAAGCAAGCTTCATGTCCACTTCCCTGCACCCCCAGCACATGTAGGATCTAAATAAAAGCTGTGTATTTGCTAAGCATATGCTGCTTCAAGACAGGTTATCTGGTGTCTTCTTTCAACCAGGTTGCTGCTCCTAAAAGTCTCCCAGAGAGAAGTTCTAGAGCTTCTACAGTCGTTATGGGTCAGGATTTCTGCATGTGGGAGAGATTCAGGGGTGCCGAAGATAGGTATGGTTTCTCTTCCGTGAGTGGGCAGATGGCATCAGGAACTTTCCTATTGCAGGCCAGAAAGTTAGCCATGGGTGAAATAACTGTTCCACATGGATTTCATGCAGTGAGGTTTCGTGCACACTCAGAAGTGGGCCCCAGGAAATAGGTTTCTTCTGGGAAGGAAGTGAGCTGGTGTATATTAGGTGCGTCACACACAGCGGTGGTGAGCATGGAAATGAGAACTTGGAGTGTTGGAGCATGTTGTTGTCATAAACCAGCTGCTGTCAGTGCCAGATCTAGTCCAGTTGCTGAAGCACCTGTGGCCCCTGGATGCCAGGTGGACACACCTGGACAGAAGTGGTGTTTTTCCTCAAGCCAGCACATAAGCTCTTCAGCCCCCTGGCTTTCCCTGCTGAGGCTTGTCGTGAGGGGTGGTGGGTTCTGTAATGGAGCAAAGACTGGAAGTTGGGTGGGTGAGCTACTCTCTGTCATCCAGGCCAGAATGAATCTCAAGGTGGACACTGCTGGACACAGAGTGCCCCAGGGAGCTCCATCCCTTGAGTGAATTTTTGCATAAAAGAAAGAGGAAAGGAGGAAATATGAGCTTACCACCTTCCTCTGCCCCAGCCCGAGTGCCTCTCCTAGCCTCGGCTGCCCATGTGTGCCGCTCTGGGTGTTTTCCAGAAATGTGCCTTTCAAGGATAAGGTTTTCAAATTGTGTCAACCCTACAACTGGAGACATATTAGGCACTCAGAACGAGATGAGAAATGAAAACCTTTTCAAGATAAGATAGATTTTTGCCACTGCAGCCTCTGAATGAATAATCAGAGGAGTTTCCAGAATATGTTAAATAAGAATCAGTCTCTTCCTCTCTGTATCTCTCTTTTCTGTTTCTCCCTAACCACCTGCCCTCATGTTCTGAGAAAACCCAGTTTCCATGAAGCCTTGACACCTCGTATCTCGCCTATGGCAGTGAGAAAAGGGGAGTGTGGCGATGCCGGGTACCTCTGAACAATACTGTGCTGGTAACAAAGTCCTCTGGTGGGAAGATGTTGATGCCACCGCAGTGCTTGTTTCCATAAAAAGAAAGCGTGGATGGCGACCCATCCCTGCCGTGCCCTGACACCCCCTTTATTAAATATCTTCATGCCAGGTGTCGCCCCGTGTCCTGGCCTCCCTACCCTCCCATCCTTCCCGGGCGGGCCTCTGTGTCTTCTCTGAGACTTACAAGCACCCTCCCTCACACCGCACACCTCACCTGCTGGTCAATGCCGAATTCCTAAGAGGCCCCTAAGCCTTTTCATGACACTGTGTGACAGAAAGCACCAGTGCCCTGGAGAGCCAGAGATTGTGGCACCTGACCCCCGGAGGCCCGGGCCCTCACTGAGTCTCTGCTAGGGAGCCACACGTGAGGAGTGGACAGAGGAGTGAGTGTAGGGGTGCAGCTGCCCGAGGCCCCAGGGAGGGCAGTGGTGGGGCGCTGGGTGAAGGGCAGGCCAGGAACACAGTCTGTAACGTCAGCATCTGTGTCGGGGGGCGGCCCTGATCTGCCCAAGGGCAGGTCCTAGCTGCCTCCGTGACCTCTCTTGAGGCCGCATCCCTGGGCCTGTGGGTCCCCCTGACTCAGGGGGACCAGCTCGGGGTGCTCCTGGTTCTGCCTCTCCCCTCCCACCTCACAGACTTTATCTTTTGCCTGCTGCCCTGTGCAGTAATCACAGAGCACGTGATGGACTGGCCCTGGGCTGGCGGTCAGACAGCCACTGGATGGGTGGGCTCACAGCTGACCTGCTGGCAGGACATCATTCCCAGGCAGGGCTGGCCTGATGCTGAACTGGGAGCCAGCCCTGAGTGAGACCTTGGCATGATTTCATAGCCCCTCCCTCCTTCCTCATATTGGCCTTCTGGTTCCCTTTTAGTCTCCCCATTTTTATGTAAGAGCCTGGTTCTGCCCCCAATGTCCACATATCCCTTGTAAAGTTCTATGTAAAAAGGCCCAACGGTGATGATTAGTTGTGGAACCAAATATGAAAAGCTAAAACTCCAAAGAAGTGAATCTCTAATGGCTAATTTGTGGCACCCGACCTGGCAGCTGGGGAGATACTTTGAGGCAAAGAGACCTTCGTCAGTCCCTCAGATTTGAGAAACAGATGTCTGCTGATGTTGAAAGTACAACCTGTTCAAAAGGATGGAGCGATCATGGAAAGTTCAGACGTGAGATTGGCTCAGTGCTCTGGACCCGGGTCAGGAAGCTCTCAGGGATTCTGAGGCCCAGGTCACAGCACTCAACGCAGGGGCCCTGGGCAGGGCTGGCCTCTGGCGCCTCTGGTTTCAGATATTCATTTACTTTCTAATGACTTGCCTCTGTTTTCCTTCCTTCCTGGTGTGGATCTCAGTTGCACCGCCCCCACCCGGGAAACCACACGCTCGGCTCCATCCAGCTCCTGCCGTGGTGTGAATGAGCAAGGAACCCAGAAGCGTTTTTCCACGCATTATTGCCAGAACCATGTGTCTGCCAGCCCCAGTGTTTATAAAAAAACAAAAACAAACAAAAAAAAATTGTGCTTCCCCATAAGCCAGCAGTTTTTATTAGGCACATAACAGAGTTTATATTTAATAATCTGAACACCTCCATACCCCTCGTCCAAGTGTTGCTGGACTGCAATTTTTTTTTACATTTTTTTAAAATGGAGATTTAACTTGCCAACATATAGTATAACGCCCCGTGCTCCATCCCATCAGGTGCCCTCCTCAGTGCCTGTCACCCAGGCACCCCATCCCTCACCCCCCTCTCCTTCCGTAACCCTGTGTTTCCCAGAATGGGGGGTCTCTCATGGTTTGTCTCCCTCTCTGATTTTTTAAGAAAGATAATTTAAGGGCGTGATGCGTGCTGGCTGGGGCCTGAGCCAAAGGCAGCCCCGGTCAAGACTGCCGCATCCTGCTCCTGGCCCTCACCCTCTTCTCTGCAGACGCTGGTCTAGGGCTCCCTGTTTAGGCAGATGAGCATCTGCTGTGTACGTGGACCGCGAGCCAAATGGAGTAAGAGAGGACGCTGCTCCCAGCGTGTGAACAGTCCCCGGAATTATCAATTGAAACAAGATCGCAGGATAAAGCCCTGCCGTAATGAGCTTTGCCATTGCTTGGATTCCAGAACACCCCAGGCTCGGCTGTCTGGCCATGCTCCTGCCTGCTGACGGCGGGGCTGGAGGAGGGGACCCAGCCCCCGCCTGGTTCAGTGACATGGAAGCGGAGTCCTGGAGGACCAGCGGCTGTGAGAAGGGCAGGGAGCAGGCCGTTCCGGCAGGGAGAGGAGAGCAGTGGTGAGAAGGTCTGCAGGCGTGGCCAAGGAGCAGAGTAGAGACGCGTCTCACTGTCCTGTGGGCAGGGGGCTTGGCAGTAGATGTGAAATGAGGCGGAGGACCAGGAGGCTGCAGATGGCACGGGTTCCTGGGGGTGCTAACTGCATGGGGGTGACTGTCTCTTGTTTCTGGGAGATCACATGCTATGAGGCTGCAGACACAGGAATCTCCTTTGTGTCCTGGAGGAAACCAGGTGTGTGCCGCCGCAGGCCCTTTGCCTTTGCTGTGTCTGCTGCCTGGGGCACAGCCCATGCCTGCTCTGCCCGTGACGGGTTCTTCTCTGATCACAGGCTCTGAAGGAGCATTGGGATGTTGCTCACACTGCCGGTCTGTGCTGCGCCAGTGACTGCGTGGTTACCATGTGCTCCCTTCTGACTGCTACATTGCCATCTCCTTATGTGTCTGCTTGGGTGTCGTGGGTCCATCTCCTCCCTTCTCTGTTTTGCAGTTTCTGTGAGAGGACAGACATCTCTCCTAGGCTTCCTTCTCCCCCCCACAATGAACCATGCCCCACACACTATGCCACTGACAGATACACATAAGCATGTGAGAAGGTGGGAGACAGTGTCAGCATGGACCCCAACAGGGCGGGGGGGTGGAGTGAACACAGTGGACATGTTTGGAGAGGGAATGGGTGATGGAGTGTTCATGTCCCCCCACCCCATGTTCATGTTCTGAAGTCTAACCCCTCCCCCCGTGTGATGCTCTGGAGTTGAGGCCTTGGGGAGGTGGTGCTAGGTTGTGAGACCCCAGGGGTCCCCCAGCCCTGCACCTGGTGCAGACTCAGCTGGGAGACAGCGTGTGCGCCCCGGGTCTGAGGCTTCTCAGGAACCACCCTCGCATGACCTTGACCTCAGCCTGCAGGACCGTGAGAAGGAGGTGTCCATTGTCCATAGGCTGCCATCTGTGTGCTTTGTGCTGGCAGCCTGTGCTAGGCAGGTGTCTTGTGACACTCGGGACTTCTAGAAGAATGGAGACAGCCAGGGGGTCTGGAGATCCCGTTGAGGAGTGGGATGTGCTGGGCAGTGGGGTGGAAGGCAGAGGCACTTGGAGGCAGGACCCAGGAGCCTCCCCAATTCTTCTTGACTTGGGGTAGCTGTGCCCTGAGGAAAGTTAGGGAGCCTTGCTCCTTCTGGTGATGTTGCCCGGAGTGAAGGCCTAAGGGTGGCTTGACAGCTGGTGAGCATGAAGGTCACAGCCCGCGTGACACAAGGGGAGTGACTGGTGACCTTGTGATGTCTGTCCTCCCCCACCCCCCTGCCCTGGCCTGCATTCCCTGTTGACCAAGCATTGAATTTTTCTCAAATCCTTGTTCTTATTGACATACTGAAATATCGATTCTCCATAAGGTTAGCACCTTCTAAACAGGGCACATCCGGATTTCGTGTTCCCCGGGCCCGTGAGATGGACCCTGGAGTCCAAGGTAGGACTTCTGTATCCAGCGAGCCTCATGTCAGAGATTCCAGACGGGGGTGAGGTCACCTAGGGCTGTGACTGTGGCTGCAGTTCAGGGTTAAGCAAGCACCAGAGGAGTTGCGGTTCATAAGGCTGTGTTAGCAGGCAGGCTCTCAAGAAGGGGTGGGGAGTCAAGGCTGGTGGGTCCGGGCAGCCCCAGGGAGATGGGGAGAATTTGGGGCAGAGAAAGGGAGCTTTTGGGGTATGTGTGGAGGCTGGATTGTGGAGGAGTTGAATTTTTCCTGAAGAAAATGCTAATTTCCAGACAGGTGATGAGCAGATAGCAAGGCTGGCGGATTTCTCCCCCATGGGTCCAGTGTCGGCCGTGTCTGTGCTGAATGTGTGCCACCCGGCCGGGGGACCCACATTGGCATGTAGGGAGTCTCTCCCGCAGAAGCAGCTTAGACCCTGCGCCTCTCCTGGACACCCTGTCAGCCGGAGGAATTGGGAAGAAGCCATCCACACCATCCTCTGGAAGTAACCACGGCCCATTTGGTGGATGACGCCCTTCAGGCCCACGTGGCCTATTGTGTCCATTGGCTCTTGTTTGGGCTGTTGTGGAAAGTGCCACAAACCTGGTGATGTTTGTAACAGAAGCGCCAAGCCTCGCAGTCGCAGAGGCCAGAGGTGGGGAGTGACGGCGTTGACAGGGTTGCCGCTGGGCCTGACAGGGAGGATCTGTGCCCGGCTGCCCCCATGGCTTGTGGTCCTGGGAGTTAAGGCTGCAGCATGTGACCAGTGGAGACGCAGTTCAACCCGTAGCACTTGCCACAGTTTTTGTCAAACGAGCCACTCTTGACTGAGAGCACAGCCTAGTTCCTATGCTGTGGCCACACTATCTCCTGTCACCATCAGGTAGCACTTCTGTGGTCCAGCAATGACAAAGGAAGAGGACAGAGGCCATTGCTTCCGTCTTGTTTTGTTTGGAAACAGAAGCATCGCTATGTTGATGTGTGTATGTGTGCACTCGTGTACCCGTGTGGCTGCGTTGATGACGCACAGACTATCTCCGTGAATTTGGGCATGTCACGGGAAGACCAGCAAGCCTGCAACAGTTGATTCTGGGTGAGACTTCATGGCTTTGAGAAAACCACTCCAAAATTTGAAGATTGACATTGAGGTGGATAAATGTGGCCTAGAGAGATTTTCTACCCTGTCTTCTTTACTGGGTTTCTTAAGGGTAAAATATGCACACTTACTAAAGAATATGTAAATTGTGACTCAAGGTGAAAGAAGCCTCCACCTGACAGTCATCTGTAAGACAGACCCCTTCGGCGCCGCTAAGCTCCGTGAGAGTGGGAATTGGGGCCGTCTAGAAAGAGCAGGGGCTTCATGTGCTCAAGCAGTATTCGACACTGTCCAGGAAGACGTTAGGGGGCTTAAGGAAGTGGGTGTCATCCAAGACCACTGAATGAGTTATTTCAGTTCGTACTTGGAGCATGTCGTTGGATCAAGCAAAGTTAGAAGAGGATAATGTGTGGTCTGTACTCTTAAAAAGCTCACAGCTCACTTTCCATGTTTGTTTTTTTAAGATTTTATTTATTCATTTGTAAGAGACACGCAGAGAGAGGCAGAGACACAGGCAGAGAGAGAAGCAAGCTCCTCGCAGGGATCCCGATGCGGGACTCGATCCCAGGACCCCGGGATCACGCCCTTAGCTGAAGGCAGATGCTCAACCACTGAGCCACTCAGGCGCCCCATCTTTCCATGTTTTTAAAGATAAATTCAAAATATGCACACCGAAAAGAGTAATGTTTGAAGGAATGAGTTACAAGCATTAGCCGGAACTCATTTGTGACCTGGTGCCATCCTGGCACTTGGAGATGCTGCTGCTCTGAGGCTTGTTCTCCGGGCTCCTGGAGCAAGTGACCCCCGCCCTGCACGCTTGCACCAGGAGCGGGGTGTGCTTAGACTCCTCATCATTCTTGCACACACCGATGGATATTTTGGAAATGCAGCTGTTAAGCACAGCAGCAGAGATTCAATAGGATAGCTTGGGGTCCTTTACTATGAGGACTGGAGGCTGTCAGGACGAAGCCCCGATGTGTGGACTCTGCGGGCCATTTTCCCTGATGCTCCTGCTGTAAGGCCTAAGTGGACCCAGCCCTCACTTCCCTGCAGCTCGGCTCCTTATTCTCCAGGCACCAGGAGAGGGGTTCTTAGGACTCAGGAAAGGACTTGTGTGGCCTGCAGTCTCTGCCCTGCTGTGAAAGCCTGTTTGACAAAGGTATTTCCTAGACCGTGCGCTGGCTGTGTAGCCCACTGCGTGCTCGTGTAGATGCCTGCGGGTACAGAGCCGCGGGGGGAGGCGGTGGGGAGACTGGTTTGGTGTTTCCTCCAGAGTGAGTGAGCTGATTTCTCCACTCATCTAAGGGTTAGAGACTCTCTTTTTGTTATTCCAGCTCTGGACTGTAACTCCCCAAACTCTGTTCCTTATAAGCCTTACTTTCCTATAATCACTTAGAAGAAGAATTCAGCGTCATCTGGCTAACTGGGGGAGGGGTGCGAGCAAACGCCCGAGTGTAGAAGCAGACCGCTCCTCTTGTGTGGAGCCGAAACTGTCTTGCAGTCGGGACGCAGATGAGGAAACCGCACCATTTGGAGGGTTTCCGCAGGGTCTAGAGGATGCATGGCCAGCTCTGATCGTGGGGTTCGGTGCTGGATTGTTGCTAAAATGCAGTCACCCAGCTAGCCAGTCCTTCGTGCTCTGCCCCCGGGGGCCAGTTCTGAGAACTGCAGTGGCTGAGCACTAAAACAGCCGTGTGGCCCTGCGGGGACACAGCGGAACAGTCATGACAACAGAGTTTGTTATGGAGACTTGTGATTTAGTCTCGACTGGAGATGGGAGAGGCGTTCCCAGGAAGTGCACCTGAGTTGACCTGGGAGTGAGGCCTAGGCTCTCATGGGGGAGGGAGAATTTAAGAAATTACAAAGAGAAGCTGAGGCTGGTAAGTTGCCAGGAGTTTGTGGGTAGCCATGGTGTAGCAGGGCCTCTGGGCTGGGGTGGCAGGGGCTCCGGGGCAGGCAGCAGCACACATGAAGGCAGAAGGCCCAAGAGAGCCACTGGCGGAACCAGCTGGAGGTGAACGTGTGGGACGAGTGGCAGGTCAGAGTCGGACCAGGGCCCAGAGCCTGGATGTACAGACCATCCCACCTGATATAAAGGGATTTTGCAGGGCTGGGGAGCCATGGGGTGACTCTGAGTGAGGCAGTAACAGGATCTTGTCTGCTTGTCAGGATGTTGCTGTGGGTGCAGAACAAACCTACGAGAGGTAGAGCTGGCGAGAAGTTTGGGAGCTTGGCTGCCCCCAGGAAGGTGTGTCCGGAGTGCAGGTGGACAGGGGGGCAGAGGTGCTCTAGACTTAAGGCTACAATTGCCTGCTGGCAGAGACATCTGGGCAGCTTAGCTTCCTATTTCCTGCTTTGGCAGCTGGCAGGGTGCCGGCCTTGTTCCCTGAGAACAGCGAATGGAGATGGGGCAGGGGATGCAGGGACGGGAGGGTCAGACCCAGGCAGGTGACACTGACAGGATGCATCAGTGGTGGGATGGGAGGCAGCTGGTGGGATGGATGGAGTGGAACCTACAGAGAGACATGACCCCTAAAGACGCTGTTGGGGATGTTGGTGTGGGCATGCACGTGACCTTGTGGAGAGCTTGGAGGCATGAGCCGGGGACCCAGGGCACGGCCATCACCAGGCAGGTGACACATCAGGGGAAGAAAAGAGCCATGGGACGTGATCAAAGTGAATGTGGTCACAGGGAAGATTTAGGAGGAAGGAATGGTCCAAAATGCAGAGGTCAAGGAAGGCTAATGAAGATGCCTGTGTGGCAAGAGCCTCAGAGGACAAGGTGGTGTGGATACCACCAACCAACACAGCGACTGAGCCAGCAGGATTGTGGCTAGCCACAGAAGCGTGAGAAGAACCATTGAGAAGGGGTGTGTACACACCCGTGTTCGAGGGTGAGATGCTGTTGGATAGCCAGGCAGGAGGAGGGCATGTAGGACATGGTAGGAATCGTGTTTGAATACAGAGTGAGTGCTCCAGTGATGCCAGATTAAATCCAGTTTTCTGCCACTTGCATTACTTCTGTGTAGCTACCATTCACCAGTAACCGGCATTGATGTTGTCAAATAGATATTATTGTCCCCACTTTACAGAGGATTTAAAGTAAGTCCCAGAAAGATTAAGCAACTGATTCAGTCATATGGGCAGTTGCCGTATCATTGGGTGAGTCTTCCTGGGATTCAAATTCAGATTTTAATTCTCCGTAGTATACAGAAATCAAATCAAATGTTTAATTTTTTTTTTTCCTTGAGAGGACTCTATCAAGAAGGGCAATTTGTTTTTGGCAAATCCTGGCTAGGATGTGCCCGGAATTTATTCATAGCTGCCGACCCCTGGAAGGGCTGGGATGTAGGGAACCGAGAGTCGTCTGCGTGCCTCTCATGGGCATATTGACTCCATCTAGTGAAGAAAGGACATCTTGAAAGGCATATTTATTCCCTTACTACACTCCGTACTTATTTTATTAATAGTTTATAAGTCTCAGCTAAATCTCTAGGGCATGATAAATCATATCCTTCACCATGAGAACTTGAAATGAAAATAAGCATTCAGTTATAACAATTTATGGCGAATGCTTAAAATTTGTATACCCCGCAATCTTTCAAGGTCTTGTCAAGTACAGAAGTCAGTCAGATACAATTTTGAAAGGCTTACTGTAGAAAGCTCTAAATCTTTGCATAGTCAAGTGTATCTTAATGCAGGAGAAAATTATTTTTGTGAATCTTTTCCTAGAAGAATTTTCATGTTCTCTTTTATAATCTTACAATGCGCTGAGGTGGGGGAGAGATAAAAGCCCATGTTTATCTGTAGCTTGCAGCACTGAAACGTGGTCGTTCAGAAGCCATTCTTCGAAAAAAATAAAACCTAAAATAAAAAAAACTAAAATATAAAAAACTAAAAATAAATATTAATATTGCCATCATCGTGTCTCTATTTGGTGGTCTCACCTACTTCTCAAAACATTTGTTCATCTTCCTTTAAATTTCCAGAGTGCCCTCAAATCTCTATTTCATTTTATCCTCAAAACCTGCAAGAATTAAATAAGGATTTGTGTTTATCACTGCCACTTTACAGATAAGGAAACTGAAAACAAAAAATTTGGGGTAATTTGTCTAAGGTCACACAGCTGGTTAGAGATAGAGAACTTGGGCGATGACAAAGATCTCCCCACATCTTTTCCCCCCTAAATAAAAGATGTCTAATTCCTCTGCTCTTTATCCTCAAAATACCATGTGTTTTCACAGAAGCTGGTTCAGCTGTGGTGGCTCAGAAGATATTTGGTGTCTAGGAGGAGATGGGTATTGAGGAGGGTCCTCACCTTGCCTCCTCTGCTAACTTACTGCACCATCCAGGCAAGTCTCTGATTTTTTTCAGAGTCCCAGTTACCTCCTGTATAAAAGGACAGACCTGGGCTGGGAGTAGTCCCCTGATCACCTGGATTAAATTCTGGGATTTGAGATTTGTTGTTGTTCTGTGATTTATCAATCATAGTTCCTCAGACAAACAGAACCAAGAGGGTGTGGGTGCGTCTATGTACATAGATTAGAAATTTAGATGTTAGTTTTGCAATTTGATTTCCAAGAAAGGAAATTCTTAAAAAGAAAGATTTCTTTTAAGGAGCTGGCTCACACTGTGGTGGGTCTGGGGCCAGCCAGCGGCCTGGGAAGCCAGCACTGGTTTCTACGTTACGGACTGGAGAGGCAGAATTCCTTCTTTTGGAAACTTGAGGTTTTGCTCTTTAGACCATCGGTGTATCCGATGAGACCCACTTACGCTCTCGAAGGTCATCGCCTTTATTTAAAAGTGAAGTAGTCGTAGATGTTAAGCACATCTGCAGATTCCCTCCACAAAACCATCTAGACCACACAGCTGGCTACCAAGGCCCGGACGGCAGGGGGTGGTAGTGGTGGTGGGGGGTGCATATACCAACAATCAGCAGGGTGTGTCTGTAACATTTAACCGTCAGAACTACGGTGTGTGTCTCCTTGGGCGAAAGATACATAACTTGCACGGCACGCTGTCACCAAAGATGCTCAGTCCTGGAGAATTTCCTTTCTTGAATGTCAAACTGCAAAGCTAACAAAATGGAAATTTCTGGCAAATTTAGTGTGTGCCTTCCTATGCCTGTTAGTGCTCATGTTTTGAACTTGAGGGGGTCTAGGCTTCTGCTTATAGAACAGATATTCCTAACTATTCAAGAAGGCCGAGCAGGTTGATATATGACAGAAATGATGTCAATCAAAGGCTGAATACCCGCAGCCTCCCCAGGGTCAGGCAGGTAACAAATAAGGAGTCGAGAGTGACAGGTGGTGGTGGTAGGGGACGCAGCCTGAGGCTGTGGTGACCTGGAGATCACCAGCCTTCAGAGAAAATTCTACCCAAATGTCGCAGTGTGGGGGTGGGGGCCCCCAAGTGACTGGAACTCCGAATACTTTAAGAGAAGCTGTTATATGGATTCTTATGTGAAATTTAAGCACTTAAATGTTGGCAGTTGATTTAGAAAACTTAAACTTTATTTGAGCCCAGTGCCTTCTGTAGCCTGCAGGACACTAGAGGTGGTGTCTCCAGGGTTCAGCAGGGTGTGATCACATTATTCCTGGTGTCGGTGGGGTTGAGAAGGAGAACCACATGCTGGGAAATAAGGCAGTGGGGTGTGGATGAACGGCAGAAACCCATCACAGACCTCTGTTCTTCATCATGCTCTAGTGAGCAGTGGTATAAACCGCCCTGGTGGGCAAATACAATCTTGCAGGAATGAGTCATCACCACTGTCATCCTCGTCGATACATGTGGGTGCCTAGTACAGCCTACTTAGCACCCTCCATGCATTATTTTATTCAATGGCAAGACAGTCATGAGAGTAGGTGCCATTCCTGTTGTTTTTTCAGAGCAGAGAAAATGAGGCACAGATGATGTTCAGTGACTTGGCAAAGTCTACACAAGCGGTAAGTGGGATCTGCTCCCAGGAACTATGGTTTCAGAGCCTATGCCCTTAACTAGTGTTCACTCTCAGATGTGGTCATTACATCAGAGGATAACCAGGGAGAGGGTAGTGCTGTTGAATGACAGATTTAGCTCTTCATTCCATCCTGTCGAGGTCCCTCCAGACCGTGATCCCTCGAGGTGGCAGGTATCACTGTCCTGTGAGGATCTGCGGAGTCCAGCCAGGCTCAGCAGGATGGGGGATGGGCTGACATAGCCGCTGGGGAGGGTGCTGCACTTTCAGCCTGTGGGGAGCCTGTTTCCCAAAAGCACCTTTGCTGCAGCCCCAGTCTCAGTGTGGAGAGCTTGGGGGCTCCCTGGCGGGCGTAGACCTCCCTCTGCTTCTAGAAGTCTCTCTGTCTGCAGCACCATGGCTGTCCACTGTGCCTATTACCTGTGTCATTACCTGTGTCTTTAAGGCCCCATTGAGGCCTTAAAGCTGCCGTATCATGAGAGCTCATCGGGTTTTCATGGTGCTAGAAAATAAAACAAATGAAAACTAGATGTGGTCTTAGTTCTAGGTTCTGACCAAGAAGTGATAAGACAGCAGACTTTGGACAAGTCTGCTCGTAGGTTCTTGCTCATCCTGTGCCTAAATGGAGCAGGTGAACAGAGGAGGGAATGAGTTCCCAATGCTAGTGACATTCAGTCAGAGAGACAGCTGAACTGAGCCAGTCCAAGGATAAGAGGAGGAAACATGGTGATAATCATGATTCTGAGGGTCAGAGAACGAGGATTGGATTTGAGGGTCTTGTATGCCCCTTGCACTTGTGAATCCTCCCAGATCACCTCAAAAGCAACAGGCCGTCCAGCAGAAAGAGGCCAAAACTGCAGTGCCCTAGAGTAGGTGAGCGAGCTCGGGGCCGGGGAGGGGAGGACAGGCTTTTGCGGCTGTTCCCAGGGCCTAGTGGAGCCAGTCCCTGCCATTTGGAGGTGATGAAAAACTCACGATTACCTGATTCCCGGCTGAGGATGTGGGAATTGGAGGGGTGGCCTGGTGAGATGTCCCCGTTCCTGCTGTCACACCCCTTGGTTTATGGAAGAGAGTGTGGGGCTGAGTAAGAGAGGAGATGTGGTTTCTCACTTGTAGCCCCTCAGTTCCCTGAACTGCCAGCCAGCACCCAAAATCCATGGTTCTAACCAAGCTGGGCTTAGTCTTCCTACTGTCCTCTCTGGTGTATAGAAATAAAGAATTCAAAACAGCCTAATTTTATTTTCCATTCTTCTTTCACTGGGAGTAGTGTGTTAATTTACTTTGTCAACAAGTTCACACACTCTTTGGTTAATAATCGTGGACTGGCTCTGTGCCTCACTGTAGTCAGGGCACTGCGGTAGCACAGAGGCCCCAAGGAAATAATGGTTCAAACACAGTAAGCGTTTCCTTCAAGCCTGTGTGATAGGTCAGCGGGGCAGTGGGCAGGCGCCTCGACATCACCTCTGCCATGTTCATCGCGTTTCTTCTGGTGTCCTGAAGGGTCACTTCATTCCACCACCTGCAGGTAAAGAGCTGAGATGACCCCACATAGGAGGGTGTGATGATCTGGGCACGCATCCTCTTCTGTTGGGCAGGTTCAGTCCTGTGACCATGCCTGGCTACAAGGCCGGCTGGAAACTGAAGGGGTGGGGAGCCGAGGAAGGAGGGAGGGCTTGCCTGTGCCCAGCTACAACTCAGGGCCAGCCAAAGGCTGAGGACTTTTGCATGATGCTGGGTACTTCTGTTTCCTTTGGGCACACTGCCTAATTTCTTTTTTTGTTGTTGTTGTTGTTGTTTTAAAGATTTTATTTATTTATTCATGAGAGACACAGAGAGAGGCAGAGACACAGGCAGAGGGAGAAGCAGGCTCACCTCAGAGAGCCCAATGCAAGACTCGATCCCGGGACCCCGGTATCACACCCTGAGCCAAAGGCAATGTTCAAATGCCGAGCCACCCAGGCATCCCCTGATTTCTTTCTGAACCCTAGAATCATCGGATGCAGCTTGGTGCAATCACCTTCGTCCTTCCCACGCACGCGTGGCTCTTCTCCATGCCTCCATCCCAGCCCCCATGTCTGGGGGGTGCACATCAGCTGGATCCTTTGCTAGAGTGTGTAGAGAGAGAGGCCCTGTGCCCCTTTAGGGCCTCAGCTCAGCACCTGTGAACATGGGCAAATTTAAAAAAAAAAAAAACAAAAACAACAACAGAAACTGCTTCCCAAGCGTTCAGAACGCAGTCTGCCCTGTGCATGCACTCCCGCTCCCGCTGCTTGTAATGATAATATTTACCTGGTTGGCAGAGAGAGCCGTTGAGGGAATACATGCGCTCACCTGCTGCAGTGAGTTCAGAGTTCCTCTAATGAAAGGCATTTGGTGGCAAAAATTAATTATGGCAATTATTTCAAAGTCAAGCCAAGAGCTTGGCCTCCTTTCTGTCCTGCTCGGGGCCGCTCTGATGCTGATGGTCAGGCTGAGAGAGTGTTAATAAGTTATGGCAGGGTTTTTTCTTGCTGTAGTATAAATAGCAGGCTCCTGACCTCAGCTCACTGGCACTTTATTGCAATGCCTTTTGTTCTCCTGGCACACAGCACGCTTGTTGTTACGGGTCCTGACCAAATCCAGGTGTTCCAGGGCTCGCTGGCGGGTGGAACCACAAACACTCAGCTAGGGTGGGATCATTCCTGTGACCATATCTTGGGGTGGGCGAAAATTGTTGCCTTTTTTTTTTACAGTAGCATGCTGAGGAGACAGATGTGATTTATCAAGACAATAAAAGCAACACAATACCTCCGACACTTGGGGTGGAAAGCCAGCTTGTGAACTTTGTCCCCTAGTTAATTCCCACCATGAGACCATTATTATATAGAGTTCATTTCCGACTGTTTTGGTGTCGGGGAGCTGACTGCAGTGAGATTGATGCTAACGTCCATGACAAATAGTGCTTCTGGGTATAATTACTATGCAATGTGGTATTTATTCCTTCACTTTCTTTTTTGTTATTTTTTACAATCCCCCTGTTCTACTTCTTTCTCTCTCTCTCTCTTTACGTGTATATTTAAGGCCTGAAATTGTGCTCTGTAAACTTCCTGGCATTGTTGGTGTCCAAGGAGTTATACAAGTGCTTGGCTTGTTACACAAGTTATGCTGGGGAGGAAATAGATTGGACTGTCTTCATGGCGGCCTTCTGTCCTTCAAAAATCCTGTGTGCTTGACTGTGTGTGCACTTGACTGTGTGTGCACTTGACTGTGTGTGTGTGCACTTGACTGTGTGTGTGTGTGTGCACTTGACTGTGCATGTGTGCACGACTGTGTGTATGTGTTTTGAGGGGTAGATACGGACAGTGGGCAGATACAAGGTATGTGGACAGATATAAATTACATGTATTTTAAATTGAAAATGACAAATCATGTCCCCAAATTTAAAAATTATAATTATTCTTTTATCTTCTGACTCTGTTAATTCTGCTTTGGTTTCTCTGAGTACCTTTTCCTAGGAGTAGACACTAAATGGGTGAAATAAGGCAATTATTTGTGTAATGTTATTCCAAGCTGCTCATAGGTACCTATAACTTTAGTTTAAGTATATGAGAAATATACTAATGCATTATCCTAATAATATATTAACAAAATATAAGATGTGAAGTGATTTTCATCATCCCCACAGTCTTTGTCTCAGGAATTCCTAGAAGAAATTGGTGCCGTTATTTTGGTATGTAAATTTCTGGCCTTTATGTGTATAGAATATTAATATAATATTTAAGTACATATCAATATACTAAGAGATGTTAATGTTTGTAGAAGTACATGAAAAATTTATATGCATATTTATATATATGCACATTCACATGCATATATATACTGCATATGCACATTTAGATATATAGAAGATATATAGGTATAACTTTGTATAAGTATGATATTTTTACATAAATAGTAGTATACTGAAGTATTTTTCCCTCCACTTAAGTATCACCCAACAGCATGACTTGGTAACATCCATTTATTGACTTAGAGTTGAGGACTCACACGCACGCACCCTCATTCGTGCAACCTGCTGTGTAGTATTCTATAATATGGGGGTACATAGCCAGTAAAACTGTTCCCTTATGGATAGACATGCAGGTGGTTTCTGGATTTTTGCTTTGACCAACAATGCCACACTGGTCATCTTTGTATATTCTTGCTATAGATGCATTGGTGTTCCTCCTGCAGGGACACTGAGAAAGGTAGCAGCTGGAATATAAGTTACATATACTTGATATTTCAATGGAAGATGACATCATATTCCAAAGTGGTGGCACCAGTTGACAGTCTCAGCAGCAGAGTATGAATTCAGATGCACATTTTCTCTCACGTTTTCTGTAGGATATATTTTTTGAAGTACCTGCTATGTTAAGGTAAAAATCTGGGAACACAGGTCAGCACTTGCGATTTTTTTCAGTCCATGGGTACCCCTCTCTCACATACATGGAAGTAAGAGGGTATTGTAATGAAACTTCCTTCCTTCCTGTCACCTTTATTGTAAGTAGTGATTCTCACCAGAGCTGCTCTCCTTGGCATATGGCAGTCATTGGGTGAACAGTTTTGTACATCTTCTTTGGAACTCTGTGACAGATTCTTTTGACTCTCTTCAGAAATTAGGGACAGCAACTGATTCCTGGAAGATGGGTGTTTGGTTTTTGAAAACAATCAAAGCCACTTGGAGCCAAATCTGTCAAATGAGTTGTGTGACGGAGGTCTAGCCACCAAAGATCTGGTGTCCTACGGATATGGGGCCAGCTTCTGGGTGTGTGTATAGTCTACCATTTGGAGGCATGGTTTTAATTTGTCAAGACAAATTGGTCACATTCTTTAGAGTCACACACCATCCGAGTCAGGCAAAATTCTGGGGGAAAAGCTGTAGGCATTTGCTCTTTGCGTCACTGTAAAAGATCAGTGATGGTTGGTGTGTGAGGGAAAGCAGAATTTGAAAAGTGTGAGCAATACTGAATTTTATTTTGTCACAGGAAAAAACAAAAGCAGTGTCTTCTCCATTGAGCTTAATGATTGATTGCTGGTACCTTAGGCAAAACACCATAGCCCAGCTCACCCCCAGTAGCTCATTTCCATCTCCAGGGAATGGTGTGTGTGTGTGTCAGCTGTCCAGGTACCTAGTTCCAGGTAGGGGTCACTGGGTTTATGACCTACTTCCAGTGAGTCATGGGGTGATCTGAGAGCCCGAAGACGTACATGGCTTTTCCCTTTTGTATGCCTCCAGGAAAAAGACCTGCGTTGTCATGAATGCGTTCCAAGGGGTGAGCACTACAGCCTCCTGGTTGGGCATGGCGGCATATTAATGAGGTAGCTGGAAAATTGTGCTGTGCTTTGAATTTCCATAGATGAGATTATCCCCAACATCCCTTTGATGACAATGAGCCTTTGAACATGGCTCAGAGCTATTTCTAAAAAGTCCCAGACTAAAAAGCGATTCTCCGAGAAGGAGAGGAACAGCTGCTCTAGGGCTGCTGAGAACAGTGCTGTTTGGCACCCAGGCAAGCCCTTTGTCCGCCAGGTTCAGGTACAAACCCAATTAGCGCGGCTAAATGTGCATCAGGAATCCCAAGGCTGAGTGCAGACCTCCTCGCAGCTCCTTTTAGACAAGAGGTGTTGGAGGAGCTGGACTTTTCATTTTTCCTCACCCTTTGCCTGCCAGTTGGTGCTGGTTTTGCATGTGGGCGGAGTACACTGTGGCCCACGGAACGAGACTGGCCCATAAAGGAGGATGCTTGTTTTGGGGATGTGCCCTCACTCTCGTCTGAGTGTATCCCCACTTGCCCAGAGCACGTGGGCAGCCACTGTGTGCCATATCTCAAGGCTGGTCTGCTCTTTGTATGCCACACACTCAACAGGAGAGGTGCTTGTAGCCAGGGAGGAAAGAAAGAGGTACCAGGGCCTTCTCTCTGGGGACAGCTGCGCCCTGACCTTCTGAAGGTAGTTTAAAGGCAGCGCAGATGGGTCTTCTTGAAACTTTATTTAAAAGAGTCTGTATGGATGACTCTAGGTCTCCAAAAAGAAAAGAGCCACGAGGAGCAGTGTGGGCACTGAGGATGAACATCTTCCACATGGTGATAGTTTTGAAGACTAGCTCCGTGCGTTTTTTTTTTTAAACCCAAAAGTTTATCTTCAATCCTTGTTCTGTTTGTTTTTTCCTACAGAATGTGATGCTAATGCCCACTTGTTCCTCTCTGAAGCTTGGCTTTCCCTCTCGTGGTCTCTTGCCTTTTCTGCAAACTGTCTGAGTCTCTTGTGCTTCTGAGTGCTTCTCTTCCTCTGCCTGAATTTCAGATGCTGGTGTTGCTACCTGCCTGTGCTCCATCCTCTTTTTTTTTTTTTTTATAAAATATTTTATTTATTTATTCATGAGAGACACAGAGGCAGAGATCCAGGCAGAGGGAGAAGCAGGCTCCCTGCAGGTAGCCCAATGCGGGACTCCATCCCAGGACCCTGGGATCACAACCTAAGCTGACGACAGATGCTCAATCACTGAGCCACCCAGGCATCTCCTGCTCCACCTTCTTCATTATATTACCTAACGCCTCCTTGTCATCTCTGTGGTTTTGCATGTCCTTTGGTCTCATATACCACGCCCACCATCTGTATGTCCAACACAACCCCTCAAGTGAGCTTGATTTTTGTTTTGGAACCTCCTGACCAACCTCACTAAGTGAAAGCCCCATGGAGAGACTTCATGCCCAACCTGTTATAAAGGAAGCCCATCACCACCCTCCAAACGTTCTCATTTCCTATCTTTTCTCTCTTGGTTAATGGTCCTATCGTACCCCTAAAAGGAACCATCTAGAAGAAGCACCCTCTTTCATCTTGGGCTGTCACGCATTAATTTTTCTGATGATACAAACTTGGTGAGGCCTCACTTCTCCATGGAGGAAAATCATAGCAGAAGGATCTGTAAGTTGGCGGCCCCTCGGGGTTGGATGGGACTTGCAAGAGTGGGTAGATGTGAGTGGAGCCCCCTGGCTCAGCGACAGATCATATGGGGAAGATGCATGACAGAGAGGAACCGAGGAAGGATCACAAAAGCATCCTCTCTGGTGGTGGCACAAAGCTGCTCAGTTGTTGGGGAAATCTCTGCGTCATGAGGTGATGAGGTTGGAAAATACACATCCACGCAGGTTTCCGACACAACAATCCTCAGCTGTGTTCGTGATCTGTTCGTACCTGCATGTGTATGCGTGACCGTGCGTGGGAGGCAGTAGGGTCTCGTGTTTACACCCAGCACATGTTCCTACAGTGTCTTTAGAGGGAACATCTGTTGCCCCTGCACAGGATAGAGAGGGACAGACCTTCGTTGGCTGCCCCACTGCCTCCCCGCTTCCTTCCTCTCCCCACACAGCCGTACTCTCTCTGACATCTTAATGCCTCCCTGTCCTGGTGCAGGAGAGGGATTGCATTGAATATTTCCTCACTGACTCCTTAAGGATGTGGGTCTTTTGTAAAGTACAAGTGCTCTTTGAAGAGGCACCATACAAAGTGACAAGGGTCTCTTTTGTCCCAAAGTAAGAAGTCTCTGGCTGGGGAGTTGACCCCAAGGAGATCTAGCCCTCAGAGATGAGCGAGCAGAGAGGGCGCCCGGGATTCCTTGCACTTGTAGAACTCTGCGCACCCAGTGCTCCCTGGGGATACAGGTGGCTTAGGGCTTGTGTGTAGCATCCCAGGCCTGACACGCTTTTCCATCCCTGGTAAGCATGATGTGTTATGTCAGGTCGTGCTCAGGTTCCCTTAAGGAGGCGTCTGCAGTTTGAACCCTAGTAGTTGCTGGGAGCCCCATCGGGGACACTGGGCTGGGGTTCTGATGAGGACCACATAACCTCAGCTGGACAGGCCGGTGGCCCACAGTGCACACCCTGTGGAATGACCCTTAGCTCCTCACGGTGATGGGAGAGGGATTGGTGCCATGTCCTTTCTGTGATGAGGCCATCGGCTGTGCCATGGGGATCGAGTCCCTGGCTCATTGAATGATGCACTGTCCTTCAGCTGTGGCCGTGCTCCAGTGCAGACCCTCGCTGGGTGCCTCAGTTTCTCATTGTGACCCAAGAGCGCTGTGATGCACTGTTGTTAGAGCTCTACAGAGCCATCAGGGTGGACGAGTCAGAGATTTCCAGTTCTATCCTTAACAAACTGCCAGTGGGCACAAGTCAGGGGTGTTGAAGCTTAGGGAATCAGAGAAGGAAAAGTTAGTTCAGTGACAGAAACACAGGATGTGTAAAAACAGCAGAATTATGGAGTTCATGGTTGAGGCTCTCTCCTCAGTAAGTTTACATCGACACCTTAAAACCAAACCCCGAGCCTCAGAGAGGAGAATGATAGTGAGTTTTATTGGTATTCCTGGATTTATCAAGGATGTTGGGCGGGGGGTCTTGTTAGACATCAGCAGGTGGAATTAGCCTGGCGGTGCCACCCACCCCAGTGGTCCACGGCCCCAGTCACCTACAGAGAAGCTACAGCCTGACGGATAGATGGACAAGCCACAGAACACGGCACCTATCCTCAGCTTGGGGCTGCTGGAAGTGTCGACAGAGGGCCACCACCTTCCAGGGAGCCTCACTTGGGAGCGAGTCTTATTTTCTTTTTGATTTTTAAACATCGTATGCTGAGTGCTTACCTAACGCTGATTGATGTGGGGCAAGCCTCCCTTTGTGTCCGTGTCACAGGCCCCCTCTCCCGTCCCCCAAAGCAATCATTCTCATGTTTTTCATGTGTGTCCTTTTTAGTCCGTTATTATAAAATAGAGAATGTCATGGATGGGTGTTTTTTCTTGACATTTAATTCACAAAGCATTAATTCTTATTTGTAAAGAGTTCAGTCTCATGGGGTTATAGTATATTCAGTTATGCAACCTATAGCATGATTGAAGTTGAGAATATTGTCATCTCGGGGAAGAAACAACATCCTCAGGAGTGGCCATTCACCAATTCCCTGCTCCTGGCCCCTGACTACCCTTGGTTTTCTTTTCATTTCTATTGATGTGCACGTTCTGGACATTTCACATAAATGGAATCAACGATCGGTGGTCTTGTGTGACTGATGTCTCCTCAGGGTTCAGCCAAGTCGTGGTAGGAGTCAGAGCATCATTCCTTTGTAGGGCTGAATGTTGTCCCCTTGTATATCGAAATACCACATTTTGTCAATCCATTCATCAGTTGTGGACACTGGGGTTCTCTCTGCTTTGCGGCTGTTATGAAAAATGCTTCTGTGGGTATTTTTGCCCAGCGTTCCGTGTGGACATATGCTGTCGTTTCTCTTGGGTGTCCACCCAGCAGTGGCTGTGCTGGGAACTGTGGTTGGCCTGCAGAGCTGGAGGGGGCGGTATGCTAGCAGGCCCAGTTAGACACAAAACTCTATCCCTGCCAAGATCTAGCCATGTGTCTTGAATAAACACTGTGCAGATTGTTGTGAGCCCTTGGTAAATTTCCAGAGCTCTGAAAGAGTAGATTTTGATGATTTCTGGGGGTGCTCCCCTGGCCTCCATGGAGGAGCAGCTCCATCGGGAAGCTCATACATGGGCTCAGTGAGTAATCTGGTGCGACAGCTTCCATGCTTGTCCTTATTTAGTGTTCGTTCCTTTGCGTTTAAGCCCAGTTAATGTTACTTCCAGAATTGTGTTTCTAACTGGTGCCTACTCTTCCAGAGACCAACTCATTAAATGATATTTCGCTCCCCAGCTTGACAGCAAGACACTCCAGTTGGGGCACTTGTTGTAACGAGTGACTTTGCACTGATATAGTGTTCCTTCCCCAATAGGCTCCTACTCAACTTGTCTTCATTTTCCTTTATCCATTTTTTGGGAGCTGTCTTCATTAAGATAAAATTTGTGTTCATTAAAATTTCTCAATTTAAGAAGACAGTTTGATGAGTTTTGAATAATGTAAAACACAGGCCTATAAGCACCATCGCAATCATAATGTAAAATGTTTTATCATCAAAACCAGTTTCCTTCTGCTCCTTTACAGTCCATTCCTTCCCTCTATCGTCCAGCCCTGGGAGTCACTGTTCTACTTTCTATCATAGTCGTTCATTTGGTCTTAAACAGAATTTCATATAAATGGAATCATGTAGCCTGTATCCTTTTGCAGATAGCCCCTTTGTTGAGTAAAATACCCTTGAGTTCCATCAGTATTGTTGTGTGTATCAGTAGTTCATTACCTTTTATTATTATGTGGAATTCCACTGTGGCTCATAGAATGGTCTGTTTATCCCCTCAGCAGCAGGTGGCATATGGGTTATTTCCCATTTTTTTGGCTATTTTTTTGAAGAAAGCTGTGGACATTCATGTGCAGATAATTTTGAGGATGTGACTTTCATGTTTTCTGGGAAAATAACTAGAAGTAGAACAAATGGTCGTATGGTCAGAGCATGTTTAGCTTTATAAGAAGCTGGCACATGTGGCTATGATGTTGAGTAGCTGTTGTGAATTTATTTGCATCTGTAACTTCTCTGGCAGAGGGACTGTGTGGATCCTGTGCGACTTTATTATTAGGCTGCTTGCCTTCCTGTTATGAATTGTAAGGTTTCTAAATATGTATTGTTAAATGTATTTTGCAAATAGGTTTTTTCCTGCATGTGGCTGGTTTAATTTTCTTAATGGCCTTAATAGTGTCTTTTGAAGACCAGAGTCTTTTAATTTTGATGAAGCTACTTTATCCATTTTTGCCATTTATGATTTTGCTTTTCATGCCCTGTTGAAGACATTTTGTCTCACCCAAGGTCATCAAGTGTTCTCCTGTGGTTGTTTCTAGAAATTGGATAATTTTTTTTACCTCTAGTTCTGTACTGCATTTCATGTTAAATTTTATACATCATGTGCAGTTCTGGGATCACTTTTTAAATATGGTTATCCAGTTATATTTGCACAATATATTGAGATGATGGTCATTTCTCCATTGAGTTGTCTTTACTTGTGTCTTTGTTGAAAACCAGCTGGCTATTTATGTGTGAGTCGATTTTGACTCCCTGTTTTTCTCTGTTGATCCATGGATCTATTTGAGTGTATCATTATTGTGCTGTCTTTATTACTGTAGCTTTATAAAAGGTCTTGAAATCAAGTTCATATTTCTTTTTTAAAATTGTTGTGGCTAGTTTGGGTTCTTTGCATTTTAGTATAAATTTTAGAATGAGCTTGTCAAGTTGTACAGAAAATCCATCTGGGGTATTGGTTGGGATTGCATTGACTATAGATAATTTAAGGGAAAACTGACATGTTACTAATGTCAAGTGCATTAATATATTTGCATGTATGTATTTCCTTTTACTTGGGTCTTTAGAAATTCTTCTGTACAGTGTTCTATGGCTTTCAGTTTACAAGTGTTACACATGTTAAAAGCTTATTCTTTGATTCATGTTTTAATAATATTGTAAATGGATTTTGAATTTTAAAATTGAATTCCACTTCCAGTTGCTTGCTCTTAATCTAGATAAATAGGACTTATTTTTATACATTGACCTTTTATCATACTACCTTGCTAAACTGACTCATTAATTTTAGTAGCCTTTCCATAGATTTCTTGGAATTTTGTGTGCTTCTTAGATCACCTCATCTACCAATAAAGCCAGTTGATCTTGAGACTGATTTTAAGCAGGAAGTATGAATGAGAGGGTAATGTTCAGAAACAGACTTTCTCTAAAAGAAGTAAAGGTCATAAATGGCAAGTCAAATGTAGAACATGAGGGCAGATACAACTACTCTCCTGTCCATGGTTCTCAGTAATGTACTATATTGACTGAGGAAGGATCTGGAAAAATATGGATGGTATGTCCCACCTCAGACAAACTAAACCAGCATGCTTGGGTGTGAGGTCCAGACATCAGTATGTTATAAAGGCTATTGCAGTAAATATCATGTGCAGCTTGCATGAGTGCCACTGTATTAGCCCCATTAAGATGATCCTGACGTCTCCCACCAGAAATAGCCCACATGGTGGTATGTAGACTACCCACATGGAAGTGTATGCAAGCAGGCAGCATGTCATAGGACTGTGTGATTCCTAAAACCTTCAAGTGTCCATGAATGTTTGCTGAACGTGTTCAATACTGTAGATTGGTGCCCTGGGGTCGCATAATGGAAGATGGGGGAACTTGGTTGCTACTTTGTACACTGGCTTGTTGTATGAATTTTATTGGGACATGTAACATCTCCAATCATTGGTATTGTTGTAGTAGTCCCATGTGGAAAATGATCTTCCAAGGTTTAGTGAAGCTCAAATAAAATAAACCATGTAAAAGCATTTATAAACTCATGAAAAAAGAGGGAAACTACAAATCTATTCAGGATATTATATGCTTTTACATAAAAGAATGTACAGTTGATTCTTGAACAACACAGGTTTGAACTGTGTGAGTACACTTATACATGGAATTTTTTTCCAATAAATACATTGTGGTACTGCAAATATATTTCTTCTTTCTTTAGGACTTTCTTTCTTTCTTTCTTTAGGCCTTCCTTCTTCCTTCCTTCCTTCCTTTCTCCTTTTCTTTTCTTTTCTTTTCTTTTCTTTTTTTCTTTCTTTTCTTCTTTCTTTTCTTTTTCTTTTTCTTTCTTGTAGGCTTTATGCATAGTGTGGAACCCAGTGTGGGGCTTCAACTCAAGACCTGAGATCAAGACCTGAGCTGAGATCAAGAGTTAACCTACTGAGCCACCCAGGTGCCCCTTCCTTAGGACTTTTTATTTTTTTTATTTTTTTTTTCCTTAGGACTTTTTAAATGCCATTTTTTTTCTCACATTTTTTAGCACATATAAAATATGTGCTAATTGTTTATATTATTGATATGGCAACTACAGTAAGCTATTTGCAGTTAAATTTGGGGGGAATCAAAAGCTATTCATGTGTTTTCAACTGTTGGGGGGCATCAGTGCCCCAACTCCCTGTTATTCAAAAGGTCAACTGTAATTTATTTCCAAATTGGGATAGATGTAATGGTGTCTTCAGAAATTAGGCTGTGCACAGGTTTCAATTTTTTTAATGAAAAAAACACAGAGAAAAAAAGTGACAGTAAAATGTATATGTTTTCTCCTTTATAGTTCTTTCCATTTTATTAATGTAATCTTTCTATAGGGTTGAATCTCCTTGGCTTTCTTCCCTCACTCCAATTAACGGCAATATTCGTCACATGAAAAATCAAGCTTTACTGTGGGATTTTGTGGTATGGCATGAGATATTTATAATTCATGGATATCTTAGAAATATTAAGCCATTGCTCTGACCTGCAATCCTTTTTAAACATTCAATAGAATTTAGCCAAGTAGGCATATCTACAGTGAACTATGTGGAAGTCCCATGGGCATGATTGGGAAGAAATTCCCTTGCAGCCTTGATACATTTTCTGCTTCTTGTTATATTATAGAAAACTGAAGTCAACTAAGAGGTTAAGTAAATCCGATGAATCCATCCCCCCTAGTCATGGACTGGGCAGTAAGGATGGAGGTCTGGTGGGAAATCTGGCATTTATCCAATGGAATTATGGTAGCTCCAGGATCAGCTAGCAGATGGGCCTTGGCAACTGACAGGGGTCACCCAGACAGGTCTCAGGGATGGCGGATGTGCTGTGGTGCACGTGTGCCTATGTGTTTATGTGTGCATGCATGCACATGCGCATGTGCACACAGGAGTGTGTAGCAGTAGCGCGGTCTAGTCTCCTGTGTTGTTGGGCAGATGAGTTGGTTGTTCATGTGCTCGGGAGATTCTCTCCAGTAGCTCATTGACTGAGTAAAGGCTGTGGAGCATTTATTGTCTTTGTGAAAAAGAGTAGCTTTAGTTTTGGGCAGTGTTCATTTTTCACTTACGAGCTTTACTGCTGGTCATGATCTACATTTGGTTCTATAGGACAGGACTTCTTAGGCAAAGGCTGGTGTATCTTCATTTCAGGAGCATTGACTATTTTACCTGATAGGCCTTGTCTGGCCCAGTTAGGCCTGTGTACAACCATCAAGTTAGTGTGTTGCTGACCAGGTTAGAAGGTGGATTACCTTTGCTAGTCCAGTGATCTGGAAAGGCTTGGCTCATTGGAGCCTGATTGGCCTGAGACAGCTTCAGACCACTGAGTGACAAGTCAGTTTCCCTTAAGTGGTGCCATGGGCTTTTACTGTCTGGGGCCAGGAGGGAACCCTTGACCAGAGTGAAAGACCACAGCTTGGACTGGGTGGGTCAGGCAAGCCACTGGGGCCTCTCACAGTAGGCTTTGTTCAGATAGCAGGGTAATTCAAGGGTGTAGCTGATGCTGGGCAGGTGTCTTCATATTGCACTCTGGTGGTGGCTGCTGCATTTGCTTATGTGGAAGCATAACCTTGGAGCTGAGCATTTTCAAACATTCAGGTCCTAGAGGAGGAAATGGTTTGATTTGCTTGCTTCCTTCTTGGTGATCCCTCCCAACCCCAAAATGAAGGAGGGGGACTTGGCTAGATGCTTCTAAGATCCCCATCAGTTTTCAGACACATTTCCTAGTTCAGAATCATGAGTGTGTGGGAACGTCTGCATGTGCAAGAGGAAGAGGGGACCAGACACACATGCACACACAGAGGCATACATACATGTGTACATGTGCACACGTACACAGACTGTTCGAATCAACTTCAGCAAGAAAATATTCCTCCTTTCTCTTAAGTGTCCTGTTTGTCTCCCAAGCCTTACTCCAGCTCTCTGCCTAAGGGTCAGTTATAAAAAGCCCTAACATAAAAAAAAAAAAGCCTTAACATTATGTCTTTGGTCTTCCATCCACTCTCACTCTGGGGGTAGTTGGTTGACACTCAGATCCAGGACCCTGTGATCAGAGACTCTGGTCTGCAGCTGCCCACTGTTTGCTTGGCGCTCGCTGTGCTCATAGTTCAGCAAGAGAGAGCGGTGCTTAGCGCAGCAGACCAGAACTGAGCCCTCGTGAGGCTCACTAACTTGTCACTCTGGAGTATTTTTATTGCTGAAGATGGAGCTAATCCTTTCTAATGCACTGACCCTTCGACCATGTCCGCAGGAGGGGTTGCATTTGGATTAATACCTTTGAATCGTATTTTGGGGAATTCAATTAATTCAGTGTTCCTCTTTATTTAGCAAACACGTAATACCTGTGTATCAGACATAGAGGAGGCTCGGGGGTGAGCATAAGGCATGAGATCCGGGTACACAGTAAGAGGGGCAAGCTTGCTAGACTGGGACAATTCAGGTGCATATCCAAAAGAGAAGGTAGTGGAAGAAATACAGGTGTAAAGCAAGGATTGTTAGATTTACAGAAGGATTATTTCACTTATGAAAGGAGCCATCTAAGAGACCACCCTGAGGCACAGATCTGGAGGATAGATCTTTGAAAATAGGACTACAAAAAGCCTCACAAAGTGGCTGGAAACTTTAACCTATAGAGACTTTTCAGACTCTCTCTTAGAGAAATTTGACCAAAAGAGTATCTTTTGGGAAAATGGAGATCATTTTCCCCAGAGATCTTGCAAGCTTCAGAGCGAAGTCTCACGGGTCTGCAGGGAATTCAGGCAGCTTGAACTAAAAGAGAAAAAATATGGTACACTTTTCCAAAAAATATTGCAATGGCAGTTCTATTCCTTTACTTGGCAAAATAAGCCACACCTAACGTTTTTCTGTAAGGCCTTGATCAAAAACAGTTCTCTTATACCTTTGACTCTACATCAAGCATAAAAACAAATAGAAGTCACGATAATAATCTTCTTTCAGTCTTCATTGGATATCCTTTAGAAACAGGTAAAAGTGATAGAAAAGTGGAGGCTTTGGAGTCAAAATACCTGAAAGCAAATAATGGGTCTCCTGCTCGCCAGATGTGTGAGCTGGGGCAATTTACACAGCCTCCCAGCCTCTGGTCCCTCCACTGTAAAATGGGGACAATAATAGAATCCACTTCACAGAGATGTGAAAATTAACGAGTTAAGGCCTGGAAGCTCTTGAGCAAGGGCTCAGCCTATAGAGGATTTTTGGTAAATTTCAGTTACCATTCTTCTTGTTTTTATGTTTGTGATAGTTATGGCCTTCAAGGTGCCAGGTGCTGGGGTTCCTTGGACACGGGAGTGGGAACCCCGCAGGTAGGGTTGCTGCAGCATGCAAAAGCCATGACTGGCAGTCGGCGTTTATGGAGGAAAGCAAAGCCAAGCCAAGGTCCTGTGGTAGGGAGGACAGGTTAGACTAGAAAGGACCTTTGGAGCCTGCGAGGTCTCGGCTCCTCACCGTGCAGATGTTTCTCTGAAAGCCAACAGTGAGGAAACCTGACCTAATCAACAGTGTCAAAACCGGTGCATTCCACTGTGTCAGCAGCCGACCAGGGCTTCAGGTCTGGAATGTGGGGGTGTCACGAAGGCGCTTTGGTAAGCGTGCATTTAACATTAGTGATAGCAACTGGCCTTTTGTTAAAAACAGCAAGAGCTTCGACTCCGGCGGACAAATACCTTAGGAATCATTTCATAGTAAAAGTGAAAGATCTGATGTTGAACCAGGTCGGGAGCACGAGAAACCATTTTCACTGCAAATGAGGAAGAACTGTTAGCATTTTCAAAAGCAGAGCTGCCTGTGCTGGTCGTGATGGAGCCTTAAAGATCACGGTCCAAAAGGGCGGAGGGTAGCAGGGGGGTGTCGGTGGGGACTTGCTGCTGTCTGGGGAGGAGGGTTGTAAGTGTTGGAAGGGGAAGGGAGGGACGTGGGGGCTGCGAGTGGGACCTCCCCAGGCAGACCCTTCACCCCTGCCTCCCGAGCCTCTTACTTTCGGGCGCTCCTGCCTGGCCATCGTGGCTTCTGGTTCTTTCTCATGTCACCAGTAGGCCTTAACTAGAGAAATCTTGAGTTTCCTCCCTTCTCTCCTTTGTGTACCCCGTTCTTCTTACTGCCCGAAGCCCGATGTGGCAGCAGGGGCTCAGGTGGCACCGTGGTGCTGTATCGCGGGGCTGGACCACGGCCGCACCTTCATGGGAGGGGCCCCGGGAGATGTAGTGATGGGCTGGGAAGGAGCAAGTCGTGGTAGAGAAGAGGAGGCATGCACCGGTGGGTGACAGCCAGGGGCCTTCGCCACCATGGGACTGCCCTTCTCTTAGATCGTGTGTATCATATCACTCCCAGGTGCATCCATCTCTCGGTTATCAGCTCCTTGAGATAAGAGCTGTGGCTTGTTTATCTTTGCTTCCTCAGAGCTTAGTGTCGTTCCTTACATGTGTCATTTTACACACACACAATGAAACCTCCCTCTGCTACCCTCCGCCCTTTTGGACCTGGTCTTTAGGGCTCCATCACGACCAGCACAGGCAGCTCCGCTTTTGAAAATGCTAACAGTTCCTCTTCATTTGCAGTGAAAATGGTTTCTTATGCTCCTGACCTGGTTCAACATCAGATCTTTCACTTCTACTATGAAATGATTCCTTGAGGTATTTGTCCACCGGAGTCGAAGCTCTTGCTGTTTTTAACAAAAGACGCCAGTTGCTATCACTAGTGTTAAATTCACCCTTACCAAAGTGCCTTTGTGACACCCCCGCATCCCAGACCTGAAGCCACACACACACACACACACACACACACACACGGAGTTTACAGATGGCATTTTGGGCAAGGCTTTAGGTCTCTGAGTATTACTCACACACCAAGTTTGTGGCTCAGTCAGGATGGGAAACTTGAGTCTTTTAATTCTTAGGTCAGAGCCCTTTGTCCTACGTCTGCAGGGACGTGCTGTCTCCTGCCTCCTCTAGACGGTAACCTAAGGATTCAGGAAGTCTTTATCATAAAGGGCTAAGGAAGAGCCCTCCGTAGAGCCACATAGCTAGGTAACGGGCAGAGGTCAAAGCGAACCTTAGGACAGGTGGGAACGCGGGAGGGGAGGGGGTGGTGTGCCAGAGCTCTGCCGTCGCTGCCCTTCAGATCCTGGGATCCTGAGAAGCGCTCAGACTCCTGGAGCATAATAATGCTGCCTCCGAGCAGGTGCAACTGTCGGGGGATGGTTCTCCTCTTTCTGTTGCAGCGAAATGAACGTTATGGAAATACAGACTCCCGCTCCGCTGAGTTCCACATTTGCACACCTGGGCTGGGAAAGGGACCTGGAGGCAGGAGTACCGCATACTGATACTGTTTGCTGTATCTGTTCTTTCTTCCGTGAGTTCTCCTACCTGGGATTTACTGTTCTGAGATTCAAGCCCTCTTGATATAAACTTTTTAGGTGTAGCAGGGAGTTCTGATCCCATTTTTGGCTTCTGTGACACCCTACCCTTAAGAGTAAAGCGGCGATCTGTGGCGAGGGCCTATGAGGGGTTACCCCTGGAGTCTTCTCTCTGCCGCTGGTTCTGGGGCTGTGGGGAGGGAACACTGGCTCTGTGAGCGCTCCATGCGACAGGAGTGAGGGCCTCCATGGCAAAGGCTGTCTCCTTTGTTCTAGCAACCCCTGCTGAGCATCCACTTGCTGCTGCTGCTCCCAGGGCTGGTGTGGGGAGATTGGGGCAAGCCCGTCCCACTGTGCCCACCTGCCCCGAGCATGCGGTGGGTGTCTGCTCATGCAGGGTCCTCACTGCTTCCGATGAGAGCAGAAAGCCATGTTCAGAGCTCACTGTGCCTTCCCTGGGCCACACAGATCTCAGGACGGGGTGGGAGACCTTGGAAGGGAACAGAGGGACCCTGAGGAGGCAGGGAAACTATGGAGCTGAGCCAGGTTGTCTCTCTGCTGGAAGGGGCTTCCTTCCTGCTCTGTCTGCCTTTCCTGGCGTGTGAGTCGCCTACACGGAACATGGTAGCCCCAGTGCCAGCACATCACCCTCTCTGTCTCCAGCTCTACATGTGGAAGGCTGCTTCTGTCCCATGAGGACCAAAGCCACAGCTCCTCAGAAGGCCTAGGGCCTGTGGCCAGTGACTGTGCATGTCCTCATTCCCAGCTTCACAGCCCCTGTCCTCACACCCTGGGTCAGAGGGCAGGGATCTCGTCTTTACCTGCCCTGCCAACAAGGAGTTGCTAGAAAGGGGGCTGCTCTTTCTTTAGTTTACTTTTGCTTTTGAGAGATGGCTTTGACAGGCACTCAGGACATCCATCCAGGGGGACCCCGACTGCTCTATATTCTAGTAGAGGTTTGAGCGGAATAGCAGAGAAAGAAGGAGAGAGCCTGTGTGACATCCTAGTTTAATGAGCTCTATGCCTCAGACATGGCATGTGATGGTTTGGGGTGGAGGGAAAAATGAACTTCTCACATCACTGTGAAGTTGATGACATTGGGATTCTGGTGTGTTATATATTACTGAAAGTACCACAGTTGGAAAATCCTTTATTTCAAGTCCATGATTGTCCTTGGAGAAAAAAAAATCTTTGTGGAAGAGAATAACTGAAAGACGTTAACAGGCCATTGATAGCTGTCTCACTTCCAGGCACCTGAGAAATCACAGAGGTAAATACTTCTCTCTCCAAGCAAAACACTCAATATGTTGTTTAGAAACTCTCCAAAGATGGAGAAAAGGGAGAAGCCCCCCACTCCGGTCCCCCTGGCTGCACAGGCGGTGTCTGAGCCACCTCCCTTCTGCAGAAGCTCGATCAAACCCTTTCATCCCCGTCTCCATTGGAAACAGAAAATATACCCGTTTGTCATTCTTTAAAGACTTCTTCGTGTACAAATTGCTTTTAAACTCATTCCATGCATCATGTCTTCCTCAGAAAGTCTCGTTGCTTCTGGTCTGTTTGTCTAGGAGGAGACATGAGTTATCTTACAAATGTTTTATGGACTCCTCCAAACTCCTTCTAGGACCTGTTCATCTTATTTCGGCAGGCCCCCAAACTGAACATGGTCTTTTTAATTAGGATGTGATCCAGCCAGGCATTTGCTTAGATCTTGCAGATCTGAAAATGTGCCCTGAAGAAAAGACTGGGCAAAAAGAAAGCTCTGACGTCCTTGTCTCAGTCCAAACTTGAATCAGATGATCACCCAGAGCAGAGACCAGAGAACCACAGGGTTGAGTGCTATCTTGGTCAGGGTCGATGAGATACCACAACATTAAATTCAGCTTTTAGCCGGAGTCATGGGTGAACTTTTCTTTTTAAAATCCTGCAAGTTCTTGATTTTTCATGCATGGGTGAATTCATACTAAAACTTCCATAGAGGATTTGAATTTCAGCAAGAAATAGCTCTTCTGAGGAAAACCAATCAGGTGGTGTGTAAGTTCTTGGGGCAAGTGGCATTAATGTTTCTCTTTATCCTATAGAACACCTTGCACAGCAATGGGCTCACGGAACTGGAGTTCAAAAGCTTTGTCAAATCACTTAATTTAAATGAAATTTTAGAGAAAAAAAAGAGAAAAGACTTATTATAAGTAATAAACACATTTCTAGTGAAGTCGCATTATCCCAGAGTAATATTTGTTTGGTTTGGATTGATTGGTTTCCTTTCTGGCAGGTGCAGGTTATTTAGAAAATAAACAGATTATTTTTTTATTTGTTCAGATGTCATTTATTGTTTGGTAAATGTCGTAATGCACCAAGCCGTACATTTCATACTTTTGAGTTTCATGGCATCTCCCCTGTTGACTCGTTCATGATTCGAAAAGAAAACTCTCAGCAACAAGGGTCGGGTAATAATAAAAATTGTTGTTTTTAAAAGCTTCCCATTAATGCACTGCTCAACTCAAGAAGGCTCCTGGTATAGTTACCGTAGCTTAAACGCCCTTTCATTATGTTGAATTGCTAGCTCTTGGCCTCCCTTTGTGAGCTAGGCAGGTTTAAAAAAAAAATCATCCCCAAGCAGGTATGTTTCATGTAGTCTTAGAACAAATCTCCTCAAGCTAATTCCTCCTCATTGGGGAGGAGGTGAGGAAAGACTCCCAGTCCATCTGCAGAGAAGTGTCTTCTTGGTAATTGCCACACAGAATTAAACCAACAGGGGGAGGAAGGGATGAAGTCAGACCATCTTTTTTTTTTTTTTTTTTCCTGCCCTTGGGAAACTAAACTAAATGTCAACCATGTTCCATTTCTGTTGGGCTTTGTTGCTTCATCTCCCAACCCCAGAACCTTGACTTTGGTCTGGGAGCAGCGGCAGGCGGAAGGGTGCTTGGGTCTGAGATCCCAGACCTTCTTTCCTGGGCTGGGTTGTCCCAGAGCCTGGCACCGAGTCCTGATGCTCTGTGCCTGGGGAGGATGAGCCGGGCTTTCTTCATCTGCCTGCCCTTGTACCATTGATTTGTTTGATTTCAGTAGAGTCGAGGATGTAGGTGTGTAAGTGCAGCAGAAATAAAATGCTATCTGTCCTCCTTCGGAGCCAGCGGCCTCCGTCCAGGGAGCTGTTGTGATTGATGAGGGAGGCAGCATGTGGGGGGCTTTTGTCCCCACCTAGGGTGGAGCTGCTCAGAGATATGAGCTAGGGGGAAGTGGGGGGAGGCACGATGGGACCACCCGGGGGTGCAGAGACCTGAACCTTGGAAGGCAATCCCACAGCAACCCGGGAGCTGCTCAGCAGCCACTCCCTAAGGACCCCCCTCGGCCCCAGAGAATCCCAGAGAGTGAGGGTGGGATTTTCTCAGCGAAAATCATCGGTGGGTGATTCATAACTTCATCATTGGTGGGTGGCTTTTCCTGTTTGGTCCTTCCCCTGTGTGGGGAAAAGGGGGGAGGATGCAGGAGGGTGATGCATCACCCTGAGGGTGGCCTGAAGCTGTTGGCCAGGAGGAGGGGCGGCACGGGATCTCCCTGGGTGCTGTGCCCATGGGCGCTCTGTCCCTCCTGATGGCAGCCCACCCCAAAGTGGATCCTGCCGTGTCCTGCAGCTCCCGCAGCCTGCCAGTAAGGGGGGTGTGTGCCTGCGAGGGTGCATGTGTGCATGTGTGTGCACGGAGGTGGGACGTGGACAGAATCACCTTTATTCACTTGGAATGAGGATGGAGGTTTGCACTCTGTTTTTAGTGTTCCACATTCTGATGGCAGGTGGCCTTTTCCAAACTTGACTGTCCCCTGATTGCTGGGGGGAGGGGCAGGAGGAGAGAGGTCAGGGAAGACTTCACCAGGGGGCGCAGGAGGAGTCCGAGCTGGAACCTCCGTCCAGCCCTCGCGCCGCCCACTGTCCGGATGGGCAGGTGCACAGGGGAGGACATGCTCCTTCCTGGGGACAGGAGACTGGGAAATAAGTTTGGAGGACCTGGGCGGACAGTTTGGGGGAATGAACGAATCCTGGAAATGCAGTCTCCGTGAACTCCACATTACCATGGAGATTGCATTGCGTCCCTGAGCACCAAGATGAGGAGTCAGCCAGAGTTGTAGGTCTATGATGCATGGAAGCACTTGGGGGGTCAGGCTGGGGTACAGATGGCTGCTCAACAACTCCTTAAATGGGGATTTCTTTGCCCAGAAAAATGAAAGCAGCATTTTAACCTGGTGGGAGAGCTGGTGTGTATGTCCTGCAAGTCTCCCCTCCCCTTTCACAGAGGTCACCAGCTGGGGAGAGGGAGCCCGATGAGGCAGGGCTGGAAGTTCCTGAGTGTGGGGTGAGGTGCTCAGCGCCATGGGAGTGAGTGCCTGAGAGCTTGTGAGTATGTACATGTGAATGTGTGAGCCTGTGTGTGCAAGAGCACTCAAGAGTGTGAGTGTGTGCGGGAGTCAGTGAGCAGGTGTGCATGTGGACACTCAGGGACAGGAGATTTTCCTTGTCTTGAATTATGATAATCGTGGTGGGGGCCTGGGAATGAGGGCCTGGGAATGGGGGACTGGGAATGGGGGACTGGAGATGGACTGGGAGTGGGGGACTGGGTGTGGGGGACTGGGAGTGGAAGACTGGGAATGGGGGACTGGAGATGGACTGTGAGTGGGGGACTGGGTGTGGGGGACTGGAGATGGACTAGAAGGGGGGCCTGGGAGTGGGGGACTGGAGATGGACTGGGAGGGGAGGACTGGGAATGGGAGACTAGGGCTGGGGGACTGGGAATGGGGGACTAGAGATGGACTGGAAGTCCCCACCAGTGACCGCGTCCTGATATGTTACCTACAGAATGACAGAGCTGGGAGCCTCAGATCAAAGTAGTCAACCCATGCACGTTTAACACATAATCTCATTTTATTTCTTTATTTTTGGAAGGCAGTCTTCTTAATTTTCTTCTGGCTTGTTTGAGATGTCATCGCCGTGCTGTGTCAATATAAGGTATAGAGTGATGATCTGACGTCCTTGTTAATGTTGTGAGGTGACTACCACGGTGGGTCCGTTAAACCCTCTGTCACCGCACAGAATCACCATTTGTTTCTTGACACATCATTCTGAAACTCATGGAAGAACCCAGGAGGAAGGAGAGACTATTAAGTTATTAAGCTTTTGGAAAGATCATGTCGGAATCTTGTTTTAGGATTTTCCATCGTTTGCCGAAAGCTGATTCAAATTTTACGTCTCTTCTGGGTTATTAAACTTTTGAGGATGTTTTTGGGCACAAAATGTCAGGAGGATACAGAGCCCACGGAAAATGTGCGACAGTCCTTATAGCAGCAGGAAAAATGGTTTCCTAAACGCTGGAGAAAGAAGTTGGCATTTGCAGACCACAGATATGGAAGGAGAGCCAGTGGCTGACCTAAGGGCCAGGGACCGTGGCCAGTGCCCAGAACAGATGCAGGGGAGGGGGGAGGCCCACACAAGTTTTGCAAAGGTGATAGAGCTCGCTGCTTTTTGAGGAGGGCATTGTGATGGTCCTTCTCTGCCTCTTCCTGTTAGGGAATCAGATACTTAAAAATAATTATTTGAGAGTGATCCTTTTGGTGTTGTTATATTAAAAATAATAAGGAAAAACCTCTCAAGTTCCTGCTTATATCTTCCTGAAATTCAATTGTTTACATTCTTACACGAAAGCAAGCATTCAAGCAAAGCTATACAATTTCCCCTGTAAGCTTTTAGTAACAATTCTAATAAAAATAATTTATTTGTAATTTTAAAAAATGAATGCTAATTTTTTTAAAAGATTTGGTTTTGGGGATCCCTGAGTGGCTCAGTGGTTTCGCGCCTGCCTTCAGCCCAAGGCATGATCCTGGAGTCCCGGGATCGAGTCCCACGTCGAGCTCCCAGCATGGAGCCTGCTTCTCCCTCTGCCTGTGTCTCTGCCTCTCTCTCTCTCTCTCTGTGTCTCTCATGAGTAAATAAACAAAATCTTTAAAAAAATTTTTGTTGTTTTTTTTGTTTGTTTGTTTTTGCTTTGGGGATATTTAGTCTTCATGCCTGGGTTAAACTAATGTACATTTACTGAAAGCGTCTGGGCTCTCGCTGTTCTTGTCTGAGCCTATTTACTTTATCCAACTGCATTGGTGCTCGTTCAGTGCCCAAGGGACCTGTTTTGAGGATATAGCACCCATGAGTCATTTGTTGCCTATTGGCCGGCAGTCTGTGATGGACGTGCTGACTCCAGGACCCAGTCATGCCCGAAAGTTCTCTTAATCTGCCAACCCTAGAGCTGCTTCTCCAGCATCGCATCCCCAGTCCTTCTCCTGGCTTGTCCTCTCCCTCCCTCATTTCACATGTGTGTATATAGTCATATCATTAATATATATATATATATATATATATATATATATACCCGAAAAAAACATGCACAATAGGGGTTTTAAGAATGTTGATTCAAGTAGATGGGTGCATGTTGGCTGAAGCAATGGATCCAACACCAAGATCGCGCCTGCCATCTTCCAAACACTTTTAGGCTGTCCCTCTGTGACTTCCTCAAAGTCGACACTGACTTATTCATAGTTTATTTCACCTGAGTAAGGAATACTGCGTGGGAGTGATCCTCCCAGAGCCCAGCATGCCTTACGAAAATCTGTCTCAGAGACCCCAGGTTCTCTGACCGGTGTATTCTTTCTGGAATACCAGCTTCAGCAGCAAATTTCAGCAAACCACAGTGGGCATCTGTAACACCGAAGTTGTAATTTTGAAGAGGAACATGCACCTGCTCCTCTTCTTCACTCTCCCTGCACACAACTTACTTCATCCTCCCGCCTTTGCTGGAGTTGGGCTGGTCATTCTTTATTTCCCCAAGATCCCTCTGGGGCTGGTTCTAGACCAGATGGAAAACAGATCACAGTTCACAGCCCATCATGCTCAGCCACCCGGAGCATCCCCTCCCTGCACTCAGGGCAGCATGTCATGCCCCAGTTCCAGACCATCTTTGCTAAGGCATTACCGGGCCCTGTTCTAGGACCTCTTGCATAAGTGTGATGTCCAATCAGGGTTTTCCAGAAGGGGATTGTTGAAGAAACTTGTATCACAGCTGATGGGTCAGGGACTTGACATTGTAGAATCATGCTATATGATGCTGGAGCTAAAAGGGGCCTTGGAGATATATCTTTCAACTCTTTCCTCTTACAGGTGACGTAAGGAGCTCTTTGGGTTGATTGATGTGAATTCAAATCCAGACCATCTCACTAACCCCAGCTCGGTGTGTTTCTGCAGTGTGCTGCCTCGAAGAGACTCAAAGGACCAAAGTTCTAATGAGGGAATAAAAAAGTGTGATGGATATTTTTAGGAAGCCAGTCCTTTTCTCATCCCACATACTAGCAACTTCTCTGCCTGCCTGTGGAGCCAGCTCCATCCATTTTCAATAAAACTTCTGTTATAATGGGGTGTGTGATAGGGCACTGGATTGAAGCTACCTAGGGGCCGATTTTTAAATCATTTTTGTATCCAGCATTAACTTTATTGTTAGCTGTTTTAGGTAGATCTGAGGTAACTGTCGTGTGCTGCTTAGTAGAGTCTAGGGAGAGCCGTCTGATGAAGACCGACAGTGGGTTCAGACGTGTAGGAAATGCAGGGCTTGAGCGATTTGGCTGTATCTGTAATGGTCCCAAACATCTGCTAGAAGTTGCCGATGAGGCAGTGACCTAAACTTATTTCTCTGGTGCCTGTTTGTTATTTAAAAGCTCTCTCCTAAAAATCTAATTTCCTGGGAATTCTGATTAGTTGTGGAGTAGTTTTTTTTTTTTTTCTAGATGAAATCTCATCAAAAGTAATATTGACTTCAGGTGTGAGTTAAGTCTTACTTTTTGTGTAGTGCTTATGAAAAAATAACATTTCCCCACTCACACTTCTCTTCCCTGCAGAGAGTTCCACTTAACTTGTTTGTGGAAGATGCTTACAGGCTTTTAATTTGCCCTAAGCAGGCATTTGGCATTCCTCAGGTGAGATATGGTCCAGCATTAGAGCTGGTTACTTTCAACCTGCCTTTTCCATCTGAGATTTCTGGAAGCTTTGAAAACGCATGGTCCTTTAAATGTGTATGTAAATAATGGCAGGAATCAGCCCAAAGGGAATCTGGGAATCAGAAGGCCGCAGTCTCAGTGATGGTCAGCACAGAGATGTGATGTTGCACAGGTTGCTCGATAGAAGTCGCTGACGGAGCTCTTGACTTCCTAGCAGCCAAGGCAGGGTGGGAAGGCCCTTGCAGGTGCTGTTGCCACAAGTCCTGGATGGGAGCAAGCCATCCACTCTCTAAGCATTTCCTGTTAGTGAAACACAGGGGATGATGTCTCCATGGGGTTCTTCTATGAAGAATGGAAGTCAGAGCCAACAGGATACAGTGATTTAGGGGATGTTGTGCTTGATAACATCCCCCTAGCAGAAATATTTCATACTGCCTTGCTTACAGCATGCCTGCAGCATATTGACATACAGCCATTAAATGTGATTCGGAAAAGGCAGGAAGAGGAAACAGAAGCACCAGATGGAAGATGTGGGGGCTGTCACTCCCACTGTAGGCCCACCTCCCTTCAAGACCCAGATGGAGTGTTATTTCCTCCAAAAAGCTGGCCTGGAGGGACCCAGGCCACGTGGATCATTGTCCCTGCAAACCTCTGTGGCAGTTGTTGACCACACCATCATTAAACAGTGAGTGAGAGGGGTGTCCTTGACAAGCGCCTTGGGGTCTGGGTGTCCACGTAGCAGTTTCTTCAAGGGCTGGGACTCTGTCTGTGTCATGTGTTGTTGGGAATCAAGGTCTAGTTCATTTCCATGGCACGCGTGGACTCTTGGCGGTGTTGCTGTTGAGCTCACACGTGGCCAGGCTGAGGGTGGTGTTGGAGACCACAGCTGCAGGGTTCACGCCCGACTGTGTCACTGTGTTACCTGAAGCTGTGGGAGCCTCATGGCTACTTTCATCTCACATGGTATTGGTTTGAAGAAGAGAAGTGATTTAGGGTGAAAACAATCATGTTCAGGGTCTGGATAATTTTAAATTATTTTTTCTTAAATGTTTTCACTAGCTAATCAGTTCCTCTTTTCTCGGAAAGACATAGAGGTACAGGAAGCATGGGAATTTCTTCCTGAGTTTTCAAGTCTCGTGTCCCAGTGTTTTTCTCAGAAATACCTTCCCAGCCGTCCTGGTGCAGACAGAAGTGGTCGCCTCCCTCCCCCAAACACTGCTTCTGCCACTCCTTTGGACCTAGCCACTTAGGATGAACTGAAACAAGCCATTTTTTTGGTGCATAAATGTTTCATAGCTACAATGTATTATAAATGATTTGTGGAGCTAAAATATAGGTTAGAAAAAAAAATACGAACCAGGGTGTGTATGTTTTGCCTTTTAGACTTATTACTTTGCTAGTCATTCGGGTAATTCCTTTAAGAGCCTTTTGGATGGGGATCCCCGGGTGGCTTAGCAGTTTAGCGCTTGCCTTTGGCCCAGGGCATGATCCTGGACACCCCGGATCGAGTCCCATATCAGGCTCCCTGCATGGAGCCTGCTTCTCCCTCTGCCTGTGTCTCTGCCTCTCTCTCTCTCTCTGTCTCTCTCATGAATAAATAAATAAAACCTTTAAAAAAAAAAGAGCCTTTTGGATAACTTCTGAGTTTTCAAGTATTAAATCATTCCCAGTGGAGGTGATTTTTGCAAATTATCTGCAGACAACAAAAAGTAATTCGATACCACAAATAATAAATACAACATAATGAAAATAGGTATTATGACGATATGATTTGGTTTCCAAAACACAGTTGTCCCACAAGGAAGGAAAATCTCTCCTTGGTGGTATCTGTGTGTGCTTCATAAATGCCCAGTCGCTTTTGGACGTGGCCTGCAGAGTGAAACTACCCTCAGTGTGGCAGGTAGCGATGTAACTTTTAGGAATGCAATGTGCAGCCCTCTCTCGCTCATGCCTGTAATCACACCAGCTCATCCATTCCTCCAGGTGGATGACTCCTTCAGGATGCCCAAGTGTTGCACCTGTTAACATATTATTAGGTGGCAGCCCGCACAGCAGTGAAGTCTAGAGGCTCTGTCTCAGTCTTCCAAGGTTGAACTGAAGCAAAACTTGGGCACAGAAGGAAGCCATGGCATGGAATATTGAAACTGCCCTGCCCAAACATCACCTTCACCTTGGGATGCTCACCGATCACCCTGTCCCCACCAGGCTGGACTTGGGGTTGCCGTCTCCTGTCCTGCTTTCCTGCCCCCAGTGTTGGCTTCGGATGTGCTTACCTGAACAGAGCTGAGAACCTCGTTACTCTGATGCGGTTTTAAATACCCATGTCCCATTATCTCTGTTTCTCTGATGAATGAGTGAGTAATATACCTCCGTGTTGACAGAAGTTCCCTTTTGTTCATTGGAAACTGTAAGGTGCTGAGGAGTGGGAGCCGGGGCCCGTTGTGAGACCCATTTGCCCAGCGTAGTGGGTGCCGTGTGAAGAGCTCAGCCTGCCCTTGCCCTCCACCAGGGCCTGGGCTGCATGGTCTTGTGCCTGTGCAGTGATCTTCTCAGACTCCATCATTGCTCTGCGACCACGGGGGAGAGCGTGTGGTTTTGTCCCTTGGGCGTCAGCTCACCAGATATACAATTAGGCTGCAGAAGTTTGCACAGCTTTGAGGTGTAATGACCTCCTGAGGCCACCTGCCCTGTGTGCACATGTGGGTCACCCTGTGGTCGGTGCAGAGGCTGCTAGATAGTTTGGCACTCACTTCTCAGGAAACCTATGGCTGGTGTCTTGTTCACTCATATCCTCTCTTCCCGTCACAGCCTTCTTGCCCTCAGAGGGGCCCATGGGTTTCTGGCTTCTCTAAATCCATGCAGCAAGGCATCTGGTGGTTCCCTTTGGCTTGGGTCATGATCCTGGGGGCCTGGGATCGAGCCCCGTGTCGGGCTCCCTGCTCAGCAGAGAGTCCGCTGCACCTTCTTCCTCTGTCCTTCCCTCCCTGCTCCCCGCTTATGGGCCCTCTCTGTGTCTCTCTCAAATAAATAAAGAAAATCTTTAAAAAAAAATCCATGGAGCATTTGCTGTGTAAACCTATCAGTGTTTTAGGTATTTCCTGAGAGCCACCATGTTCCATGTAATGCAAATCGAGTCATAATTAGGGGCAATCAGCTCCTTACAGGAGCCTTTTCTATAGTCATATTCTGTTCTACTTACTATTACTCTTTAATTTCAGCTTGGTTAGAGAAACAAGATTAAAATGCATTTAGAGAAAAAACTTCTCAAAGGCAGAAAACTTATATTCCAATAGTTGGGAAGATCAGTGGAAGTGACTTTGCTGTGTAATGTTTACAAATGCATTATGCATTTAGCACCAAGAACTCCAGTGGATGGGAAGGGGAATAGGTTCTGGCCGATGTTTCTTTGGAGCACAAATATATTTTGCGATTGTCCGAACCAGCCGGGAAAATTACCGAAGAACCTAAACATTGTTTCACTGGCACAAAATATTTTGACATTTTCATTTTAAATCAAGATGTTGGAATTTGATTCCCCCAAAGAGCTATAAAACGGAGAGGCGCAGACAACAGCAAATAGATAGGATTTTGCTTCCCCATTAATTTCATGCTAATGTGAATCAGGGGCATCTAGAAAGGCTTTAGTTCCTTGTCTCCGGATCAGAAGAATCAGTGGCTGACAGAACCTCTGCAGTCGCTGCTGCATTGATGTTCTGGATGACAGCTCCTGCCCAGGCCCCATGTGCTCTCCAGTGGGGAGGAACCCCCTCCTGCATGCACTCAGCCTGGGGCTTGGCCTTCCACTGCACCTGGCAGGCTTAATAACACGGTTCCAGTCTTTACATCAGAGAAACAGAGTTTCCTGACCATGGGAAACCATTTTGCCATCAGTGTTTCATTTATTAAGAAGCATTTGCTGTAAGAGGGGAAATACTCACAGTAGCTTACATCTCCTTGGTATTAACAATCTGCTTCAGGAATCCTTCTGCATGTTTTAATTCACCCACTGCAAACAACTCTGGGACTAATACCAACTTCCCTGTCATGGATGGAAACCCCAGTGACCTGTCATGGTCGTGTAGCCCCATAGGTAGGCCAGGCTGCCCATCAAGAGCCCAGGCACTGAACCACGCAGCCATGCTTGGCAGGTGTGCTCACGAGCTCAGGCCAGACCCAGAGTTCTGACCCAGGAGAGGATGAGAGAGACCAGGACAGGCAGATCACAGCTTTCATGAAGGTTTTTTTTTTTTTTTTCCACCCACCATTGTCCTCCCAGGTTGCCCAAGAGCCCTGCCCTCTACCTCTCAGCCCTGCCCTACTTCCCCCTCACATGTGCCCTGAAGATCAGCCCACCCTGCATGCAGCCTAGCTTCAGATAACCCGCACATCAGCATGCAGGACCTGAAGCCATGCCTTCTTTACCTTAGAGGTTCCTGTCTGTCAAGATTTGGAGCGCTCGGTGACTCTTCTTAGAGATGGCTCCCAACACTGCGAGGAAGGTGTGGATCTCAGGGTCCTCATCACTGATGGTCAGAACTACATCTTGCTAGATTCCCATGGAGAGAATAGGACACTGTGGTGTTCAACTATTAAGTCATTTCTCCAGACAAATCCGTTTAAGGAAGATCCGTAGATAAAACCTCCCCTGAGACTGTGCTGTGGCTGATGGAGGTATAGACAGAAGATCTGGAGCCCCATCCTCACTTGCCACCCAACCTGGGCCATCCCCAGTGCCCTGAGGGCTCTGCAAGGAGGCATCAGATAGTGTCTGAACGTCTTTGAGCTGGATGACCTCCAAAGCCTCTATTACTTCTAATGGGTGCTGTTTTTCCTGGTAATTACCATACTTGAGAAGTTCCTATGGATGGGCACTTGGGTGGCTCAGTGGTTGAGTGTCTGTCTTTGGCTAAGGTCATGATTCCGGGGTCCTAGGATCGAGCCCTGCATCGGGCTCCCCATAGGGAGCCTGCTTCTCCTTCTGTCTGTGTTTCTACCTCTCTCTGTGTGTCTCTCATGAATAAATAAATAAAATCTTGAAAAAAAAAGTTCCTACAGATTGGCCTCACTTGAAATGTGGTTATAGACCATTCATAGGCAAAAATCCTGTATTTGAAAAATAAGTTGCAATAGCAGAAAGGAATCCATATGATTTCTTCTCACTCCCCCAGGGTACTAACTGCAGGCGCTGATGAGGTCCCACTTTCCAGGGGCCACCTGGCAGCGGCTTGGTGTGGTCCCCACCCTGCGGGGCACCCAAGCGTTTTTGACCTGCAGGTTTCATGGCCTCTGCCACAGTGGGGCACCCGACACTTACAGATCTGTGTTATATATTGTTTCCCAAAATTGTTGTCGCATGAACTTTTAAAATATTTTTCTAAGTTTATGAGACACTTGAAGAAAAAAATACAGTTTAGATATTAAATTTAGCTGTCCCATGAAGCAGAGCCAGGTAGATGGATCTCATGGAGCTTGAGTAAATAATCATGTTTAGCACACTGCAGGTGTTCAACCTTCGAATGTCATGGGCATTTATGAATTCTGGGGGGAAAAAGGGGTCTCAGTTGCATATGCCTCCAACTAGCTTGCTCCTAAGCATAATAAGTAGCTGCCCATGTAATAGAATTTGTGCATCACGAAAAGCAAGACTTGCTCCCAAATATCTCTTTATAGACCCACAGCAGTGCCAGAGAGAGATCTGCATTGCTCAGCTATATGCCTCAAGGCCAAACATTTTCAAAAACACAAGAATTCCTGGAGGTTTTGGCAACATCTCATTCCTGGTTGCACGTTTGCCTTTGGCACAATACCTCAGGATATAGTAAGTATCCTGGAACCTGAATAGCCCTGGAGACTTTGGTGCAGTATTTCTTAGTGAGTTAAATGGGAGGTTGGTGATGGATGGATCTAGATGAATAGAGTTGCTCATATAATGAGAACTGTCACTTGGTGGGAGCTGTGTTGAGAAGGATTCTGAGTATTTGTCCCCTGGTGTTAGAGGAAGGGATGCTATCCTTCGTGGATGAGGGAGGAGTGATACCATGTGTGTGTCCAGTGGCCATCTCGGCCTTAGAGTTTGAGGGCACCAGCAGACCACCTAAGGCAGACCTAAGCCCAGAGTAAAGAGTGTAAGGGGGTGGGTTTGACTGAGAGATTTGGCCACAGGCCTTCAAAGGGAGGAGTATGGGTGACTAGAAACCTCCATGCCTGCCCATGTCCCAGTTCTGCCTGAGTCTGTCACTATCTTTCTGTTCTGCAAATGTCACGATAGCTTCCCTGGTGGCATTTCAGAGCCCTGAGTTCAGATTAAAATGGGCCATTTGGAGGGAGAAAAAGAATGGAATATGATTTTTCCAACAGGTTTTCAAGAAAGGAGAAAAGGGCTTTGGTTAATTTTTGAGACCTCCAAAAGGTTAGGTTATAACCAAAGGGAAAAGTGAGGTTGACACTGACTTTACACGGACTGCCTTGTTCCATTCTATTCCGAGAGTGGACATCTCACTGATGCGGGCCGACCACAGAACTCCTTATGGAGCAGTCTGATGGCCGTGGAACGGCATCCAAAATGCACTACTTGGATCACACAGGTCTTTGCTAATGTGTGTGTTCCAGATAACGAGGTTGAAAGAAAAAAATTAAATCTGTGTGGATACTCTGGGGATGTAAGTTTCAAACTATGAAGAATGCTTTAAGAGGCAAATCAGTATTATATGAATTTAGCCATGCTTGAAATCAATAGTCATTTGACAGAAGCTGAGTTTGTCTGACACCATCCTGACACAAAATGCCGTCAGTTTTTGGGATGCATTTGCTGGATGTATCAGTGAGATATTGCTATTTAAGTACCCCCCAGACTCGGTGGACTTAACACACCAGCCATTACTTATGAGAATCAGGCATCCATGCTTGGCTGATCTTGGCTGTGCTTTGTCATATGTCAGCTGCTTGGCTGGCTTGCTCCTGCTTATGCTGTGGCCTCTACCCTAAATGGGGCCTACTAGGGGAGTCTTAGCTGAGGTAGCTCTGTGCCATGTGCCTCTCCTTCTCTTCCTCCTGGGATGGGGAAGCATGGCCTTTGCATGGTTGAGAAGAAAATGCAGGAAAGCAAGGGCTGCGTGCAAGTGCTCTTGACCTATAGGTTCAGAACAGGCACTCTGTCTCTTCCCCTCATTCTGTTGCTCTGAGCAAGTCACGTGGCCAAGATATGGAGAAATGGGCTCCAATCCCTTTGCAGAAGGAAGTGCAATGTCAAATGGGCTATGGATAAAGGAAGCGTGAAGAATTGAGACGATTAGTGCAATTTATTGGACTTGGATAGGTCTTGAGGTCTCACTGATGCTATTAACAACCTGTTTAGACCCAGAATATGCCTAAGAAGCCATTTGGATGGTGGTTGTAGTAAAGACATGGAAGGGATGGTCATGACTGACTTTTACCCACACTTTCAGTGTTGTTTTTATAGACTTGTTGAGGTTTAAGACTCCTAAACTGGTATAAAGGTGTGGTTCTTAGAACTTTTTACTGTTAGCCATTAATATATCAACCAACATTTACCAGGTAGCCACTAGATGAGAGGCATCTGTCATGCCTTGGCTCACAGGGAGAAAGTAGGAGGAAGACTAACTTTGTAGTCTCCAAATTAAATGTGAGAAGCATTTTAATGGATAGGAGACTACAGACAGCCCCTGACTTATGATGGTTTGACTTACAATTTTTGGGCTTTACAATGGTGCAAAGGTGACATGCATTCAATAGAAACCCTACCTGGAATTTTGAATTTGGATCTCTCCTGGGCTAATGATAGGAGGTACAACCCTCACCTGTGATTCTGGGTGGTGGCCACAGCTCCCAGTACCCACACAATCATGTGAGTCAACAGCCAATACATGGGCAGCCATCTGCACCGACACATCCATTCTGTCTGTCACTTTGAGTACAGTGTTTCATGCATTACAGGAGATACTCGACACTTTATTGTCAAGTAGGCTTTGTGTTAGATGATTTTGCCCAACTGTAGGCTAGCATGAGTGTTCTGAGTACACTTAAAGTGGGCTGTGCTGTGATGTTAGGTATATGAAATGCATTTTTAAAATTTAAATTCAATTAACCAACATATAGTACATCATTAGTTTCAGATATAGTGTTCGGTAATTTGTCAGTTGCATATAACGCTCAGTGCTCATCCCATCACATGCCCTCCTTTGTACCCATCACCCAATTACCCCATTACTCCCACCCTCTCCCTTCCAGCAACCTTCAACTTGTTTATCCTGGAGTTAAGAGTCTCTCATGTTTTTTCTCCCTCTCTGGTGGCTTCCCATTCAGTTTTCCCTCTTTCCCTATAATCCTCTATGTTGTTTCTTATATTCCACAGATGAGAGAAACCATGATAATTGTCTTTCTCTGATTGACTTATTTCACTCCACATAACACTCTCTAGTTCCATCCATGTTGATGTAAATGGTAGGTATTCATCCTTCCTGATGGCTGAGTAATATTCCATTGTATATATAGACCACGTCTTCTTTATCCATTCATTTGTCGATGGACATCTCAGCTCTTCCACGGTTTGGCTATTGTGGGCATTGCTGCTATGAACATTGGGGTGCAGGTGCCCCTTCGGATCACTACATTTGTATCTTCAGGGTAAATACCTAGTAGTGCAATTGCTGGATTGTAGGGTAAATTTAGTGGTATTTTCAACCATGGGCAGGTTATTAGGATATACTCCATTATAAATTGAGGAGGCTCTATACATACATTCCTTTATCATCATTTCAGGTTTATGTCCAAAGTGTGAAGATTTCCTAGGGCCATTAATGCTGAAGAAAGAGGACTAAGTTTCTGGGATTCAGGCTTGAATGAAAGCTTGGATAAAGCTTGAATGAAAATAAAAAAAGTATACGTGGGGGTTTCCTGTGGCTTCAGTGGTAACTACAGTTTAGATACACAGAAAATGATAAATGATAAATGTAGTCCTCTAAACTCTGAATTGATTTTTAAAGAATGTTTGTATGTGGAGTTTGAAGCCACAGAGATTGCCTTTAAGAGCAAGAGAAGCCATTCTCTCCTCCTCTATCTGCAATTATCTAGAATCTTCCTATCAGCTTTGGAAGGCTTAAGACTGGTTAATTGGGAGAATTTTCTATGACTTTCTATTGGTTCGAAATGTTAAGTTTTGTGTCTTACTTGTAACACATACAGAACTCAAACGTAAGCTGCACTTCTCCCAAGCTATGCTTTCTGCACATTTGTCTCCTGTGACAGCTGCTAATGGTTTTAAAGAGGGTCGTTATGGTCTGTTGTGTCAAAAGATGTCATTTCCGTCTACCTTTTTCTTTCTGCTCATGGTTTTCAAAAAGAGGGTACAATCAGACCTGAAAAAAGATAGAACTTTATTTTGTGACCAGCAAAAAGCAGTGTTTGCAGGATACAAATTCTGCTCTTCAGTATGTATATTAGCAAACAATTGAAGGGAGTGGAGAGTATCTGAAAAGGGTTATTTTTTAGATTCCATCTCGGAGGTCTTTATCATAATTCTTACCTCAAGAAAATAACTTATTTGATTTGACTCCGGTGTAGCTCTAGCCCTGTGGGATAGATAATCTTCAATGGCTATTTGTGCCATATGGGAGGAGCTGGCTCTGTCCAGGGGACCCCAGGGTTTGGCATGGTTGTACATAGGGGAGCTCATTCTAGCCAGATGGAGGCAAAAATATTTGGTGATTAGCATCTGTGGTCAGACCCTGGGATGCAACTTCTTCTTTTTTTTTTTTTAAAGATTTATTTATTTAGTAGAGAGAAAGGGGAGAGTGAAGGGGAGGGGCAGAGGGAGAGGAGGAGAGACTCAAGCAGACTCCATGCTGAGCTTGGAGCCAGGCATTGGGCTCGATCTCACAACCCCAAGATCACAACCTGAGCCAAAACCAAGAGTAAGATGTTTAACCAGATGTACCACCCAGGTGTCCCCCTGGGATCCAACTTCTGATTCTCTTTAAATGAAAGGAAGTATGTGAAGTCATTAGCATTAGTTAGTAGCTCACCAAAGATTCAGTTTGGGGGGCTGGGGATCCCTAGAGAGGTAGGAAGAGTGGACCTGATATGAGAAAGCTCCAGGGGCCATGGCAGGAGGAGCCTAGATGGAGCAGCTGACACCCAGGAGTCTGGACCAGGTGGGTTGCTGTCCTGTCAGGAAGAATGGGATCGGCTGGAGCTGTGGCCTACATGCCTGGGAAGAGTGAAGGGGACAGTGGGAGGTTTCCCTTGGGCTCCCACTTCACCTGCAGGTTGGATGGGCATTCTGCATTCCAGAGCTGTCGTCCCTGGAGCTGGGGCAGTCATCTTTATAGGCAGTGTGCTTCCCGAAGGGATTGGCTCCTGCCGGCCTTGTCTCCACAGAGGGGGTGGGACTGGAGGCTCCGGGTCTCAGGGGGTAAGGGTGGCCTTGGGTGGAACATGAGGAGCTGCCAGGTCTTGCGGACAGCCCGACATAGTCCTGTCCAAGGAGTTAGTAGTGAGGGGCCCCAGCGGCACTCCAGACAAGGCTCTCAGGAAGGAGGAGTGTCTGCGCTCTCCGTGGTCCTGACATAACAAATAAACGATTACTAACAGCCGGTGCTTTCCCTTGATGCTGGGGAGACCCCAAAATGTTGGAGTTCAAGCTTTTATGACATCCAGTCAGTCGGAACTGGTCCCACCTGCAGGCCTCAGGATGGTCTTCGTTGGATGGGAAAATGAAATTAAGCGGCTGGAGGCAGAAATAGGTTTCATCCCAGCTTGTGTTATCTGTGCTTCCTTCCAGCTCCTTTCTGAGCATCGACAGGTGTGCTCAAGGGCTAAATTCGGCTAGCTTTGAAATCACAAAAAGGGCTCAACCAGGGCTGGTCTCTCCTGCCAGCAAAGCCAAGGATTACATAATGCCGACTCGGGGGCAGGCTCTGCAGCCGCATGGCCAGAGTTCAAATGCGGTCCACGCGAACAGCAGTGGGATGTTGTCCAAGTTAATTAACCTCTCTGTGCTTCCATCCCTCACGAGAAAACAGAGGCTGTGGTTACACCTCATATCTCGCCCATCATGGGGTGGCCATGAAAAGGCAACCTGTGAGGGTGCCTAAGAGAGTGCGTGGCACCAAGGATGCCTTCTACGGTTGTTTGCTGTGATGTTCAGGGTCGCTGAACACATAACCAGGGACGTAGTCCTCTGTGACCCTGGTTGGCTTTGCTGGGTATTTGGCGCAGGGAACAGAAGCATGGAGCAGCCTGGGCTTTCTGGACAGGGGAGGGTCCTCCCAGAAAGGGGCCTGGGTTTTCAGGGTCACTGGTGCTGTCTGCCTGAGAAGACATCTGGTTCTTCCAGAACTGCTGCAGGTTAGGGGATGACTCCCAGGCATCAGGGACTCAGGGCCAGCACCCAGGAATGTGAGTGGCACCCGGGGGTGCTGAACCATGGTGAGGGGAGATGAGGACCCCAGAAGGAGCTGCACTTGACACTTGCCTGTTCACCCTGCCTTGCGCATTTTCACTCAGATGGATGGTTATTTGTTCCACGTGTAGGACAGTCCCATACTCACATTTGAGTGTAACATATTTTGCTCCTTTCACTATTTAGAGTGACTTCATATTTACTGTCATGGCTTTCACCACTTGATGTGCTTCCCAGTCACCCACCTGTCCTTATAGATGTGCACACTGAGGTCCCCACCTTGAGAAGGGCTCTCATATGTCTTCCAAGAAAACTCAGGCATCAGCATTTTTAGAAATTCCTCAGTCGAGCCACCAAGGATCGTCAGCTCTTTGTTCTCAATCCTGTGAGAGAGAATTGGATAATGCAGTTATCCCCAATTTATGGATGAGGGAACCAGCACTTGGAGGTTAAGAGCTGTGTGAGGTCAGGTAATTAGTGTACTGCTCAGTGTGCAGCTGGGTTCTGGAACCAACACTTCTTCATCTCAGTGGCTTAGCCCAGCAGGTGTGTCTTAGGGGCACATGGTCACCTGCCAGTGGGTGGCTCCTTAGTCTCTCTCCCAGAATGCTTTAACTTTTTCTTTTCCCTCTGTGGCTGCATATCTCAGGGTCCTGCACTCCCAGGAGCGTGGACAGAGGATAGACAGGGTTGTACTTGGGCAGCCCAGCATGACGGCCACCTCTGCAGTCCACTTCCCCTGGGGCCAGCATGCAGCCACTTGTGCAGGGGCGTCCCTCTGTGTGCAGAAGAAAACAGTCCAGTCTGGTGAACGTGGGGAGTAGTTTCTACCACCACAAATGACCTTCAGGCAATGAAATCTAAGCAGTGGGAACCTTCATTATGTGGAGCCTATGCCCTCACTGACATTTTACTTTATCATTGCCTAGTCCAACTGCGCAGCCATTTATCTCTGCATTTTTTAAGGATGAAAAACTGACACTCAGAAAACTCAGGTGATTTGCAAAAGGCCAGGGCCCCGAGAAAGCAGGGAGCCAGATGCCCACACTCGCCTCCCAGCCCGAAGTCCAGGCTGGTGGGGCCGGATGACACCTGCTGCCCGTGGAAGCAGGTCCTAGAAGAACTGGGCCCAACGCTCAGGCTGCTTGCCTGCCATTTAGTGCACTTTACCCCCACTACATGGCTTGGGTGTGTTGTGTTCCCATGTGGACTGTGGATTTAGAATTAAGCAAGTCTTCACTGACTGGAGCTGGGAAAAACAACTTCTTGAGAGCCCCCGGAAGGGTTTGCCGTTGCCAAGTACAAATGCAGAATTTTTCTACTTCCTTTAAATCTGCTGGTACCTCTCCTGAGGGCCTTGTGTCTAAAAGCCTCGCAGAAGATTCCGTCTTTCCCCGATCAGCAGCTGCGGGGAGTACATAATAAGGACTATTACTTATAATAATAAATGTAAGATATGCACAAGAGGACTTGGGCATGTCAGCTCCCTCTCTGAGAAAACAGCTTCCACCACAGTTCTCTCCAGCACATAGCGGGTAAATTTCCAAACAACTTTTGCCCCCACTATCAATTAGTGAGGACTTTTCCGGAAACCAGGAGCAGAGGGAGGGTTTCTCTTACTAAGCTGTGTTGCTCTTCACTTGAGCTGCCTCTCCCCAGTGGCTGTGTTTGTGCAGGTAGAGGCCAGCTGAAGCCAGGTCCCCGGGGAGCCCAGAGCGCCCGCACACGCAGGCAGCCACCACCTGCTTGTAGCATATGGTCTGAGCATCTCAGGTGCTCCAGTCTGACCAGCCAGCGCAGGCAGGGCTTTGAACCATGAGCTCATCCTCCTCGGGAGACAGATGGGATTTAGCCAACTCTCACCTTGGCCTGGTGACCTCTGAACATTGAGGCTTCAGGAGAATGCCACCGGCGTCCAGGTGCCATGTGAGTCATCCTGACCCCTCTGTCCGGCTCCACGGGAGGAACCCCGCAGCTCTGCTTGGCTGGCCCCTCCTGCTGCTCAGATGGAGAGCGGGGACCCTGGGCACTCCAAGAGAATCATGGTGTTCTTTCTTACGCCCGGCCACAGTTCACTTTCAGTAATGACATGCTAGCTCGTTAATTCCTTCTACCCTTTCAGATGGAAAATGACGGCTTGTGTCTCTGCTGCTCTGCTGAGCCCCGAGCCCTCACAGGGTGGAGCAGCTGCCCTGCCTCGCCACAGAGGGGCTGCCACCTTCTCACCCACCATGGCCTCTCAGCCGTGTAAAGAGCTAAGGATGCAGCTAAATTGTGTAACGTGAGCGTGAAAACACATGCAGTGTATGAACCATGCTCTCAGACGCTGTGGCAAGCTAGAACGTTATCATCAGGCCGTTGTATGCAACTCACCGGTCTTGCGTAGGGAAGGTGACATCTCATTGGCCTAAGGTCCCTTCACACCTAGACCAGGCGCATTCCCTGTGCATCACCTACACTGTCTGGCCCAGCTAGGTGGGGTTTGGTGCAAGAGAGAAGAGGAGTCGTCTCCTTTGCCTTCCAGGGTTTGTTTGGTATTTGGTATTTGGTATTTGGTTTTTCCTGCCCTGAGACTGCTTGCCTCTGAGGAGGTCAGTCCAGCTTAGTTTGAGCAACACTGGATTTTTTTTATTATTTGATTTTATTTTTTGCCTTTAGTCAGAAGCCTCTAAATAAAGACTACAACTCAGCTTAACTTCTCCTCCACGGTCTGGTTTTGCTGCCAACACCTTTCAGAAACAGAATGCAGCAAACCTGCCTTGGCAAACAGGCACGTGCTGCTTTCATCTGCACTATCAGGAGGACGTATAGACGGATCCAGCTGCCACTCAGGGGTCCTTGGCATGTTGCAGCATCAGAGTCCAGAGAACCCACTGCCCCGCACCCACTCTTCCAGGATCACGAAATAATGGAAGTCAGAGCTGAACTCATCAATTAAACCAAAATCATTTATTTATCATAATGTCTCCTGCCTGCTGCCTCCAATGATTCCTCATGAATTAATGAGCCAATGTACCTGCATATCAATATCTCATTTCATTTTAAACAGAAGGAAAGATGCAGGATTAGGTGTTCTTCTCAGTGTCTGTTTTTCTGTCTTAATCGATCCAGGTAGCAACTCAAGATTGAACCAGGGAATGGATTCTCTCTTTAATTCTTTTTTAAAAATGGGCTTTTATTTTTATCAGTGATGAGTGAAGGGAGCTTGGCTTGGGAAGATTTAGACTGAGGTCACTAAAGTGGCCCGGAGTTTGGAAATTTTTATAAAACCCACCACACGATTGGATTGGAACTGTTCTAAGAAGGAGCTTCCGTGCCAGACTTATGCCCAAGTCCATTTGGTTTTGGCCACAAAACCCTTGAAGAATGGTATTTGGTTTTATTTGGCATCGTAAATGCTGGTACATCTGGCTCCCATCCCAGTCAGAAACAGTTGGAGCTGGAAGAGCAACCTCAGGAGCAGGGAGTGGAGTCACTAGAGCTGTGCTGTGCTGACCAGGTCTCCAGTGTACCACCGAGAACACTGTCAAATATGTGCATTGCCTCTGTGTCCTTTCCAATTCCTTCTGGTTGATATGACCATCTTCCCTTGGGCCACAAAAGCCCCTCCCCCCTCCCTCCCAGAAGAGAAGGGCCTGACAGTAACTCCCTTGATCCAGCTCACTTCCCCAGGGCTTGCAGACTGCATCACAGAAGTTCCACTTGGCAGGCTGGGTAATGGTGGGGCTGATGACTGTCCTAGTTTCTAGCAATGAGAAATGAACGCACGGAGCCTCCCATCTGATGCTAATGAGAGCTCCTCTCTTTAGCTGGTGTTTTCATCAGGAGACCCCACTGCTTGATTTGTAGTGTTTTGGACTAACACTCTGAGCGCTGTCTCTGGATCATTCCATAGCGCGGTAGGTGGCGGAAATCTAAGCTGATCTCGATAGGGAGTGATAAAATGAATCGTTTTCAAGTCAGCTGTGAAACCTAAAAAAAATAAACCTCAGTTCATGAACTTTAAAAACTCAGAAATGACAAAAACTGTGTTTTTCTTTTTACCGAGAAAATTCTTTCTGAGGTAAAAGATGCCGATTTTATGTATTATTACTTCGACCCAAAGGATTCACTGTCACTGAAGGCAAATATTTGTTTGGAAACAGTGGTTGGTGCTGGTAGCCAAGCCCATCAAACAAAAAAAAGCAGGTTTTTAAACAAAAATGTCATTCCCTAAGTGTGAATCTGAACAGTTTGGCAAACGTGTTCTGAGATTGTAACAGGAGGCATGGTGTGGTGATGTCCCTGACCCCACATGTCACCAGTGAGGAAGCTGATGTTCGGAGGAGCCCTCACCTAGGAACTGGAGAGCTGGTCCTCACACCCCTGGGCAGTGGTTCTCTCTCTAGCATTCTCAAGTTGGAACTGTACAGGGATGATGGGAAGAATTATAATAATGGTGGAGCAGCCACTGGCAAGGTGGACGGTACTGTCTCCATTTTACAGGTGGTAAAACTTGGGCTTAGAAACACTAAGTCACCTTCCTGGCATCATGAAGAAGACAGTATGGTTGCTGGTGTGATACTGGGCTGATCCTACTGGAGAGCCAGTGTCTTTATTTTCTTCCCATTCTCACTGTACGAGAGTCCATTCCACTATCTTTAAGACGAAACAAACCAGAAACATTGCTTCCAAATAACCTAGTGATCAAAAGCTTAAATGTAAGAGCTAAGACTGTCAAACTTTTAGAAGAAAACAGGCAATGCAGCTTCTGTGAAATTGAACCACATGGAAATTCTAGAGCTGAAGCGTACCATCTGAAAAGAAGAACAGATCATTAAGTGTGGTGTTGGTGTAGGCAATGATCTCTTAGATGTGGCCCCCAAAACATGAACAACAAAGGGAAAAATGGATTAACTGGACTTTACCGCAATTAAAAGCTAGTGCATCAGTGGATAGCATCAAGGAAGTGAAATGACGGCACGGAAGAGGAGAAAATGTTGGCACGTCCTATATCTGAGGAGAGACTTGTATCTAGAACATATAAAGAAGATTGTAATTCATTAATAAAAGGTAAATAACCCAGTTAAAAAGGACTGTGTATTTTGCACACCTCTTTATTTAAACCATTGAACAGTTTATAATCACGGTTGTAAAGTTCTTGCCTTGCTATACCATCCGCAACCCATCTCCCTGGCCTGCCTGTTATCTCTTGGCCTGTTTCTGTGGAATTATGTTCTCCTGGTTCTTGGTCCTCTGTATGTGTAATAACTTTTAATTGAATGTAGCACATTGTGGATTCTATGTGGTTGAGAATAAGAATATTTTTCTATTCCTTGTAAAGAATTCGAGTTTTGTGCTAGGTGACAATTGATCTCGTGGTTGCTCAGTTCCGGCCTGTTGAGGCTTGTTTTCTGGCTTGGTGGTGGGGGTCAAGATCAGAAGTCTGGTCCCCACCCCCATGCAGTCCAGCTGCTGGAGCAGACTCATGGATGCTCTCCCCTGGCCTCCACTTCTCTGTGCTATGGGTTAGACAGTGACCCTGGGCAGAGCTCGCTGCCCCTTCCCTGTCTCTAATCTAGTACCTGGAAGCTAGTCCAGTTTCAGGATTCCTTCTTAGTGGGAGGGTAAGTCTGATGACTCCTTTGTATATGATGACCAGAGCCACTGTTCTCTCCTACCTTATTTTGAATCATTCTGTTTTAGATATATTTAAGTGCTTTGCAATGTTTAAATTCTTTTATGGGAAGAAGTTCAAGATGAAGAATAAACTTAATCAAACTTTTGGTGTAGAATATTCCTTAGAAAAGCCTCAGATTTACTTAAACAAATTTAGGTATATATATATTTAGAGATTAGAAATTAGGTGAAACCAAAGATAGTTAAATAAGGGGTACACACTTGAGTAACCTCACACCATCCTATTAGATCACTTGGTGATGTTCAGGAAAACATTGTAAAATTCATATTTTATAGGCATAAGAAGTTAGAGTCCAGATTCCACTTGTAATAGGGTCGCACAAGGGAAATGATTTAGAGCACACTCTATTGTCTCAATCATCTTGTTTCCGGACTAAGACTTCATATTCTCATTTCCTTTTCCTGCCTTGATGGGCATGGACTCTACCCTACTCCCTTGTGCTTCCATTCTTTTAGAAAATTCAGTCTACACAAGGGGCAGAATGTAAGTTCTTGCCCAGGGCCCTTTTGAGTAACTCCATTGTCTTTGGCTTTAAAAAATATGTATTTGTTTATTTAGAGAGAGAGAGAGAGAGAGAGTGAGTGCAGGGGGAGGGGTAGAGGCAGAGGGATAGAGAGAATCTTAAGCAGACTCCATGCTGAGCACAGGGCCAGATGTGGAGCTCCATCCCAGGACCCCGAGATCATGACCTGAGCTGAAACCATGAGTTGAACACCCAACTGACTGAATCACCCAGGAGCCCCTGTCTTTGGCTTTAAAGAGGGAAGTCTGAGTTTCACTCTGGTCCCAGTCAAAGTGTGAGAGAAGAGGGATTTTGGGCTGTTCACCTGCCGGCTTCTTCTGAGCCCCTTTGCCTTCAAGGTGCCCTCACCTCTTCACTCACTCCATTGTTTTTCTCGGGCTCTCTCTGGCCTGTGCACCTCACCTTCAAGTTCTAAAGCTGAGAGTCATTCTGGCAAGGTGTTGATGATTGAAGGTGGTTTAGTGTGTTTTGGAAAGTATCACTGAGGTAAGGAGAACCTAATACAGGAGGGGCCTTCGTCACTCCAGAGTCTTCAAATTGCTAAGGACTATGGGAATTCTCATCATTTTCCGGTGTGTCCCCTTTGCCATTTACTAGAATGTTTCAATTTTCTGCTAGCTTAAGGATTGCCTTGTCTATGGCTCTCTCTGTGTGATGTTTCACTGTCTCATTATTCTGGTCAAAATAGTATGTGATTTAGCTATTCTGGTTCCATTTCCCAGTCCCTCACGTCTTCTTACTCTACAACCCTCTTATACTAAAAACGAAGCCTCTCTTCAAATTTTCCTTGTGTCCCAAAGGATAATGAAACAATAGTTCTGGTCTTGAAGGAACCAGGATGAAGTGGTCATTAATGATCCCATTAAAGGTCAGACCACCTAATTCGTAACCTCATAACACCTACATGGCTAATGATGGATATTTGTAAAACTCATTCCTTATGGGGCTCAGAATATGCTTTTGGAATCATCCAATGTTTTGTTCAGACACTTGGACTTTAATAAACAAAATTTTGGGGACACTTTCCCCACTGACATACTTTCCTTAGTGGAGTGAGAAAAAAGTTCCTGAATATTGGTTAGTCTACTCAAACCCCATGCAATCCAGGAGTTGTGGACATCACAATCTCCTCTGCCCTCAATGTCTTCTCTATCCTCATTTTACTTTTCAGCAGTGTTTGACATAGCTGACCTCCATCTTGAAACACTTTCTTGTGATTTTTTTCCTCTTGCTTTACTAGCCACTCCTTTCGATTTCCTTGATTGGGTCCCTCTCCTCTGACCTCGAAGTGTTGGATTACCTAGATTACAATTATATTCATAAGAGTAAACATAGTTCAAGCTCTGCCTTCTCTTTTCTGATGTATCTCACTCCTGGATGAGCTCATCTAAGTCCATGGACTTACCGACTATCTATGTGGTGATGATTCCCAGTTGTATGTCTCCAGCCTTGTCCTCACATTGAACTCCAAACTCAATTTTCAGAATGCCTGACTTCACCCAGTCAGAATGAAACTTGTCACCCACGCAGCCTACCAAAATTGTCCCTCTACCGTAGTCCATCTCAGCAGCACCACTGGCCACCAGTAGCTCAAATCAAACACCTTTGAGCTGTAACTCATTCTTCTTTTCCCTCTTGCTCCATCTAATCCATTTGTTGAGTCCTATCAACCCTGTCTTGCACAGGTATCTCTGGTGACTCAGTATACCCCTCACCACTGCCATCATGCTAGTCCTAGCCACCATAGTCTCTTCCTTGGGTCACTGAAGTCATTCCCAAAAAGGCCCACATGCTTCCCTTCTTCCCTTCCATAATCTATTCTTCATAAAGACCCAGAGTGGTCCTGTCACAATGTAAATCAGGTCGGATGACTCCCCTGCTTTATTTGGTTTCCTTTTGTACAATATAAACTGAAGCTGCTCTCCAAGATCTAAAGATGTGCATACCCTGTTCCTCCAGCCTCAGAAGATCTCTCTTTGCCTCACTCTTCATGCTCCAGCCATATTGGCCCACTTTCTATACTTCAGACATACCAAATTCATTTCTGCACTAGACTCTTTCTCTCTGCTGTTTTGTCTGCCTGGAATGCTCTGTAAAGGTCTGCATGTGGCTTTCTCGTTTCCATCATTCAGACCAACCCAATTCCACCAGAGAGACTTTTACTCACCACTCTACATAGAATCTTTCCCCGTCCCTCACATGATTTCCTTGTTCTGTTTTATTTCCTTTCTACACATGTATCACTTTTAATACATTAAGCAAAGAAATAGTTATAGATTCACATTTCAGTTTCCCCCATAGAATAGGGAAGGACCTTGTCTATTGTTTTTTTTTTTTTTGCTATGTCTCCATTGTGCTCAATAGATATTTTTGAAGTCAATATCATATAAATTATTAAAATTTGAACATTCAGTTTTGAAAGTGTGCGTGTTTGTCTCAGTGATGCCAGGAAACTGGTGTGCCTGGTAATAAAACATCTGAATTAAGAATCACAAGGCTTGAAACCTGGCCAAAGCTTCGACGTTACCTCGGGTGACTCCGGGCTTCCGTTGGCTCATCTGTTAGATAGTCATGATGTCTTCTTTGTCTTCTTCATAGGGCTGGTGAGAAGATCAGATGAAATGAGGCATTGGTAATTACACAGAGGGTGATAAAGCATCGTCTAAATGTTAGGTTTTTGTTTATTTTACATGGGAATAGCCACTTGAAACGTTTTCTCTGGCAGTATATAAGAACAGTGTGAAGTGCATGTGAGACTGTTGAGGAAACACTGATGTTTATGGCCATGGCATAACCGTGCACACCCATGGAGCCAGCTGGGCACCCACTGCTGCAGGTGGTGGCTGGAGCAGGGCAATTTGCAACTACAACACCCATACCCATCATGGTGCTGCCACCAGCATGTCACCTGTCCACTTGTCCCCTGTCCCATTAGAGATTGCTTCCTTTAGGCATTGATCATGAACATCTGTGTCATCCAGTTGTACCCACAGAGCCCAACACGGTGCCTGGCACCTGCTAGATGCTCAGTGATGATAGGGTTAGTGAGAGAGAGGGAAAATGGGTACTGGTGTAACAAACGGCACATAGCCCCTGTTAAGAGTGAACACCAGATACCCAAGTCGCCCATTTGGTGGTATTTCATCCGCTCTGCAGTTAGTCTAAAAAATCCCAGGTTTGGTTTTTTTCATGAATGAGTGGAAGCCAACACTTTGTGGAGCCTGGCAATAGTCAGCTGCCCCAGTAGCTGGAAAAAAGAGAACAGTTCACAAGTGATCTGAGCTCGCAGCCTGGCCTGTCTGGGCTTCTCTGTAGAATGGTTGCCATGACACTGCATCACTCACGCTAGAGGAGAACTTTCCAGGCAGTTCCCATGCTAAGGGCACAGGGTGACTGATATTAAAAGAAGTGTTTCTTGCTCTTTATCCTCCGAGGAAATCAAGGTGAACTTAAACTCATTAAAGCAGGCTGAACACATTTGCATGAGGAGAATGTGGGTCCAGGCGGTTCCCTGCAGATGAGCTTCTCTCCTGCAGGAGAGCCCAGGAGCCCCTCCTGCGCCTGTTTGTTCTTAATTAAGAGGGATCCTTTGGGGATAAGAAAGGGTTTGTAATGGCATTCCACCACCACCTCACCCCTTCTTCAGTGCCACCTTCCCCATACCTTTGGGGCTTCACATCCGGCCCTTGACGCGAGTTGGAAGGCGGAAACACAGCAAAATGCAAAACAAATACAGTGCGCTGAAAAAACAATCTCAAAAGATGCTAACACAGATGAATAATGCAAACCTCCATCATGTTTGTTGTGGAAGATACAGATGTTTAATATTAATAATTGGCAAAGGGAAGTGGCTGTCACCAGCTGTTCGCACCTCATGGGTTCTGGCTGCGAACCTTCGGCAAGCTGCTGTTCCTCGCACACCCCATTTATTAAGAGCTTATCTTTTTTAAATTTAATTTTGTGAATAATGTGATGTTTAGAAGAGGGAAATGAATGTCCTGTGTGGAGCTGGTCTCCCCATTCCTCTCACCTCTCTCCAGGCTTTACGTGCCTCCACCCTTTATGTTATTTCCTCTTCCTCTCCGCCTCCTCCTTCTTTTAACTTAATTTTCAGCACTGGGCTTCATATTGAATCCACACAGTGCAACTGGCTTCAGTAGCAAATCATTTTTCCTCCAGAGAGGTTTTATTACAGGGCAAGGAGGACGTATCAAGTGGTCGTATTGTTTTCCAAATCCCCCCTTCAGAGAACAGACTCATTAAAGAATTGCATCGAGAGGAAACACTTTTATAATGTGGTTGTCTCCAAATTCTGAGGACGGCGCTCTTATTGATTTAGTAATAGCTTAGAAATAATGACTCAAAATTAGTTCTTCTGAGCTTATGGTCCACCCCCTCCTTCATAGAGCCTTTTTGGAACAACTGTTGCCAATAATAATAGATGATGTTCTGTAAAGTTCAGTCTTTCTAAGAAAAATCAGTCTTCCTCTAGGTCACAGAAAGTCCCTCTCGGGGAGCTTATACAAGGGTCCAGGCAGCCTTCATTTGCTCTCGTTTCTGCAGGCACCACTTCTACCGTGGAGTCTGGAATCCCACACCAGGTTGTTCATAGAATGTGTGAATTGTCCATCTGTGTTTCTCTTGCTGGTCACACCCTGGGCGTGCCCTGGTTTCACATGAAAACGTATGATGCTATGTGCTGACACATCCACATGCATCTTACTCTTTCAGACACCAACTGTGTTTGTTCTGTTTACATTCTGAATTCTATGTCTGCATGTTTTCAGTTCTTCAGATAAAAATACCGAAGAGCTTCTGCATGGAGAGCTGGTAGGCAGACTCTCCCTGATGATGTGGCACAGGGTCCAGGTGCCAGGGAGGAGGGCGGGGGTTGAGTAAAGGCAAAGAGAGAGGCAGAAAGAAGAGAGAGAAGTGATAGAGAAGCTGAGCAGTGACTTTGAGTCCTTGTGGGTCTCAAAATCTAAACCTCTATGTTGCACATAGTTTTCAAGAGCATTAAAAGGTTAGCCTGGGGTTGCCAAGGTAGTTAGAGACTTGGAATTGAGACCAGGTCTTCTCTGTTCTGATCTGGAGCTTTTTCTTTACTCAGCCAGCACTTCCATGCCATTTATTTTGTATTCTGAGCATTTCAGTGAGTATTCATTTAGTGCTGCCTTTTCTCCAGCCCCGTGGTCAAGCCTCTGCAAATTGTAGGAGGTTTAAATGCTCTCTGACCTCAGTGAGCTCAAATTCTCTCTGTGGAGATAACTTTGCAGCTTGCAAATGGGTCAGAGAACTGCCTGCCAGCTCGTGGGGTGAGTGGAGAAGCCAAGAGAGGAGCGTGTGAGGATCCAGCTATGTCTGGGGAGAGGCAGAAGGTGAAGATGAGGCACTGAGAGAGTGTGACCCAAGGGAAGAGCAGACATAGCCGACAAACTCCATGGTCAACACCCTGAAGGAGGAGATGTGAGGCGCATGCTCCCCGCTGTCAAGGGTGCAGCATGGAGAGCAGGAGTCCTCCCACCAAGGAGTCTGGGGTCCGCACAGGGGATGACGGAGATGAGAGGAAGAGAGGCAGCTGCCGGAGGGGTAGCATCCTCTCTGGAAGGGAGGGCTGCAGAGCTTTGGGTAAGCACCCACACCCGAGTGCTTCCGACAGCCTTGTCCCTCTCAGAGAGAGCACTCAGCTTCCCAGCCTCCTCACTCTCGGTGAGGGCTCAGCCTCCAGTGAACACCTACCTTTACTACTACTTACTGTGCACCTGTCAGCCCCCAGCAGCCCCTCGAGGGAGCTCGGCCTGCCGCCCTTCTCTCCCTTTGATGCACGACGGCAGGAGGACGCAGAGTGAGCCCAGGACCCGAGAATTATGGCCACAGTAAGTTTCCCGTAATTTCCTTCGAGTCGGTCGCCACGAGTCCCCACAGAGTGGTGAATGCCAGCTGCCAGGAAGGCTCCGCATGTGTGCAGCTCCGGGGCCCAGCGCTCCGCAGAGGGGTGACCCGGGGCAGAAGCCCGTGCACACTGTTTGGAGCAGCATCTCGGACTTGACTGCCTCCTCTTCACTTCCCTCCCGCTGCATCAGAGGCGATGAGGAGAGGCCCAGAGAGGCCTACAGGGAGAACACAAGGTGCTTCCAGATGCCCCTGTAACCTTTCTGCATCTCCACATAACAGCGGGTGGCCTTGGTGGGGAGAGACCCGGAGTCCTGGAAGCAAGGCAGTGTACCCTGTGTGTGATGGTGGGGCTGGTGACACATGAAACTCTGAGAGGACTCCTGTTTCCTTCCTTCCAGGAGGCTGGAAAGAGATTGGGGTGTGGCAGCCCCATCGGCTCACTCATCCCTTTTTAAAGGCAATTAACCTTTGCACATTTATATATAAAGTGCTGTGCACATTTAGATTCAGTTTTCTCTGCTAACCCAGGGGATGGATCCTGAGCCTGTCTATTCCATTTATCTCTGGCTGCATAAAAGCAAGCCTCATACATAGTGGTTTTAAATAATTATTTTACTGGGACGCCTGGGTGGCACAGTGGTTGGGCATCTCCCTTTGGCTCAGGTCGTGATCCCGGGGTCCCAGGATCGAGTCTCATATTGGGATCCCTGCAGGAAGTCTGCTTCTCCCTCTGCCTGTGTCTCTGCCTCTCTCTCTCTGTGTCTCTCATGAGTAAATAAATAAAATCTTTAAAAAATAAATAATTATTTTACTGTTTTTTTTAAAAATAATTGTAGAGGTATTTCAGGCAGGGTATCTGTGGGCAGTTCTGCTCCATGTGGCATTATCTAAGGTCCCTTGAGAGTGCTGGCCTGTAGGATCTCCATGTGCTTTCACTCACTCTCTGGTGCTTTCCCAGGGATGGCTGGAAACCAGGCCCAGGTGGTCACTACAGCACAGGAGCCCTGGGTCCTCGTGCATGGTGGCTCAGAGCCCCCAGAAGCAGACTTCCTATGGTCTCGGGCAGGAGTTGCAAAACTTCTTCTGGCCCAGCCTTGGTGCTCCAGAATGTCACTGGCTGCATTCTGCTGGGTTAGCAAATAATTAAGGCTAGCTTAGATCTCAGGGGAGAGGATTGAGACCCTACCTCCCTAGGGGAAGAATCTTGGAGGCAGCAAAGTTTCCCGCCAATATTCTTGCCATGCGGGTAAGATGAGAATGAACTTGGAGTATGGCTGTGAAAGGTGGGACTCTGTGGAGCAGGGGATGCCATGATGATCATAGTTCTTCTTGTGCTTCTCTTTTGTATGGAAACAAAAATAATAAATTATTGTAACATTTGCCACCAGACCTTTTCTTAGTAAGAGAATGTACTTTCTTTAGAAAATTAAGTTTGAAGAGTTGCTTAAATATGGAAAGTAAGACAGTGAGGATGGTGATGCCATGATGGGGGGGGGGGAGATGGGGGAGCATTGTTGTTGCCTTTGAGAGGGAAGGAGAGGGGAATAACTAGAGGACAAAGGGGTGTGAGGGAAGAGCTGAGGAGATGGTGAGAACAGTGTGACTGCGCCAGTGAAGAACAAAATCCCAGGGGCAAGCTCAGAGGGAAGACCCTCAAGCACTGCCTAGCACGTGATAGGACAGCATGTATCACGTTTCCTGCCCTGAGCCCTCCCTCCTCAAATGTTAAGCCAAGTCTTTTAGGCTAACTTTTGCTTTGTATGAGTATTGTCTGCGTGCACATGGGGAGCATAAGGTTGAGGAGGAAGCCGAATGTCAAACCTGACCATAGGCAAGGAGACAGGAGTAGGGAAAGGGGCCCACCTGCAGAGGTGATGGACATGCCCTCCTGGATTCAGAGACATCTCAACCAGGGTTTTGGACTTCTACCAGGAAAGACAGAGAGGGCGGAGCTTGTCCTCATGAGACCTCACAGGGCAGGGAGATCCCAACTACCATCAAGTCTGATGTGGTTTGTGGTGTTGGCAACTGTCTGCCCGGGACCAGTTACCCTTCTAGGGGGTACGTCCTCTTAAAGCCAAGGCGATAGATAATGGTCCTGATTGTGAACCAGGATGCCCTTTGACTCCACTGCATGATGCGCTAATCTCTGTTTCTCTTACAGCTCAGGACTCTGTGAATGGACCTTTAGAGATTCCAGGATGTCGAGTGTGGATTTTACCAGTCCTGCCTCTGAGGCAGCAAAGGCACATTCTTCTTACCCTTGGCATCTTTTGAATCTTCATTCACAGAGTTCACGTGGAGTTGCAGCCCAGCTTAGGCACTGGCTAGTGATGTGGCCCCACACAAGGAGGGATGATACCTCCTGGAACAGGTCTGGAGATGGCTCTGCACACAGGAAAACATGCACTTGCATGCACACAGACACACACATGCACATGCATGCAGATACATGCTGTTCAAGTCTGCATTTCACAAACTGTAGTAAAAGAGCATGTTTTTTCACAACCATTTGCCTCACAAAAGCTTATAGGACTTTGCCGTGTGGCTTAATGGACTGGTACATTTGAAGCATTGGCTTTGTATTCTTTTTTTTTTTTTTTTTAATTAGGTAGGCTCCACACCCAGAGTGGAGCCCAATGTGAGGCTTGAACTCACAGCCCTGAGATCAAGACCTTGAGCTGAGATCAAGAGTTTGACACTTACATGACTGAGTCACCTAAGTGCCCCCACCTTTGTATTTTTAAATAAGAGGTTGTGATATTTTGAATATTTACACTTCTCTAACAGTATTTTTCATTACTTAAAAATGGAGAAAATGATTATAAAAGATTTGTCTGTTAAAAATATATCCAAACAAGGGCACCTGGGTGGCTCAGTCAGTTAAGTATCTGACTCTTGGTTTCAGCTCAGGTCATAATCTCAGGGTCATGAAATCAAGTGCTATGTGGGGCACTGTGCTGGGTGTAGAGTCTGCTCCAGATTCTCTCTCTCCTCCCACTCTGGACCCCTCCCCATCCGTCTGCCCCTTCCTTCCCCACATCTGTCCTTCTTTCTAAAAAGAAAATTATAATACATCCAAACAGTTATTAGAACTTAAGAATATCCGAAAATTTTACCTGTACTGATTTTAAGTTGAGTTCTGCTACTTTTAAATGTTTGCCTGTGACCTTCAACATTCTGATTGTTCTGGGAGCTTCTGTTGCTTACATTTACTCAATCTGCTGAGCTAGGAAGTTATCCCACCAGGCTGCACAACTTCTTTTTCAGATACACACACACACACACACACACACACACACACACACACACACATATAGAGGAGAAGGAATAGGGAGAAAACATGGTATTTATCTTTTGAATTAAAAGACCAAACCTGGCAAAGAATCCAGCTGTCAATCTACGAATAGTATCTATGGTTGGGTGGCCAATTCAGAGAATTTGATGAGTTGATATATTTATATACGAGCATCAGAAGCACGAAAACCACTTTCCTGTGCATTATTTTTCTTGTCACCCACAAATCATGTTGCAAAAAGATTGATGGTAATTGAATAAATTGCCGTGTGTACTTAAAGACTGGCTTGTTGGAGAGAGAGCAGATTTATTAGATGATCAATTTCATTTTTCCTTTTATGCCAGTGCTCATCAGAACCCTTCTTCCCCAACATCGGAAACCAGAAAAAACAGGCTGAGGCTTCAAGGGATGGCTCTGCAAGGTGATGTAATAATAGGGAAAATACTGAACTGGAAATCAGGCTGCCGGGTAGAGATTCCACCGTTGGCACTCTCTGGTTTTAGATAATTTCTGAAATCCCTCTTGGCTTGTACATTTTATGGTTTCACAATGCAGTTCTTGTTTAGAGGCTTGTTGGCTGACCCTTACCTATATAATTGTGCCATCTTACATGCCGAGTCCTGGCAGGTGGCCTTCTGCCCCTGTCCAGATGTGATCTTCTGGATGCTGCCCTTTTCACTCTGTTACTTTCCTGTCTGGACCGAAGTCTGTACGCTGATATTTTGTAATAAGGTTCCAAATTTTTAGTCCTGTGGCATGAACTGGAGTTCCCCAGGTTACAAATATCACTCAAGGGCTTTTTGTAGATTAAGCACATGGCAGGACTTGAGGATACTTGCCTTTCTGTATCATCGAAAACTCGCATCACTCACAGTCCTGCTGGACTCCCAAAGTCATGATTTGGAGGAAGGGGGGTGAGCAGTAAAAGAATGTTAGTTCTAGGAAGCCTCTTTTAAAATGTTGATACCATGAGGAGTGACCATGGAGTTATTGGTGACATTTTGTGCCAACCAGATCACTTGATTATTTAATTCCGTTGTGGTTTCCATCTGAGAAGGGATGTTAGTAAGCGAAAGTCTTGAGGTGAAGGATAAATATAGTTCAGAAGCCAAGGAAAGTCCATGCTGAGTGTGTGGTCCGGGGACTGGGGAGAGGAGGGCAGAGCAGAAGACAGGTAGTATAAGGGTAAGTGGGAGCCTTGGGGGGAGGAGTTGGGAGGGTCCTGGAGCATGATGTCTAGTGTGGACTGAGCCAGAGTCTCCTTTCATCCTCTAGTGCCATTTTGTTTATCCTTGTGGCAGTCCCCCCAGTCAGCGTTCACAATTAGCATCCCCAAATCCCCCACGGTTCTGAGCATGGCCACCCCTTCTTTAACACGGGAGACTTTTCAGTTCTCTTGCACATTCATTCTTCCCAAACATACACTGGGACACGTTAGAAGGTCAGGAAATGGTTGGGCCAAGGTGAGCTTGAAACAATAAAATATAAGAAGAAAACAGGGAAAGGCTGGATGAAAGCCAAGAAAAAAAAAAAAAAAGAAGAAGAAAACAAGAGCAGTGCATAGTGGCTGGTAGAATGAACTCTTCTGTTGTGCAGCTCCTGTCTTACTGCATGTGGATTCAGTACATGTTTCCTGTGTTGCTATTTACATAGTATATTTCTCATATTTCTCATAATAGATTTCAGTCACAAAGGTTGGAAAACTTCTGGACTTTTTTTGGACTTTTTTTGAACCGTGGAATGGAAGAGGGATGCCAAACAACAAGGGTTGAGTTGCTCACACCCTGACATTGAATGTTCCAGCTTTGGAACATTCCACCTTATAAGAGTTTCTCTTCCCGGAGGCCCTAGGCTGGGTGGGAACAGTTTGATCAGAGAGATTATCCTCACAGTATGATTCCTGGTGACCCTGAGTTCGCTCTGGTGGAGTGACGCAGGAAGTACATGCCTACATCACTAACCCCCAACGAAACACCAGGACACCTACCGGACACCAGCGTCCTTGGTTGGCAGGATGGTTTCTGGAAGAATTAAGTGTGTCCAGGGGACTTCCCTGGTCAAGGACACCTGGGAGCTCACACCTGGTTTCTCCTGGACTCTGCCTCATGGTCCTTTTACTTTCTCTGACTTTAATTGTATCTTTTTTGCTGAAATATGTCGTCCTTGTGAATATATGGGCTTTTCTGAGTCCTGTGATCCTAGTGAGTCGCCAGGCCTTAGGGTGGTCTCGGGGATCCCCCACCTAGATGCAGAGATAGGAACCGAGACCTGGCCAAGTTACGGAACCTGCTGGAACACATACACCAAGTGTGAGCCTGGAATATGACTAGACCATGTGGTGTCAGGCTGCAGTGATGGTTCACACCAAATGACTCCTTTTGTGGGGAGGCGGTGGGAAGAAATCGCCTTTTCTCCATGGTGACAGCAGTGATTTTTTTTGGATGTGACTTGTTTAAGTGTCATTGGCCGATTTCACTAGGGAAGAGCCACAGAAACTAACTTTTTTTTTTTTAAGATTTTATTCATGAGAGACACAGAGAGAGAGAGGCAGAGACACAGGCAGAGGGAGAATCAGGCTCTATGCAAGGAGCCTGAAGGAGGACTCGATCCCGTGTCTCCAGGACCACACCCTGGGCTGAAGGCAGGCACCAAACTGCTGAGCCACCCGGAGATCCCAGAAACTAACATTAAAAAAAAAAAAAAGATTTTATTTATTTTGAGAAAGAGAGGGAGAGTGAGTACAAGTGAAGGGGAGGAGCAGAGAGGGAGAAGTAGACTCCCCACTGAGCAGGGAGCCAGACATGGGGGCCTTGATCCCAGGACCCTGAGATCATGACCTGAGCCAAAGGTAGACAACCGATTGAGCCACCCAGGGACCCCAGAAACCAAATATTTTGCTCTATCTTAGTTGTCATCAATGGCGTTGATGGCATGAACTTGGTATGAAACAATAGGTCTTATTCTGAACTTTATCTTCAAAGGTAGTTCTTTCTGGCTTTTCTGAGATCTTTCAGCTGGACCTATTCTATTAAGTATTGACTTCAGTGATACTTAACTTTTAAAATTATTTCTAACTATGATATATTGTAAATGAGTAAGTTATCTTTCCTGAATCCACATGAATTAAAGTCAATATAAAATTTGGATCCGAGGCATGAAAAGAAAGTTTACCAACTGCCTCCCTCCATTTCCCATGTCATAGTGGGACTTCCTCTTGTCTTTCCTTGTTTTGTTTGGGAAAGTAATACCAACAGGTTAATAATAAAAGCTTTGAAATTTAATTATTATGAGGGAGCTCTAAAGGAAATTAAACATAGCATGATTACTTTTAAAAAATAAGAATGCAACGCAGCGTCTTTGCAAATAATCTTTCCCATACTGCTAGCTCATTTCCCATCAGGAGGTAGAAAGGAATTTTTGAGACCTATCAGCTAATCATAGTGTCTGAATTTTTATGACACTTCTACTTTTTCTAAACATTTTCATGTATCGTTAACTTCCTTGGTTCTCCCAGGTTTTGTGTCATCATGATCAGTTTCTAGCGATACCTGGTTTGAGGATTAATGCACCACACGGTGCATTCTGGGAGCCTCGGGTTTTCATGGGGCTGAGGGGAGGTGAAGGAAGAGACCCCACATGGTCACGGTGTGCTCCCTCCCCCTGCATGGATCAGAGTAGCCCACATTTTCCGTAAGAACAACGTGGGCATCCCCTGGTGTGTGAGGGGTCCTGAGGAGGACTTCCCTGGGACACTCTTGGTCCCAGAGAATCCATCCTGCTCTTAAAAGGCTTTAACTTTTCACCTTTTTACGGTCAGCAAGGACTTTCACATCTGCATGCCATGCTGAAATCCTTAGCCTTTGATCAGTTGATTGTGGCCTTTGCAGAAATGTTCTCTGAAGAGGCAATGCCTCCCCGTAAATGTTCACCCGCTCTATTCTTTCCTGACCATAAAACTTGTCAACTCTGAGACTTTCCCCTTTAAATCTACATTCAGCACATTTTGCTTTTGAATCTCAATAAGCATCTCTGCGTCCTCCATTTTATTTTATTTTTTAAAAAGATTTTATTTATTTATTCATGTGAGACACAGAGAGAGAGGCAGAGACACAGGCAGAGGGAGGAGCAGGCTCCATGCAGGGAGGCCAGTGCAAGACTTGATCCTGCATTTTATAGACCTAAATGTAATTTTTTAAATCCATTTTTGACCTTTCATGTTTTTCTGAAACCCAGTGGAATTTCTTTCCCCACACCACCCTTATTGGAAAAGCTCTACATTTGCGTGATTTTGTGTCTTTGTCATTATTTCAGAGTGCAAATGATTTTATATGTAGCAAAATCTCACCCTTCCAGCCATGTCCCTTCTGATGTGAGGACAGGTAACTTCCGTGTTTCATGTATTAAGTGCAAATCCCTCCAGGCTGACAGTATTTTCCCTCTTAAGTGCCGAGAATCTCAAACCTCAGAGCTAGATCCTCAGCACACTCCCTTTGTCCTGTCGCCCCCACTTCTTGGTTCCAAGTGAAACCGGGTCTCTGCTTTCACTAGACTCCATGCACAATGCTTCTCAGCCCCTGCGTTCTGGGGGGGGGGTTACCCCATATCTGGGTTCCACTGTGCTGTCCCCTTGGCGCCGCATCCTTTGGTCCTTTGAGAGCTGCTGGCGAGCTTGGGTGCCATCCTGTCCTTTGCAGCTCTGCCTTCCCCTCTCTGGGCTCCACTCCCCCCACCCAGGGTTCAGCAGAGACCCCGGGGTTCCCCCTCTCTCCCCCTGTTTCTGGCTCACTTGGGCAGATGGCGTTTCCCTTCTTTAGCTCCTTGAAGTGGTGAGTCCCTCTCCATGCCCTCTCATCCAGAAGCACCCTCTTCCAGCCTCCTCCTCACACAGAGCTCTAGTAATTCGTCTGCCTCTCTTGACCTCCCACGCAGCCCACTTGTTTCTTGCCATGGTTCATCCAGGACCCCGGAGAAGAGGGCGGCTGTATGCCTGCCTTGTTGGTCCCTTCTCTTAGCTGTGGGTGACTCTTGCTGGGTCTGTGCACCCCGTGGATGCCTCCTTATGCACACTTGGGGGCTCCTTGTGCAGGGCCAGCACCCCGGTGCACCCAGGCCCACCTCTTACGTGCACAGGAGCCTGGCTCAGCTGTGGAGTGAGTACCTCATGGTATGTTGTTGACCAGAGTCCCCCCCAAACTTTTGCTTCCTTGGCATGGTGACAGTTGTTCACAGGGTCACCCCGGAGTAGGTGGACATCTCTGCTCCTAGCATCTCCATGGGCTTGCAGCTCTCTGGCTGGGAGTGCTCCCTCTGCAGAGTAGTGCACATGCTTCTGCTCTGCAAGATGCACCCTACAAACGCCCCCCTCCCAGATTAGAGCCGGCTCGCACACACACGCACATCCACGTGGTCTATGTGTACTCCCCTTGGTAGGGTTAGCAGTCAGAGTGCCTGCCACCTCCTCTCTATTTCCGTGACTCATCCTCAGGACAGACAACACCACCCCCCTGCCGCCTTCACAAAAGCCACACTCTTTCTTTGTTCTTCATTCTGTATTTTGGGTTTTCTCTCAAGGAAGAAGGTGGTGAAGCAGATTAGGCTGCTTGTGAGGCTCTTCTGGTCTTTCCATCACTTCTGTCCCTACCATCCCTTACTGTCTCTACCTGCTTAACTCTCCTGCCACCGGCATGACTGGCCTTACCAGGGCATGTTTCCCTCTGCAGGCTGTGAGGATGCCCCGGCCCACACCACACCCATGCACACACACCACATACATATCTGTGTACACACACACCTACACCACACATATGGATACAAACGCATGTGTGCACATACTGCACACACATACACATGCATGCACACATGGATACAAACACATCTGTGCACACATTCACACACATACACATGCACATACATACACTGGCATGCATGCACACATGCACACACTACACAGGTGGATACACAAGCATGCACGCAGGTACACACATGCCACACACATCAATGCACATACACACACACATGCATGCATGTGCACATGTGCACGCACACACACACTCCACTCTGTTCCTAGTCCTGAGGCCTGGCTCTGGGAGAATCCATGGGGGTTCACCGCTGCATCTGTGCTGACCTAGGGAATTTCTCTCTGAAAAACTTCCATATAGCAATTTTCTAACTCATTTAAGTGAAAGGCATGGACAGTTGTTATTTGACCGCAGGCCCATTTCTACCTTGGGACAGTGCAGTGGAAGATTGGAAATGTCTACATCAAAAAACAAGTTTTGTTCTCCGGCTGTTTCTCTGCTCCAGAGCTGTGTTTTTCTGAAGTGTTATTGACATCTTCCAAATGGAATCAACCCAAACATCAGAAACAGCCTGCTGCCAGTCCTTCATCCATGCAGCGCTGCAGGGGACATGTCTCCTTGGGATGGCGGGAGCGTTCACCTGGGCGCCAGGCCCTGAGCCTGGTCCTGGCTCTGTAGGGCACAGTGGGGAAGCTGAGCCTCCCTTTCAGGGGGCTGCAGGTGTACATGCCTCAGGGACACGCCCACGAGGAGTGGCGCCAACATGTCTAATGATGCTTCTGTTGCTCTGAAGCCATATATAGAATGTGATGCTCTGGAAGCACATGAGGTCGGGTGGAGGAAGTGTGGCCTCCGTGCTGTCTGGCAGGTATTAGCCTTGGTTCTTGTCGGGTATCCAGGTTCTTCTCTGACTCCTGGCTGGACACTGCCCTGCCTGCACGCCTGGGGAGTCTCTCTTTGCCTTATCGTCAGGATTTCCCCTCCCAGTTGCAGTCATGCTCTCTGGAAACACCCTCCGTCTAGATGACCTTGGTGGCTGGACATGCGTAGCCTGATGCATTGACAGTGGCTTTCCTTCTGGTGCGGTCCCCTGCACCATCGTTTCCACCTTTCCAGCTCTGAAATCTTGCCAAGTATCTGAATGTCTCTGGGCCGTTTATACATAAGCAGGTTGACTCACATCCCGTCCCTGGCTGCCCGGTGGTCTGAGGCTGTCTGCTGGATGCTTCTCCTGCTCAGTCCCCCACCTCAGGGGCCTAGCAGTGCTCTTGCTGGCTGTTACCTTCCCCTCCTGTCCTTTCTGCCCCCAGAGGGAATATGCCCCCCCTTCCTGCTCGTGTCCTGGGGTACCACCAACATCAGACAAGGTGGGCGCTGGGTCTCACCTACTCAGGTGTTTTTGTAAAAATTCCTTCTAGTTTTATTGAGATTTAGTTGACATCCGGCACTCTGTAAGACATACAGCTTAATGATTTGGCTTAGAAATATTATGAAATGATTCTTCTAGTGAGTTTAGTTAACATCCATCATCACATAGATACAATGAAGAAAAAGGAGAAGAATTTTTCCTTGTGCAGAGAACTCCGGGGACCACTTCTCATAACCCCCTGCCTGCATACCAGATGGCCCCGTTAACTACAGTCACCACATCCCTAGTGCTCATTTATCTTATAACTGGATGCTGGTCCCTTTGACTCCCTTCATCTGTTCCCCTAAAAGTTTTGGGGAAACACACAGGAAAGTCTTCATGTTGAGTGCCAGGCTTCTCTGGTCTTAAAGTTCCTGGGTTTTCCTCATCACCAGTAACCCTTCTCTTAGACCTTAGACCCAGACCTCTCCTTCTCATCTCAGACCCTGCAGCAAGATTTCTTAACGGAGGTTTTCAGGGGATATTGGATGAAAGAAAGATTCTTTACCAGTGCCTAAATGAAACATAGCTTCCCTTCAGTCTGTCTGTAGGAAAAACACGAAGTAGTTTTGTCAGCACCTGTGACCAGCATAAATCATGGATATTTTCATATCACAGTGACAAAGATGTCTCAAACTATAGGTTACTCTCCCCACCAACTCAGAACCACAGTTGTCCTAAGGTCTGGTCCTGCTGCAGAGTCTTTGGGACTGTCTGCCTGTGCTCAGACATGTGGTCAGAGCTGCTCAATCTCAGGCAATTCTGTTCTTTTTTTTTTTTTTTTCATCCCAGCGTATGATATTTTCTCATCAGGAAGATTAATACCAGTGAATAGTATTAGATCAGTGACTCACAGGCAATTCTATGCTCATTAGTCTTTCAGCCACAAGACTGTAAGTTGTGTGTTCTCCATTTGGGGTTAAGTCAAAACCTCCATTTGGAAAATCTATGTTTCTGCAGACTGTGATATCTTTTCCTTATGAAGTGAGTTCTGAAAATGTTCATTCTGCCTGTAATTGTGTATCTTTTCAAAACAGGGGTTCCATTCTTCCGGAGGTCAAAATGAAAAAGTGAAAACTGGATATCCAGCTTGATGGACATGTTTCCTTGTCAAGGAAGGACTACCCCACCCTTAAATGTCATTAATTTAGTTTAGCAGGAAGAGACATGACACCAATACAACTTTAAAAACAATTATTAACTCTAACCTGTCTATGGTTTTAATGTATTATATTGTGGATCATTAGTTAATCAATGTTAAATTTATTTTTTTATATACTTATAATTCTATTTTAAAATAATGAGTTTTCTTTGTAATCCAATGGATTTTACTTTATATATTTAAATACAAGATTCTGAGAAAAGAAACACAGGCTTTACCAGATTGTTCTAGATGTTCAGTCTTTGTCTCATTTGTTTTTTTTTATTTTTTATTTTTATGATAGTCACACACACACACAGAGAGGCAGAGACACAGGCAGAGGGAGAAGCAGGCTCCATGCACCAGGAGCCCAACATGGGCCTCGATCCCGGGTCTCCAAGATCACGCCCCAGGCCAAAGGCAGGCACCAAACTGCTGCGCCACCCAGGGATCCCTCTTACTTGTTTCTAAAGAGATTTTTGTCTCCACCCTGTCCTCAACTAGCAGATTTGTTATGCAGGACAGCTCAGCTCCTTTTGCCTCAGTGCTCCTGTGTCTCTGAGGCAATCCCAGCCAGTAAAACCACTAATCACAACTAACTCCACAGGGAACCTGTGTAGGGAGGGACTTAGCTATGTCATCTCACAAAGGCCTTAAATCATTTGCCCAGAACTCTATGAGTGAGGGAGATAGAATCTGAATCTCCAGGGGTTCCGGCTCTAGGACTCAAGGGTGTCTGATTCTTAACTGCTGTATTATAGGCTGTAGACTCACTAAATTATCTTTTGAAATGCCTACCTATCTACCTGCCCTCCTGCTTTGTCCCTCGGGTGTGCATACGTCTGCAGTTAAGAAAAAAGAAAATGTTTGTTTTTTTTTGTCTCTGTCTCTTTCCCTCTCTCTCTCTCTCTTTCTGTCATTCTCTCTTTGTTCCTCTGGATGGGATTTAACTCTGCAGAGAAGCCTTTCGCATTCCCAGGCTGTTCCCTTGTCTTCCCATGAAGAAGGTCAGATGGAATCATCTCCAAGGCCTCTAGGAGTGTCAACATTCCCGTGTAAGTTCAGCATGTGATGGGTCTCCTACCTCACCACCTGGTTGTGGAGAGACCCTTCCTCATGTTGACCAGCGTGCTGCATGCTTCCTACACGCTCTAAATCTTCCCTATGAAGGGTGACTTGTATCTGCAGTCCTTTCATCTCTATATGTCTTTGGTGCAGTTGTATTTGTCACCTTGAATGATTTTGTGACCCAAACCTGTGGTTGCCCATATTTCTTGGTTGGTTAATTTTCTGGAAAACAGAGAGCACATTCATGATTGCGGTTCTTTTTGGAAACCAGCAGGATCTTAACATAGGTGTCCTCCAGACTGGCTCTCAGTGCCTCTTTTTACTGATGTCCTTTCCTATGCAAATAAGGACAAGCAATATTTATTACAAACAGCTTCATCACTTTATTCTAGTAGGACATGGTTTCGAGATCCCTTTGCCATTTGAATAAAATTGATGAATTTGAGTCCATTCATAGGCATCAAATAGTCCGTCTTTGTGGTGACACTGTGGAATATTTCTGCTGTGATGATACTGGTAGAGTGCTCACGGAGATGATTGCTGGGAATGATAGGAGCCCTGTGCTTCTAGTAGGAGTGTTTACGGCTGTATCAAGTGATGTCTTGTTAAGTGTGGGGCCAACTAAATAACCCACATTTGTCTACATGACTGTTGTCAAGCTAAGTTTGTTCCTTCCCAGAAACTGAACACTCTTTATTTTTACTGAAGACAAAGCTGTTCCTGCTCAGATCTTTTCAGAGCAAGAAATGGGTGTCTGCTGCTGGTAGTGTATTTTGAAGAGCGCACACCCAGAATGGACCTCAAGTGTCTCCTTGTTCTAACCCTCCAGGTTTGTAGCTGAGGAAACTGAGATCCATAGAAGACATGAGACTTGTCTATGGTGATACAGATTAGGGCGTGGGACGGGTTCCAGACCCTCATGGTGCCCAAGACTACCAGTGCCGTGGACCCCTTCTCTATAGCCGTGGTTCCCCGAAGCTAATTGAACTGACTGCCTTCCCATCTCCCTCCTTTCATGCATGTGTGTATGTGGCTGTTGAGATCGCCAGTTCCTCCTTAACCTGCTTTTGAAATGCCTCAATACACAAAACGCCATCTTGAAATGTCTGAGATTGTGAGAGCAGCGCAGGACAAGCAAGTCATCCTTGCATATGTCTGAGTGTACATGAGCCTCCTTCCAACCCTCTTCTGGGTGCTTGACATTCACTTCCTTTCATTTCTATTTCCATTCTCCTTTTCCTTGTCATCCACTTACTGGAAGGTTGCTTTTGCGTCATGAAGACTCAACCAGTAGAAAATTGAGAGGATCAGTCTATCGGTCCTAATAATTGATTTAATTCAAAGTCCTATGTCCATCCAATCCAAAATCAGAGAACTGACCTTTTTCTGAAGCTAAGACATGTACCAGTGGCCAATGTCCACAGTTTCAACCTGACCTGTTCCCACATCTTAGTTTCCCACCCAATCCTGAGCCCCCTGGATGCAGCAACTCCTTTGGATCCAAAGATTTTCAACCTCTGCATTTTGGGGGGTCAAGTCTTTACCGTTTTGTTTTGTTTTTTTCTTGTGGAGAAGTCACTCACTGGATAATCATAAGCTTTGGTGGATGATGCATTCTTATGTGCCATCTCTGAAGGAGAGAGTAGAAAAGATTCCATTAGGAAAGAATTATGGTGTGGTAAAGTAGTGGATTTGCTCTGAGACTTGAAAATAAATAAGTAAAGTGTATAAGTTGCATCTAGAATTCATCACCTCTCATATATAGCAATGATACAATGATACAGTAATTACTGTGGCTCTCAATGTGAAATTATGTGAATCACTTCATTCATTACAGATAATGAACTAGTAATACAAGCCCGAGTGGTGTCTTCCTGACACTACTCATTTGCATTATTTCCTTTCTGCCCCCCATGAGAGCAAAAAAAAAAAATCTTTCTTCTTTCAATCAGGGATTGAGGCATCCAGCTTCAGTTGGACACGTTCTGTCTATAGGTACCGATCATCTAGCATGATGCTTTTATCCAGAAAGCATTTATCAATATAAACACACCTAGAGAGGCCATATGGAAAACATAAAAGCATCAAGAAGCTCAGAATTATAGGAAAGGTACAGAATGGATGTTCTTAAATCTTAAATCTCGTCCATAGATACCCACAAAGATGATTTCCATTGATCATAATGGTACTGCTTGCCTTTTTCACACCTTCCATGCAATATATTTATTAGCCATATTGATGATAATAGCAGAGCAACCCTCCTTGTCAAATTCCTTGGCAAACATGAGGTGTTAAGACATGGATAGACTGTCACATACATGTGAACCCGTTGACCCGAGGGACAGTGATGGCATGGCACCAGGGAGATTGATGAAAAGCCAATAGGTACTTGGTGAGTGTGTGTGTGTTAAAAGGAACATCGTATAAATTTTTAAAATGCTTTTTAACAATTCTCTAGAATGAGTGTTAATCACTGGCTCCAACGAGAAACACATTTGGAACTGAACTTCCAATGTCTTGCCTACAGCGATGTTGAGGCCCTGAGTTAGGGTTTTTATTCTGCCATTTGTGAAATCATCCAGTTGCAGGGTTCTATTATTCAGGGGCATGTGAGATGTAGAAAGAGCCCGAGCTCAGATTGCAGACATGCAGGTCATACTCTGGGCACCATTTATACCCTTCTGCGGGAAGTAGGACAAGAAATGGAGAGCAGATGGCTTATCTGTGTTGCAAGTATTCTGCTCATTCAAGCAAGAGATATTTTCCACTAGGAAATAGGATTTCTGAACAGAATTGCCACCTTTGTAGTCACTTGGTGTACTTCCTTGTCCATGCAAGATCTGTTGTGTGTAGTGAGATGGTGTGGCGACAGGAGGGTGCCAATGCTTGCATTGGTCTGCTCCCCCTACCCATGCTGTGTGCCCCAACACATAGTGACATTTCTTGGCCTTTAGAGACCCAACAGGCACATTTTTGGTGTATGTGCCTGGTCATCAGCAATCTCAGAAAAATGATATCCCAAAACAAAAGGAAATTGAGACACAATTTATTTGAGAATATTCCAGGCAATGTAATCTTTTGTTGTTCCACCTCAGCCTTTTCCAGCACAAGGTTGAGTTAGACCCATGAGTCTTGATGGAGACATTTGGAAATCCCTAGGCTTGGTGGAAAATCATATCAGTTGCAAATTCAGTGAGTAAGCTATATAGGAGCAGCTTCGAGTTGGTGGGAAGACGGCCTTCCTGGGAGCCAGTGAAGAGAGAGGTCATTGACCAGGACCAACTTTGACCCTGGCAGGTACCTCAGAGGCAAGATCTCAGTCTGTTTACATTCTGTGGATTCATTTTTCCTGCTAGTGTTCTCAAGTTCACTGGGATGGAATCATTGTCGAAGCCAGTAGTGAGCATCTCCCAGGACCACATGGCAGGCTTATCCAGAGGCTTTGGTCCAGAGCCTCCGGTATTTTTCTAAAATTCACAGGTAGCCCTTCAAGCAAATATTTATAGAGTTGTTTTTGAAGAATCACTGATGCAGTAATTAAAAACAAGGCTATTTTTAAAAATGGCTTACTAGGGCAGCCCCAGTGGCGCAGTGGTTTGGCGCCACCTGCAGCCTGGGGTGTGATCCTGGAGACCCAGGATCAAGTCCCACATCGGGCTCCCTGCATGGAGCCTGCTTCTCCCCCTGTCTGTGTCTCTGCCTCTCTCTCTCTGTGTCTATGAATAAATAAATAAAATCTTTAAAAAATATATTCTCTTTAAAAAATGGCTTACTAGGTGAAGAACTAAGTGAATAGCCAGTTGAATGCTGCTAGTATTACTGCTTGTATCCCACAAACTGAGAGAGACACTGCTTCTGAGCAGAGGGCAGGCAGACAGAAGCAGTCTCTCCTTTCAAGGAGCTTGTGCCCTGGGGAAGGACATCCAGGGAGGCATCCAGCAGGGTATCTGTCTGGGAAGAGCCTGATGTGCACATGGAAGGAAAATACAGTGTGGCAGACTTTTCAAAATGTTCTCTAAAATCATATACCAGTTTCATAAATAACCTACCGCTGGCTTATGGCTCACAGTCTCTTTAGAGCCCTGTTGTGAACAGAAGAGCATTTTCACCTCGTTGATGTCCCAGTGGCCACCCTTCGGAGCTCTTTCCAGTGGACTCCCATGTGCTGTCTTCCAGTCCATCACCTCTGTGAAGACTGAGATCAGTGTGGCTTAGATGAACTTCCTTGTGATTGGAACACCTTCTCTGTCTGCCACAGGGTTCCCTGCATGAACCTTAGTAGGACACATATCTTCTCACTAAGGAGCTTTTAATGGGGGAGATGAGACCTCACCAGCCATAGCAAATGCTCAATACTATGTGCTGTGTGAGTAAATGAGTGAATGGCCCAAGGTGGAAAGTTGTGTGTTTTATGAAGCAGGTACTTACAGGTGTTACAGGATTCTGCAGGTTAATAGAAAATCATAGAAGGCCTCTTGGAGGAAGTGGCTTTTGAGCTAGGCTTTGACGTAAGGCTATGATTGCGCCATCTGAAATTCAACTTCACAGCTTCCTGGGACGTGCTGTAAGTGTGAGACTCATCAAAATGCCACCAGTAAATGACAGAAGACCAGCGTGCATGTTCCTGCACAATGTAGCACTCGGAACTGGGTTGGAATCCCAGCTCTGTGATACCCATGCCATAGACCTTTTAAAATTACTAAGTGAGATGCTGTCTGTAAAACGCATGATAGTAAAGTTCCCTCTGCTATTGAATCTGTTCTTATTCGTCAACAAAACCCTTTGTGGATCGAAAGTTTGTAAATAAATTCAGAGCTCATGTGGAGGTGTCTCCGGGACCCGTGGATGTCCTCGCTTCCCAGATCCATTGCACATTTGTATAAACACATGCATGTTTTAAAATGTGCCTGAAGAGGAATTGTAAAGCTGCTTTTTCCAAATTAGTGAATAACTTTACAAAGAACATGAAGTTCTTCCCCTCCAGGAAGGCTTGTGCAGACATGGCCATCGTATGGCTACTCTCTGATCCCCGATTCACTGCATGTTTCCTCGGAAAAGGTGTCTGCTGTCATAGCAGGGCCTCTTCTGTCTGGGTTCCTTTCTATCCTGGAAGGAGGAGGCCTGGGAGGAGGGGGACTGATAGGATAAGTCAGTCTAGGCCAAATGAAGCTGGTTTATAGTCCCGTCCACCTCTCTCTTTCCTCGTGGCTCCCCTGCTGCTCCCCTTCTTCATCGGCATCCCATTCACGGGGGCACAGTGGATAAACCAGGCTAGAGGTGACCCCCCAGGGTCCCTTCTGAACCACAGAATTCTTGGCACAAAGCCATCCCTGGGATGTGTCTGACCTCCATGATGAATGGAAATTTGGCTCCTTCTTGGCCCTCCCCCACCCCCAGGAATATCGGAATCTTCAGTAAAGGAGAAGGCACAGTTATGGCTCATTTCCTGACTTGACTTTAATCTATCTGAGAGCATTTAAGACATTTATAGAGCGGCGGTCTTCCTTTTCATAGGAAACAAAAGTCTTCTGAAAGGCTGCTCATTTCCCCTGCCGTCGTCAAATGCAGAAATGGGGTGATCTGAAGGGAAGGGCTGCCCTTCCGCCTGCCAGATGAGCACACTTGCGTTTTGGAACTGCCATAGCACCCTCAAGTGGCAACGTCTCCGTGTGCTCAGAATCAGTGCCTTCACAGGACTCTTGGTTTTGTTTTGATCGGGCTTTGCTTTGCTTTGAGGCTTTGATTTTTGCAGGTGATTGAATTCACCAAAGGGACGTCAGAAGAAAACAGACGTCAGCGGTCAGGATTTGGCAAGTTGTTTTGAAATGATAGGGACGCTGCCCCAAGGGTGCATTGGTGTAGACTGAGCAAGAGAAGCCATGAGAAGAGATGAGAATTAAAGAAATCCGTGAAATTATGAGAAATATATTAGCCTATTTTTCCTCACGTTGTTTTCTTCCCCTGGATCAAAGAAAAGAGCAATCACGCACAGAGTCCAGACAATTCAACACGGGCTGTAAGACACAGGGACCGTACCCCATGAGCATGTTTTTCTTGTGTTCTTTTCCCAACGCCAAGTTCTAGATAATATCATCTGAAATGTTGTTGGCCCTTGCCTCAATTCAAAGTCCCATTCATTCACATTTTAGGGAGCATTCCTCCCATTCCCCCCACCGTGCAGGCTGGTTAAGACTCAAAAGCACGGACCCTCCTGTGTTTCATCCCAATAAAAACATATACGTGTACAGAAAACTAGTTTCTTCCCAGAGACTCTGATTGCAAGGTTCTGTGTGTCCCTCAGAGGTGGACTGTATTTACCTGTGTTCCCCCTCCTTGTTCTGACTGCTGGTGCCCCAGGCACATGCACCTGCTGCCTGCAGCCCCTCTGCTCCTCCTGGCTGCTCCTCCACCTGCCGCCTCTTGGCTCCCAGCAGCTCCTGTACGATGGCTTCCACACTGGCTCCCCTGACACCAAGTCAGGGTTTGCTTCTTAGGCGACCATTTAGGGCGGGGGTTGCATATGTGAAAGCACTTTGAGTACAAAGTGCTGACAAGCACGAGTTCTCAGGTTTTGATTTGGTAAAGCCGTGATTCTCTCCTCCCTACCCATCCTGTTTCAGACCCACGCTGCTTCTTGGTGGCATTAGCGACCCTGGACCAGGAGTATCTTCCAGAACATGTTTCTTTACTCCACACGGGAGAGGCCCCCGGGAGTTGGAACACATTTTCCTGCAGATGCTCCCGCTGAAGGAGAGTGTGAAAGTCGATGACAAGTCCACACATTTTTCCAGAGACCGCAGCTAACCAGAGAATCCGAGGGTGGCGGGGGGTGGGGGGGGGTGGGAGGAGGGGAAGCTTAATGATGTATTTTGTAGATTATCAGCCATAGGCGGCTATAATTTTTCTGAAGGTGATGTGTGTAAGAGATTTTGGCTTCCCCGTAATAACAGCTTGTTGGGACGCCTTGCGGGCCCCGTGCTGTGGCCTGGCCTCTCTGCACATCCCCATGCCACCTGGAGAGAGCCCATGCCCAGTGAATCCTCCCCCTGCAGAGGCCCGGGGACAGGAGGAGCTGGGGCACGACTCCATGTGTGAGGACACAGCTGCACAATGGTTCCTGATGGACAGGAGCTCAAACAGAGCTTTCTGTCTGGGGGTCTGGTTCTGTTCAGCAACCGCATGTTGTCAGGGTGCGGAGTTTGCATCACCTTTGTGTTCTTTTGTGTTGTGGCCACAGAGAATCCAGAAGGAGGCAGTGCCAGAGGTGGGGTGGGGTAGTAGGGAGGTTCCCTCTTCCCACCATTCTCTTTTATTTTATTGTGGAGGAAAAAAATCCTTCCAGTAGCTACGCAGAAAACTGTTTACATCTCTTACCTAAGCAGACAATTGTCGCTGGAGAATAGAAATTCTATATCGAGGATACCTGCGTGGCTCAGTTGATTAAGCATCTGCCTTTGGCTCAGGGAGTGATCCTGGGGTCCTGGGATCGAGTCCTACATCGGGCTCCCCACAGGGAGCTTGCTTCTCCCCCTGCCTGTGTCTCTGCCTCTCTCTCTCTGTGTCTCTCATGAATAAATCAATACAATCTTTTTAAAAAAAAATAAAATAAATTCTATATTGTTGAGCAAAAAGTAGGAAGGGACCGTGACAGAGCTTTTGGGTGACCAGGGAGGGTCTGTCACACAGGTGGTTCTCACTGAATGAAGAATGCATGTGAGAATATGCTTACAGAAAAAAATCTGTGTAATTCCCTCTGGAAAACAAAAATGCTGTGGCTTTCCTCAAAGCACCAATTCAGTGAATAATATTCAGTTCTTTCCCAGCATGCAATGCAGTCCAAATCTAGGGTTATTATTATTTTTAAATTGAAGTGTAGTTGTTACATTCGTTTAGAGGTACAACATAGTGACTCAACACATTTATAACTTATGGTGTGCTCATCACAAGTGCAGTTACCATTGGTCACCACACAACACTATTATGACACCACCAACACTATTCCCTGTGCTGTACGTTTCATCCTCGTGACTCGTTCGTCCATGACTGGAAGCCTCTACCTCCCACAACCCTTCACCCATTTTGCCCGTCTCTCTAGCTCCCTTCCCTCAGGCAGTTGTCAGTTTGGTCTCTGTATTTATGAGTCTGTTTCTTCTTTTTGTTTATTTGTTTGGTGTTTAGATTCCACATATGAGATCATATTGTTTTGTCTGACTTACTTCACTGAATGTAATACCCTCTGGGTCCATCCATGTTGCCACAAATGACGAGACCTTATTCTTTTTTATGGCTAATAATTCCATTTTATATATATATATATATATATATATATATATATATACACACACACACACACACAATGGAATTATATATATAATAATTATAATATAATTATAATATTATAATATAATATAATTATAATATATATAATATATAATTCCATTGTATATACACACACACACACACACACACACACACACACACACCACTTCTTTATCCATTCATCCATCCATGGACACTTGAGCTGCTTCCATATCTTGGCTATTGTAAATAATGCTGCAGTAAACATGGGAGTGCATATATATCTTTTCAAATTAGTGTTTGAAAATTTGTTAAAAACAGGTATTCTGTTTTTAACTTTCTGAGGGCCCTCAGTATTGTTTTCCACAGAGGCTGCACCAGTTTTCAATTCCACCAATGGTGCATGAGGATTCCTTTTTCTCCACATCTTTGCCAACACCCATTTGTTCTTGTATTTTTGATTATGGCCATTCTCCAGGGATATTTTTTAGGTCATTGAACAAGAAGGAGATACCTTTGTAGAACTCTTGCATCATGTCTTGAGGAGTCAGATCTGATTAATACGGCTTAGAGAAATGCCAAGGAGGTAAAAGTCACAGAAGCCGGGAATACTTAGTGAACTAGTGAACATGTGAGCTTCTCCAACATCCTTCCCTAGTTAAGGCTTTTGAAGAAGGAAAAAAAAAAAAAACAACACAACACCCAGAAACAGAATGCATTCATCTTAGCAATGCTTATTCCTCTCTCCAAGATTGGTGGAGATGGAAGAGTCTGGGGATCACTTGCTTTGATTCTTCTCCTGCAGCTGTGTCAACTGATTTAGGAGATTACCATCATTGCACTTTAATCAGGAACAGAAACCAAGGGCTGGGTGTTGCTTAACTATTGAGATGCTCTGCACTTGCAAGATGCCATCATATCAAGTGGCTGTTTTTCATCATGTGGATCAATCCAAGCAGGCTGCCTTCCTGGGGATTCAGTAGCTGTGACTTCAGGGCCTGACATTCACAGTTTTAGATGGGAAGACTTAATAAAATGCAGATGTAATCAGTGGATAAAATGCTAGACTAGTACTTCCTCTAAGTTTTCCATTAAAGGGCCCATCATGGTACAAGTATACCACTTGAGGGTCTGTGATATAAGTGGGTAAGTTGTTTGAAAGCTTGTATTTTATCTTAGCATACTCATGAATTTTGTATTCTAGCCCATATTTGGATTTAATGACTTTATATCATTTCTCTTTGAGTAAATTAAGTACTGAAAAAAGATATTTGGAGACTCAGAATTCCTTTAGATTGTAACCAGCCATTTACATCTCATTTCAAGTTAAACCTGACATGATGCACGATACCAGAGCTCTGAGAGAGAGAGAGAGAGAGAGAGAGAGAGAGAGAGAGAGAGAAATAAAGGAATCTTGAAACACGGATGGAAATAGAGCCTTTACTGCAGCTGCTTTTACCATAAGATGGCTCAGAAATCCTTCAGAGTCCTTTAAAAGCATTAATTTATCCATCCTTCCTCACAAAGATTGAAAAGATTCTGTATAAATGATGCAATTTGGGTATTGTTGGGTTACAAGGGAATGAAATGGTGGTGATTATGGGTACAGTGCAGAGGATTGAGGTAATAGGACCCATCAGGGACTCAGCTCAATCTAAGGAACAAATGGGATCCACCTCATCCTATTGTAGCAGAGAGTCAATTTTATTTTTGCTGTGGGTGAGTGAGAAAAAAAAAAGCTGTTCAAATTGCAGGCTTATATGACTAATGGATTTATTTAGCCAACGGGCAATTTCTGTTTACCTGTCAAGCAAAATATAAATATAAGTAATTGTTGGGAGAATTACTTTTTTTGAGTTCCAAATTACAATGATCTGAAATGCAATTAGTAGTATAGACAAACCTATTTTCCCCCTTTATGAAAAGGAAATTGTTCAGAAATGGGTAGAGTGCAGCTGATAGAGTTACAGTGCACAATGGAGTGAATTACCCACGTGAAGCAAATGAGCGGCTTCATTTCAGTTTTATTGCTCCTAATATAATGTTTTCATTAATGAGAACCCACTGCTTCTCATATCTGACATAGTCACCTATGCATGAATCAGGGGTTTGCAATGATATCTCTTGTATTCGCTCAAGACAATGTGAAGAGACAGACCACAGGCGGGGAGTTTACTTTGTTTCCAATGGTCAGGTGTCACACTTCATATTTAGAATCTGTGTGGGTGCTGATAGTTATCCACAAATATCGAACTTGTACATGTGGTCCCAAGAATGTGTTAAAATTCAAGAGAAGGGGCGCCCAGGTGACTCAGTGGTTGAGCGTCTGCCTTCGGCTCAGGTCGTGATCCCAGAGTCCCAGGATCGAGTGCCGCATCAGGCTCCCTGCAAGAAGTCTGCTTCTCCCTCTGCCTGTGTCTCTGCCTCTCTCTCTCTGTGTGTCTCTCATGAATAAATAAATAATATCTTTAAAAAATTTTGAGAGAAAGCTCATTTTTAAGTATACGTTTGTGTTCATAAAAATAGGTATGCTCCATGGAAATGTGGAGAAAATCTTAAGTGGTGGTGGGAAAGAAAATGGAGTTTATAATGGGCGTTTTGATGTGCCTTAAAGGAGTAGATTCAGGAAAATTAAGTTCATAAAAGTCAGTTTTCTACTTAAATGTGTTTAACTTCATTGATTTTTAATTCATAACAAAGTTTTTTCTTATTACATTAAAAAAGCAGTGGGCCTAAACCAGAGGTACTGAGGAATTTTTAATGAAATCAATTTTTGAAAGTAATGCTTTTTAAAAAAATTTCCTTGCAATTCTGCAGAGCTTGCCTGCCAAATTTCATATATTCTGGCAAGGTGAGAGAGGCTCTCTGCTAATGTGCAAAATCAAAGTATCTCTGAGATAAGCCGCAAGAAGCATGGTGTCTTAACTTGGATCATGTCTTTGGTGTCTGCCTTGTTAATCCTCTTCTGGCCACTGCCTTCTTCCTGAGATGAGCCCTCAACATCTCAATTCAGGGGTGAATTAGCATTCTGAAAATGTCCTGAAAAGACCAACTGTACACCATTCCATTTTGATTTCAAGCTGCTCAGATAACCTCTATTTAAATGAGGAAGACAGGCCTTGTTCATTCTCAAAAACTTCTTACCCTCTGGAAAATTCTTGTTAAGTGTTTTGAATTGGTAAGCCATTTCCTGGGAAAAAGCAAACATTTGGGGGGATCTTCGAGGTCACCTTGGTACCATTTAGAGTAACATTCGAGTACATTATTCTAGTCTGGTGTTTGCTAAACTTGAGCATGCATCAATCAGGATGACCTAGTGGGCTAATTAAAATACAGGTTGTGGGGCTCTAGCCCTCAGTTTCTGATTTAGTAGGTTTGAGATGGGGTCCAGGCTTTTAATTCCAAACAAATTTCTAAATGATCCTTATAACGCTGGTCTAGAGATAGTTCTTTGAGGGGATTAAAAATGCCACTTCGCGCTCCTGTAATAAATAACTAGAGCATTATTGTGAACACATTAGTGTTCTAGTGCTTTTTAAGAGCCTTTTCCTAATAAAACTAGCAGGGCTGTAAATGTACTGGAATAAGCGAGAAATTGAGAAAAATACATTTATTCACGAAAGGAAGTCACTATCCATCTGGCCAGGTAATTTATAACATCAGTTCTGAGTCATTATAAGGAGTATTGACTAGAATCTGTAGGAAAGCGAAGACTGTTCGTTTTAGTCCATCATTTCATCCTAAGAACACAGCACGGTGACTGGTGCCCACTAGGCATTCCAATATTCACTGAATAAGTAGATGAAATGCTTACAATAAACACTGACATTAGCTGTACCATTTTTCATGCATGGATTTGGTTTTTGTTTTAGAGAGCAAATGAGACAAGCGTACTATATGACAAGTTGTTCCGATTCAATGGCTTATATATACAGCAAGTATTTATTCCAAGATCCATCTTTGTGCTGGTCAACTGTGATTTAGTGGATCTGCCCTGGGCTCAGCTAGGTGGCTGCACTCTATGTTCCCTGATGGCTGGATTGGATGGACTTCAGACCTGTGAGTTCAGGTCTCTCCAAGTATGCTTGTTCTGGAGGCCAAGCCAACCTGGCAGCAGCCACCCCAGGACACATTCTTATGTGGTGGATCACCTGGGCAGGCTGTACAGATGGCCTGAGAGCTCTGCCTGCATCATGTCCCTTCATATTCCAGTGGCCAAAGCAAGTCACTCAAGAGGTCATTGTGGCAGTTTAGAATACCTCATTAGATAGGCTCTGGGATGAAAAAATATTTGCTGAACAACATTTCAATTTGTCCTAGTTTCACATATGGAAATTATGACTTTTTAAAAGATTATTTATTTCAGAGAGAGAGAGAGAGAGAGAGAGCATGAGTGGGAGGAGGGGCAGAGGGAGACAATCTCAAGCAGACTTTGGGCTAGGCACAGAGCCTGACACGGGGCTTGAACCCACGACCCCAGGATCATGACCTGACCTGAAACCAAGAGTCAGGACACAGCCGACTGAGCCACTCAGGTGCCCTGGAAATAACAGCTTCTTATCTCAAAGATGAAGCATGCCAACCTGGAAACTTATAGCTTGGAAATGGAGCCACGCTCTTGAAACAGACAGCTCTTACTCAGACTGCCCCATTACACACGTCAGGAGGTGGTTTGTCTTGGTGCTTGTGGGGTGCCTTCTGGCCACCTGTGCGCGTTTCTCTTTTCACTCAGGCCTTGGTTGTTTGCTAATTACTTTTTATTGACGCTTTTCCAGAGGGTGCCTTAGCTCAAAGGAATGCTCTTAATTCTGGGGTAAGATGGTGAGAGTCTTTCCAATTCCTACCAGCAGGTGTCCAGGAAGCAGGTGACCCTGCTCCCACCCTGGCCTGCCTCACTCACAGGGGCTGCTGGCCCAGATGCTCCAAGGCAGCCCATTGTTGCTTGAAGCCTCTCCTCTCTTCCCTCTTTGTGTCTTGCAGCCAAATGCAGCACAGGGACCTGGAGGCCAGGCCAATTCACTGGGCTGGCCTTACTTGTTTGCTATTTCTGGCTGGCCAGCCCCTTCTTTCTAGGGTGGATTACATCAGCCTCACACTCCGGTTCCCTAAATTTTACTCCTATTGTACATTCTAGGAATGTGCCATATCCCTTTCCATTGTCTAATTGGAATCATTTTTAGTGGAGTCAGATTTTTAAAAATTCTCTGTAACTATTTCCATTGGCCTGCAAATGAGTATAATTTACATGGCAGGATTAAATGACTCAGCATCAACTCTTTCCACTATCCAAAGAAGACCCTGCATTTGAATGACCCTGTTTCTTTCACTCCTTTCCTATTCCATTGTTGTTTTCAAGTAAAAGCCTTAAAAACCTTTTTGGGTGACTTGATGCAAAATAGTAATAATAACAATAATAATAAACAAAATAAATTCAAAAGCCCCCCATGAGGCATGGAGCCCTGTACTTGCTAGCCTGTGTCACGTGCCTTGGAATCTCAAAATGCTTGCAGTTGGTCACAAAAGCTTTTTCTTCTAGAACACAGTCATCACCTCTGTTGGTTAAAGCACCAAAGCATTGAATTGCAGAGGCTCATTAAATTAATAAAGGGGATCAGATTTAACTTAATTCATGAGACTGGAGGGGTGCATGGTTGGAAAGGGCGAGGAGCTCTGGGGGCATTTCAGAGCAGAAATCACGTCCCTTTTAATCTAATATTACTTGATATATGAATTAAGGGAGTTCAGATAACGACATTGTTATGTTCAAATGATCACCAGGGACAAACAAACAACAAACTCTCTTCCAAATCTCATGCTCTCCAGATCTTAAGGGCCTTGGAAAAACACGTGGAAGTTCTTGCTGAATAACTAGGACGTGAAAAGACAGAGGTTGGTGCCTCCTCCAGGAGGGAAAGCGATTATTTCCAAGGAGATAATATTAGAAATGAGATTTTATAAGTACTCAGCAGCAAGGAATTTGTAGAAAAGAAAAAGAAATACACAGCCTATTGGTATTGACCCAGAGTGAGGACAGGAGTGAAGGACAAGAAGGAGAAGGAGAAAAAGGAAGAGTGGGAGGAGGGCAGGTGGGCAGTGGGCAGATGTTAGAGGCAAGAGGGAGCACCTCTAAAGGAACAGAGGGTGGAGGGACAGCCTCCCCCCTCCACCACCAGGCTGGAACAAATATTTTCTGTGGGTTGACTCCATCCAGCTTTTTAGCTAAATCGGTGGCTGTTGTACCGACGTGACAATCAGCTTGGTTGCTTGTGTTGATTGACTGTGTGTTTGTGGGCACAGAGCGAGGGGGTTAGTCGTCTGTAGTAGGTGTTAGCGCTGATGCCTACGAAACACACAGTTGCACAATGGCTGTATTAAGATGTAAATAATAATGCCATGGGGAGCTAACAGTGAACTTTATGAATTTTAGGGTTAAAATAAATGTTTCCCTTTAAAACATTACTTGTCATGTATCAATTCAAAAAGCTCAAATTAACTTTAATTTCGTGTTTTTCAAAAGCTAGGACCAGGCAACTCATTTTTCTTTTTTTATTATTTTTTTAAAGACTTTTTTTAAAATTTATTTATTCATAGAGACAGAGACAGAGGCACAGGCAGAGGGAGAAGCAGGCACCAAGCTCTCCCGTTAGGGAGAGCCTGACGTGGGACTCCATTGGGGTCTCCAGGATCACGCCCTGGGCTGCAGGCGGCGCTAAACCACTGCGCCACCGTGGCTGCCCCATTTTTCTTGTGCTGGACCTTTCCTGTTTGTAAAGTTTGTAAAGAAATCATGCTAGCCAGCTCCCCTTGTGGGTAGGCATCTTGCAAAAAAAAATTGTTTTTAAAGATAGATATGTAGAGAGAGTTTAGTTGGGCATAGGCTTTGTATTTATGCATTTAACGCCATATTTTCTCAAACTACCCAAATATTTGTTTTATTTCTCCCCCTTGGTATGAGTACAAGGTGATAATACGTAGAAGATGCTGGTGCCCAGTGTCTTGGGGAAGGCTCTTCCATCAGCACATGCCGCTGGTTATTTCATCTCTCACGTCTCAGCATTTGGAATGAATAAAAATCATAAATGGGGCTTTGCTCTCGTCCTTTCCCTCACAGAGAAAGAGGAAGTAAAGTACATGATATAATTCTCTCCTAGAAATAAAAAAAACCTCTTAGCTAATAAAAATCATGCTTAGCCTGCTGAACTCAGTATACTTTTGATATTTTTATAATGCTTAGCTTGCATGTGGATGACAAAGTTCCTTTCATTGTCATTTAAAAAATGACTACCCACCATATTTTGCAGCATTTGCCTAATTCCAATGACTAATCATATTTGTTTTGTAAATTGGTTCCTGGGAAAATAAACACACACCCCTTTATTTAATAAACGGGAAAAAATAATACACAACTCGATGGAAAAATAAGTCAGTGGACATGGGTGTAAGGAGTATTGAAGAATTAATATCTTGATATGATATAATCCATGAAACATTTTCAAAAATAGTTTCCCATATTTACCCAATAAGCAGAACTGGGAATCTATTTCAATATAGTACATTCAAGATCTTCGGTGATTGGTGAGCGGAGGATATTACTGACCTGTGTCCTGAGGTGCACCTATATTTAAATGCTCATTGGGAAGTTCTGCTACTCTTCAGAACCTCTTCCCCTGTTTAAGAAACTGGGGATCTGAAAAGGTTTTTGAAGGCAATAAGCAAATTAGTTATGTATCATAAACACAAAATGCCATAGTTGCAATTTTCTGCAACTGCATTTCCTCACTCAGCCCAACACACTGACGGGCTGACTCTTATATTTGGGACTTCCGAGTCCTGACAGTATATTAAAAAATACACTGCAATTTGTAAAGACATGCTTAAGCCATGTGTGAAGTATGTACAAACATGCATACACATACTCACACTCAAAGTCTAGAACAGTCACTCCGCCTGGAGCACCTCTCCCACCCACCCCCCATTTCCCCTGCTTAATTTTCAATTTGTTCTCTCAAACACAAATGTGTACTCCAACTTGTCCTCCAATTGTTTGTGAGTCTTATCGTTTCTTCATTTTATTTTATTTTTTTTTAAATTTTCTATTTATTTATGATAGTCAGAGAGAGAGAGAGAGAGAGAGAGAGAGAGGCAGAGACACAGGCAGAGGGAGAAGCAGGCTCCATGCACCGGGAGCCCGATGTGAGATTCGATCCCGGGTCTCCAGGATCACGCCCTGGGCCAAAGGCAGGCGCCAAACCGCTGCGCCACCCAGGGATCCCGTTTCTTCATTTTATAAATGATTTTAAGTAAAACTTGCTTATCGTGTTGTCTAAATCATTTAGTTATGATTTCTAACACGGACCAAATTGTGATTTGAATACCCACAAGCTGATCTGTGAATGATGTTCAAAAATGAGGGACACAGGGGCACCTGGGGTAGCTCAATCAGTTGAACATCTGACTCTTGGTTTCGGCTCAGGTCATGATCTCAGCCTCCTGGGATGAAGCCCCAGGTTGGGCTCCATGCTCATCACAGAGTCAGCTTGTCTCTCTCCTTCTGCTTCTCCCCTGCACTCTCTGAAATCAGTCAATCAATCAAAGCTTAAAAAAAGTGAGGGTCCCAATGTGCCTTCCATAGCTCAGTTTCAACCTATTATTGTTGATATGCCAACGTCTATAAAGCATTGGGTATGATACAAAAGCTACTTCCATATAAATACTGTATTTTGTATTCAATGTTAGTACAAGAAATATGTAATGCTGTTTCTTACAGTTTGTGTGACTATATACACAAAAATTTCATATGTATATGAAAATATAAATTTCATGTATATTATGTAAGAAAGACCCTAACAGCATCTATTTTTAGTGAAATGTCAGGACATAGATGCTGCAGGGAGCAGCCTGAGCTTTCCTTTCAAGTCAGGCTGGAAAAGGCAGCTTCCTCCCATCAAAAGCACAGCTGGGGCGGGGGAGGGGGGATGACAGCAAGGTTTCCTATTTATCTAAATGTGATGACTTTTAAAGTTACATTTTATGGCTCTTGTAATTGCTGCCTCTGTCTTCAAAGTAAAGAGGGGCTGGTGAAATTCTCTACACCCCCAGGCCTGTGGGTGGGACAGCTGCCTGGGCACAGGCCTTTTGCTGGTTCAGGCAGCCTCTTAGCTATTGGGATGTTGGTTTTGCTTGTTTTCATGGTTGCACAAAGGAAACGTGTCTTTAAAGTACTTTAACAATCACAGTTTTCTTCATATTAGAGGGAAACTAAAGTGGATTCAGCAGAAGATGGGAGTGGTAATACATGTGAATTAAAACAGGACTACCCACCAGGTTGAGACTTGGGAGAGCTTGGAAGGGACCGGAAGGTATGTTCTCCCAAGAGCCTTATTTGCCAGCATCCCGATTCTCCCTCCGAGTTAAGGACACTGCGTGGGGGAAGAGGCCATCTCAGGACCAGGCAGGGGTCTTCTCAGAGTCGGGGCTCTGGCAGTGATTCCAGGAGATCGTCTTGGATTCAGACCCAACAAAGGCTGGTGAGCCCGCAGTATGGCCTGCTGAGTGGCCATGGGAGCCTAGCTGGAGCAGGGTCACCGTCACCGCTGAGTCCGGGAGGATTGTGACGATGCAGATGCTCACTCTGAACTGGTGCAGAAGAACAGCACAAAGGGCAGGGGCGAGCCCTCCACCCGTCCCCTCCCTCCGCAGGTTTAGGTCCTGGTCTCCGCTGAAGCTCAAGTCGGGACACATCTGTCCGACCTGGAGGGTCTGCAAACAGGAGGGAAAGGGACGTGGAGACGAGACGAGGAGGAAGAGCTCCCGAGAGCCTAAAGAAGGCCGGAGGAGCGGGTCTGGGGAGGAGGGGGGCGGTCCGGAGGCCCAAGGGCCTGTCTACCCCAGGAGAGGGAGGCGAGGAGCCGCCTGCGCCCGGGCATGCGGTGTCTTTCCACACGGCGGCGCTGGAGCACGTCTTACTGCAGCAAGATGCGCGGGTGCGCACCCGGAGCCGGGCGCCCTCTCTGGTGTGGTTCGTCCCGGTCCCTTCCTCTCTGTCGGGGATCGAGGGGGCGGAGCAAGCTCTGGAGAAGTTGCCGGCATCCCAGACGCGTCAGCCTCTGCCTCTATTTACCGAAAATGAAAGTGGGGTTCGCGATGTGCACAAGTGGGCTTGGGGCGTGTAGGGAGGGGCGCCCCCGAGTTGCCGGCAGCCCCCCGAGGCCTCCCCGGGCCCGCCTCGCGACCTTCCCTTCCCCTGCGGTCTGAGCCCGGGGAAGGAAAATGAATGTTTCCGGAGACGAGCTTGGTTTGGGACGCGAGGGGGCTCGTCAGAGAGCGGTGTCCGGGCCGTCGCCTTCCAGCGCCGCGGCTCGCTGCCCCCCAGCACCCCCGGCCCGAGGGCTCGGGCGCTGCTGTCGCAAGTTAGGCAGGAGGCGCCGGGGGGAGAGCCCGAGGGGCCTCGGAGGCGGCGGGACTGCAGCCGCGCGGGGCCCGGCGGGGGGACGCGGCGCGCAGCCCCGCGCCGGGGATGGGCGCCCCGCGGCTCGGCCCCTCCGCCAGTGCCCCCGAGCCCGCGGCGCGCTCTTCCCGCGCAGCCGGGGCTCCCGCCGGCGCCATTACCGGCCGCGCCGAGGGGCCGGGGGGGGGGGGGGAGGAGCCGCGCGAGGGGCCGGGGGGGGGGGGAGCGCTGAGATCCGCGCTGGCTCCTCGCCGGTCTCTAGGTGGTGCCAATTCCGGGCCTAGGCACTTCCCTCCCTTTATGTTCTTCGGGGGGGGGGGGGCTTCCTCCAGCGCCCTTGACGAGGCGCGCCGTGGCCGTGGCCGTGGCCGTGGCGAGGAGTGGAAAGAGCGCACAGGCGCGAGCGCGCGCCCCGGCCCCGGCCCCGGCCCCGCCGAGCCGCCGGGAGGGGCGGGGGAGCCGAGCCAGGCGGGCGCCCGGCGGCGACTCGAGAGTGGCGCGCGGAGGAGCGGCCGCCGCCGGCTCCTCTTCTGGCTTCCGCGGCTGCTTCCGTCGCCCGCGGGGGTGGGGGGTGGGGGGCGGCGCCGCGAGGGCAGGCGAGGCGCAGGACGCCCCCGGGCAGCCGGCGAGGGCGCGGGCGCGGGCACCGATGGCTTCGCTGTACCAGAGGTTCTCGGGCAAGATCAACACCTCGCGCTCCTTCCCGGCGCCCCCGGAGGCCAGCCACCTCCTGGGCGCCCAGGGGCCGGAGGACGACGGCGCGGGGCCCAAGCCCCTCGGAGCCCCCGCGCCCGCGGCGGCGCCCCCCCGGGAGCGCGGCGGCGGCGGCGGCGGCGGCGGCGGAGCGGGGGGCCGGCCCCGGTTCCAGTACCAGGCGCGGAGCGACGGTGACGACGAGGACGTAAGAGCATCTTGGTGGGTGGGGGGCGGCGCGGGGCGCGGGGCGCGGGGCGCGGGGCGCGGGGCGAGCGCTGGGGCGACGCGGCCGCCCCGCGTCCCCGGGGGTCGGGGTCGCCCTCCTGCCTGCCCTCCCCTCCCCTCCCCTCCCCTCCTCCGCCTCCCGGCAGCGCCGCAGATCCGCTCCTCCGCGCCGATCTCGGCCACCGCCGTCCCGGAGCGGGGCTTGGTCTGCGCCGGCGGCGGCCGGGAGTTGGTGCTGGAGAGAGCAGCGTCTTTGGGGCTGCGCTGCTGGGATGTGGGATGGCGGGGGGTGGGGCGGGGGTGTCGCTGGGCGTGCGGATGCCTGTGGTTACGGTACGGGGTTCTGCATCCTACGGCGAGAATCCAATGTATCTGTGCTTACAACTTGATTTCCCTCGCTCTCTTCTTCCTTCCTTCCTTCCTTCCTTCCTTCCTTCCTTCCTCCTTCCTTCCTTCCTTCCCTCCTTCCCTCCTTCCCACCTTCCTACCTTCCTACCTTCCCTCCCTCCCCCCCCCCCTTTCTATTTTCCTGCTTTAAGACTGGGGAAGATAAAGTCCCATGCTTCCCACCTGTCACTAGAATCTATGCATTGTGCCCTCCTCAACCTCCCCCACTCTGTCCCTTTGCTCCCATGGCCTCTACTTCTTACCTCTCCAGGACACTTTTCCCTCCAGTGCTGATAGTTTGGGTGGTGATTTTGGCACCAGGGACAAAACACTAGCGTCCGAGGCCCAGTGTCCTATTCCAGGCCCCAGCACAATTTTTACTGATGAGAATCAGGCCCTGCCTGTCTCCCACACCCAGCCTTGGACTAGCAGCTCTACCTTAGACCTGCCTTAGGAGAAAACTTCTTAGAGAGCATGTTTCTTACTCTTCTTCAGGCTAGAAGCTTGGGTTTCAAAGGTTGGATTTGCATATCACCTTAGTAACTGATGACTCAGACTGGACACTAGTGGGCAGCTTAGCTAGTTGAGTCCAGCCACCTCTGTTGATCCCTTCCAGCTATTCCCAGGGTCAGGGAGGACCACAGAGACAGACAGTTGCCTGCTGAGCTGTTCTCTTTCCCAGGAAAAGAGAAAAATCCCAGACCAGCTCTTTTGGACTGGCAGGCAGAGGTGGCATGGCTGCTCTAGCCTCAAGAGATGTGCAGGGCGTGTTGGGTTATAGAACCCATTGCAGGTACCTATGAGGAATTTCCCACCTGGGGGCACCTGGATCCTCACACAAGCTCCTCTCAGATAGCCTACCCTGACATGCCCAGGGCAGTACATGCCCCTGCACTGAGCAGGCAGTTGTGGTCATTCAAACATGCCTTGCCTCAGGTCACACTACTTCACCATTTGGTTTTTCTTTAATAGTGCAAGGTTAGGGGGGAAGTGTTGACAACCTTCACAGGGACAATTCAGAAAAAAGCCACTGAGGTTTTGTTGTTACTGGACTTTTTTTTTTTTCTTTTTAATGAATGGAGAATGCCAAGACTGACATGGATGATAAAAGTTTGTAAGGAGTGCAGTTTGTTTGTATACACACACACACACACACACACACACTCACTCACTCACTCACTCCCCCCACCGCCTGTATCAGATCTTGCATGAAATTTTCTTATTTTCTTTTGGATCGTTTCCAGACTCCCTTGGTTACACAGATAGCGAGCGGAGAGATGTCCCTCACTTCAGTGGGTCAGGTCTTAAGGGAAATGTGTGGATTCTTCAGACATCTGGTTCAAGGAACTGGAAGTCTTTGAAGGAGGGGTTTTATTGGGGCTGGTGAGAAATTCTAGAGGATTAAACTATTAAGAGTCTTGGGGAAGACAATTGAACTGCAATGCAGACAGAAATTATGCACTTTTTGCCTTAAGTCTGACTTAAAACTGTCGATTTGTGTTATGCGCTGGAGAACATTGCAGTTTCCATATCATAGGCTCTAGGTGTCGCTAGGAGAAAGAAAAGGCAGTGGTTTCTGAATTTTGTTTCTGATGATCTCCGCCCATTTCTCTCTTTCTTCCATCTTAGTTTGGAGCATATAGTTCCAGCTCCTTCTTCTTGATTTGATATATGCCTAGAACTGTTTCTCAGATAAGCAAAAGGGTTGAACTGAGGAACACATCTGTTGATGTGGCTCTGAACAGTGCATCTGCCTTCAATTCAGAAAGCCCTGACATCAGTGTTTTTTCCTGGAAAATTCAGAAGAGAGAGAAAGAGAGAGAGAGAGAGAGTGTTTGTGTTTGTGTGTGTGTGATATGTAGGCATGAGTATAAACATAGTGTCCATGCATATAGTGTGTCCTTATGAAATACATATAAATATACATGTATTTAAAATGTCTGATGACATCAGTGACAGAGCTAAATGTGGCATCAACTTCTTGAGAACTTTTGTGCGCTTTTCTCAGAAATAGCTATTCAAAACCGGAAAAGTTATGTCTAAAAATTTACAAAAGATAGATGTACGTCTTAAATCACTTTTCCTTCAGGAGCAACAGCTGCATTTTGTTTAAGAGATACCAGTTTAAAAAGATACTAGATGTAAATAAAAACTGCTTTTCTGATACCAGCTCTTGTCAAGATTAAAGAATTTAGAGCAATCATTTTGCTACTCAAATATAAACCAGAAGACGTGCAACTACTTAGGGACGCATTACGTATTATTCTTTGTATGTTGGCTGCGACCTTTTAAAACAACAGATTTCAGCAGTTGGGGAGCATCTCATGGCTTGGGCGGGAGCTGTCCGAGGTACTGAAGCAGTCTCTGCAGCAAAGCCCCCGTCTTTTCGGAGCGCTCCGTCGATTGGGTGGGAGCTGTCCGACGTGCTGAAACATTCTCTGCAGCAGCCCCCCTCTGAGCATCCCAACCCTGGGGGGCTGGTGGCTTTACTCCCCTTCTAAGGCTTATCAGTCATCAAAAGCTGTTGTATGATACAGAAACAGCTTTTCTACCTTGATCACTGAGACGGCGATAAACAGCATGCCTTTCAAATCCAATGGGTTTTGGGCCTCTTGTCCATCCATCCAACAAGCGGGAAATAAAATGTAGCCCTGACCTCTGTATGTGTGTATGCACACATGCCTGAATATGACGGAAAGGAAGTATTCCCACCAAAATAAAATGTATGGTAGTCACAAGATCTAGCAGAGATAAATCAAATGATAATATTTTATGGTTGGTAATTAACTAGTATTGCATTGCCCATCTGCACAAACTACACGTGTAAGGGACTCCCCCTTCCCCCCTTCCCAGAACCACAGAAAAGCCTGATTTGGCTGGGTCAGTTCTAAGACGTGGAGTTTAGCTCTGAAATAGAAATAAAGCCAGAATACTTTTTCTATAGGAGTTTCCTCATCAATCTTAAATTTATTTAAATATAAAGTCAATTACTTGGGCAACCCTCCTGAGGAATCAATAGCTATTTTGATTTAATATTCATTTTGTAGGTTTTAAAATAAGTTGATTCTTAAAGGAAATGTTGCTAGAAGTGACTTTTAATGGAATTTGGTAATTTCTAATAGGAAGTAGCTGTAACTGATTTTAAAATACTGGACTTTGTATCTCCCATGCTTGAGTGGTTCTGTTTTATTTTTTAAAAGACTTCAGAGGCCTTGGGCAGTAGTCTTGTTGAGGTTACATTAGCGTGTTCCTGTATTCCTCATTTTTGGTGACACATGATTTCCTAACAATACAAATGCGATGACAACAGGATTTTAAAACAGCAAATTGGCTGAAGCAGGCACTGAGCAATGAGCCCCTGCTTATGATGTCTGTCAGCCTGACAGGGCCAATTTCATCATCCCATATCTTCAGCATGATGGTGGTTCTTCAACCAGCCCATCTTTCTCTTCACCTTGATTTTTCATTGGTATGATGTCAGTGTCCTATGAGTTTCTTCTCGGCATTTGTCAGCTTTAGTATTTTAAGAATCTTGGCTCCACATATATTTTTATTTACCCTAATTACTTTCTCCTGCTCCAATTTTAATTTTTTAAATATTTAATTTCACATTATTTTCCTCATATCTGAGAAAAAGGCTAAAACTTTCAACTACTTACTTAATCCCATTATTCTCATGACTGATTTGACAATGCTTAGTATTCTCACCTACAGAACAGTTATGTGGATATTGCAGGGTCATTTGGAGCTTTAATTTGAGGAGACTGGTAGATTCCCATCTCACTCTTCATAATGATAGTGCTACAAAGTGGGTGCTATTACATGCTGAGCACTGAAATCCATTCAGTTTCAGTGAATATATTGTTGCAGTACTAATGTTATCTCTTAATCTTTATTTCTCCACCAGTTCTTTCTTCTTCTGTGCCTACAGACAGAAATGAAGACCATCTTCACTGATCTGTACTGCCAATGCTGGCAAATGTCTTGTTTTTCTTTTTTCTTTTACATTCCAACTTCTCAATCAGGTAGTTGGCAATGGATTCCGCTTACGTGTCATTGACAATCCTCTTTCCCTTGTCTAGCTTGGTGGCAGACTTAGGTTCTTACTCTTCTCACTGTGGACACTGCACACAAAATGTCACCAGAATTCTCTAAGCAACTTGATATAATGTCCTGTGTGATGTCTCTTTGGTCTTTGTTGTTACATCTTCTACTCTTGGTGACCACCACCCTACACTTCCAACTTTTGCATCACATGTCTTTCATGGTGCTGCTTGAATTCATGCCCTGTCTCTTTCTTTCTGAAGTTGGTCTTTGAGTTCTTTGGTACATCATTTCCTCCTACTCTTAATGTGGGAGGGTGGGAAAACGTACACTCCCAAGATTTTGGTTTCCACTATTCTATTCTTTTCCTTTCTTACTATCTAAAGATAAATTAGATCTCAGATCAATTAGAATGAAGGTAAAGAGAGCCATGTATGTTTTACAGCCTCTGTTTTAGAAGATGCCTAAGTAGCTTTTTTTTCCTCTAATACACATCCACTAGCATTTCTTTTCAAAATATTTTGCTTTTCTGTTTTACAGAATTGTAGAATTGAAAAGACGTTGGTGAGCACCATCTTGATCTCTCTTCCAAGCTTTTGTTCCACATGTCAAGCAACTAGATACTAGATTGTTTTTCTGATGGTGACAAGATTGATCCTGGAATATATCCCTAGAATTCCCCCTCTTTATGTCTGATTATTCTAGATACATTTCCTTCTAATCTTTTTATTTGTAGTGATAGTATCACCATAACTTCCATCTCTCAGCATGGCATACAATGTATGTAATTTATATACAAATGGCATTTTTCAATATTTTTATTTCTTTTCTGTTACATTAAGTATTTCACTAGATAAGCTTTGAGATCCCCTTATGAGTTTAATGACATATAAATCAATATCCTAGCACCCTGCTGGATACAGTACTTGTTCTGAAAAGTTTAGTTCTTGCACTTTGAAACAAATTTTAAATGCATAGGAATTGTTTACCATGTAAGACAGTCTCTCTGTAAATGTTTTGGTAAAGTGAATAATAGCTGAAGTTTTAAAAATATAATCCTATATCTATAAAGAATTTGCTAAAATTATAATACATCTGTAGCAAGGCTATATAAAATTTTGCTTACTGTCTCAGCACAGAGAATGTAGTCATAAGTAGGAAATTGTCTAGATTGAAGGAAGTAAAACTAGTGACATAAGCAGAGTCAGTGCTAGCTGAACGATGGGTGAAGCCAAATATAGCATCAAAAATACCTTGCCTCTGCATTACACCTTGTATTTTTTTAAGGCACTGCTATATATACCTCATTCTGTCTTCATACCTACCTTAGCTAGGGAGGAAAACCCTAACTAACAAAGAGCTCATCTGTTGGCTTGAAAAATTAATAAGGATAAACCTAATCACTCTTCAGTTGGATGAGTCAGTTGTCAACTGTGAATGATACCAAACAAATATCAGAGTGTTAACAAGCCTTTGGTCTCTAGAGCCAGTCAAAAAAATATGTGTTTGCTTAAAGCCCAAGTTGTTTGTGGAAAGTGAACATATGTTTTCTCAGTGGATTTGAGTTTTGTGTAGCAGTAAGACATTCTGAACTGGGCACGGAAGCCTACTTCATATGGCATGCTTTGTGTGTCTGTCTGTGTGTATGTGTGTGCTGTCGACACACACTTTTAAATAATTTACTTGTATATGTTACCTGTAGATTTAAGGAGGTCTGAAGCGTTAGAATAACATAATATTAATTTATATTTTTGACAATGGAATCAACTCACTTTCCTATATGAGATTAATATTCTAATGTCACTGTGTAGACAGGATTTTCTCTAGATGTTGGCTTTGGACATTTTTTCTTCATAAAATAGAGCTTTTCAATTCTGTACATAAAGCTTTTTCTTCTGTAGCGTCAGAATGATTAATGAGTTTAATTTTTGCAAGCAACTGGCAGGAGTTGCTGAGTAAGATGTACATGCTGATTGTATATAACCCCGTTCCTTTTAATTACTCTGACGATAACAATGCATTTATCAACTGCATGCAGAATCCTTCTCTGCAATATACAATATTGATCCCTTTCATAGAGCATTGCCTATAAAAATAATATGTACGGTAATCCTTTCAAAATTAAATTCTGCTTAATAAATTTAGTGTTAAGGGCACTGAGTGCCTATGTGCCATATTATGATTTGCTTTCATTTTAAGCATGTGGGATTGATTTTATGTACATGTTGAGAGAGAGAGAGAGAGAGAGAGGGAACCACTCAGCCTTTTTGGTTAATGACTTTTGGGACATTTATCTTTAGAGTGATCTAGCATTGTGAAATTATCTGAAATAGAACATTTTAAAATTTGATAATCTCTAATTTTACAAATGAGAAGACTACAAGTAATTATGTGAATAATATTTGGCAAGTCACTTGTGTTCTCTGGACCTCAGAGAAACCCAGCCTTCCATTCTCTCCTGTGTTTTTAGTATACTCTGCGGTATCATAATTGAGTGGAGGAATTAACTTAATTATATCACTGAGTTTAAAAAGTATGACCAAGATGAAATCTAACAGTCTAAATTAATTTGGTTCCAAATGGATGTGCTAATTGCCAAAGGGAAAAACAAACCATTTTGCCACAGTAGTATAAGATTTTGCCCTGACTTTGTTTCCCCAATGGTTTTATTTTTTTCCTCCATGTCTTTCTTGCTGTTTGCCCAGGAGCACAGGACATGTTCAGTTTTGCCCCATGAGTGAGAAAGATATATAGATACAGATGTAACTTTACAAGAAGACTAGAAGAGAGGAAGGCCTGTATGTCCAGATGGTAGAATTCCAGGTGGTGAAAACCCAGCTTCCCAGTCCGAGCATCGTGGGTGGCAGGGGCACAAGCAGTAGGCTCTGGGGACAGATGCTGCACATGAGCACAAGGCAGTGATCAGAACCCCATAGAGAGGCTGGGAGGAGGGCATCTCCTGTGACTACAGATCCAACATTCTTGGGGCCTAAAACAGGGATTAGTTTGAAAAATGACAAACTGCCTTACACTTATCCTGCATTTGTAGATAAACAACTTGAAGGCATTAACATCATCCCAGCAATTTGCCTGATAGTGAAACACACTCTCACACACACTTTTTTTTTTTTTTTTTAAATTCTGAAGGAACTTAAGGATTTTCTAGGTCATCACAGTTCATTGTGAAAGTCACTGTGTAAACTTCCTATAGTGCTCGGGTTTCATTTGATATCAGCTTGTACCTTAGATAATTTGGGGTCAGTCTTACCGTGCTTATATAAAAATAAAAAAGTGAAATGGGGGACATGGGCATGTTCCCCAATATGGAGTTGAGAAGACCAATCAATTTTTTCTACTCCTGTTATTTACTGTTTGGGAAGATTTATTTTAAAGACAGAACTATTGGAATTCATACAGCAGCGTTCATGGAACAATGGGATAGTTGTTGTGTGGCCCTTAATATGTTTATATAATTGTATACTTGATTATCATACTTGATACATTGTACATTGATGTATCTAAGGGGGCATCAGCCAGCAGGAGAGGGGGCAGGAACGGAATAAGTGAGCAGTGCATGGGAAGAACCACAAATAAGGAGATGGGGTACAGCCGAAATTAAAGGTAGGAAAATACCAACATCCAGTTCCCCTAATCATTTTCCCCAGTACACTCAATTTTTTAAACTTTATTCAGATCTTTCATATGCCTTGTGCAAAATCCCATTAAAAAATAAAAACAAATAAATATGGGACACCTGGGTGGCTCAGTGGTTGAGCATTTGCCTTTGGCTCAGGGCATGATACCGGAGTCCTGGGATTGAGCCCCACGTTGGGCTTCCTGCATGGAGCCTGCTGCTCCCTCTGCCAATGTCTCTGCCTCTCTCTCTGTGTGTCTCTCATGGATAAATAAATGAAATCTTTTAAAAAATATGAGAAACCGGGATCCCTGGGTGGCGCAGCGGTTTGGTGCCTGCCTTTGGCCCAGAGCGCGATCCTGGAGACCCGGGATCGAATCCGACGTCGGGCTCCTGGTGCATGGAGCCTGCTTCTCCCTCTGCCTATGTCTCTGCCTCTCTCTCTCTGTGTGACTATCATAAATAAAGAAAAATTTAAAAAATATATTTATAAAAAATATGAGAAACCTCTATAAAAGTCATGAGAGGTGAAGTTATCTCATCTCTTTGTGACACTTTTTTAGAGTTACAGGTGTTCACAGCCCCACAAGGGAGCCCACCCCAGGGTGAACAGCTCCAATTACTAGAGATACATTTTTCCATTTTTTAATGTGAGAAATCATCTGATTTATATAAAAAACAAAATTTAAAATGATACAAAATACCAATTTCAAAACAAAAAAGTGAGTGTATTTAACCATATTCAGCTTGTAACAGAGCAAATGGGTAGGAGGAATAACTGATATGCTGTAGCAGGTTTCTATATGAAGTGATAGCAGAAAAAAAATGGTAAAGGAAGGCAGAGGAACCCTATCTTTTAGGAATTAGAATCAAGAGGCTCCGTAGCTATCTGGCATTGGTTCAACATGTTTAGAGAAATGTACATGATGGGAATCCAGGGATCTTCTACATCCTTCATTTAAGGTCCCGGTCAACTGTGGCCACAATGTAACACTTGTGTTGAGTCACTCTATGTACTAAGCATTTTGTGTATGCATAGGCATTGTTCAAATTTTGGATCTTTGGCAGTCCTTAGAGCCAGTCAATACTTTTGCCCCAGTTTCAGTCACTGTGCAGTTATATAAGGGCTTGGCATATAGACAGTTTGTCATTGACTGTACTAAATAAGGTTTGGCTTCAATGGAAAAGTTGATAAAGTTGGATCAACCAGATTGTAGTAAGGTGGGCCAGGCTGTGTCTTATGTTGGAAGATTAAACAGGAAGGATATTGGGGGATTTCTCTTTCCTAGATTGCACTGGCACCTTTCTTTTCTTTCTTTTTATGTTTTAATCTATCCTTCTCTTTAAGCACCTGATCCCAGAGACTAAGCATGAGCTTCATAGTTGCAGACTTTCTTGCTTTCTTTTACTTCCCTGTGTTCATGCCACACTCTTGTTTCTTTTGGAAATGCATTTCCTGACCTGTGCTTCCCTGTAGCCTCTGCTCACTGATACTCATCTCCATAGCTCCTGAGGAAAGACAGAGCTGCCTTCACATTTCTGCAGTAGACAAAGCCATGAGGTCCCCTTCCTTCCTTCTCATTTTGTTCTTGCCTCAAGGATGGCTTCCCTCTCCACCCACCATTACAGGTCTTCTCAGGAATCTTCCTGAGGGAGATTGCTGTAATTTCCTAGGACGCTTGGGCTACATTATAGAGTACCTAGCTACTTTCCCAGATGAGCTCTTAGGTCTTCCTTCTCATGCACAACCTATTTTTTTCCCATTTGCAAGTGTCTGCTCTCTATTGCCAAGCATGAGGGAAGTGTTCTTCAGGTGATCTGCTGAATCTCAAGTGAGTGCACCTGTTTGGAGCTCTATACTTGGGTTCCCTCCTACTCCAGCGCACACTGACAACAATGACAACCCAGAAGGAGTAAAGCTCAAGTACAGCTTACATGAGGATGAGGGGTTTGGTGGAAGCATAGATGGGAGACGCCACTGGCAGGAAAGTGGAGGAGTGGAGCAGAGAAGTCACGTTGGTTTAGGTTTTCTCAAACTGGCACTCAAGCTAAGTGTTGGAAGAGGGCTGGCTTCTCACGTAGGTAGGCGTAGGGGTCGCCAATGCAGCTCTGCAGATACTTCCAGGTCCTGTGGACAGCCCTGTGGGGATTGTGCTCCTCTGCCCCTTTAGAGTACAGTGTGCCTGTGCTTTACTTTAGCTAATGAAACGGGAGTGGCAGTGCATGTAGCACTTGTAAGTGGAAGCTTTAAGAGCCAGCACGGGAGTTGTTGTACACTCCTCTTCCTTTTGCCATGGAAACAAACAATATTTCAGATAGCAGCTGTTCAATGGGAAAGATACAAACTTTGGTTTGTAAATCACTGAGATGATGTTACTACAGCATAACCTCACTGGAGCTGATGAGTACAGAGGAATGAATGTTAATGTGGATGAGTTGCCCTTCATTGTGTCTGGGCTTCATCATCAGCTTGGGCCTGGCTAATGCTTGCTAAACTTGCATAGATAGTTTCACTCTGCCTTCTTGTATCTCACAGCTACTTAGTTCTCAACGATCTTCAGCTAGAGATTTCTTTGGGGGAATCAGATGTTGGAGGGCATGAGTCTACCTCTCCTGTCACTTACTTTATTTTGGGGGCAAGGGGACCAGTTACCTGAAACACAGTTGCACTGGCTCATGGTGCATAGGGGCCGGGGGTGCAGGGAGGGTAGGAGGAGGGGTGGATAGGTAGGTCCCTAGATAGCCAGGGCAGAAGCCAATGTTGGCCTGTAGGCTGTTGCTAAGGGTGAGCCTCTGAGCCAAGGCTGTGGGCCTTTGATGGGAAACCCTTCAAGTCAGAGAAGTCAGGGCTCATATGGGGAGACTTGGAAGGTTCCCGGTGTAGAAAGCAGCCTCAGCCCTGAGTCTATCCTTGATGTATGCTGTGCTCTTCCTTCTTAGTGGATTCAGGGTGAGGTTAATTGCACTGTGGAAACTAAAGAGTGTCTTCATCCGAAAAATAGGAAATGTCAGCAAAAACATCTAGCTCGTACTCTTTCTCCCCAATTAGCATCCTGCCTATGACCAGTTAATCTCCGGTTTGTATGTGGAAACATGCCATGGATTTCTCGTCCTTTTTTTCTAGATTTTTAGTTCCTCTCAAATTCATCCCCCAAATGACTGGTTATCTCTTAAAGGCAGAGGGGGACATCATGAGAGACAGGGGTGCTGTTACCATGGAAACGGGAGCAGGCTGTGATGAGCAGGGGCATCTGGCTTCCTCGTTGGGCTGCTGGCCTCACTGAATACTCAATCACTGCTGCACTTCCTCTTGGCTGTCCTGTGGCTCTGACGGGATCATATCAATCAGCAGGGCTTTTGTTTCCACAGGTACAAGGAGAGCACCTGAACAGAATCCCGATGTCCCTGCCCCTGCCTCCCCATGATCTTTCTCACTGCGCTGCTTCTGCTCCAACAGGTCTTTATTTTGCCATAGCTGAGAAGAAAGCAGTCTTGCTCTTAAAGCCTTTTATTGCTCTTGGGGTTGATCATAGTGTCTCTGAAGCACGAGAGCAGTCATTTCTGGCCTTCAGTGTCTACCATTTCCTTTTACACCATTTTACTTACTTTAATGGACTCCTGGGAAAGGTTTTCCCATCATCATCCGAGATCTGCTTCCTATTTCCCATCCAGCTCATGGCCGGCCAGCCAAGTCCATTACTGTCCCCTGCCCACATGAGGGCCGCCTGGCCCCTGCTGTGCTGGGAAGCATGCAAGGGCTCTTCACGTCTCTGGGAGTAAAACCAAGGATTCCTACATAGAAAAGGTCCCACGATGATGTGCCTCCCCCTTCTCACCCTGTGGGCCTCCATGCTGGCCCCTCCATCTGCTGGAATGTTCTCCCCAGGTGTCCTTCAAGGCTTTGCTGCAGTGTTACTTTCTCAGTGACATCTACATTGCCCAATCTATTTAAGATTGTAGTTCACCCTTCTCATCACTCCTGATAGTCCCAACTCACCTTCCAGCGTGTTGTATGAGTAATTTTCTTTTTAGGCCTGTTTTATTATTGTCCCTCCTCGCCACCCCCATAGGAATACTGGCTGAACTAGTATAAGGATCTTTGGCTGATTTGTTCTCTGATGCATCCAGGCACCTGGCACAGGGCCTGGTAGGTACATCCATGGTTCTCCGTGAATATTTGTCGAACAATGAGTGAGTGAATAGCATCCTACCTGAAAAGTCTCTCTTTGCTTCTGTCTGAATAATCAAGTTCCTTTAACTTTAGTTCTCAAAATTTCTTTTGAAATTGAAAGATTCTAGAATCAGTGCCCTGAACATTGTATGCGGCTGCTTACAACTGTCTGAAAATAAATCCTCTCCTTTTTGGGATTTCATGTATTGTTTGATTCTGAACATGTTCTTCCTGATGGTCCAACATAAGTCTATGTTGAGAAGATAAAACAGTTTTTAGCGAAACAGTAGGATTTACTTTGGGAGGACCTGCTTAAAATGTCAATAGTTAGCATTTGTAATATTTTTTCTGAAATTTTTAAAAAGTATGAGTTAAATATAAATTTTCTATGTGTGACTATTTTTGCTGAGTATTTTTTTTTGTGTTGTTATCAGCAAAAGTAGTAGCAAAGACAGTCCCATTAGGGAAGATGTGGATCATTAAGAAGAGAGTTCTATAAATATAAGAATGTGGTAAGTTGTTTTTGATTAGAAATCTGTATTATCTAATTATCAATTTAAATGAAAGAAAAAGACCACAGCAACTTTTTCCATGGTACTGTGACCATCTCTCTACCTAGCAGGTAGAGAGTCAAATCAGAGTATTTTTGAACTGTGTGTCATTAGAGCAACACTTAAGTTCCCTGACCAAAATGCTCTGTTGCTCTAGAAAAACTGTTTCTGCATTCTGTAATCTGGTGGAAACTGCCTCGGACTTTAGCTACCTATAATGCCCATTTCTATAATACAGTAGGAGTTACCTGCCATTTAGGAGAGGGCTAAGACAGGAGACCACAACCCCTGTGTAATCCCGACTCAGGTCTGTTCTGCCCAGTGCCCCGGCCAGTGGCCCGGTGGCACGCCCCTCCTGTGGCTCACTCAAGGCTTCACTGACACCCTCTGAGTCAAGTCTCTGTAAATATATTGTGCAAAATGAAGATTTACAACTTTCATTTCTCTTTCCAGGCAGGGTTGGAATGCAGATATGCATTGTGAGCGCTCTTGTATCCACACCAAACTGGGCTGAGCTGTTTAACAACACTGAGGAAGGCATACCAGCTGTCCCCTTGGCATATAGTCTGTGTTGTGGGCACACTTTGAAGGGGTGATTAGAAACCTGCAGGAAGGCTACATCCTTCACCCAAAGGCATGCTAATAAGCATGTAGAGTTCTAGAGTTGTTGGATGACACCAAAGTGCGTGCAATTAGATAAAGATAATGCAACAGATAATAAAGAGATGCATGGCCAGCTCTGATCACTGCATTGAATTAGTCAAAGTGCCTCAGAACGCTTACGGCCAGAGACTCACAAAAGCCCATTTTCTGCTATCGTTACTTAGGGAATAGGAATATGAATTAATGCACCAAAGTTTCAAAGTTCAGCCTCCAGCTCAAGTGCAGGGAGAGAGAAGGGTCTGTGGTGAACATGAAAAGCCACTGCACATCCCCCCACCCGGCTCTCCACACCTGAGAAGACTCAGTGAGCCTTGGATGCCCACAGAGCTGCCATTCACCAGAGAAGCAGCCCAGGCAGGGGTTCCACTCAGCAGGTCCACCTTCCCTCCCTTTGCGTGTCTGAGGAGTCAGAGATGACTCGTGATTTTAGGGGCACGGGGATGATCCCGGTACCTCCACACTCAGCCTCTCATGTGGGAGCACAGTAACCTGCTTATTGTTGGAGACACGCAGATTGCCCAGGACAAGGAATGAGGTCACTGGGTCTTTGGCAGGAGTCAAGAGAGGGAAACCTCCCAGATAAGACATCAGAGCTCAGCTTGGCAAACAGAAGCAGGGTACAGGCGAGCATGGGGAGCAGATGGAGTTCAGCCAGGAAGATCAAGTGTCTCCCTTGAGTGCTGTGTCAGCTGGTGAATGCCCACCTTGACTAGCTCATAGAAGCCAGACCCCAGGCTTTAGTTTGGAGACATCATTTTCCAATTGTGCCTTCCCTGAGTCCTAGGGTTTCTAATGAGAGCCACAGGGGTGTGGTGGGGGATGGGGGAGGAACAGGAGACAGAGCCAGTGGAACTTGGCTCCTTCCTTAAAGCAACTGCACCTTTAAAATATGTACTTGTTTATATAAGTTCACATGAAAAAGTATGTTGGTATGACATGAGCTCTTCTCAAGTCACAGCCCAGTTATTCCGTAGATGCAGATACCAGTGTGGCTGCGTAAGAGCTGATGGAACCATTTACAAAAGCTTCACATGTAGAATTCAGTCAAGGACACACCTCACAATCATCACTGCCTGTAGGAGCTGCGTTTTCTTGTTAGGTGGCCGGTGGGTGCCCCCCACTTTCAGTGTCTTCATGGTAGGCAAGGTAGCATGGTGGGCAGGTGCACCTTCCTGGACTCAGACTGCTGGAGCTTCAGTAGTGACTTTATCCACCATTTACTCATCGTTTAACCCCCATAAGTCACTTGCCTGCTTTTGGACTTCAGTTTATTTATAAGACTAGGCAAAGTAGTTATCATATCTTCCTCACCAATTTGTTGTAAAGTTTGAGTTAATACATGAGAAACACTTGGAATATCACCTGGCATGCCATGAATAATTGCAATGGTATGAGGTCCTTATTGCAAGATGCCATTGTTCTGGAAAGGAAGGGCAGGCAGCTGGCATACCTTTAGGGCAAACAGAGGGAAGCAAGAGGTATGGAGAAGGAGGGAACATGGAACCATCCCTCCCCCCTCCCCTGTGATCATATATGCACTGAATATTAGCCATAATTTTGTGTACTTGACACTTACCTGTAATCCTGAAAGGTGGGTTAATTGAGTGATCTGGTTATGACAGTTGAACTGATGGGCTAGTGGTGCCAGAGTTAATCACCATTTCCCTCTGTGCTCCTTCACCCCTACGTGGCATGCCTGGAGGAAACATGAGTGTGAAACAAGACATCCTAAGTCAGGCCCCCCACCCAAGAAGGTGGTTGATGAGGGAGTGCAGTCTGATGCCTAGATTAACTCCAAGGGCTGTCATCTCAACACAGAACACAGACTCCTTACCGGGATTGCTCGTGGATCTCCTCTAGGTCCAGGCACTGCCTTAAAATTAAGGTAGGAAAGAGTTGTTGAGAAAATTACTTCTCTTGGAGGCCCTTTTATGATCAAGAACTTGAAATATACATGGTGAGTGCTCAGTACAGTGGTCAGAACAAGTCCAAGTAGAAGTCATGCAAGAATCACTGCTGAGACAGCTGGGAGGCCAAGGGAGAATGTAAACAGGTAGTTCAGCCTGAGAATTCCTAACAGGAATCCCTGGCAGGCATGGCCTCGGGAGCCAGAGTGGAAAAGTGTAGGAAACAGAATGGAAATGACCAGCTATGGATTTGACTACAGCGATCTTAAAGACAACAAACATTCTGTGAACAAAGGTCTTAAACCATTCCTCAGAGCGTTTCTCAAAAGCTTCAGCATAAATGCCTCACTTTTAATGACCTAACTCTCTATTAGCAATTATGTCGACAATGTAATGAAGTGGATGTTTTCATTTAAGACATTCCGAAGTCCCTTCAGGCTCCCAAAACCAGGCAGTTGGCCACCGAGTGTATCAGCTGTCTCCTCACTTGCTGTGATTTTGAAGCTCAAGTGGCACACTCTTCTCTCCCCAAAATGAAACAAACAGAGTCAGCATTTTACTCAGAGAGTCTTTGGAGAGTTTTCTACAAACTCAGAGATCTTTGGGATCAAAATACCCTGGAATTGGCTCATGGAGTCAGTGAAAGCCCTGGAAAGGTATCTTGTACCGTAAAATGCTTGATGGTCAACCCTACTACATCAAACAGTGGAGTGTCGGCATGTGTGCATGAGCAACTGAGTCTGCCACCCACTCACTGTTCAGGAACCGATGAACCTAGAGTGTTCCGGGAAGACCTGGTGGCGTGTCTGGTACCCGTTTCACTGTCTGGGTCAGTGTTACTCAAGGTTAGTTGCCTTCCAAACACTGGCATTCACAAAGAAGGGCCTTCTCAAGGAGGCATGCATCAAAATGCTTCAAGAACAGATAGACATCTAGGGAAAAACTGATGAAAAATCTCTGGTTGACCCAGCTCACTTAAAGGCAAGATGCAAACTTCAGTGACGCCAGGCTGGAAAGAGAAGGGAAAAATCTGTGTCCATCTTTGGAAAAGGAGTTCTGACAGCCTTGCTTTTAGGGATGAGGGTAGCCCATATTTCCTTTAATGACACAATTCTAGCTCGACATTGAAAAGTCTGAGCACATCTGATTGTTCTGAATCATCAGCTCTTGGCATGTTTCCTAGTCTTCATTGCTCCAGGACTGGCCTCTTCTCACATTCATGGAGCTCAAACAAAATCTGGTGACTGATAGAATATAAAGTTTCACTTAAAAATACAGTTATGAATAATCTAATTTAATCTAATTCTTTTAACGTCAGTAATATGTATATATATTTAACTGTCAGCTTTACAGCCCCTTTGAAATGAGATTGGGCCTTTGCTCACACAGACCTCAAGGGAAACCACACATGGAGATCTTCCACCTGTCCTTTAAAAATTTCTGCTTGTGCAAACAAACGTTCATGGCTAAAAAGTTTGGGAAACACTGAATTCTTAAAGCCCACCTTATTTGCTTTAAATATAAGAATTCCACACTGAATGTTAGCACCTAAAGTAGATGTGTTTATGGCAGGATTTCTCACTTGATTGCATCAGTCTGAGGCAGCGGCTGTATTTGGGAGGTGGAATATGTGTCAGGAGGAGGGGCTGTCCTTCTCTGGCTCCCGTGAACTCCTCTGGTGACTTGACATCACACCCAGGTTAAGAAGTCAGCCTATCTCTGACAGTACTAATTTTCTGTAGCTGCTGTGACAAAACACTACAAACTGGGTGTCTCAGACCCCCCGTAGACACACACCACCTCACAGTCCTGGAGGTCCCAAATCTGAAATCAAGGTGTCAGCAGGCCTGGGCTCCCTCTGGAACCTCCAGGGGGGACCCACTCTTGCCTCTCCCCTCTGCTGGACAGCTACTGTGCTGGAAGCTTTTAAGGGAGAGAGCCTCTATTTTTGTCCCCTCTTCCTGAAAGCCACCCTAATCCCTTAATCTGTTTGATGTCACTATGACAGGCTTCTAGGACACCTTTTGTGCATGGTTTTTGAAGCATTTACTGCACCTCAAACAAAATTGTCTGTTTTTAATTTCTTTTCCACTGGAATCTGAGCTTCTGAAAGACAAGGCTTGGGGCATGGGCCTTCGGGGGCCAGAGGAGGGTAGGAGAAATACGTGTCCTGATCACTCCTAGCACCTCCAGGATCTAACCCTGTGCCTCTGTGAGGCTGTGACTCAGAATTGGTCTTGTCTGCCTCTGCGTGCCATTCTATTTATTCATTATTTCCCCTAACAAGCAGTCCAGGATGGAAATGAGGACATAAATGATGCATTCCCAAGGCCAAACATGAAGAAGGAGAAAACTCAGGAACAGCCTCCTCAAAGGGCACCCCCAAAGTCGCTGGCATTTCTACATTATTCATTGTCTCCTTCCCAGACACCTCATTTCATGCTGTGACCAATTTAAAAGAAATGAGGTTATTTTTAAGATGTGTCCTTTCAAAAAGCAACAGCCAGATCTCCCTCGGGGTTTCCAGTTTCTTCCCAGGCAGTGGATAAAATCCGTGTTTGGGGACAATAAATAAAAGGGAAGAGTTTATCTGGGAAAGAAAGAAATGTAAAATGTCACGAGACATTAAAAGCAGCACTGCCTTGCCACACTTCTTGTCCGGTCTGTCAAATGAGTAAGTGTACACCTCGGGGAATGTTTCCTGCCACAGGTTTGCTTTCCCAAGATGCTTTCCCAAGATTTCAGCTGTCGGCTGGGACTCAAGATCCATGTTTGTGGCCTGGCTTGTGGCATGGCACCCCTCGGGGCAGCTGCTCCATCCGAAGCCTCATTCCATGGGCCCTGCACCTCAGCCACCTGAACTCCTGGCTTTTTCTCCAGCATCTCGTGCTCTGTCTGGCCTCCACACCTTGGTGTGCATGGTTGTTTCCTGTCCCTGTTCCTTTCCACGGCTGGAAAACTCCTAGTCACCCTTCCTTGCTGATGGATGACAATCACCCTTCCCTGCTGATGGATGGCCAGCACAGGTGCCGAGTTCCCTGCAGGGTGAGTTTTGGAGATTGGGGATAGGATAGCTCAGCGGTTCCATCCTCTTTGCTCCATGCAGTAGGAATTGTACACGAAGTGTCCTCACCAAAGTAATTTCTGCATACATCTGGTCTTGTCACTGGGTCAGAGACCTTCAGTTGCAAGGGCCTGTCATATTCCCTTTGGAACCCCTTGTGTTTGAAATAGAGCACGCATACGTGTTTGGAATGTGGGCAGAACGTTGTGACCTGGTGGAAGATACACGTTTCTTTAATAATTTATAAAATGTCAGCACCTCTCTGCTATGTGAAATAGAAAATCATCAGAACTAGTAGAGCTGTAGGTAAAGGTGACTTCCAGATCACTAGTCCAGTCCAGACACTGGCAGACTTGTCTGGAAGAGCCAGATCATGAACGGTTTCAGCTTTGCGGGTGACAGTCTGTCACATGCACCGCACCCTGTGGGGGTGGCACAAGGGCAGCTGTGGACAATGAACAGGTGTGGCTGTGTTCCAGCAATGCTTCATTCATGAGGTCAACGGGCAGGGTTAGCACGTGGGAAGCAGTTTGCAGACTCCCAAGTCAGAAGAGGCAGAGAGCGTCAGCATAGACATGGTGTCACTTGTCTGCAGACCCAAGATGAGCTAAATCAGCCATATAGTAGGAAAATAAACCCAAGGGCTTGGAGCCATCTCCGGATCACACCCAGTGGCCCAGACAGTAAAGAATCTCGCAGCGGATGCGTCCTGACCAGAGGTGGAGCCGCCTCGGAGGCTGGTGGCCAGGGCAGCTGCAGAGAGCACCCGTCCAGGCCCTGGACAAGGTTGGTTTGAAAGGCTGCCAGAGGATAGGGCAAGCGGCAGTCGCGTCAGACAGCCCAGGGGAGGCTCCAGGACTGGGAGATGGAGCCACAGGGTCGACGAGACAAGGGAAGAATCCGAGAGCACGTGCAAAGGGGAGTTGCAGAAGGGAGAGCCCACGAGCTGCTCTAACCTGGCGAAGGGGCTCAGCCCAGGGCTGGACGCAGTGAGGAAACGTGATGTGAGAGGCGGGGCGGAGCAACTGGCACGAATACCATCAGCTGGACGCCCGAGTTCCATTTTGGGGAAATCAGATTTTTGTTTCATGTCTGCCACGAACATAAGGCATCGCCTTTAAAGGGATGGGGGAACATTTGTCATTTAGGGAGTGTTTTTACGAGGACATATTGATACGGCGCTAAGAAGGCACTTTGCAAACCTCTTTAAGTTAATGCACCCCAAATGCCCTCATCTGGCTTCAGTAAAATGCTCCAGGAAGACAAATAATCCAAAGCTTCACTGTGGGCTTCCAGCTCTAGGGGCCATTCCCCCAGGTTGACAGCCACGTGCCTTTTCCTCCCTCTGCACTGTGAAATTCCACTAACCTCCCAAACGTTGGACTGTGCTCTTCTTCCTTCACGAAATGGCTCTGCCTTTGTGAGTCTGTGAGCTTCCTTTGCATTCATTGTGAAGGGAATTTGAGATACTGACATGCCCCAGGGACTTGGTTTCTTAAGGATTGGCCTTGCCTTCCTCCATTCTGCACATTAGCACCTGCAGCACAAGCTCCTGTGACTTGGCTTGGCGCCAGCCCAGGTGAAACCCGTCAACGCTCAAGGGCACCCCTCTTGGATTGGGTCACTGCGGAGCTGATAGCACTGTTTGGGGGGGGGGGCTCTGAGACTGGCGCTGCCACCGTCCCAGGCGAGGCACAGGATGGCCATCCTGTGGTATCTGTGCATGGCCGCCTCCGCTGCCCACTCCCTCCACGCCAGCTCCCCAGGTGGATGAGCCAGGTGGAAGGTGTGCAGCTCCCTGAATGCACCCGTTTCTTCCTGCCTGTGGACTTTTACTCTTCTTCCCCTCATGACCATTGCTCTAGTGGTGGCTCACCCTCTTCCAGTTGTGAGTGATGGACACCTGCCAAAGCTACTTACACAAAACAGCCTGAAACACAAGCCACTAGCACCACTGCGACGAAGGCAGTTTATGTGTTTTTTGGAACCGAAGTCATCACTTCTGCTATCTCTGGAACCAGGTGTTCCCAGAACAGAGAAATAAGCCCCCCACCCCTCTGTTGGGCCCTCTGAGGCTGGGCGGTGCACACGTACCTAGGCAGTTACACCCTCTCCAGGCCGATATTTGTGAGTGAGGTAGCATTGGCGGCATGACAGGAAAGGGCACAGTGTTAGGACCAGGCCAGCGGGGACATAGGTAGCCTACCTGTCAGCACTTGGCCCCAGAAGTCCTCAGAGGCACATCAGACAGGGCGGAGCCTGAACAGAATCATGTTCTGCTCCGGGTGGCAGGAGCCCGGGGGCTGGAGATTCTTCTGACCCGCTTGCATGAGGGCTTCTGAGTGGGCACCAGATCTCAGCCTCATACACAGGCAGCGATCATGTACCCCACCTGCCCTGGGCATCCCCAGAACATCCATATTTTAAATGTTGGAAACTTCCATCTTCTTCCAAGGCGCATCTTACTATTTCTGTGATCCCTGGGATAAATATCAACAGTAACCAGGTTCCAACTTGCTTAGGATCATGCAACAGTGCAAGGAGATGGACTCGTCCCTGCAGAGTAGAGCCCTCTGCTGGTCTGCTCGGAACTGGGGCACACAGAACAAATGGAAGGAGATGCTGGGCCCTACAACCCACCAGCTTTCAGATGGAAACAACCACCATGAAAGGCGGGGCAGGAGAGCTCATGAGAAAAGGGTCCTCAGGTAGGGCCTGGGAGGCTGTGGAGTTTGGCTCTGTCAGGTGGGAGTGGCAGCAGAGAAAATGAGCAGCATGTGCCAGATGGGACACAGCAGACACTATGCAGGAGAGATTTTACTTATGCATATAATAGACTTTGACCAGCTATCGCCTGGGGCCCAATGCAGAGCAGATGTCATGGGACACAGAAGTGCTCAAGAGTCTCAGTCTGGTGGGAGAGACAGACAAGTGTGCTGGGTATGTCGTAGGAAGAGTCTACAGCGGCACCATCCAAGAGAACCTTCTGTGCTGTTGGAAATACTGTATGTCTGTGCTGTCCATTCTAGCAATAGCTGCATGTGGCTGTCGGGCACTTGGAATAGGCCATGGAATTTTATTTTATATTATTTTATTTATTTATAAGTGCATTTTCTTTTTTTAAAGATTTTATTTATTCATGACGGGGGCGGGGGCAGAGACACAGGCAGAGGGAGAAGCAGGCTCCATGCAGAGAGCCTGACATGGGACTCGATCCTGGGACTCCAGGATCACACCCCGGGCTGAAGGCGGCACTAAACCGCTGAGCCACCGGGGCTGCCCAAGGGCCACAGAATTTTAAACTGTAGTTAATCTCTATACATTTAAATTTAAGTGGCCACAGGTGGCTGGTGGCTACCATGTTGGGCATCACAGGCAACAGGATCAGGATGAGAAGTTTGTATTCAAGTAATAGGAAGATACATTGATTAGTCATGTGTTTGAAAACCCCTATATTAATCTCTTTATGAGAGCAGGGGTTCAGCATGTGGCACTCCATGAATAAAACAGTCTTTGCCTTCAAATTTAACACATCACCTTGTCTTATTATTAACTGGTGGAGTATGCAGAGGGCCCTACAGGAGCAAGAAGAGAGACACTTAATTCTGTCTCAAGGGAGCGTTTCCTGGGAGATACGAGTGCCTATGATGACTCTTGACGGATTAATAGCAGAAAACTATGGGAAGGAGAAAGATATTTCAGGCTGAGGTAATGGCCCCTTCAAAGGGACAGGGGTGGAAGGGAGCTCAGTGCACTCAGGTGCTTGGGTGGCCCGAGGAATGGTGTCTGTGGGGCAAGTGGGCAGAGATGAGTCTCAGTGACAGGTGGCACTTGGCATCATGGCCCAAGATGATCTTTTCTAGGTGTTGGAAAGTCCTGGCAATTTGAAGCAGATGTGTGTCCATGTCTTCTTTAGGTTTTTTAAAAAAATCATTTCAAGTTCATCCTGGAGGCCAGATGCATAATGTTGGGAGAGGAACTTGGGGCTGGGTAGGCCAACACTCTTGTCAAGATGGCAGCAGGTGCCTCCTAACGGAAGTGAGGGACAGAAGGGCAACCGGGTGGGATCACACAAACTCCAAATGGCGTTTCCTCTGGTTGTGACATGGTGTTGACTTCTGCTGCTCTATTTCCAGGGTTTTATAAATGGCTGTGGTGACCCTGGGAAGAAAGGGGGAAGCCAGAGAAGTATTTAAGAGGCTGAGGAAGAGTGACAGAATTTGATGATAGATTAGATGAGAAATCTCTAATGGTTGTTTGGTTGGTCAGTGTTGTGGACTGAATTGTGCCAAATTTATGTGGTGAAGTCACCCTAACCCCCAATGTGATGACATTTGGAGATGGGCCATTGGGAGGTAGTAGGGGTAGATGTGGCCTTGGGTGTGGGGCCCTCATGAGGAGATTAGTGTCCTTGTAAGAAGAGACCCCAGAGAGCTTGCTCAGTCTCATTCCCTCTCTCTCAGCCATGTGAGGACAGCTTGAGAAGGAGGCCATCTGCAAGCCAGGAAGAGGGTCTTCACCAGAACCCAACCAAGCTGGTACCCTGCTCTTGCACTTCTAGCTTCCAGATCTGTGCGAGAACAAATTTAAGCCAACCGATCATTGTATTTTGTCACAGGAGGTTGAGTGGTCTAATAGGTTTGGGAAAAGGAGACCCCAGGCTGCCCTCAGGGGTGTTGACCTGTGTGCTGAATACAGTGGCCAGTGGGAGGAACCAGCTGGGAGAGACAAGAGAAGCCTGATGTGATGGACCTGGGATGGAGTTTAGGCTTTGGCCTTATTACTCTGTTGGTGATATTTGAGCTATGGGAAGTGAGATCCCCTAGGAGAAACGGGTAGTACAGTGGGAGAAGCTGGCTGTGGACAGACTCAGGATGTTAGAGCGTGTTTGTGTGTATCCCGCAGATCAGAAGCCCAGGCAGGAGGACGCTGCTGTCACGGACTCCAAGGGGAAAACCGCTTTTTTAAAATAAGAAGGTGGCTCTGCACAGGCAAGTGCTATGAAAGCAGAAATGAACCCAGTGCATTTGCATTTGACAGTGGTTGGTGGCCACAGCGCGCATGTTGGCTAGGTTGCCATGACCTAAACAAGGAGACATCACCAACTGGAAAAGACGGGGCTGGGGCGCCTGGGTAGCTCAGTGGCTGGGTGTCTGCCTTTGGCTCAGGGCATCCCAGATCCTGGGATCCAGTCCCGTGTCGGGCTCCCTGCAGGGAGTCTGCTTCTCCCTCTGCATGTGTCTCTGCCTCTCCCTCTCTCTCTCATGAATAAATAAATAAAATCTTTAAAAAATTTTTTTAAAAAGGAAGGGGCTTCATAACATCCCAAGGTGAGGCCGGGAGATCAGGAAGAGAGGAGCCTGTGAAGGGGTTTCCTGCAGTGATCGGAAGGGACCTCCTGGTGCACAGTAGCAGCTCCTGGCCAGAGCACATAGACCCAGGCAGTGAGGCCAGGAGAGGAGGCTGCCCTTAAGTGAAGGAAAGAATTGACACTTGAGCTTGTTGCTCGAGGAGGGCCCTGTCCAGGGGGCATGGGGAGCCTGGTCTCTTGATTGTCAGACGCTGAGTAAGTTTGGCCACTAGGGACCTAATTCACATCTAATTTGCATCCTCTGAGTTGGGAATTAACCAATGGGAATTGTCAAATCGCAAAGATTTTTTGGTGTCCCCTGTACTTACACGTGCATATGTACATACTCATCCAAGTGAACACGTGTGCATAGATTGGCACACACATACCTCTTTTGTGTGAGAGACAAAAAGACCAGCCACGACAAACATGCCAACCCTAAGATCTCAGGGCCCGTGTGAAGCAAGGCGCTGTGCCGTGTGGTCCTCGTGCTAGGGTCTGACATCAAATGGCAAGATTGTGAAGGACAAGGGCTGTGTGTCCAAGAGATGGTTCCCTAAGATCAAATTCTAGATTATATTCGGCACTGAAAATATGCTCAATCATTGTTTTTTTAGATATATCTTAAGTTAGCAATAAAGCTAAAAACAGAAGACTAAGTGAGGAGGACCGACTTGCTCGGGGTCTCCGGTGTTACGACAATTTGTAAGGGTTGATACCTGGACCCAAATTTGAGAAGAAAACACATTTTGAAAATGTGAGAAAGATATTTATGAAAGCATTTGGCCCATTATTCATTCGTATCTTGGTACTTCTTTGGAATACGGGGTTGTCACAGACCACTGATCATAATTCTCTTTTAATGATGCCGTGTTTCATAATGAATAAACATTCCCGTGTTTGACAGGGATAGATGGAATAGTAAGTCAATGTTTACTCTGTTTCTCCTTAAAGAGGTGTTTTCTTTTTTGTAGAAATGTAGCTTTGCAAAATGTCTGGTTATATGGAGGACGTAAAAAGAAATCTTTCTCAAATCTGAGGCACCTATAGATTCGGATAGCAGTTCAACTAAGCAGACACCAGGAATTCAGAGGAAGCAGTAAGAAAAGAAGGAAAACCCCTCCCTCCCCCAAATCCCATGCTGGGGACAGGCGGTCCCTGTTGTGGTGTGTCACACTCTGCACAGATTGGCAGGGTGTGGTGATGTGCAGCAGAGCCTCTTGGGCAGGTCACATCCTGGCTCTGCCACAAATTAATAACATGAAGGGAAATCTTAGAGCTTCAGCTCACATTTCCCCTTTTATAAAATGAGCACATGAATACATTTATTCACAGGACAGGACAGTTGTGATGTGTCTGTTAATTTACAAAGAAGACCTGAAAACTTTCAGGTGTTTTATGTGCTCACTTACATGACATGTTACTAAGTGGAGGTCTTAGATTTGATGCGCTTGCTTCCAAATTTCCCTTTGACTTCTGCATTTGCTTCTCCTTGGATTTGCTTTCCTTGAAAGACACACTACAGTCATGTAGAATTCTTACAGAAAATAACCAAGGCGGTTCTCTTTATTAAAACCCATTTTAAACCAGAATGGCCCTCTATTGCCAGAAAATTAAAATTAGCATCATAGGGCATTATTCAAATATTTTGGTTAATTGAGAATGTGGGAAATCATATTTGTAGTGTTCATTCACACCATGTCTAATGAAGTGTGTTATCCATGGACCAATCTCTTGAAAATTGGCTAATGAACTATATAGTATATAAAAATAATATCATGGAATTAGCGGTAGATATTCTTAATGCTTTTAAACCATCCTTTGTGATAAAATGCAGGCTTCAGATATATACATGACATAGAATAGGAATGTTCTGATATAAAGGCAGTCAAGAATAACATAGTATAAAATAATAGCCTATCTTACATGTGCATGCATGTTATATTTTGCTGATACCGACTCAATGATCTTGTGACAAATTTCAGTTTGAGAGGCTGAAACAGAGTGAACTAATCGTGTCACTCAGGCTGTACAAGGGTGATCCCTCACAGGGGAGTTAGTTGTACTGGTTGTATTCACTGACTGTTGACATTTGTCTGGGGCTCGCTGGAAAAAGGAGAGAGGAAACATTTGCCATTTGCCTGCTGTGTGCCAGGCGCTTTAATCCAATCTTGTTTTATCCCCATAATAATCCCGTGGGGTAAGTCTTATTATTCTCATTTTTCAAATATGGAAAATATTGAATTATCTCAGAGAGATTAAGTGACCTTCCCCAAACCTCCTAGTTGCAAGAAGCAGGAGCATGATGAGAACCTGGAACCCACGTGTCTTCCCGTCCCCTGGCTCCCACCTCGGAAGATCACACCTTTACCCTTTTCTCCAGCTCCTCAGCATTCAGTAGACTAAAACGAGAGAACAAGTTTACAGAAACCTCCAAACATACATCAAAGTGGAGGGAATTGTTTAATAAACTCGTTATACTCATTACCCAGCTTTGGACTTGCCAACACGTAGTCAATCCCACCTCATCCATTTTACTGCCACTGTTACCTTGGAGCAAATCCCAAGTATCAGGTAGTTTTTTTTTTTTTCCACAAAAAATTTTTTATCACCTTATTGGCCCTGGTCTTGTGTGTGTCCCTGTTTTGTGCCAAGCCCTCACACGAACTCTGTTCTGTGATGTCTTGTGGATGAGTGTGTACCTCTCCTTAACAAACAAGAGTGTTGGAGGAATGGGCGGGGTTTCCTTCTTTCCTTAACATCCCTCAGCATTGCCAGGGAAACTCCAGCAAGTGACATTCATCTGAAAATTTCAGTCCTTGAACACAGAAAGATCAGCAGCCTGAAGCCAGCAAATATCCCCTCCGTAGCTCAGTTTCCATCCACAGCCTGCCGTGCATACGGATGGAGGAGCAGAAAGGGGGTTCTGTACTGGGTAAGTGTGGACAGCAGAGGGCAGAGTGTACTGAGCGGATTCTGCTTCTAGGCTTAGCACCTGTGCAGTGAGGCTTGAAGAGGAAAAGCTCAGCCTAGGAGGCAGTATTCCTTGGCCGGAGACAGGAATGATTAGATGGGGGAGAACTGGCCAGACAGAAGGGCTTGCATCAGCCTCACATCCTCCGAAGGCCCCTGCAGTTCTGCACATCATTTTCAAGATTTTCTAGAGAGGGCTCGTTTGTGAAGAATCAGAAGCTTCTCGATGGTGTTTGTTTATGTCACAGTAAACAGAGACCTGACTGTTCCGACCATGCTGACAGCATGCCGAGGAGCGCTCAACAGAAACCTCCTGGGCTTCACTCACACCTAAGGGAATAATTCTGAGGAATAGGCAGGATTTGATTCCATTAAGTCCTGGAAAGCTCTCTGACTGTGCACTTGTAGTGTGGGGGTCTGCCCTCCTTGTAGGCAGACTCCTGGGTCCACCAGGTCGTTGTCCACAGTATCACCCTCCCAGCATGGCAGGAAGCATGGGAAGAGGGCAGGAAGCTGCCTGCCCGGAGACGGTTGGCTATCCCTGGGCTGTTGCTTGCCAGTATAGTGTTGTTGTTTTGCACTGTGTACCAAGGGCTGCTGGGCTGTACTGAGTCTGATGTGGGTACGAATGGCCTATAAGCTGCACTTCCTTACTTAGGGGACTTGTCCAGGTGCCATGCTCAGGTGCTCAGGGGTGTGGATTTGGTTCCGGGTGGGCCAGTCGGTGCAGATGAAGAACCACACCTGGTGGAAATCAGCCCAGCTCTGACTCCCATCTACACCGTACACGACTGCTCTTCTCCTGGAGACTCCAGGCCGGGACAGGAGCTCTGGGGGCCGCTTGCTCATGGGCCCTGCCAGTAACAGAGAGACCTGATGGTTGTGAGTGGCTGGGGGAGCATCCATTGGCTTCCCCTTGAGCCTCCTGCCTCTAGCTTGTCACCATTATGGGCTCACAGCTGCAGATTAGACACCTCAGTGTGGCTGCACTCAGCTTCACAGACTAAGCTACCCCTCTGCCATCTCTCAGGTCCCTAAAAGGAAGAGTTCAGATGTGCAATTGTAAGTGTGACGAGCATGTTCCCCCAGCCAGGGCCCTGCTCCGCTCACAGGACCACATGGCACTGCTCTTCAGTGATCCAGGCTCTTTGCCTTGTTCTCTGATCTTCCATGGTCTCCTGCCCTCTGCCCATCTTTGCCCTCTTCCCTCTGACCAGAATGGCTGTTCTTTGGTGAACTCCTACTGGCCTGCCTCCTTCTCTCCTAAATCTGTGCCTGAAAGAAAGTATTTTCAGAGCCTCCGCTTTCCCTACTGTCCATGATCTCTTGGCTATTCTATAATAACACCTTTGTTTTGTGCAGTCATTTGTTTGCTTTAGTACCAGCCATGCCTGCCAGCCTGTGAGAATCTCAAGGGTGAAGACTGTATCATATTTCTTTTTGCACAAAATAAGTGCTCAATGCAAATTGCCATGAATAACTGGGTGGATTTCAGTGAAGGTTCTAATATGTAAAGGTACTTGTTGGGAATAAGACCTTTAGTTTTGGCTGCAAATTCCCCAGCACTCGTTAGATCTAGTTCTTGGAGTTAGATAAGGATCCTAAGGAGAAACTGGTGTTCATGGATGGGAAAACCATCTACTCTTATTTAACCAACCAACTACTCTTATTTAACTAACTAACTACTCTTATTTAACTAAATCTTTTTTAAGATTTTACTTATTTATTCATGAGAGACACAGAGAGAAAGAGAGAGGCAGAGACACAGGCAGAGGGAGAAGTAGGCTCCACACAAGGACTTGGGACTTGATCCCGGGTCTCCAAGATCACACCTTGGGCCGAAGGTGGTGCTAAATCGCTGAGCCATCCAGGCTGCCCAAATGTTATTATTTTTAAAAAATGTCAGTTCTATACCAATTTTTCATAAGTCAGATTGTCTTAATAAAAATGTTGATTTTTTTTAAAAGTAAGTCTCAGAAAAATAGGGATTATCTAGGGAAAGAGAGGTGTGTATGTGTGCCTATAATTGGATAAAAATGCATAGGTAGAGACCTGGGGATGTATAAACCCAACAGACACCCGTGGTAACCCTCGGGGAAGTAGGGCAGGGAGAATGAGGGTAATATTTTTTAATGATCTGTATTGCGTGAATAGTTAATTTATGCACATTAGTTCATGAATAAAGTAAGTTGGACAAATAGTATGGAAGCATGAGTCAAAGACAAACCATGACAATCAAGAAGAAATTTCTGTCTTCCTCGATGCCAAGGCTTACTCTAGGTCCTTAGTATTTTTGATCACTGTGCCCAGAGAGGTGTGGGGCTAGACCATATCCACCAGGGGATGAAACAGAAGTGGCCACAACAGTGCACGTTATGTCATTCCTACTATGTGCCAGGTTCTATTTTAAACAATTTTCAAACATAAATTCACTTAATCCTTATAACCACCCGTGAAACAGAATTTATAGCTCCCATTTAACGCTCTAGGAAAACTGGGAAAAGAGAGGTGTAAAAGGCCAACAATGAATGAGTTATTGGCTTAAGAGAGAAGTGTTGTCAAAAATCGATGGGAAAATATTTCATAAATATAAATTGTTTATTGATATAGAAAAAATAAAATTAGATTCCTTCCTCATTCTATACTAAAAAAAAAAGTCCTGAGGGATTAAAGACTAGAGTTTTTTTTAATGCTAGGAGAATATAGAATGTTTTTATAGAATTGGGCCATGGGGGGACGCTTGGGTGGTTCAGTGGTTGAGCGTCTGCCTTTGACTCAGACTGTTCCCTGGGTCCTGCGATTGAGTCCCACATGGGGCTCCCTTCAGGGAGCCTGCTTCTCCCTCTGTCTATGTCTTTGCCTCTCATGAATAAATAAAGTCTTTAAAAAAAGAATTGGTCATGGAAAGATTTTTAAAGCAATATATAAAAAGTATATATCATAAAGGGGAAAAATGAATATTTTTCCACATGATAGAAGATAGGAGAGTGAAAGAGCAAACCACAGACCAGATGAAAATATAGCTGTACATAGAATTGATTTAGAATTAATCTCCAGAATATATAAAATCTGTAGTAATCACTAAATAATAACCTTATAAGAAACTAGGAAAGGTTTCAGATTTGGAAACAAGAATGGCCAGTTAACTTAATAAGAGTCCAGTCTCACTGGTAGCCAGAAAAATGGAAATAAAGATAAACAAAGTGTATATTATATTTAAAAAACTTTAAGGTATCTGAAAGAAAAACAAAGGTGGATATAACCACAAATCCAGATTTCAGATTATATTACTGAACTGTAGTGTCCAAAACAGTATGGTACTAGCACAAAAATAGACACATACATTAATGGAACAGGATAGAAAGCCCAGAAATAAACCCACAATTATATGGTCAATTAATCATAGACAAAAGAGGCAAGAATATGCAATGGGAAAAAGACAGTCTCTTGAATAAATGATGTAGGGAAAACTGGACAGCTACATTGAAAAGAATGAAATTGGACCACTTTCTTACACCGTATACAAAAATAAATTCCAAATGGCTGAAAGACCTAAATGTGAGACCTGAAACCCTAAAAATCCTACAAGAGAGCACTGGCAGTAATTTCTCTGACATCAGCCGTAGCAACATTTTTCTACATATGTCTCTTGAGGCAAGGGAAACAAAAGCAAAAATAAACTACTGGGACTACATCAAAATAAAAAGCTTTTGCACAGTGAAGGAAACAATAAACAAAAGTAAAAGAAAATCTGCAGAATGAGAGAGGATATTGCAAATGACGTATCTGATAAAGGGTTAGTATCCAAAATATATAAAGAGCTGAAACAACACCAAAAAGATAAATAGTCCTGTTAAAAATGGGCAGAAGCCATTTCTCCAAAGAAGCCATCCAGATGGCCAGCAGACACATGAGAAGATGCTCAACATCACTACTCATCAGGGAAAGGCAAATCAAAACTACAATGAGTTACCACCTCACATCTGTCAGAATGGCTAAAATAAAAAACACAAGAAACAATAAGTGTTGGTGAGAATGTGGAGGAAAAGGAATACACTGTTTTTGGGAATGCAAACTGGTGCAGCTACTGTGGAAAACAGTATGGATGTTCTTAAAAGAGTCAAAAAGAGAACTACACTATCATCCAGTAACCCCACTATTGGGTATTTAGCCAAAGACTATGAAAACACTAATTTGAAAGGATACATGCACCCTTATATTTATTGCAGCATTACTGAAAACAGCCAAATTATGGAAGCAGCCCAAGTGTACATCAGAAGATGAATGGATAAGGAAGATATATTCATTCTCTGTCTCTCTGTCTCTGTCTCTGTCTCTCTCTGTCTCTCAATGGAATATTAGCCATAAAAAGAATGAAATGTTGTCATTTGCAACATGGATGGAGCTAGAGAGCATTATTCTAAGTGAAATAAGTCAGAGAAAGACAAATATCATATGATTTCACTCATATGAGTTAAGAAACAAAACAAATGAGCAAAGGGGAGGGGGAGAGAAAAAGAGAGAGACAAACCCAGAAACAGACTATTAACTATAGAGCACACACTGGCAGTCATCAGAGGGGAGGTGAAACAGGTGAAGGGGATTAAGAGTACACTTACATGATGAGCACTGAGTAATATATAGAGTTGATGAATCATTATATCGTATACCTGAAGCCAATATAACTCTGTGTGCTATTTATACTGAAATTAAAGTTAAAAAACAAAAAGCAAAGAAATGAAGTACCGAATGAACACTAGAGTGTGGATGGATATTCAAAACTTATTTTTGAAGGAAGCCAGTCACAAGGCCCGCATATCGTGTGGTTCCATTTACATGAACTATCCAGAACAGGCAAATTTAAGGACAGAACATCGACTAATAGTGCCTAGAGCTGGAAGGGATGGAGGTGGGAAAGACAGCTAACGGGTGCTGGGTTTCCTTTTGGGGTAATGGAGGCATCCTAAGTTTGGTTGTCTGATGGATGCATAGCTCTGAGTATATCAGAAACCACTGAGCTGTGCACTTCAAATGAAAAAAACTTAAGGCATCTAAAATTTTGATAATATGGACAAAGAGGCATTCACACACACTATTACAGGTAGGAGAAACTTGTACAATTACCCTTGAAAGCAATTTGCAAGTAACTCAGAGAGTTGAAGTTGTTTGTATATTACACCCAGCAATTCTTCCTGTGGATACGTTCCCTAGACGAAACTGTCATGCCCAAGTAAGAATTAATGCGTGGAAATATTATCTGTAATAACAGGAAACAAAACAACTAAATGATTGTAAATAAAGGAATGCTATGTCACAGTAATGCATTTAAAACATGGAAAACTATACAGCCATTAAATGAATGATCTAGGTATTTTGGTTAATAAATCTCAAGACATCCCTTGGCAGTATGATAAAAATTACGTAAGTGGTATGATACATCTAGCTCAAATTTTTAAAAGAATTTATTTATATATTCATGAGAGACAGAGAGAGAGATAGAGAAAGAGAGAGAGCCAGAGACACAGGCAGAAGGAGAAGCAGGCTCCCTGCAAGAGCCCAATGCCGGGACCCCCGGATCACACGCTGATCTGAAGCCAGATGCTCAACCACGGAGCCACCCAGGTGCCCCCATCTAGCACAAATTTGAGTCATACGGATAGTTATTGCTTATTGATACTGACATGTAAAGAGTAAAACCCTGAAATAAAAAGATGCACACAAACCCCAAGCTGCAGGCTACTGGGGGAGGGAGAAGGGATTCAGGTTGTGGTGGATATTTGGCCTCAATGATTTAATAAAGTTTTAATCAAAAATATGTATTATTATAAATGCAACCAAACGTTAACATATTAAACCATGAGTGCGTCTTATATTCTGCATATGAATATAATTCTCTATTTTGTAATTTTAAAAAAGTGAAGATGAGTTCTGAAAGAAATACAGTAATGTTCATGGCAAATACTGTTGGTTTCAGTGGGAAGAGGGGGATGCCCCCAGCGTGTGGGGCGGCGTGCATGTTCAGAGGACAGGGTATGGTGTGGGGGGGCAGGCTCCTGACCATCGGGGGTCGTTCTGAAGCAGCACTGGTACGTGAGAGGCTGATGAGTGCCTGTCAGCTGCCACCAGCCCTCGTGCATCACTTCCTTTCTTCAGGCTCCTTGGGGTCGGCTGGCATGTCACAGGGAGCTGAAAGGGCACAAGCTAGGCCTTGAGTGGAGGATCAAGACCCAGGAACCAGGGACCTACTACTAGTTCTAGGACATCCTAGAATTAAGAGTGTGGCCCTGAGCAGGTCCCTGTATTTCTTGCAAAAGACAGGCAAACCAAGAGATGCACGTGTTGGAGTGGCCAACTTGCCCTGAGTAACTTGCCCTGAGCAACTCACTCCCCCTGCTATGCCAGCTGATTCTTATGTTCCTTCCCTATCTTAAGTCCAGATAATGGAACTTCTGTGCATACAAACTTTGAAAAAAATTCGGTATGTAGGTGAGATGAAATAAAATATAGTAAAATAACATGTCCTCCAGCCTGGAAGCCCTTGGGCCTCCCCCCCTCCCCCCCCCCAGAGTGTCATGTGCTGCAGTGAGGACATGGAAGCTCACTCCCCCATGCAAAGAGGAAGACTGGCTTCGGATTGGAAATCAAGAAATACGGGACAAGGAAAGAGCAGAACAAACCAAAGCATTGGGATAAGTAATGACAGACTTGTTTGGAAGGTGAACAGAAATAGGGCCACAGTCTGTGGCCATAAGGGACGTGCCCTGGATGCGGATTGCAGGTGGTCAGGGCGGGGAAAGTGGGGGGATGAGGATCTCAGCAGTGAGTCGGGGCTTATTCTTCAGCGTGGTCTCACACTGGCGTCTCCTATGCTTGTGACACGGATGGGTGGGGAGGCAGCCTCCCTGGAGTCCCTGCCTGCTGGGGTACACGTCGGTGCTGAGACGGCCTCGGAGACTCACTTGCCGCCTGGTGGGGGATGCACCACGGACTGGAAAAGAAACAGAAATTGTGTGATGAGACCTAAGGGGACCCTGTCAAAGCAAGTCTGGAAAAACAACAACTTCCCACACCCCACACCCCGCCCCCAGCAAGAAATAATTTCAGGATCTAATTTTTACACAGTAGATTTATCATGATTTTTAAATGCAGAGGAAACAGTGTAAAAATCTTTCTGAGCAAAAAAAAAAAAAAAAAATCTTTCTGAGCAGCCTTTTAAATAAAATTTATCGAGACCTCTGCCTTTTATGTTTTTCCTTCGAAAATAATGTTTGATGTTAAGGATGTTAACGTGCAGCTTAGGTGATTTAAGATCCCTCTGGATCGCCTCCCTGTTGGCGTGGTAACTGGGCCTCTTTGCTGAAACTGCCCGGTTTGAAGTTGGATATGCCATGATTTGCTAACTAGATAAAAACATGTAGAGAGAGGATACCAGCTCTGTCCCCATTCCTAGCTTGTTGGGTCCCCAGGCCCTTTATGTGGAGTCTCATGTGAACTGTGGGGTTCTTCCTTACTGAGTGGAAGACCTGAAGTGCTTGAGGGTTTGCTCCAGGGAGCCTCCTGGAGCCAAGGGCTCCATGCACGGCTCTCCTGGTGCAGGAGGTCTGCATCGCTGGCCTCTACCCCAAAGCCTGTGGACCCCCCCCCCCCCCGCATTCCTTGTGAGGGCTGAAAATACTCATTTTTAAAAGATATTGGGCAGCCCTGGTGGCTCAGCAGTTTAGTGCCCCCTTCAGCCCAGGGCCTTGATCCTGGAGACCCTGGATCAAGTCCCATGTCGGGCTCCCTTGCATGGAGCCTGCTTCTCCCTCTGCCTGTGTCTCTGCCTCTCTCACTGTGTCTCTCATGAATAAATAAATAATATCTTTTAAAAAAAGATATTATTTATTCATGAGAGACAGAGGCAGAGGGAGAAGCAGGCTCCCTGCGGGGAGCCCGATGTGGGACTCCATCCCAGGACCTGATCACGCCCTGAGCCGAGGGCAGAGGCTCAACCACTGAGCCAGCCACCTGGGCGCCCCTGAAAATACTCATTTCAAAAATGCTACTTCGTCAGGTAATTCATTTTCCCCCAAGAGATGTTTTTATTTGGTCAACGTTGAGAGCAAAGGCCATGTGATGTGTCTTTCTTAAAAGTGACGCCTGAACCGATTTGCATAGGTAGGCATCTGCCCACATAGACAGTGCCAGGTAGACCACAGATCATCCCTAAAGTTTTATAAAGACCCTGCCGCTGACCACCTCCTCCCCTCACACCCACACCCTCCCCATAACTTACCCCGGGATGCATTCCCCTTGCATCATCGTATAGCTCATTTCTGCATCGAGACCGTAGATTTTAATTTACCTTTTCCAAGCCGGCACGAAGTGTGCTACAGGTGGATGGTGTCTATTCTCTTGAATCCTTTGGAAATTCTAGCACCACACTGAGAATGTGACAGATGCCCTGGGAAAATGCATGTAGGAAGAAAGATCGTAGAATAAGTTCATTCTTCCTTCATTTAATTTGCGGCTTTCTCCAAGCATCATCATGGATACACCTGTGAATGTGCATCCCCCCACCCCCACCCCCGACATCTTAGGCTTTGTTAACCTGATGAACACCTTATACCCTCCAAACAGAGCAAGACTCTACAGTGTTGGAAAATTTAAAAATTCTCTTAGATTATGGGGAAGATGTTGGGGGGGGGGGACGTGAAGCTGCTGAATGAGTCCCCAAAGCTCATTTAGTGACAAAGTTGTGGGTGTGGGCTGGTTAGGCTTGTTCAAGCGGCAGCATAGGGTTTAGTTAAGGGCTTATAAAAATTAGAAACCAGGGTAGGATATAAATTAAGACACTCTGGAGGCTAGAAAGATTTGGGGATTGTTGTTGTTGTTGTGAAGATATCTAGCCAACTCCTGAAAAATAATGAGTGGTTGCCATAGCAACCATGCTTTCACAAGACACACGGAGAACATGAAAAGGATTGGAATCAAAGAAAGCCACCTGGTTTTAGACTTTAATTTTGGAGAAAGAAATTCACCCCAAATGATTTATGAAACAAAACCCCATTTTATTTTCCTTCAGAAATTATCATGGGAAGAAAAAGAGGTTGGTTTTCTTTCTTTTTCTTTCTTTCTTTCTTTCTTTCTTTCTTTCTTTCTTTCTTCTTTCTTTCTCTTTCTTTCTTCTTTCTTTCTTTCTTTCTTTCTTTCTTTCTTTCTCTTTCTTTTTCTCTTTTTTCTTTCTTTCTTTCTTTCTTTCTCTCTTCCTTTCTTTCTTTCTTTTCTTTTTTTCTTCTTTCTTTCTTTTTATTTTCTTTCTTTTCTTTCTTTCTTTCAATTCCAAACACTGATGAGAATTCCAAAAGGAGTGGAAACAGGGTCTTTGCATCTGGAAGTGTCCTGCTGCCTCTGGACACCTGCTCGCACCCTGGGAGCTGGATGCCATTTGTCAGCTCTCCTTAAGTGCCGACTCACAGGTTTGCATTGAACATCTGTTTCCTATTCATGATCCCATTTATCTATATATCTATTTATCTATCTATCTATCATCTATCTATCTATCTATCTATCTATCTATCTATCTATCTAACTATCTATCTATCTATTTTTTAAAGAGTTTATTTATTATGAGAGACACAGAGAGAGAGGCAGAGTCACGGGCAGAGGGAGAAGCAGGCTCCCTGCAGAGAGCCCGATGTGGGACTCGATCCCAGGACTCCAGGATCATGGCCTGAGCCGAAGGCAGGCACTCAACCACTGAGCCACCCAGGCGTCCCTCACATTCCCTTTTAAAGGGTCTGTATCACATGGCCTGGCTCTCAAAGTGGTTCATGTCCATTGAACAAAAAGCAGTCATGGGAACCTGGGGAGAAGACTCTGCAAGTGAGGATGGGGGCCTGCCAAGGGTGGCAGGGGGCATGGCTTGGGAAAGGTCAGTGGGGGCCAGCTGGGCCTGAAGTTTCTGGCAGAAGGAGTATTGTTATTATGGAGAAGGTGGGAGGGTGGTTCTGGGGTGGGCAAGGGTGGTGTGCAGGGCAAGGCACAGCTGGCCTGTGTGAGGTGGAGCAAGGGCCCTGCTGTAGGCAGAGTGTTCAGGGGGGCGGGGGCAGAGACTGGCAGGTGGGGTGTGGCTGGTGGCCTTCAGGGTCTGGAGTCTGAAACAAAGGTCAGTGACAGGAGTGGCCTCCCTGTCGCAGAGGGGTCAGGAGTCCCCCAACCCTCTGAACGGGTCCTGCTGCCCTGGTGGATCCCTTGGTGCTGCCACTGCACCCCCACTGTCTGTCTGACCCCTTTCCAGTCTTCTCTTTGTGCTTGCACACGGCCACACACATGTCACTCGATGAGACTTGGTCCCCAGGGATTAGCAGTTCTGTTGCCAAATAAGACCTGGGGGAGGTGCCAGGAGAGGAGGGTAGTCTGGGGTCAGGTGAGACCCCAGTAAAACAGATAGGGCACCCACATTAGGACGAATCCAGGGGAGTTTTAAACAGGCAGCAAATGCCAGCTGGGGAGTAAGGTGCAGAGAAGCCCCAAGGAATGACTTGAGACCCTGTTGCCAGCACAGATGGAGGAGACCTGCCATCAGAAGCCAGAGGAGGAAGGGACACCAGCCGTGGGGGCGAGCCCAGGGTGAGGGAGTTGGCATGGGGGCACCCTGCCTTCGCTGTGACGTCCTGCCAGCCCGCCCTGTGGCTGCAGTCACACGGGTGGGCAGCGAAGTCAGCTGTGTTGCAGTCCAAACAGACCAGCCTGCCAGGGCAGGGGGCAGGATGGAGCAGGGACACTCACCTGGACAATCCTCACCACATGGTGAGGACAAATGGTGCCTGGCAGCCCTTGAAGGTCCTTGTGACTTTCTCTCTCTCCTGAAATACTGCAGCCAGAGCACGAGAAGGTGGGAAGGTGTGAGGCCCTGCAGCACCCCAAGACTGGTGCCCGTGGGGACTGATCCCAGTTGCCCGGGAAGACCGAGTCACTTGCTGTGCTGTTGGGACACTTTTGAGCGTGGGTGTGCCATTAGTCATGCCAGGGCAGTAGGCATATGCTTGGCTGGTCCTGGCAGCATGGGGATGTGGGGTCACCTTCTCTCTCTGCCTCCCCTCCCCACAACCATGGTGTCCCTGCCCCATGTGCCAGGAGGGGTGGGAGGACCGAGTGGTCCCTGTGGCATGGGATGGGCTGGCCTGCCCTGTTTGACACAATCAAACTGTGTCAGGAGCAAATAATAGGTTCTGATGCTCTGAAGAGAAACAAGCAGACCTGCTTGATATGCTATTTAGAGATACACCAGAACCCGTCAGAAAGTGCCTTTCAATGCCAAATGCTAATTATAAGAGGGAGCATGTCTTTCTCTGGCTCTGGCTTGTTGTAGGAAGTGACAGCTCTTGATGCTAGCAAATGAGGGTGCATGTTACATAGCCTGTAGTAATTTGGTGGGTATAATGGAAAATCGATGTTTACTTTTGAGGTGGTTACTGAAGGCCTCCTGGGGTCACCCCTTCCCTGGACAGGTCTCCATTTTGCTTCTTATTAGAAATCAGCCTGAGGCCTGACCTTTCCCTGAAACCCACTGGAAACCAGGCTGGACTCTACGATCTGCTTGGGCATCTCTGGCCTTCCGGGCATCTGTCCACGGAGCACAGACTTTATAACTCTGAATGGCACAGAAGATCATGGATTTAATTGTCCTGAGGAGATGGTGCTAGTCAGAGCGGGAACCAGGTCCCCCCTGAAGAGCTGGGTAGCCTTCGGGCCTCAAATATCACTAAATGAATGAAAGAACGAATGAATGAGCAAACCTTACTAAGTATATACTTAGCACCTGCTTGGATTGCAGAATGTTGCAGAAAGTTCTTTTTGCCTCTTCTGTATTCATCTTCACTGCAATTTCCCTTTTGTGATGGTTTCAATCTTCTCACAACTTCCAGATTTACGGAGGAGGGAACTGAGTGAATCCCAGGGGCTTTGGGAAATGGCTCCAGGGTGCAGTACTGACTTAGTGTGTGGGCTCTTGGAGTTGTGCAGCCCTTTCAGGGAAGAGTGATGGGGAGAGCACATGATTTCAGCAGCAGTCCTCTGGCAGTGGCAAGAATCACACCCTGCCATGTTCTTGCGAGTGACAAGATGTGCAGGAAGCGCCCAGCCCTCTGGAGGACGCCTCTGGAGGCGCTCCTTCACTCCCCACCCCCGCACTTGACTGCCACCTGCTGATGCGCACCCCACATCTGCAATGAGGGCTGGTCTAATCAAGCTTGCTCAAATGGCCCATCCTGCTGCCGCCACCCCAAATCCTCCTTCGTGAGATGTAATGTCCAACAATGCTTGGGAAGAAAAGCATTGAGATAAAGAACTTGCATTGTGTGTAGCTGACTAGTTTGAGCAGCTAAGGGTCAGTTAGATTTTGTGCATCTCTCCAGTGAACTTGGCTGCTACACTGACCTGCCCTGAGGGATGGGGCCCTGGAGGCCTTCCTTGGATGAGATAGGCCAGCCACCCAGGTGGTTGAGCTTTCACAAAGTGCTCAACTCAGATTCCCCCCTCTGTTCCTCTCCCCTCAGGTGCCAGGAAATGCAGAAAGTAGCCTGAGAGAGGCTTATGAGCTCCCGAAGAAGGAGAGGCACCTCCCCAAACCCTCTCGCCAGCTCTTGGTCTTTGGCTCTTAGAGGCTCATGCCTCCCCTCCCACCTTGGCTTATTCTTCTCTTGTTTTTCTAGTAATGCCCAAGTCACAGCTCAAAATGCTGAGTGCTGCTTGTCTTCAGGGTTTCTAAGATCTAGTCGTAGACATCTATGGGAACATTTCACAGGATTTGGAAGTTTGAAATGGAGGAAGAAGGGAATACAGACCTCACCTTTTCTCACCAGCCCTGCCAGCCCAGGGCATCTTTCTATCGGGGTGCTCCATGCAACCCTTCTAGCCTGCCTTCCCTGGGCTGGCTGCAACCTGTTGACCAGTGAGCATCATCCACTAAGACCAGCATGAAGGTGTCCCTCAATCAAAGGCTTAAGAGGTTGTGAGGACGTGGCAGGGATGCAGCCTCATGCAATGTGTGGTTGCTCTCCTTGAACTTTGGAGCGTGAGCTGTGTTCTGAGGAGTCTGGGAAGCACATTGTCATTAATACGGGGCTTCAGAGTTCGTAATGTACTTTCTTGTACCCCGATTCTCTTCCATGTGAGGCTGGGGAAATTGGGCCTTACCATGGAGCTGGAAAACATGCCTGCAGTTGAGATTTTCTTGAGTCACCTAATCTTGAGTCACCATCATATTGCACAACTGGAAAAGTCAGTGGGCATTTATTGAACGCACAGACCCATTGGGAAGGCTGGACCCTGGAGCGGGATGTCTCCAGGTGTGCTGAGGAGGAAGTCAGAGTCACAGGTCCTTTGCTGGACTCACCCTCTTGGCCAGTCTTGTAACCACAGCTCTGGGGTGGTGGGGAGCCTCTGTAGGCCCAGAGCTTGGCTGGCACCATCACCTGAGATTGGAGCAGCCCTCTGCTTGGCCTTCTCTTGCGACTTTGCTCTTGGAAAGCCTGGGCTCCCTCCTGCCCAACACCCTCCTTCCACTCGGGGCTCCTTGGTGCCCGGCCTTGGGACCCATCAGAGGGTGACCCAGCCATGGTTGACACTGCCTTCCCTGACTTGTTGTGCACCTTGTCTCCTGAGACAGTTCTCATAGCTGCTGCTTGGCCAACTCCATCCCTTTAAGGTCACTGGTTTAAAAAGAATGTGATCTGTGGAAACCTGCTTACTGCTTACTACGGTAAGAAAGCAAATGGCAGCATAATCCAGGAAAGCCCCCATCTATACACCTCCTTCATCTAAACCCTGTTTGGAAGCCCATTGGATGCTGTTTGGAGAAATCAAGTAAGAATGGGAGAGAGGTGACTTTATTGCAGGAAATGTATACAAGTCTTTTAGGTTTTAACTGGTTCTCAGGGCAAGACAGGTCATCTGGTTGACGTGGCTGCTGGGGAAGCTAATGCAGTTTAAGTCTGAGCCACTAGAAGTGTAGCCACTGCCAGTCATATCTGGAACGCTGTGGTCAGGTCTAGGAAACACATTTTTAAGAGAAATTTGTACTTTCCTGGGGAACTCCAGAGCTGTGAGGTCTTATTATGGGAGCCACCAACTTATGGGAGCATTTACGTCTTAAATAACGAAAATTAAATAAGATTAAAATCTCCGTTCCTCTGACACCAGCCCTATGTCAGTGCTCAAGAGCCATGCCTGCCCAGTGGCTAGAGAATTAGACCTCCAGCACTTCCTACTTCTCAGAAAGATCTACTGGGCACTGCTGGTCTAGAGAACGTCCACCAGGATGGAGGGGAGTCTGCAGATCTTGTTGAGTGAGCTGTGATTGAAGAAACTGAAGCTGTTTATCCTGGAAAATTGTCGCCCAACAATCCAGGGTCTGTGCTGTGGGGCAGGGCTCAGATTTCTCTAGAATGTCTCAAGAAAGCTTACCTTGGACCAACAGGAGGAATGTGGAAAGAATGGGCTTTAGCTCGACCTAAGTTCAACATTTCTGTGAGACCTGTTCAAAAAGTGGAATGTGGTGTCTCCAGGAACTTTGATTTTCTTTCATGAGACACTCAAGTAGAGACCGATGTGTAATGACCGGGGATGCCTAGGAGGGGACGCCTGCCCCTGGCCCAGGTGGTGAGGTGTCGTGCAAAGAACATGAGGTTTAGAACCAGGTCCGTTTGGCCCGAATCGACGCCTGTCACTTTCCGACTCTCTGCTCCACTCACTGAACCCCCAGGACTCTCCTCCACACTAATGATTGTTTCATCAGAGGGTTTCAAATAGTAAAGGGAAGAACAAGCAAGGTGGTGCCTGATGCACAGCGGGCGCCACCAGCCGGGGCAGACGCCACAAACCCTCACTGGCAGCACGTCCCTGCGGGTGTCATGCACCCACACAAGAGCCACCACCACACCCGGGAAGTCAGATTGAAAGGCAAGGAAACAAGAGCCACACCATTCCAGGGATAACCCTTAATCCTCTCTGATTTATTCTTTCTTAGAGAAATTCTTTACAGAGTAGACTTGGGCGTCACTGCTAGCAGCTGCCTTGTGAGGTCCTGTAATGCTGAGACTCTTAGCAAATGCTGTGACCCAGAAGTGGGGAGCCACTGACTGGGCGGGTCACAGGTCCTGTCTGGCTCTGAGGTAGCACAGCGCTTCCGTTAAGGTTTAAGGCCACAAAAAAAAAAAAAAAAAAGGTTTAAGGCCGCACTTTTTATTATTGGGGCCAGAGTGTTGGGTTATAGATCTTATAAGAAAGCAGCTTCCTCTGTGTCCTCCCCTCTACGCCTATGGTGGTGGGACAAGAAAACTTTTCAAGTGTTTCCAGCAGGGATGCCTGGGTGGCTCAGTGGTTGAGCGTCTGCCTTCAGCTCAGGGCATGACCCCTGGGTCCTGGGATGGAGTCCCACATGGTACTCCCCACAGGGAGCCTACTTCTCCCTCTGCCTGTGTCTCTACCTTTCTTTCTGTGTCTCTCATGGATAAATAAATAACATCTTTAAAAAAAATAAAAATAAATAAAGTGTTTTCTTTTCTTCCTCAGATTCTTCTAGGCCAGGGGCCGTGAGCTTGCGGAAAGTGAGTGCTGTGTGGGTGGTTGCCACTGGAGAAAGCCCCTGGGTGGCGAGCAGCTGGGTGGTCCCTGGTTTCCACTGCCAGGACCCTCACTGTCGGTGGGGAGGCAGGTGTCTGCTCCAGGCTGTGCAGTTCGATAGTATTTCTGGGGCCGGCCCTGGGGTCCTAAGTTGCTGAGCCAGCTGGGGGAATACTGGAGAAACAGAGCCTGTGATCAGCGGGAGTCAGAGGGGGTGGGGGACCCTGGCTGCCCTGCTGGGACACCTCCAGAAACTCCTCATGGCCTCCTGGGTAAGTCTCAGTTCGGCCTTACCTCTTTTGACTCAGGTCTGATGCTTGCTTTGGAGGCATAGTTCTTACAACCGATGCTCCACGGCTCAGCTAAATGCACTAGCTGCCACTCAGGGGAAAAGAAGTTTCCATGCATCCTCCCTCCAGGAGGAGAGGGTGTTCCCCGGTTTGTGGGCAGCACAGAGCACACTGTGTGAATTGTCAGAAGCGTTCTGAAAGCCCTTCCCCCAGCATCGTGACTGTCTTTTTATTATTTTTTTTTTACTTTCTGCCTCCCACTTGTGCAGTTTGAGGAGTGGTCTGCCCCAGTGTTCAGGTAAGGCAGGATGCTCCAGAAATCTCAGGTCAGGGTCCGGCTCGGATGCGGAGATGCCGGGGCACGTGCACAGGGGGACTCAGGCTTGCTGGTTCTCAGTGACTTCCAGGACACCCGACTTACTTCTCCATAACCCAATGTAAAGCTTGGGGGCCATGCTTGTGGGGACGGGGAGCCCCGCAAATACAGCCACCCGTGTACCCACACACCCACCTTCACATGGTGGCTTTTTATCCTCCTGGGAGCATTTCAACTTCATAGAACAATTGCAAAAATAGTATGAAGAGCTCTGTCATTCCGTCCTTTACCTCAATTACCAATTGTTCACACTCTGCTCCATTTATTTTATTATTCTGTGAATGTGTGGATGTGCGACTGAAGCCTTTTCACCGGATGCTTGGAGAACTAGGTGTAGAAAGCACACCCCTTCCCCGTAAGGACATCAGTGTGTGTTTTCCAATAATAAGCACATTTCGTTAGGAAGGCTCAGCCCAGTGTGCTAGTCGGGACGTGGTCACAGAACACACTCAGCGGACTCAGCGTCCTGACCCCAGCGGTGGCAGCGATGTACTCTGACGGGGACGTGCCTGGCCCTGTCGGGGGGGTCCAGGCCAGGGCCGCCGCCGTACTTCATTGTTATGGTGTCTCTTTGATGCATCTCCTTCATCTTTCTTCTTCCGTGATGACTTGGATGGTTTTGAGGCGTGCCGACTGGTTTTTCCGTCCACTGTCCATCAGTGTGAATTGCCAGATGTTCCTTCACAATCAGAATTTGGGCCAGAATCCCTCGGAAATGCTATCGTGTCCTCTCTGTGGACAGTACATTTTCACCTACTAGTTTTAGCATCTGCTGATGGTCCTCGCCTGAGTTGAATATATAGTGGTAGACCCACAGCCGCTTTTGACTTTGTTTCCCCTTTACATCTATTAGCTGGCATTCTAGAAAAATAGGGTGCACATAGGAATTTGCATGTGTCAGTTCATGCAGGAGCTAATTTGCTATGCTCACCTTCTCCATGTCTTTCCAATTTTAGCAGATGTGTGTTGTGGCAAGAACCCCTCTCACCTTTGGGTCACACGCACACACGTGCATACGCATGTATCTGCGTGCACGTGCACACACACACAAATACACACAGTCTGCTGGGACTGTGGCATGTCACTGCCAGCTACTACACTTCTCTATCATGACTAATTCCTTCAGTCTGTGCCCTGTAATGTTCTCTCCCAAAGTTAGTAGATGTAAAGTGAGACAGAGAAACCGAGGCACAGACTAAATAAAGTTCAGTCTCCTTATTTTAGCGATGAGGAAATTGTCATCAAGGTCACTTTCCAGAGTTCACATAGCTGGGCAGGGCAAGGCCCTCCTGGCTCCTGGCTTGGTTTTCCCTGTGTGCTGTGTTTCAGAGGAAAGCATCCCTTGTGTCTCGGTGAAGGCCATGCTTTTATCTCTGTTGGCATACAAGAGTGAGTTTTTCCAAGGCAATTTCTAAGTCTGGAAAGAGAGATGGCAGGGATGAGAATACTGAAGAAACAATGAGTACAAAGAATATTCTTTGTGTGTGTGTGTGCTTAAAATCCCCTTAGAGGATCCCTGCTTGAGAAATAGGTCATTTGCATCATAATAGATGCAGGCTCATTCTCAGGGTCTCTTATCCTGGGATGCTTTGGGATGCAAATCCATAAATGCTGATGTAAGGGGTGGAGGTAGGGGGAGTTCCCTGCAGGTGCAGCCAGACCTCTGCCTGCTGTGGGGCCCGGTTGCCTTGTTATGGAAGAGATGTCCGCTCTTACGGAGTTTTCCTGCTCCTGTAGGAGTTCTCCTGGTTTGATGTAATGTCGAGTCAGCGAGGCTCAGGTCCGTTCTTAGAAAAGCTGCATGTTTCTGCGCCTGTTGTGTGAGAGTAAAGATTTGGGCTCTATGCTGGGAATGACTTCTCTGATGATCTCATAGATGTGAAGAAGGAGGAAGGTTGAGAGGAGTTTGCGGAGCTGGAGGGGGTACAGGATTGTGTCTTTCCTTCCCTGGGAAGCGGCTGTTTGAGGGTCTCATCTCAAGGTCATTTTCTGGGGTCAGCAGTGTTCCCGTGTAACTGCCTGTGACACACACACACCAGGCCCACCATGTGGGAAGGTGCTGGGTGAGATTTTGTGCAGCACAACATGTGCTCAAGGCCCTCCCTGCCCTTTCTCCCTGAAAGGGGGCTTGTTCACTTGCCTTCACCGTCCTTTCCACCTCATTCCTCCTGGCCTGGCTGCGTCTTCCCAGACTTCAAGGCCAGCTCTGTCTGAATCTGTTCGGTGGGAGACTCTATGCTGGTGAGAATGAGCTGGCACCCGTCCTCCCCACTGGGATTGGTCTCCTAGACAGTCTCACCCCGCACGATGGAGAGGATTAGCGTTTCTTGTGTCAGGCGTGGCACTAAATGATGCAGTGCTCAATCTCTACAAGTCCATGGGTGAGGAAACCAAGGCCCAGGTGCTTAAATCACATGTCCAAGACCAGAGCTGGAATGGTGGGGGGCTGTCTGCATCCCAGGTGGACACCTGCAAGCTTCTGAAGGGTATGGGACGGGTGAGGAAACCAAGGCCCAGGTGCTTAAATCACATGTCCAAGATCAGAGCTGGAATGGTGGGGGGCTGTCTGCATCCCAGGTGGACACCTGCAAGCTTCTGAAGGGTATGGGACGGGCCTTAGACCCTGAGCATATGGCAGGAATGCAAGGATGTAGCTTCCACTAGGAAGGCTTTCAGTAATTGCTTGGCAGGAATGATGGCCAAGTGTAGATAGAAAGGACGTGTCCTGAATGAGGGGCTCACCAGCCCTTCGATTTTGGATTCTACACTTGGAACTCTTTGTACCCGTGTAGGAGCAAATGAAAGAGTAACCTCTTTGTCCTTGACCAGTGCTTTCCCCCTAATTCAGACTCAATCCTAATTAAATAATAGGATAGAGAAGCAGTAGAAGGGGAGCTCTCCGCCCCTGTGTATTTGTCTGCCTTCCCAAGAAGCCCAACACCATACTGTTTTGAAGGGAAATAAGACTTTTTCACAAAGGATGATGCGCGGCTCTGGCACTGCCATTTGTCTCGGGACACGTCTGACGCTGTCTAAAGGGCCAGCTGCAGTGACAGGCTTATGTTCAGCAGGGGGTGGGGAACAGATGGCTGGGAGAGGAGCCTGTAGAAGCAGATTTCCAACTGACATCAGGGGTATCGGCCCAGAATTCACCCCAACCCTCAGGTGAGCGCACATGGATGAGACCCCGAGTCAATGAGGGATGGGGAGCTGACTGGGAGGTTCCTTCTGGCTGCGCTCAGTGTTGTGGGTGGGGTTGTACTGATGTCAAGGGTGACGGTGAACCTCTTAAAAGACCCTTAGTGACATATATTAATGAGACAGGAAGGCAGGGGAGGTGTGGAAAGAGCATGGGATTTGAGTCGATCCTCACTATGCCATTTTATGTGCATGAAGATTTACACACCACGAAATCAATTCAGCACATGTATTTTAGTGAAAAGTTGTAACTAATTTCACATCCCCTTTTAGAGATAAAGAATGTTCCTCAGAAACATGAGTGAGTTGATAAGTTGTCCAGTTTCCAACCCACCAATTCCAGTTCTAGAAAATGGGAAGAATGGAATGCCAACATGGGTATTTCTATATGAATAATTGTGTATCAATTAAATAAGTTGGCAAAATGAAATTATTAATATGGATGACATGCTGTGAGGCAATCTTGTTGGCTTGTTGTATTATAAAGTAAAATATTGTAGCTTGTGGTATTGGTACTATGTCCATAGAACGAAATACTATGTCATTATTAAAATCATATTTTGGAGGAATTTTTTATTATGGAAAGAAATTTCTTTTCTTTTTTTTTAAGATTATTTATTTATTCAGAGAGAGAGAGAGAGGCAGAGACATAGGCAGAGGGAGAAGCAGGCTCCATGCAGAGAGCCCGATGCGGGACTCGATCCTGGGTCTCCAGGATCACACCCCCGGCCGAAGGCAATGCTAAACCGCTGCGCCACCGGGGCTGCCCTGGAAGAAAATTTCAATGTTACAACCTTAAGTGGAAATAAGGGAAAATAAAATCCACAAGTAGATATGAAATCCAAATATTATAAATAATGAATAAAGGATATTAGGCAAAATTAATATAGTGAGTGTGCTATATTGATGGTGTCTGAGGGTCTCTGATTATAGCATCACTTATATTTAATGACAACACTGCCAAAAACTCAATATGCTTTAGTTTAAAAAAACACACAGGAATTAGTCATTACAGTTATAAAGCCAAGTGGCTTGGGAAAAAGGTTCAGTCTGAGGATAGAGAGTGAAGGCTATGGTAGGTTTTTACAGGAATCTGCCCTCCCTAGATTGAGGTGATGGGATGGGCCCAGCATTTACGTTCTGTGAAGGCTGCAGACCCCTCCATATCACATGGTCCCTGAAGGTAATATTTGGCCTCCCCTGCTGCCTCCTTAGGGTCTTGTCAGTTTTCCAGGTAATGTGACCCTCCCTTCCCTTGATGGGCTCCCGGTCTGTTGACCCATGCTTGCCCACTTCACTATAGCCTGTGTACACTGGGATCCAGCCAGTCACAGCCCACCGCCACCAGCTGCTCCATCCCCTGCCAGCCCCCTCCCCGCCCTCCACCTGCACAATCCCACCTGAGAGAAGGGGTATAGCTAACAGAAACAAAGGCAGCAGCAAGAACTATAATCACTTATTCAGAATCTCTGCTTGCAGGGTACCCTGTGCTCTCTTACCGTATCATAAGCACATTGAAGGCAGGGCTAGGCCTAATGCAACTTGGTAGCTCCAGGGTGCCTAGCGTGATGCTTCAGACACTGGCCATGTCCCTGAACTTTGGTTATTATGCCAATCAAATTCTTCTGTATCTTGGATGATGAGGAACAGAATTATCACGTACTTAAAATGCACCATTAATCCTACCTGAGGTTTGATTTGGATTCTATTGCTGAGTACCAAAACCTTGAAACTTATTGTTTACAAACACCAAACATTTTTATCTCACAGCATTGGGGTGTAGGCATTTGGAAATGGCTTAACTGGGGGTCTGGCCCAGGTCTCTCAGGAGTGTACAGCCCCAGTGGTGGATGGGCAGCATCATCTGAAGGTCCGACTGGGGCAGTGGGGTCCCCTTTTGGGCTCACCCTCATGGCTATGGGCAGGAGGCCTCACTTGGGGCCATGTGGGCCCTTCCTCTTAATGTAGCATCTGGATTCTTCCATTTTATTTTTTATTTTTTATTTATTTTTTAATTTTTATTTATTTATGATAGCCACACACAGAAAGAGAGAGAGAGAGAGAGAGAGAGAGAGAGAGAGAGAGAGAGGCAGAGATATAGGCAGAGGGAGAAGCAGGCTCCATGCACTGGGAGCCCTATGTGGGATTCGATCCCGGGTCTCCAGGATCCCCCCCTGGGCCAAAGGCAGGCGCCAAACCGCTGCGCCACCCAGGGATCCCCTGGATTCTTCCATTTTAAAAGATCCCAAGGGGCGGGGAGAGACCAACCAGGTGGAAAGTGCTGTGTCGTGAGGGATATAATCTCATTTCCAAAGGTTCACTTAGTCTCATCTCTCTGTTTTTAAAAGATTTTATTTATTTATTTATTTATTTATTTATTTATTTATTTATTTATTCATGAGAGAAAGGCAGAGACATAGGCAGAGGGAGAAGCAGGCTCCATGCAGGAAGCCTGATGTGGGACTCAACCCCAGGACCCCAGATCATGCCCTGAGCCAAAGGCAGAGGCTCAACCACTGAGCCACCCAGGTTCCCCTCTTCTCTTTATCCATTAAAGGCAAGTCACAAAAAAAAAATAAAAAAAAAAAAAAATAAAGGCAAGTCACAAAATCCAGCCCCCACACGGGGGCTCCACCTTTTGAAGGAAACATTTCAGAGAATGTGTAGTTATGCTTTTAAAATCACCACAGAGTTTCTGGAGGTTCTCTAAGTGGGCCTGAAGTGGAGGGAGGTAATTAGAGGCGCTGCCATGTGGTGGGTGTATGAACAGCACATACACTCAGAGGCCTCACTAATGCACTCCGTTCTAGAGACAGACCTCTAGGGCCTCCTGCCTCTTGCTAGAGCCTCAGCTCCAGAGGGGATGGCTTAGCTTGCCACAGCATGAGTTGTCCCCCATTTTTGTGACAGCTCGAAGGACAGTGGCTGTCCATAGCTCAGCCGTACTTCATGGTGCAGCTAGAGGAGAGGAACATCCCTGTCATGGGAGCCACTATCATTGCTTCCTTCCACAGAGTTACGGAGTTCTTTCACCTTCTCTTCTAGGGACCATAATGACACTTGCACTTGCAAACATCCACCTCTCAACACTAGTGTAAACAAAGCACGCCCCCAGACCCATTCTCTCCTCATCCAATTCCTGTACTCCAAAAGTAAATCATGCCAGGCTGGCCAGGCAGGCAGGAACTGCAAACAGTCTCTAGATTTGTTTTGCAAACGGTCACATCAGCATTTGTTCTAATATGCTGATAGTGTTGAAAGATTTGCGATTTTTAGGGGAATGGCAAAACATAACCACATATTTTGCAGAGTAAAAATGTGAATTCAATGAAATAAAATGGAAATTCACTTCACTTAAGGGAGCGGCTCATTTGACTCAAAGGAGAATGAGAGATAATCTCCATTACCCTGGCTTTCTGTGAATTACAGCAATATCAGATGATGTTGGAAATAAAACTGGAAAATAAAACTTTATAAGCCATTCATTTACCAATAAGTAGCAAGTTCCAAATATGTGCCAGGCTCCTGACACCGTGTTAACCACTTTGGGTACAACAGTGAACAACGAAACTCTTTGCTTTCATTGGGCTTGTATTCTAATGGGTAGAAATTAAAAAAAAAAATCATTAAACAGTATTGTATGTTGTTTGATGATGAATTCCAAGGGAAAAAAATATAGAGGATATTTTTTTGGTGGGGACGAATAGCTTAAAATCATAAAAATTGTGGCCAGTGACGTCACACTGAGAAGTTGATATTTGCCCAAATAGTGAAATGAACCATGAGGTAGCTGAGAGAAGAGCATTCTGTGAATAGAGAAGAACAAATGCAAAGATTCTGAGGCAGGTGAGGTCTGGTCTGTACATGAGCAGGAGGGAGGCCACTGTGGCTGGAGGGGGGAGGTCAGGGACATGAGGTGGAACCTGATCAGGTCATGCTTTTTTTGGCCATTGTTTAGGGAATTTGGCTTTAACCAAAGTGAATTGGGCAGCTACTGGTGGTTGTGAGGGGAAAGGTATACACTCTGATGAATGTTTATACTGGGATCCCTTTTACTCTGTGAGAAGGGGGATTGGCTGGGAAGCTATTGCAAGAATCTTGGCAAGACTTGATGGTGACCTCCCAGGGTTTTGGCAGTAGACAGACTGACGAGTATGCGGGCTTGGCAAGATTTGCTGATGGATTCAATGTGGGCTGTAAGGAAGATAAGGTTTAGGCTGAGCCCCAGGACATGTGGAACTGTCATTTTTTGGGATGGGGTACACTGTGGGAGGACCGGGTTTGGGGTTAGTTTGGAATTGGAAAGTTGAGATACCATCAGGTGTTCCAGCGTATGGGTGAGTCTAGACTTTAGGGAGATATCCAGGGGTCCCTCCTGACTGGTGGCAGAGTCAGCATCACATTCCCTAGAGCAGGCCCAGTGGCCCCTGACAGCGTCCTTACTCCCCACACCCAGCAGTTGAGTGCAGAGCAGCAAGGAGACCAGCCAGTGCCTTCGTTTCCTTGCTGGTGATCATCCACTGCCTCTGGAGTGGACTCTCCCTGCTGTTTCCACTCACTGTTTGACCGGATGCCTGCTGAGTCTTCGCTGCACGCCACCGATAACACAGCCCTCACAACCTGCCTGCCTCACACCCTACGCTCCACGGACCCAGGAGAGGTCTCTCCGGGGAGTCTGCACCCCAGAGCCATCCTCCCCCTAGCTTTGTGGTCATGCTGTGGCTTTCTCAGTGTTTACCTTGCCTGCCTCGGGTGCCTTCCATTCTCTCCTATCTCTGGGTCAGGGTGCCCTCTGCCTGCCCGGCTGAACATCCCGCCCACATCGCAGGCACATTCCACGCATCCCTCAGCTCAAGCTGGGATGTCCCTTTCTGGAAAGCTTCTTCTAGCTCCTCGAATTTGGATTGTTTGCTTGTCACGTGTGGTCTAGTGGCATCCTGTGCTTGCATCTGCCATATCACTGAGCACGGTGTCCAGAGTGGCTGTGCGGAGTGGCCATGCAGGAAGGTCCCAACGAGAGTGGACTGCTCGGTACTGTGTCTGCACCTCGCTGGCACTCAGTGAATATTGGTGATTTTATTCTCCTTTCTTCTTCTCTCTCCCCTCCCCCACCCTTCCTTCCTTCTTTCAACACACGCATGCATAATCCCAGACGGTGAAAGGAGAGGAGTGAAGCAAAGCATGGCTCTTGGAAGGGAGGTTGTAGGAGCAGCAGGGGGAGTTTCGAGAGGAGGGTAACCATGGTGAGCGGTGTCGATCAACAGCAAGGCCAAGAGATGCACAGTCAGAAAATCTCATTGCGTTTGTAATTAGGACTTTGCTTGGGAGCCGCTTATGAAGAATTAGAACACGTGTGCTCTCACCTTTCCACTTGCCCACTCATTCATTTCTTCACTCATTCACTCAGTAAACATTTGTGTAAGGACCTAACTGGCTCTGGAGGGGGAATGTTTATCACACCAGGAATCTGAACAACCTGCATGCCTCTGCTGGGTGTGTGCAGCTCCCGTGGCCCAGGCCCCTCCCTCCCTGGTTTTCACCATGTGGACAGCCCAGCGTGCTGGGCCTTTTGTCCCTGCGTTGGCACCTACACGTCCCTGTGGCTGCAGGGTCACAAGTCATCTTGCCTTCCTGGGCCTGCCGCTTAGCATGGAGGTGAGGCGCTCCCAGCTGATGGGCGATTGCCAGGAAATGCACCTGGCTGGAGGGGTGAGGAGGTTTGCTTTCTTGATATGTTTTTGGCTAGCCCTTGAGAAATTTTGCTTCCTGGACAATTTAGTCATATTTTATGAAGATCATTTGTCAGTGGCTAGAAAATTGGACGTGCCTGATAAATGGCCGGGGAGGACTAATGAGCCCTTCCTTCCATACTCTGTCAAAGTCAGGTGCGATGCCCAGAGTAGAACTTGCTCCAGTAATACTGGTGAATGTGTTCTGATGATTAAGAAGGCACAATATTCATATTTTAAAGCTCCTGTGACTTCTCAAAACAGCCTGCCGCCATGAATTTATCCAGTGGCTGGACATGGGACATGCCTGGGACTTTCCTGAGGGACACTGGGCTTTCACACACTTCTCTGGATCTGGGCTGTCCGTGTGCCTGTTTCTCTGTGTTGTAGCTCCTCACCTGTGATAATCCCTTCAAAACAGAACACCAAGAATAGGGATAGACCTTCACAGGAAGACCGAGGGCCCTTCCACTCTCCTCTCTGACCGATAATCAAAGATGTCAGGAGCCCGTAGGTGAAAGAAGGCAAGTGGGAGAGACAGGTGTGGCTCATCACCCTTCCCTCATTTGGTGGCATTGTTGATGTGGAGGGGTGGGCCACAAGTTCAAGATGAAAGGTGGTCTAATCAAAGGAGCATCTAACTCTAGGGTTCCAAATCCTGGCCAGGCGGTTCATGGCGGCAGGCGGTTCATAACCCCTGATTCTGTGTGGCCAGGGGCGAGGCCAGCAGCAGCACTCCACCCTCCTGCCCCCAGTCTCCCCAGCCAACAACCCCGTATCCCAGTTTCAGGTCTACTGAACCCATCGTATTCAACAGCTAAACCTTCAGGGGAAGTTTTCATTGTGAAGCGCACCTCAGCAGGCTCCTCGGTGTCTAGCTGTGACTCCCTTCCCGGTTCTGCCCGTTACCCCTTCTGCATGTGCACCTGAAGGTTCAGCTGTAACACATCAACGTGGACAAACCCCATAAACATTCACAGCTCCCAGAGATTCTGGCTTCCATCACCCCATAAAGGAGGGAGGAGGAGGATTTCCTGCTGTGGGCCTGCCCATCCTGAAGAATTGCTCTAGATGATTTTTTTCACAAAACATCCTGCGTTCCCCTCTCTTTCTTTGCTCCCCAAGTACCATTCCAGAAGGGCTGCGTCTCCCATGACGCTCATGGCTTTTGCCTGCCTCTCTTCCCTGTTAGGGGCTGAGTCCCTTTAGAACAGGACCAGAGAAGCCATGTCTGTTTTCCCTGTATCTCTCACCGCTCACTGTGTCCTGAGAGGCGTCATTTCCTCAGCAAACATGCTGGTAGACAGTGACTTTGCAGCCCTGAGCCGAACAGATAGGGTTTATATTTGTGTGGCAGGGTCACACACACACAATTAAATATATATTTAAAATTATAGGAATTGTCACAAAGGGAAAAACAGAAAACCTTGAATCATGAATACTGGCTCTGGCCACCTCCTGGCACCAGTTGTGAGGCTCCAACTCTGATTAATGTCAGTAGCTGCTGACAGATTGTGTTGTTTCCTTTGAAAAAAATTTTTAAATTTAAAAACTTGTATTTATGTTTATATTTTTTATTATTATTATTATTATTATTATTATTATTATTATTATCGTGGAGCCCTTTTCTTTGCTGGCTGGATGCCGCTGCATCCCCTGTAGTGGCCCAGGTGCTGGTAAGGGCATGGGACATGTTGGGGGGTGGTAAAAGGTGATAGATGAATGAAAAACAAGCCATGACCAAATGATGGAGACTTAGAGGAGACACGTGAAGAGTGGCCATCGGATGTGGGGCCCTGGCTAGGGGGTCAGGGAAGGGCTCTTATCTGAGAAGGTGACCCCTGAGCTGAGACCACAGAGTGACATGGAGCCACCCTGTGGCCCAGAGAGAGCCAAGTGTGGCCATGCAGGGAGGGGAGGCTGAAGGCTCAGGGCAAGGCCCACAAAGGCAACTCTGTAAGCAGTGCACAGAAGCAAGGGAACCCTGGATGAGGAGGTTGGGATGCCCATCTTGATGGCATGTGAGGAAGGCAGGGGGCTGTGTCTATGGCCTTTGCCCTGGCAGTCCTGGGCCCCCACCGATGGGGGACGCTCTGGGGTTCCTGATGCTGGCTGGTGGTGGTGGGGTGCCCGAGGCCTTCAGTGTCTTCTGACGTCTCAGACGCACGCCCATAAGACCCACCATTGGGCCTGTCAACAAAAGCGGGCTGAGTGTCTGAGCCCCCCGGAGCTCATGGTGGGGATTTGAACCTCAGCAGTTTTCATTGCCTTTGAAATCTCATTCAGTTGAATTTAATAACAAATAAATAATGCATGAGAGCTGGGGAAGGAAAGGAAAATGAAAATAAAGAAATGCATTCACCCCAGTGCATAGAGGGGCACCTTGATATAGTGCTGCTTCTGTGCTCAGCAGGCCAGCTTGCTTCTGAGCAGATTTGTGACACCAAAGGGAGGAGCGTTCCCTCCTTCGGGACACTTGGGGTCTTCCCATCGTCACCGGGCTTCTGTGGGTCAGGGATTGAGCAAGAGATGGGCAGGTGCCCCACCTACAGGCCGGTCTGCCTGTTGCTCATCCACCTCATGGCTATCAATCCTCTCCAAACCCCTGTTCCCTTGTGTGTAAAACGTAGATGCCTTTGCTAATTGATTTAGGCAACTATCATGAATGGACATAGAACAATAGGTTATTTCCATGGTGCTAATGTACCACTCCTGGGATTGCTCAGTGGTCTCAAGAGGAGGAATGTGACTGTACCTGAGAGAGCTGTCTTTACCTGACCTGGTCTCTGCACCCCCAAGGACAGGACACACAGGCTCTCTGGGGTGCTTGTTCAAGTGCCCAGCATCGCCTATGAAGATGTGCCGAAGCGTTTAATCTGAACTGAGTCAAACTCTGAGGTTCAGCTTTTAGCTCATAGGAAATAGAGGGCAGAGAATCCAGTTCATGGGTGCCAGAAGGAGACCACCCAAACAGTCTGGAGGTGGGCAATTATAGGGGACAGCTTCCCCATTCCTTCCAACAGACTGACGTGTGGTCTGGCAGGGGTGCTGTTGCAGGGGTGTGTGTCCTGGGTTGAAACACGTGTAACACAGACAACATGTGAGCCAGGGGTACATCCTTGCAGATGCAAATCAGCTCCATGAGCCATTTTGAGTAATGAGGGAAGTTGTCAGATGACAGTGACATGATATTAGGAAATGCCATTCATTTTTTAAAAAGTACAGAAGTTTTTAGTCACATAGAAAAATATCCAGGGCTTGAGTCCTCCATTTTTTTTTTGAAGATTAATTTATTTATTTGAGAGAGAGAGAGAGCATGTGAGCATGAGGAGGACCAGAGGGAGAGAGAATCCCAAGCAGACTCCCTAATGAGCACAGAGCCTGGTGTGGGGCTCGATCCCACAACCCTGAGATCATGACCTGAACTGAGACCAAGAGTTGGACATTCAATCAACTGCTCCACTTTGGCACTCTGATTTCTCCATTCTTAAGAGTTGCCTAGCACTCAGACTTTTTTTTAAGTTGCGTTCTAAATTGTTTACAGATAGGGATCCCTGGGTGGCTCAGCGGTTTGGCGCCTTCCTTTGGCCCAGGGCGCGATCCTGGAGACCCGGGATCGAATCCCACATCGGGCTCCTGGTGCATGGAGCCTGCTTCTCCCTCTGCCTGTGTCTCTGCCTCTCTCTCTCTCTCTATGTGACTATTATAAATAAATAAAAATTAAAAAAAATAAATTGTTTACAGATAAAACGTCTTAATGTTTGTATTTACTTGAAAAAATTTTTTTAAAGAGATCAAGAGTTAATATGGAAAACAGTAACAGTTGTCAACATCTGGATGCCAGGTGTATGAAAATTAATTGTGATCGACTATGTATGCTATCTACTTTTCTAAACATTTTAAAATAATGTAGTTTTTTTTTTTAAGTTGACCACAAAGATTTTACAGGTGATATGTGCCTTTCATCCCTGCTAGGACATTATTCTTTTTTAGCCGGCAGAGATGGTAAGAATCAGTTGATCTGATTAACAATCCATTGAGCATCCATTGTCACTTGTCAGAGGACACTGATGGAATAAGGGACTGCAAGGGCATGTTTTGATGGCAGAACGAGGAGAGGAGACCCTTTGGAGGTCAGCGTCTTCATGGAGGAGGAAGGTCATCGATCGGGTGCACTGGTCTCGGATGCGCAGAGGGCCCACATCAGGGCAGGTGACAGAGGTGAGCTTCTGGAACTCTGATGGGAAGAAAGGAGCCTGCAAAATGCAGAAGTCAGCTCTTACCAGTTTTAATTCTCAATTGCTGTTTTGTTATTAACTGACCGGACGGTTTCCTATGGCTCTAGAGGAAAATGTGGGTAGTCACTTGAGTCAGAGTCACCAGTGGAGATGAGCATAAGTTTTTGAGCTGGGTACCATCATCTGACTCTCAGGGCTCCAGCGAGCAGGGCAGCCTTCAGTAGCCCGGGCTGAATTGGGTTGAATTGATAGGTAGCTTCTCCTGCCACGTCTCCATGTCCTCATCACAATACAAGGCTAGTAACTGTGCGTCTCTGGAAAATGTCAGAAACTCAAATGAGAAAACCCACTAAAAGTGCCCGGCACCCAAGGAACACCAGCCACTGTGATTATCCCCGGGATCTGTACTGTTGAGGCACCTGTCAGAGGGAATCACGATTAACGCCAGTGCCTAATGCAAAATATTTATTTCAGTTATTTTTTGAGTCTGGATAGTGCCAGAGGGAATAATAACAATAAAAACAAGCAGGTATTTTTTTCTTTGTTTGGAAGCATGATTTAGTTGATGAAATTAGATGTCTCTTCTGATCTATGTTTTCTTTGTCCTTGGAGTGGACCATAAAATCCCATCTAAATATAACGAAAGAAAATCTACTTGTGGTGTCTTGAAGGGAGCATATGAGTAGCCCCCAGCCTGTATTGTGTTGATGTAAAAGGTTGTATAATGAAGGATAATTTCTCCACATCCCAAAATATCTTTAGGCACAAGGCAGGATCTTTTCCCTTGACAGAAAAATGGTGGAGCACACATTTTAGACTTTCAAAAAATGTTTTGTTTAAATTTCACTTAGGCCAGCCTGGACAGGGACTGGCAAGCAGAACCCGTGTTTGCCAATTCGCCTTCCTCTACTCCAAAAATTCTCCTTGCCTGCTGGCCGAGCTGTGTCACGAAGCCTAGGGAGATGGACACTGGGCATCATCTCTGATGCAAATGACTTCAGTGGACAGTAGGTGTCATACCGAGTGTGACAGAACTGTCGCCAACATTGACATCATGGTTCTCATCAGACACCCAGGCAACTTTCTCAGAGAGATCAAATGCCTGGTGAATTTAAACCAAGTATCACATCAGCAGCAGGGGGTGGACGAAGAAACTTAGGTTTTTTTTTTTTTTTTTTTAGCAAGGAATGGATTTGCGGTAGATAAAAGGAAATCTTTTAGACATTGGAAAACATTGCCACGAACGTGATTATCTTCACAGAATACTTTGCAAGGATACTTTGCTGAGTTGAGCTCTGGAAGGAGGAGCTCAGATCATTCCTTTCTCTGGTCAGTAACCAGGCACTTGTCTGACACGGCCCTGGACACGCCACCAGGCAGTGAGCAAATGCCAGATGACGTCCAGTTCAAGGGCAGACCTTCTCTTATCCATGGCAGAATCATCCCTTTGGTGTTATCTTGACCATGTCATTCACTAGCTGAATTATCTTGAGCTGGTTATTTAAACCCAGAAAAGTCCCTCACGGGCTTTAAGATCTTTATTCTAATGTCCCCCATCAGACGGGTGGCCTGGAATGTTTGTGGCCGTCACTCCAGATGGTAACTCTGCACAATGCACCTACCATTGTGTCTCCATAGCCAATGGGTGGGGTCGTTGCCTGAGAAAGTTCACAGGGACTGTGCATTATGTCCACTGCTCCTGAAGACACTTGCTGGAGTGTCAGTCACAGTGGGAGGAGCTGTGGTTTGGGGGTGTCTGCAACCCGGAGAGATTGAATTCCTCAGGTTTGGTTGGTTGACTTTGACCACGCCTCGGCTCTTCCCTTGTGAACCGAGGATGGTGCAAACCTACGAGAGTTATTGTGAGTACACAGCCATTCCAGCAGTTACACCTGTCACCTTCCTGGGGGTTGTGCAGTAAAACCGTTGTCACTGTGGATGGGGAATCACTGTATCAGGCCCCCCCACTCCTCACCTCCCCACCCCGGCTGAGAGTTCACATTCCAAGCAGAAGGAAAAGGGTCTCTCTCTCCAGTTGTGAACAGCTGGATGTGAAAGCAAATGTAAAACCAGGTGTGCATTTCTGTGACAAATGGTCAAATCCTTACCTTTTCCAAAACGTTCTATGTTTGTCACATGATCGCTATTATAGGCGTATGGTGTGTACGCTAAATAAGACGTATATCCTTCGGTTAGTTGCTCAGGGAGATCATAAACTTCTTCAGTCTGGGACTGTCTTCTGCTTCATGTACATGTTCTCCTTCAAAGAAGAATTGAATGAAAAATGGTTGAGTGAATGAATAGATGAATAGACATTTATTTCCTTAATTTTTTTTTAAATATCTGACCTTGTTTTGTAAGAGAACACAATGCATCATCCTGATCAGCCTCTAGAAACCAGGTCCTCCCCCCCCCAATATTCCTCTTGTTGAGGAGACAGGAAATATTTATGCTCTGGCCTTCCCTGCTCCATGGAAGCCTCTCAGTAAGTTTGTCCTCAAGCAACTCATCTATGATTGGCTTTGCTGATTGTTTCAGAACATCTTCAAGCAAGTAAGCAAGCAGTTCAACTTGTCCTCATGATAATAACATCTTGCAATTTTTTGTGCCATTCTGGGTGTGTTCCCACCCAGCCTTGCCTTCATTATGGTAGACTTACTTAGAAATCATGGGGGCACCTAGGTGGCTTAATGGTTGAACATCTGCATTCAGCTCAGGTCATGATCCTGGGGTCCTGGTATTGAGTCCTGCATCGGGATCCCCACAGGGAGACTGCTTCTCCCTCTGCCTGTGTCTCTGCATCTCTCTGTGTGTCTCTCTTGAATAAATAAATAAGATCTTTTTAAAAATTAAATATGCCACTGTTTCACATTAATAAACTAGTGGTTTCTGCTTTTGTCAGTTCTTATCCGCCTCTCCTGACTTCTTCTCTACTTATTAATCCAGCCAAATTTTTGTTTAATTGGTTACCACAATTACTTAAGGCCTATCTCTCTTCCTGGAAGGAGAACTCACATAACAATTCTAAGAAAATAAGGTAATGGGAATTGGAAAAACAAAACAAAACAAATTCTAAGCTCTGACTGGCTCCAGGGCCGATAACAGCCCTCATTCTTTTTTTTTTTTTTTTAAAGATTTTTTTTTTTTTTATTTATCCATTAATGATAGAGAGAGAGAGAGACAGAGACACAAGCAGGCTCCATGCCGGGAGCCCAACGTGGGACTCGATCCCGGGACTCCAGGATCGCGCCCTGGGCCAAAGGCAGGCGCCAAACCGCTGAGCCACCCAGGGATCCCCCAACAGCCCTCATTCTTGATCTTTTCTCATCTCCAACCCAAGTCGGTGCAGTGCATCTTCAGAGTGATGACCTCAGGGCTCCCCAAGATCCTCAGGCATCAACATGACCTCTCTTCCCTGGCCTTTGCCATCTGTGGCAGCAAGGAGAGCCCATGGGAATCAATACATGCTCACTCAGAAGCATACATTGAAAGAATTGCTTGGTTAGACCGGCAGAAACTAATCTAGGCCACTCACTTCCCAAACTTTTCACCTACCACAATCTATTAAGACATTCTGTTATTGTGTAAAATATAATAAATTGGTAAACATTACAATTTCACATAATGGTCACGAGTCAGTCACTCAAGATGATTTATTGGGGAGATGTATATACAAGACACCCTGCTTTTATCTTTGAGGCATATAGGTTTATCTTTTAGGAAATCCCTTTCTATGTCTTCGTAATCAGAAATTTTTTTTTTTTTAAGGAGTGAGTACTACACCCCTCATCTATGTATTCTTATATTTAATACTGATATACTCTGTACTCCAGTGTCTGTCTCTTCTTTGGGGTAAGGGGAACCTAGGTTTTGAACTTACCTCAGTGCAAGTTGTTTAAAGAATGTTCATTCCTTAAACTTCATTTCTTCACTTCTCTCTCCTCTAGTTTCTCTTGCTTTCCCGTTTTTCATCGTCCAACATGACTTGGAACCTGCCAGCTCGCTATTCTGAAACGTAATGATTTTTGCAAGATGAACATCAACTGCTTTGAGCTTAGGAGGGGTGTGTATTAGAGACAGCTGCTTTTAATGAACTTACATTAACTAACTGACATCTGCTAAATCTGACCTGGACAGTGGGGTGGATGGGAGAAGGCTGGCTGGGATGTAGGAGGTGCAGGTGAGTAGGTGGGTAGCAGAGCCATGCAGTGTTTCTAGGGAAGGATTGCAGCACGCCCGAGAACATCCAGTCCTGGGTTCTGGGACCAGACGTGGGGGTGTCACCAGTGTCTTCGACAGACTGCTTCAAGGGCTAAGCCTGCTATGATCATGGCTTCTGAGAAGTATAGCAGTCTGAATGAGATTGAACGTGCCACAGATAGTGGGACCAAAGGGGATCAGATGCTTGTATCTGAATCTCAGGGGTGTTCTATGGAAGCTGGGAGAAAGGAAAAAAAAAAAGACCAAACAAAACCCGTGAGTGATTGTAAGACGAAGAGCTAGTGGCACCTGCATCACAGATAGACAGCTCTTCTTAGAGATTTGGCAAATTTAGATTGCGTAACAAGGGAATACAGGTAGTTTTCTCAGACAGCTAAAATGTCTTCTTCCCTCACATCTGAAATGGCATATCACATGAAATGTCTTCAACTTCATATCTGAGATGGCAGGAAGGTGACAGTGCATTGACTTTTGGCAGAAAGTAGAAAGTTTCAAGATAGGTCTTGAAATCTGGGTGCTGTTGTTTCCAGGTGATTGCTGCCATTCTTATAAAGTATGAATACCTTCCTGAAGGTCAGCAGTCCTCAGAGAGTAGGAAGAGGCAAGAGGCCTGTGGAGGTCAGGAACCTTTTTTGGAGGGGGGCACGTGCCTTTGGCATTTTAGCAGTCACATTGATGCACATTGTAAACCGTGAATGCTTGCCCTGGCTGAAGACCTGGCCCCCTCTAACAGTGTTTGTGCAAAACACAGCAAACGTGGGTGAGTCTTTGGTGGGAAGTGAGACAAGCACAACTAGAGGGGCTTTTGTAGGCTCATAAAGAAGGCAGAACTTTTCCAACCCATGTTCAATAAGCCTTTCTCAGAGAAATCCCACATTAGGCTAGAAAGGTTTGATGTTATGCCTCCCAAGAATATGTAGGGCTCTGCTTCAGTCCTTCATCCGACCATGTAACAAACCCATCCAAATGTGTGCACACTGATTCCCTATTACTTCTGATTTCTCTGAAATAAAGACCAATGGTAAAATCTTAGTCTTATATTATCTCAGTGGGCACAACACTGAGGTTGGTAATATCATACCCTTTCAACACATGAAGAGAGGGAAACTCAGAAGTATTAGTTAGTGAAACTGTAATGGATTATTCCAGCATTGACTTGTGGTGTTGGAATTTTCTAGAATCTTCTTCTCTTTTATATATGGTGCTGAGTTAGGGTTGGCCAAGAGTAAAGCAGAGAGAGGTTTAGGAGATGAAATGAAGGAGCAGTTGGAGGTGGTGAGGGAGAAAGGGAGCAACCAGAGGGCCGCACTTTGCCTTTGCCCTTCCCTGACCTGTGTCCAGTTCTCTTTCCAGCTAGCAGCCCCACTGACCAACAGTCCAGGGCCACTAGATGCTGCAGCTCTCTTGTATAGACCTTTACTTCTCTGTTTTGCCCCACAAATGGTGCAGGTCTAATTCCCATAATAGATTATTAGCCTGGAATAGTCATGCCTTTTTTCTCCAACCTGGACTCTGGCTGGTGCACTCCCATGGCTCTCCAGGTTTTTATGATATGTAAGTATTTGATTTTTACTGTATATCATTGCATTCTGTTGACTTAAGATTTCCCCTTTTTAAATTATCCTTCCTGTGTTTTGTGTGCTCATTTTTAAAGGGGTTTTCCTAAAACATAGCCTTGAACTAAAGAGTGAAGAGTTGAATGTAATGGTGGAAAGTCACCATGGGTAGAAAACCCCGTGCTTTATAAGAACAACACAGAAATAACTACTTATGAGCTAACTTCCTAAGTTGATTAGAATCTGTATGCATGAGAAACACTGATTTGATGAGAACTTGAAGGAGCCCATCTTGGAATAAAAATTCACCATGAATAATATGCAATGGGCAGTCTAGGCACAGGTGTGTCACTTTTGTTGATTTTCAAAGAACCAACCTTTGCCTTCGTTAGTTAATTTATTGGTTTTCTGTTCTTATCCATGTATTTATGCTCTGTTCTTTATTTCCTTCCTTCGGCTCATTTGGGTTAAGTTTTCTGTTCTTTTGGTGACTTTTTAAGGTGGAGTGTTAGGGTATTGATTTGAGATCTTTTTTCTTATTATGAGTGTTTACAGCTAAGAACCAATTGTGCTGCATCACCTAAGTTTTGATAGATCATATTTTCATTTTCATTCAGCTCAAAGGATTTTTTAAATTTCCCATGTGGTTTCTTCTTTAATCCATTTTATTTATTAGTATGTTGCTTAGTTTCCATATATTTGTGTAAATTTTCAGTTTTATATTACTGATTTCTAGATTGATTCTATTGTGATAAAAAAAGACCTTTGTATGATTTTAATCTTTGACATTTATTACGACTTGTTTTGTGGCCTAACACATGGTTTGTCCTGGAGAATGTTCCATGTGCATTAAGGAACATGTGTGTTTGCTGCTCTTGGGTGGAGCATTCGTGGAAGCTTGTGGTAATGCATAGCAGACTTGGATTTCTCACACAGACATCCAGCCAGAACATGTCAGTGTTGTGTCATCTCAACAAGAGCACAAGAACAAAATTCTTTTTTTTTTCTATCTGTAGATGTCAAAACAAATATAAACATATACTATCTGGGCTGTTTGCTATTTAAATTGACCCATCATCCCAGAGACCATTCAACCAATGGCATTTCTCACCATTCTAGTAATTACTGAGAATAACCAGGTGTGGCCATTGTCTTCAACTGACATATCATTTTATCTTATTTCCCATTTAATGCACTTTTGAAATTTGCACATAAAGCTAAAGAAGGACACAGATTCAGAAAACACTGGGTTCACTTCTCTCAGGTGTCCATCGGTTGGCTTGAAGTAATTATCTTCTGGGAGCCCAAAGGTATAAAATAATGATTAGAAATAATTATTCCCATCACAGAACACTTCACCATCCCATCCCCGAAGTGCTGAGAGTGGCTCATACATTCTCATGTTTGCGTACTGATCAGAGGTGGTATGGCACAGAGGAGCAGGTGTGAAGAGACAGCATAAGGCATTTCCCATCCTTAGGATCCAGAGCAATTAAAGTGCAAATTGGAATGGAAACTACACATAATCAAGGAAAATAAGTCAAGAGGTGGCCAACGCATATACGATGTGATCTTGAAATAATTCTCATAACAAATATGCCTTCCCATCTATTACATAAAATAAATGTAGGTTATTGGAAAGAGATGTAGAGGAAATTATCTATCCTTTACTAGCAGAACAACTCTGGGCCTGTTTCTAGACTCTGTGAGCCTTTGTGTCCTCAGTTGTACAATTGGAGTGATAATGATACTTAAGCAATTTGCTATAATCATTAGCAACAGTACCTTAATGCAATTATAGTGCCTGGTATATATAATGTGCCTTTAGTGCAGAGTTGGATTTTTTACCACTATTTAAAGTTTTTACTTTAGGTTATGAGACTGACTCATGACCTTTAGGTCCTGATCATGAGACCCTCCTCCCTCTAACCATTAAAACCCCCTCTCTCTGACCATCAGCCATTTAGTGGGCCTTAAGCAAGCAGCCAGTGGCAGTTGGGGATAGATCCTTGGGAGCTGTTTTTCTGTCCAAACAATCTGTGCCTGAAGCCTAAACCAACGAGACATACCAGGGTTATTTTTAACAAAGAAGAAAAGGTGTTTGAGGGAAGAAAACTACAACAGAATATAAACTATAACAGAATAACAAACATAGAAGGAATATGATCCCCAACCGACTGAATTGCCATCAATAATCCCCAGAGCCTATTGTGTTTGACTCCTATTAAGTAATGTCAGTGAATAACTGCCTGCCTCCTGTGCTTCTCTCCCATGACCAGAATGGCTTCTTCCTCCAAAGTGAATTTCAGGGCTTGCGTTGAGGCAGCTGCATAGTTCAAATGCAGCGAAAGCTCAATCTTTCAAAAAATATTTTATTATTTTATTTTATTTTATTTTATTTTATTTTATTTTATTTTATTTATTTGAGAGAGATAGAGATTGAGCTAGGAGGGGCAGAGGAGGAGGGAGAAATATTCATACAGGGCTCAGTCCCTTGACCCTGAGATCATGACCTAAGCAGAAACCAAGAGTTGAACACTTAACCAACTGAGCCACCCAAGAGTCCCTCCTTCAGCATGGGAGCGTTTGCTTCGAATCCTCCCCCAAGACCTCGCCCACCTTCTCCCTGCCTAGCCTCGCCCAGAGAAGCTCAGTCTTAGAACTCTTCCTTAAGCATTTGATCAACACTTACATGGAGGCATTTGCTCTTAAAATTGTTAGGGATAGGGTAGCCCGGGTGGCTCAGCGGTTTAGCGCTGCCTTCAGCCCAAAGTGTGATCCTGGAGACCCGGGACCGAGTCCCATGTCAGGCTCCCTGCATGGAGCTTGCTTCTCCCTCTGCCTGTGTCTGTGCCTCTGTCTCTCATGAATAAATAAATAAAATCTTTAAAAAAAATTGTTAGGGATATGGCTCATTTTTTTCCCCAACAGGAATAAATGACATTTTAAAAACTAGGCAGTATGATCAGCTTCTTTTTTCACCCTGAGAATTGTCTACTCCCAAACTAACCAGTCTTTTCTTAATGGCCCACAGCACTGTAAGTGCTGGATACACTAGGGGTTGGGTCGATGCACAATGAGGAAGAAGTGTGAGTTCCCTGAGCAAACCCTGCTGCATGCCTGCTGTGTGCTAATAATTGAGTGAGCTACCGGGAACCCAGGAGGCAGACATGGCACCTGGCCTCACGGGCCTCACCCTGTCTCTCATTTGCTCGCTTACTAGTTGCTTATCTGTCCCTCTGACTCTTTTCCAGTTTGGGTATTGGTGTGAAGACACATATGCAGCAATGGGATGTGGAGTGATGTGGAAGATGGTGTCAGGGAAGCCCCTTTGTGCGCTGACACCTCAGTGAGGTTTAAAGGACGAGAAGGAGCTGGTCTCCTGATGCACCACGAACAAGAGGAGAGGAGGAGAGTGAGAATGAGGGGGATTGAGTGTTCGAGAGGCATCTCTGAAGGGCCTGGGAGGGAAGATACATGGCTTATTGTGGGACACATGAGGCCAGGGTGGCTGCAGCAGTAGGAGTGACAGTGGCACATCAGAACCAGGATACAGAGTGAGCATTTTGTTATCAATGCCGTGACAAGCCATTGAAGTTCTTTATGCTGGTAGTAGTGAAGATAGAGGGAAAAATGGCTCTACAGTCTTCAAAATAAAATAAACAGAATTTGCTGATGAATGCGATTTGTAGGTGGGTGGGAGATTAGAGAATTCAGGATGTATCTGAGCGGTCAGGTTAATATTGGCACCTCCATCTATAATTGAGAAGACTGAGGGCAGGGCAGGTTCTCAGGGGTGAGCACTCTGCCTGCAGAGCTGGGGTACCTGGGAGAGGTCCAGGTAGCAGTGTCAACACTCTGCATGTGATAGCACTGAGAGAAGAGGTCCAGGCTGAAAAAAATGTGGGAGTAGTTGGCATACAGGCAATATTCGGAGGCAAATAATGACAGATCACACCTAGGGAAGGAAAGGCTGATAAAAAGAGAGAAGACCCTTGAGGTTCCATCAGAGGAGATGGGTCTGCTGGAGTTGGATAGATAGACAGAGGCCAAGGTGAGGACAGAAATGTGCCCATTGGTTATGCAACATGGAAAGCGTTGGAAGCATCGAGAGGAGTAGTTTCCTGCCAGCTCACTAGGAGTAGTGGAGTCAAGGCCCAATTAGCATCCACTGAAGGGTGAATGGAGGCTGAGGAAGTAGGGACAGTGTTGTGTAGACTCTAAGAGACAGTGCTGTGGACAGAAGCCAGAAATGAGGGGGGAGGCCTAACAGGACCAGCCAGAGACACAAATAAAATTTTCTGAAGTCCTTTCAGAATTCTGCTTGCTTCTGCTTATATACTGCCTGCTTCTGAAAATTTCACCATAAAATAAAAAGTTATGCCTTAAATTGTATCTTAGCTTTCCTTCTATTAAATAAGATACAGTCATGTCAGAGAAAAATATAACTCTTAATACCTAATGAGATGAGGCATAGATGCCCAGGACAACCATTAAAGAGTTGTGCACCTTTGTGAAATGCTTACACTCACAGGCGCTGTGGGAAAACACTAAACACCAGATGGACAATCAATCCAGATGGCATGACTTCCTTCAAGGACGCTACCATTCATGGGGCACCTGGGTGGCTCAGTGGGTTAAACATCTAACTTTTGATTTTGGCTCAGGTCATGATTTCAGGGTCATGAGATCCAGCCCCGCCACCAAGGGGCTCTGTGCTCAGTGAAGAGTCTGCTTGAGATTCTTTTTCCCTCCCCCTCTGCCCTTCCCCCTAGGGTGTCTCTGAAAAAAAAAAAAGTTAATCATTCTAACCAGCCATTGATAGGGTTCACGCATTGGTTATTTTAGCAGTGGACAAAAATGGAGCTCGGCTCACTTTCCTTTCTTTTCTTTCTTTTTTAAAAAAATATTTTATTTATTCATGGCTTTGTGAGGATTGGTTAGTTGAGTCCTACTATCATGTGGTTGCCCCAGGAATTCAATGAAAACTTTGTCTTCAAGAACCAAATTGCAATTTTTATATGGATAGGACTTAGGCTTCCTGATTTTCAATCTGTTGACTAAGTATTCACTGTAGCACCTCCCTAGAAAACAAAACCAAGAATGTATTAGACAAAGGATTATTTTTAATGTAGCTAAATCCTTGATAGAAGCCATTGAGCTTGACAATAAGGCATTAAGTCTATTAGCTAGAGATGTGCAACTTTGAAATTCATTTTGGCTCAAGGAGAGGTAGCAGAATGATCTAGAAATTGTCAGAAATGTACAAATGTACATTTGCTTGGTTCACTATGCCCCAGTGAAACAGAGCTAAGTAGAACTGATATAAGGGGGTGCTGACCTGTAAGTAAGGTGACCCTATAAATTATCATCCAAACAGGGAATATGGAGAGGAGAGAGGGAAACTGTTAATATTCATGCTGAGAAAACAGGCAAGAATTTGGTTGGCCTGGGAGAAGTGGGATGCATGTCACTTTGCAGAGGTCCCTCATTTGTAGGAGCATTTTGGTTCGGTCTTCCCTGTCAGGAGAGAGGAGAGATCAGTGACTGTCCTCTTGGTAGATGAGTTAAACACGTCCTCACAAGTTTGTTTCCAAGGTCAACATGAGTACAGTTTTCACGAGGTTGCATTGGCAATTGTATACACAAATTTGAGAGGTTCTGCTGTTTCATCTGCCTCTCCTCTCCTCTTGCTTCGTGCTTTCATCTCTGCTTGGATTTATACCTGGAGTTGCAGTTGAATTGTATTTATTGCAGAGCTCTGACATTTCAAACCTGGCTACAAAATGTGAAGATATCAGGAAAGGATTTGTATGCCAGGAAGAAAGCCCCGAGCTCATGAGGGTCACTCCAGCCTGCTTGCCTTCTGAACACCCTGACTTTGCCATCCTCCAAGACTTTATCATTTGCATTTTTAAAAATTTCTATTTTTTTTCTCCATTCATACCGATTTTCTTCACTTGTAAATCCCAAGCTGCCTAACATGATGTTTCCTGAAGTGTTCTGCTCTTCTCATCCTTCTTCCATCTCCTTGGAAGATTCCAAGCCTGGGGTTGTGCAGTTAAATTTAAAATAATTACCTTTAGTTAGTCATATCTCCTGTTCTTATTTTCCTTTGGGATTCCATTATTATTTTTTGGTAATGCCTTCCTTATCGCTGAACAATTATGTGTAATGCTAATTTCATAGTCATACCCACTATAATTGATATGGTTTGGACACTCGATAGCTTCTGAGTTACATTGTTTAAAGCAATTAATATCTCAAAGCCAAAAACCAAAACCCAACATAATCCCAGTGCTTGCTTGTGGTGGACACATTAAGAAAACCCTTGCCAAGAGGGAAGGGACATTAAATATAACACTTTTTTTTTTCCTGTGATAGAAACACATGGGGAATCCCTGGGTGGCTCAGTGGTTTAGCACCTGCCTTTGGCCCAGGGCGTGATCCTGGAGCCCTGGGGTTAAGTCCCACATCGGGCTCCCTGCATGGAGCCTGCTTCTCCCTCTGCCTGTGTCTCTGCCTCTCTTTCTGGGTGTCTTTCATGAATGAATGAATGAATGAATGAATGAATGAATGAATGAATAAATAAATAAATAAATAAATAAATAAAAATCTAAAAAAACCCCTACATGACATCTCCTTCAGGTAGCGCTATAAAATAGAATTACAATTGTTAGTGAGGAGATTAAATCATAAATAGGGCTTTATCCACATTGGAGGATAATAGCCAGCGTGTTGCTCTTCGGGCCGCTTGCTGTGTGTGAGACGTAGATGCGAGTGACCCCTTTGCAGCTGAGCTCTGTTTGCAGGGACTGTCTTTGCTGCTGCCTCCTGCGTTTCTGATTGTGCTGGGGAGGAGGCTGAGGGTGAGAGGGGAGTGGGGACAGGGCAGCATCACACAACCCAGCTCTTTCTGAGGTTGCAAAAAGATCCCTTCTTCCCGTGGGCATAGTCCTCTGATGTGGGCCCAGCGCGGATCTATTTCTGTCCAAGAACAAAGATAGATATTCCCTTTCTGAAGCTGTTCCTTGTTGGACACTTGCTTTGGGAGATGCCCTCCAGCTCTGACATCCGAGCTGCACCAGTCCTATGGAAGGGCACCAGTTCAATTTGGAGGAAGAAGCTGAGGTCCTCGTCCTATTAACACAAAGATAAGGGGCTCAGCATGAGCTTCAGGAAGAGGGGCGGGTAGAGATGACGGAGTAAGGGATCCAGAGAGTTCCTCCTCCAAGGGACCCATGGCCTATACGGACAGAGCCATCTATATGGTGTGCTTTCACCCGGCTCAGCTGGTGGTGACCCTCATGCATGACTCTGCATTAAGTCCATGAACTTTTCCTCCTGGAAGAAGCTCTGGAGTAGTATCCTGAGTGGTCTGTCACCCGTTGGGTCCTATAGACCGTGACTGTTGGTGAGTTGGCACTGCTGTTGGTGAGTTGGCACATCTGAGGGCAGCCCTGCCTCCAGACATTTAGCCAAAGGCAACAGTAGTGGGGACCACAATCAGCATTTTCCTGCTTGGTTTCCCCGAACCTCCCAGGACTCTGCAGCCAAAAGGTGCAACAGCAGAATCACACACACAGTGTTAAGCAGTTTGCCAGGTGACGATTTTCCAGGCTTTACTTGAATAACCCAAGAGGCAGCATATTCCTTTCTGGGCAGGAAAGCAGTAGTAAGTAGGCCGTGGAATCTTGCTGCTTCTCCCCCTCACTGAGTACATTATATTTTCATCATGAATCCTCAGATCTGTCTTCCCAACTCCCTCATCCCCCCAACACCTGGAAGGTTCTTCCTTCCCATATGCTGTCTTTAGAATTTCTCCAGCTTGGTGAGTGGTGGTCTTCTAACCTTGAACAAGTCTGCGGGAGAAATCATGGAAGCTGGAAGGGATCTTAACGCATATTTTCTTCACTCCGTTCATTGGAATTGGAGTAACTGAGGGGCCATTGGGGGAGGCCATCTCCCAAGAGGGCACCTCTCACTGGCCCCTCTGCTTGAGACCTCTTTCTGCCATACTACTGAGCTTGTCTAGATAGTGGTTCCCTGAGGACCAGGGCTAGTTAGTGACGAGATTGTAGACTGGACTTTGGTGGGTTTGTTTCTTCATTTTGATGCTGAAACTGGGATCTAGAGTTTTGGAGTATTTTTAAAAAATATTTAATTTATTTATTCATGAGAGACACAGAGAGAGAGAGAGAGAGGCAGAGACACAGGCAGAGGGAGAAGCAGGCTCCCTGCGGAATGCAGGACTCAGTCCCAGGACTCCGGGATCATGCCCTGAGCCAAAGGCAGATGCTCAACCACTGAGCCACCCAGGTGCCCCTAGAGTTCTTCTTTGAAGACAAAGCTGCTAAGCCCAAAGTGACAGGTGGCCAAACTTCATACCTCCAGCCCTCTCTCTTTCTCCCTCTACCTTGACCCAAAGATATAGGCTATTCAGAGAGGTCACTTCTATCGTGAATATAAATAAAAATGTAAATATTGATATAAGTATGCATATGAGTTCCCAATACAAATGAGATGAAACAAGAACAGACTATACAAAGAAGTGGCAAAGACAGCTCCATACAGATCACCCTGGAAAATGCCTGGGACAAATCTTTCCAGTTCTTGCTGGAACATGCCACCGATAGTGAAATAATTCTTTTTGTAAAGTGTAGCAAGAGTCAACAAGAACACAAGTGAAGAAGCATGCTTTAATAAATAAATGAGCAAGCTAGGAGTTAGTAGGTAGCAGATTTAGAATCAGGGTCCAGAGGTCCTAACCCAAGGAAAACAACTTGACTTCCTGGGTCTGATATTTATGATGCGGGGTTGGAGGTTGGATGAGATCTTGATTTCCATCAGTTCTGCAGGATGGTCAGGGGTGTTATGTGGGAGAAAAGATGACCAAATAAGCTTGTTGGTTTCTGGATTCTGTGCAATTAAATTACTTATTTATCCTAAGACTTAGAGCCCATTTTAATCCAGTATGAAATAGGAAGCTCCCAGAAGAGAACATGACATGTCACATAGCCCAAACTTACATGGCCATAACCTCTTTTCTAAAAAATATTATTTATTTATTTATTTATTTATTTATTTATTTATTTATTTATGAGAAGAGGGGGGAGAGGCCATAAGCAGGGGGAGCAGCAGAGGGAGAAGGAGAAGCAGACTTCCCACTGAGCAGGGAGCTCAACACAGGGCTCAATCCTAGGACTGTGGAACCATGACCTGAGCTGAAGGCAGATGCTTAACTGACTGAGCCACCCAGGCTCCCCCATAACATCTATTTTTCAAGGAGTGTATGTTCTGACTCATGGTACACTAGATGCATGTGCAGAACATGGAATAAATGACCTCAAATACCTTTCCTCCTCTGACATTCCTGGGCTATGACTGCATAGAAGAGCCAAAAATTAGGATTTCATGTCAGAAGTCCTCACTGCTAAATCACACAGAAGCTCAGTATGATTAGTAAGGCCCATTTGGAAATAGGTCATCTCCTTCAGCTGCTTCCTATCTTTTGTTCTGTAATTATAATGTGCATCAGGAAAGTTATCAAAATCCTATTTGGAGAATATTGGATTAGTAGAATGTTTGATTAAATCAATAATTGGAATGGTAAGGGACTTTTCTCATACTAATTACATCTAGAAGAACTAATGTTGTCTATGGGGATAAAATGTGAAGCTTTGTTCATTATGTAAATGAAGATAATTTAAGGAAAAAATATTTTGAAAAGGTTGCCTTTTGGATTCTGGCTGAGATATGTCTAATGGAGAGATACTCAAGGAGAAAAGGATAAAGTCTCATGAAACTTTATGTAAGTTCTAATTATAATAGAAATGAGTTCCATTCATCAATTGTATACTTCTCTGAAAAAAATGTTAGCCTGAAAATATAAAAATAAATTGGATCTTTCATTTTTATATAGACACACTTCTTTTTTTCCCCAATAAATAAAACAATATCCTCAGAGGAAACATAATGGCAAGCAAAATGTTCTGCACATTTGGGTCAGGCCTTCTTTCATTCTTCCTTCCTAACCTAGGCAGGAGAAATATTTTCACTTTCTCTGCATTGACTTCTAGGTCTTGACATTCTACTTGGTCACAGTATTCACTGAGACAGAAATCACTGAGCTCAAACCTCCACCACCCCTTGTTACCAGAGAATCTTGGGTCAGATGGCTGATTGAACTACTGGTTTTACTGCTGGCTCATCACTGGTATGACTAAGTATCCCCCCTGGATGGCTAAATACATTCTGTATACATGAGGTGAGATTTCTGGTTTTTATCCCCAGGTGTCCTCAAGGGACACAAGACGATAGTTGCTGCCTGTGATCCATCAGCTTGGCCTAAGGCACTGGGCCATTGCAGCAGCTCTGGTGATGGCGTCAGCATCCACGCCGTGTCTCTGAGCCGCAGTCCCCATCCTCCCTCCTCTGTTGTATCTGCCTTCCTCTCACTTCCTCCTAGGTTCCCATGGCTACTTACTCCCTTGCAGCAGTCTTGTAAAAGGCCCTCCCCGTCCTCCTTTCAGAGCATTTCATACTCTGCAGCCAAAAAAGGATGCTTAGGGTCTCAGTGGATTTCCATTGCCTTAAAGACAAAGTCCACATTGGCAGCAGCAAAATGGCCTTCCGTCGTGTGGCCCCAGCCATCTGTGCCACCAATATTCTACACATCTGACAAAGCTCACCACTCCCGGTATAGACTGTGCCTTAGCAGGTATTTGCACTGTGTCCAGTGGCAATTCTCTTTTCCCAGGGTGGCTTTCCCACCCTTCTCCTCTAGCAGAAGCATTGCTCGTCATGCAAGTCCCAGCTCACATGAGCTGCTCTATAATGCTTTCTTGCTCTGTGCAGAGCAATTGCTCACTCCTCTGTGCCCCATACCATATTGCATACGGCACTTTGTATTGGATTCATGCATGTCTGTCTTTCCCTGGTTTATGAACAGAGAGAGGCAGAGAACATAATTGTAATAGGGATAATCCTCATTGTCATTGATACGGATGTTCAAAAAAGGTAGCTCTGGGCCACAACTGTAGCAGGCTTTAAAAATGGCATCTTGGGCAGCCCCGGTGGCGCAGCGGTTTGGTGCCGCCTGCAGCCTGGGGTGTGATCCTGGAGACCCAGGATCGAGTCCCACATCGGGTTCCCTGCAATGGAGCCTACTTCTCCCTCTGCCTGTGTCTCTGCCTCTTTCTCTCTGTGTCTATGAGTAAATAAATAAAATCTTTTAAAAACTGGCATCTTATTTCATCTTTATTTTATTTATTTTTTTGTTTTTTCATTTTTTTGTTTCATCTTTAAAATATGTTATTGTATCTTACCTCACAGTTTCAGGGAGATGAAATACAATGCCCAGGTTCCCAAGGCTGGTCAGCTGTAGATGTGGGATTGATCCCTTTCTACTGCTTCTGCAGTGCTCTCCTGTCTAATCATGTGTGTCTTTCCAGAGATAAGTCAGTGTATTTAGTGACTACAGAAATGCTTTTGAGTTGAACTGAAGGGCTTTCTGTCAAGGGCACAGTCCTTTGTTAGGTGACAGAAGGATAGTCCAAGGAAATAAGTGATGGGATGCCCATCCCCAGGGGCTCACAAGCCAAAGACAGGAGGCAGATAAGAAGGTTTCTTAAGAATGTAAATAGGACAGCACCCATCTTGCACACCGCTTCTTATTGCTGGGGATAAAAACCAGAAATGTTATTCTCTTTCAACTTCTGACTTCATTGTTTTTGTATGATTTGAGATCGATCAAAGCATCGATAAATCAAGAAAAATGTAGGTACTCAAGGAAAAGTCTTCAAGGGTGGGGTGCTTGTCAATGTGAGGCGGCAGGTGCCCCACTGTACCTGGGAAAGAATACGTTATTTTCAGCCGTGGCTTTGAATCTCTGGGGGCACACTTGATCTTTCTCTTCCATAAGCTCAGTGACTCATTCTCCCAGCGTAGACTTGGCATTATCCCAGGGAGGCAGAGAACCCGCTCAGTGGTACCCACAGAACCATGCAAGTCTCCTACAGGCTCCACCAACCTCCCATCGCCTCTGCTAATTAGGTCCACACCTCTGCTCAGCAGCCTGCTAATGTGACAAGACACACCTCACGCTGGAAGAGCTTCCAAACCCAGAGTTTATGGAAGCTAATGCCTGAAAGTTCAAGAAACCTAAATCAGTGTCACACTGGGCCTCATTGCAAATCAGTACAATCTTTGTATTTAAAAATGTTTCCTTCCTCAGGAGGCACTTCTGTGGTGTGTAGTTTCCAGACATCCCCAGGGGGAATGCTAAGGATGCAACAAAACAAGGCTAATTGTCCCTTTGCTGTTTGTCTTCTGGACACTCTTTTTAGGTGGGGCCTAGATTAGTCTTTCTGGTATAGAAACCCAGGGAAGAATCAGAATTTTAATGCTAGAAGCCCCTGGAACTATGAACTCGTGCTCATTCCTCTGACCCCTTTGCAATGTGTTATTAGATTCATTCACGGAGAGGTGGTGGAGAGGGGAGAAGTCAGCATGTGGTGCAGAATTGCTCAGGAGAAGGAGGCAGATGCTGTGAGAAAATGGTGTGATCTCCAGATTTGTGTGTTCCTGCTGGCTTCTGTCCTCATGACTTGATTCCATTCAATTCCGGGTCACATCCTGGCCCCATCCTGAGGTCACATGGTCAGATGTGCTGTTTGAATCCGGTGCTGTTCCTCTTCCTCAACTAGTCTTCGAGTCTGGCCCCTGCTGGTATCTCCAACTTCCACTTCCTGTGAGTGCACACTTCCTGTGTGGGCATCTATTTCCTGTGAGCGCACACTTCCTGTGTGGGCATGTTATGTTTCCTGTGAGCGCACACTTCCTGTGTGGGCATCTATTTCCTGTGAGCACACACTTGTGAACACACACTTCCTGTGTGGGCATCTATTTCCTGTGAGCGCACACTTCCTGTGAGTGCACACTTCCTGTGTGGGCATCTGTTTCCTGTGAGTGCACACTTCCTGTGTGGACATCTATTTCCTGTGAGCGCACACTTCCTGTGTGGGCATCTGTTTCCTGTGAGCGCACACTTCCTGTGTGGACATCTATTTCCTGTGAACGCACACTTCCTCTGTGGGCATCTGTTTCCTGTGAGCGCACACTTCCTGTGTGGACATCTATTTCCTATGAGCGCACACTTCCTGTGAGCGCACACTTCCTGTGTGGATATCTGTTTCCTGTGAGCGCACACTTCCTGTGTGGGCATCTGTTTCCTGTGAGCGCACACTTCCTGTGTGGACATCTATTTCCTATGAGCGCACACTTCCTGTGAGCGCACACTTCCTGTGTGGGCATCTGTTTCCTGTGAGCGCACACTTCCTGTGTGGACATCTATTTCCTGTGAACGCACACTTCCTCTGTGGGCATCTGTTTCCTGTGAGCGCACACTTCCTGTGTGGGCATCTGTTTCCTGTGAGCGCACACTTCCTGTGTGGACATCTGTTTCCTGTGAGTGCACACTTCCTGTGTGGACATCTGTTTCCTGTGAGCGCACACTTCCTGTGTGGGCATCTGTTTCCTGTGAGCGCACACTTCCTGTGTGGACATCTATTTCCTGTGAACGCACACTTCCTCTGTGGGCATCTGTTTCCTGTGAGCGCACACTTCCTGTGTGGGCATCTGTTTCCTGTGAGCGCACACTTCCTGTGTGGACATCTGTTTCCTGTGAGCGCACACTTCCTGTGTGGACATCTATTTCCTGTGAGCGCACACTTCCTCTGTGGGCATCTGTTTCCTGTGAGCGCACACTTCCTGTGTGGGCATCTGTTTCCTGTGAGCGCACACTTCCTGTGTGGACATCTGTTTCCTGTGAGCGCACACTTCCTGTGTGGGCATCTGTTTCCTGTGAGCGCACACTTCCTGTGAGTACTTCCTGTGTGTACTTTTTGCCATGCGCACTTCCTGTGTGCATTCTGTTAACCTTAAAAATAAAACCACCAGTTATTTTACCAGCAAAAACTGAGTTTCTTTGGGAACAGCAGAGAATGGCCGACCCACACAAGCAACCTGAGGCAATACCACAGGCAATCAAAGAATAAAGATTAGAGGCTGTTTTCTAGAGGACAGGGAGGCGTTGGGAAGGCTGCAGTAAACTCAAAGTCCATTGGAGTCAACTGGAGTTCCAAGTATAGTGGCTTTTCATTGGCTGGTCTGTGACCGTCCCTCGTTGGCTGGGCTGTGACTGTCCCTCATTGGCTGGGCTGTGACCGTCCCTTGTTGGCTGGGCTGTGATTGTCCCTCGTTGGCTGGGCTGTGACCGTCCCTCATTGGCTTGGCTGTGACCATCCTTTATTGGCTGGGCTGTGACTGTCCCTCATAGGTTGGGCTGTGACCATCCCTCATTGGCTTGGCTGTGACCATCCTTTATTGGCTGGGCTGTGACTGTCCCTCATAGGTTGGGCTGTGACCATCCCTCATTGGCTTGGCTGTGACCATCCTTTATTGGCTGGGCTTGGGCTGTGACTGTCCCTCATAGGTTGGGCTGCAACTGTCCCTCGTTGGCTGAGCTGTGACTGTCCCTCGTTGGTTGGGCTGTTGCTGGAGGAGAAGGAAACTTGCCTTCCTCTTGCTGGGATGGTAAACTACTCTCCCCCGCAGGTACCCCTGTTCCTGTTGTGTCTGCAGCCTACAAGGAGTGCTGGACGTGAGAGCCCCCCGCCCCTCCTGAATCCCTTCTAAAGGAGATTTCCTCTTATTAATCTTCACATTTCTTACCTGCATGCTCAGTCTGGTGACCCTGGTCCTTTTGTCCCTGGGACATACTGGATTCCTCACCACTGGGGACCTGTGAACATGCTGCTGTCTCAGACTTTCCCTGTCTTATTTTCCCAGTTCCAATACATCCTTCAGATCTCCCCTTCAATATTGTCAGTCTCCCTGTGGTGTGCTTTCATTAAGGCCTGCGCATTTTTCCATGTGGCACTTACTGAGAAGGATCGTTCATTTGTGATGGTTGCAGTTCCCCCAGCTAGACTGTAGTAGATTCCTCCTATGTTCCAGGAGAGCAGAACCTCGTCAACATTGTTCTTTGTCGTTCTGGTACCCACCACATGTTTCTTAACTGAGTGGATGGATTACAGCTGGGGTTTCTCTCCTTAGGAGACATCATTAAATTTAAATGTAGGCCTGGGGTATTTTTAGTATGCATCTTTTACAAGTGAAATTTGTGTAAACGTGTACAACCTATCGATTTCTCGGCAAAGCTGACTTCTGAGCACATTACAGAATCTTGACTCCAGATTTTGGAAAGTTGGAGAGGAGATTTCATTTAATTTCCTTTAGCACTGGTAGTGGTGTTTTGTATCCTTTTGTCAATACTTTTTCCAGATACACATCACTTGTGAAACTTCTAAAATCCTTTCGAAATGCTCTCAGAAGCCCTTAAACACACTGCTTCTCCCTTACTCAGACACTTCAGACCTTGAGGACTGCTTTTGGAAATCTTGATTCATAATTCCTCAGAAACAGTTTTCTTGAGAAGGGTAAAGAACAGTGAAATGCTATTACCAGAACCCTGGAATCTTATGAAAGATGTACATTAGAGTATTTCCTGCAGAAATCCGAAAACATTCGTCTACTACCCTATGCCTAGTACTAGAAGATTTGCAAAAAAAAAAAATGGTATAAACATAATATTATTCCAACTAGTGAGTGTGGCCCATAAAAATCCACTCACTAAAAATTAGAGCTCAGTCCAGTTGTAGAGCTATGTGCTCAGTGAAAGTGCAATCTACCTATGGACGGAGGTATTAGGCCTGCCTTATCTTATTTCAGGATAAACCCATGCAACACATTGAAGCAACCTGGGAGAGAACTCTTGGGGGACGTTGGTTTTGAACCCTAAGTGTCTCCTTACACCTTTATTTCTTTTAAATATTTTATTTTTATTTATTCATGAGAGAAATAGAGAGAGGCAGACACACAGGCAGAGGGAGAAGCAGCCTCCATGCAGAGAGCCCGATGTGGGACTTGATCCTAGGACTCTGGGATCAGGACCTGAGCCAAAGGCAGACACTCAACCACTGAGCCACCCAGGTGACCTCCTTACACCTTTCTGATGGTGTCTTACAGCCCTCTCTAAGTTGTTTACTGGGGTAGAGAAGTGCCCAGAAAGCATCCCTTTTTCTGCTCCCTTAAGGATTGCATCTCCTGCCTTCTTTACTGGAGAACCTCTGAACTGAGCTGTGTCTGCCTCTGGTTCGTCCAGCCTGGGGGCTGCCTCTTCAAGTCCCCTGAACAGCCCTTCCTTCAGTGAAGTCTCTGCTGGAAACTAGGCCTCTTCCAAATCATTGGCCATCTCTCTCCGCAACCTGCTCATGCCTTTATCTTTAAAATGGATCCAGATCATTTGAGACTCCTGATCCAAAGCTGTCACACAAAAGCAGAATCGGAGAGGTGGATGATCTTGGAAAATGGAGTGGTCTTCGTGATGCCTGACTCCCGTCAGTGCCTCGTCTCCAAACTCCATCCCCAGGGATGAAACGTAGTGGGTCCATAGAGAACTGAGCTCTGAAGGACGGAGGTATGCTGAGAAATACATACATCACGGAACAGGAAAGAGCCAGTTGGCCGGTGTCAGATTCTCTGCCAAGGGTCTGTGGTGCTTTTGACACAGAGAGGACGATGCTGGAGGAGATGAAGCAGCTGGGAGCTGGAGGAGGTAAGTGGGTAGAATACAATTATCTGTATTGGAAAGAGCCCAGGCCCCTTGGATTAACACATACCTTCCCTGTTGAAGAAAGTGCCCTGGGGACGATCCTGCCACCAGCTGCTGTGACCTCCACTTCTCCTCTCGCGGGGCCCTGAGCCAATATACATCACGTGGCATGTCGCTAGTGATTTACATTGAAAATGACTGTGGTCTGCAGGGGTGTGATCGATGTGGCTTCTTCCTCCAAGAGCAGTGGGCTGTTTTGGCTTCCTTGCCTCAATTTAGAATGCACTGTTGTTCTGAAATGGCCCCCAGGGTCTTAGCTGGTACAGTTTCTTAGCTGATGGGGGATTAGTCTACCCAAGCCCTGGGTCTCTCTCAGAGAAAAGAAATAGACTGATATTCATAAACCATCAACCTAGCTTCTGCTCTCCTGTCTGTTCCGTTTGAATCTATATCCCTGCTTTGCAAACGAGGTGTTTTTATGAACAGAAAATATGTGGACTTTACTGCTTCACTTAGTCTCTCAGAAGTTCATTAAAAGCTTGCACACACACCAATCAAGGATTTTTATGAGACACTGCCAAGATGTTTCATGCGTATGGTGCCAATAAACACACTTCTTCAGGAGGAACTGATACTATTTATGTAAAGAAGACGCTTAATTCAAGTGAATGGAAATAGCAAATTAGGGAATGCTTGATTATGGTACTGAAGATGCTTTTTTGGAATGAAGATATTATCTGGAAAGCCTCCAGATGCTCAAAGCTTGAGGAGAGCCTGGATCAGACAGGTAACCCCCTAAAATAGATTTGGATGAAGACTCTAATTTTGTGCCAGCACATCTCACCTAGAAGGCTCAGATCCATAGGAGGGAGGCCAAGCTCTGACCCCTTTAACTTGTCAACAGCTTGTCCACGATTGTCACTGGAGCTCTTTGGTTGTGAGGATCAGTACTGATCCTCTATGGGCACAAGCATATTGGATCAGCCATGTAACCAGTATCGTCACAGCAAAGACGTATGGCTGCAGAGATATTAAAAAATAAATAAATAATAAATAAATAAATAAAAGACTGGAAAGGAAAAAAATGTCACCATGTTTTTTTGGTAGGGGCCATCTGCTACCAAACAATGAATCAGAGCCATTCATTTTCTGAGTTGGTTAGTTCAACACAAAGAACATTCAGGTCTGCCCATCAAGTGACTGAAGTGAACGGACAACATCACTGACCAAACGCCTTATCGACAATGTGGGCCTGATGAGAAAACATCAGCCATCTGAGAGACACCTGAGCTGGACACACCTCCAGTTACAGCAGGGACAACCCAAATGACCATGAATTCCATTTATGTGGTGCTCTCCCTGTGTCACAGAGAGAGCCCCTCCTCTGGTCAGTTCCAAGGGAGTGGGCGTGGCCGACTCAGGAGATTTTTCAGGCTGTGGGACAAGTTGGAGAGATTGTATGGCCCCCTCGCATGCTAAGGAGTTCAGCGGGAAGCATCTGTGCCATCAGCTGTCCACTGGCCTACTGTTTCTCCACTTCATCCCCACCATTCCAGGTACTGTTGACTCTGGACCACAGCCACTAAGCAGTCCTTTGCATTCTCTTCTTCCCTTCAATGTTTCATGGCCCTCCATGCAGCTCCCGCAGCCAGTTGGCCTAAGACAATAACATTGCCCTTGGCATTGCCCTTGGACAAAGGAGAGACAGATAAAGATGCTCCTTTGTCCTCCTATCTGCGTGACTTCTGAGCCATCGTCCTATCTCAGTATGCAAACCAAATTCACGCAAAATACTACACCTCTGTCCAGTTCCTACTTCCAGTTCTGGTTGTCCTCACCTATAGATTCCTTGATGATTCTCCTGAGTTCCGAGACCCAGCACTGACAAAATGCCATGCGAAGTTGAAAGGGTCAAGGAGTAGTCCACAGGAAGACATCCGCCAGATTACCGCCAACATGTGAATTAGATCTGCCGGTGGCTTTGTGGGGTCTTCCAACTCACCCATCATGCCCTGCCTTCTACACCACTCTTCTTTGATCTCAAATATGTACCTGAGGAGCCTGCTCAGAATTTGAACCCCACATTTATGCTTTATCTAACCCAACCAGAGATCTCTTTGATGATAATATGCTTTTCAGAAAAGGGAAAAGCATATTCTGTTAGCACATGTCCCACATATAATAAGAGAGCCCAGATATCTCAAAGTAATTAAATTGATTCACACCGTTTGCTCTGTAGGATTATATATTATAATCACACAGGGACGCCTAGGTGGCTCAGTGGTAGAGTATCTGCCTTTGGCTCAGGGAGTGATCCTGGAGTCCCGGGATGGAGTCCTGCATTGGGCTCCCTGCCTGGAGCCTGCTTCTCCCTCTGCCTGTATCTCTGCCTCTCTTTCTGTGTCTCTCATGAATAAATAAATAAAATCTTTAAAAAAAAGATAATTACACAAACACAGATAACCCTTCACTACATTATAGTTCATGCCATTTGCCCTGTACAAATGCAAGGAGCTGATTTTAGGAATACTTTGAAATACTGGGAGGATACAACCTTCCAAAATGCCAGCATATACACAATAACCTGAATTATTTACCTAGCATGATCTAAATCCATGGAGTTTTAGAAACAATGTTTTTCAAAGGCTCACTTATAATAATAACACAGTGATCAACCACAGTGATTGGAGGATTGCTTCAAAACCCTTATGGAAGTAAGCAGAGTATAAATAAATCAGCTGATGCATAAATAAGATTCTTGAAGCTTTGCAGCCTTCTGGTTCTCAGGTTTTTATATATCAAATTAGAGATGGGCCTCACTAAGTTTTCTCTAAAGTTCTTTCGATATAGACTTCTATGGCCTTTCTGTGGATTCTGTGAATCAGTTGGAGATCATTTGGCTGCTTTATTGATAGTCTTTGGTAAAAGTAGACTCCATTGTCCAGCTGAGCTCATGTCCAGGCACTGGAAGGCTCTGGGGTCATCTATAGACAAACCCTCATGTCCAGGGAGCATGGATGTGTAGGCCCTTCATATTGAGACAGTGAGATGCAGTTCTAGAAAGCCATAATATGGTCTTCCAGCACGTTGCAGCTGTACTAACCCATTCTGGTGAGAAAGTGTGGCTTGTTGGGCAAGCACCAAATGTGCTTTATGACACTTTTTTCTTTTGTCCTCCAGAGTAAGAGTCCCTCATTTTGTGGAGAGATAGACATTGGGGGTCTTCCCTGCTTACTCTGGATTTCTGGAAGTATTAGACTTTTAATTCTGTCTTGTTTCATGACTTTGCACTGGACTCCACACACAGTAACTGCTCTGATAGATATTATTTCAACAGATGAATGGATGAATGGATGAATGGATGCATGTCTGTGGCGCATGGTCCTAAATTCCTCAGGGGTCCTGTGTGTGTCTCACAACACTTCCATTGCTTCTGCTTCTGCTTCTGCTTCTGCCAGAGGGAACCTTGATACACGTGCTGGCCAGGGTTGCCTATACAGCCCAGGTCATCATTGCTGCTGAGAAGTGATCACATTGGTGCCAAAGCAGTGTTTCTGTCCAGGCCCATTTAAAGGAGGTGGCTTATCCTCATGTCATGAAAATAAATCTTCAGTAAAGTATTTCTCAGGGGTCCCAGCAAGAAGACCCACATTCATGGTAACCCCAAAGGAGAGTAGCGGAGAGTAGCTGGAGATTGGCAAGGGACCAGAGAAATTAGTGATTATTGAACGTATTTATCAATGGGCTTGTATCATGATGGGATTTGGATATCATTTATTGCCCTGCAGTTAGTAGGAATCACTTGCTTGCAGCAGAGCTAAAGGAGCTAAGCCTAAGGCCAGGAAGGGATGTCAAAAGGCTTGAGCCGAAACTTATGCAATTAATTAGGCATCACCTATTCAGAATACCCTTTTTATTTGTGGCTTAGAAGTGAAAGATACCATACTCCCCAGAAAGGTACAAAGATTACCACAAGATAAAGTGGTAATGATCTCATCCTTAATTCATTCCACATGTGCTCAGTTAAGTGGTTTAAATAAGTGATAGAGGTAGTTGTTTATAGCTATATCAGTAGAAGAATATTTGAACTTAAGTGAGATTAACACAACATACTGGATAATAGGTAAGATGCTGTTGTTTGGTTGACTTTGTGTGATTTCCTTGGTTTGAGATTTAGGTTTGTAAACTGAATATATAAATCAAGGGGCAGATTCTCAGTGAACACAAATATAATACATAAAGACAGGCCTGGGTTTATTGTTTAAAATGTGTTCCCCAAAATGCCCCACAAAAAGTGGAACATGTAAGCAATGATTATTAGTCACTTCCTATGTTCTAAAATGGGGGAGGGTGGTTCTGAAAGCCACAAAGTGTTCAGAAATCTCTCATTATATCTCATCTTGAAGATACAATATTCATCAATATATGGGTAGTATTTACATACTACTTAGTTGGGTGCTTTTCCTGCTCAGATGAGCGACAGCTGATCAACTTCCCTTGGACTCTCACTGTGCTTCTCCCCTCACATACCTGAGAAACTATGGACATTACATGGTGTGATCTATGTTCCTTATCATTGGAATTGCTACTTTCATGTTTGCATTTTTTCTACCTATTTTTACAAAAAAATAAGCAAAATATGAAAATAAAAACTGCATCACCAATTATGTGTGTGTTTGGGGGGGACCCAAAGATGTTGGTAAAACTGACCCACCACTGTGGGCCGAAGAGCATCACGGTGCGTTTGTCAGCTCTGAATGCAGCGTCAGGCCAGATGCACCTGCTCGGCCTTCCATCGTTGGCCGGTGCAGAATGCTCATGGCGTAGATTGTTGCAACGTCAAATGAACCCTGGGACTCAGCCGGTCACTGTGGTGTGAGGTCATTAGCAGGTCGTTAGCAGGATGGTCTCATGCCTACTTCCCGGGTAGACTTCCCAGGAGCACAGCGGGTGAAGGTGCTGGAGCAAAGGCTGCTGCAGGATAACCAGGCATCCGGGACAGATCGTGTGTGGGGCGCCATGTACATTGGCCTCGACCCACTGGTCGCAAGTCTTGGGGGTTCTAAATCGAGACTCCTTGGCATGAGTCTTTGAGGAATAGAACACATTGATTTAATCCAAATAGTGATGTTGTCAGTAGAAAGTCTTAGCGCAGGCGTGCCTAGGGAATGCAGGTTTAGCTCTCCCATGAACTTCAAAACAGTTTCATGCTTTATAGTTGAGGACACGACAGATGTTTAAGGAAGACAAAACAGAAAAGACAGATAATCAAGGAAGTTAAAAACAAGCAGAAAAAGCAATGCAAAAGTGACCCATAATCTCATCACTCAAAGGCAACCGCCGTTAATAGTTTCAGCAGATACTCCGTGATTTTCTAGATGGACACCTGTCCACACTACATCTATTATGCACATAAAGGTTCTCTTTACAAAGTGGCATCCCTCTGCTCTGTCACCTGTCTTTTTGCCTAGAAATAAATTACGAACGTGTCGTCATGTCACTAACCACATATCTGTCATCATCCCCGGTGGCTGCTTGGCATCTACGTCTTGGGCTACGCCTAGATGGTATCATCAGTGGTTGTAAGCAGGGGCACTGCCAGCCTTCTCGTATACATTCTCTCTGCACATTTGCTCAGCGGATTTTTTTAAGGAAGTGATTTCCAGAAATAGAATTGCTGGATCTGCATTATGGTTTGTTTGTTTTTCAATGTATTTGCTCTGTTTTGGGAAATTCTCTTTTACAGAAGTCCTGTCCGTGCATGTTCTCAGCAGCAGATACAAAAGTTACAGCACCTTTTCTAACAGAACCCACCTCAGGAGGACATGTTGTCATCATTTTGTGCAGTTGCTGCCAAGCTCTTAGCTGGTGAGCCGTTCACTAGCATGTCGTCGATTCATCAGTAAGGTTGAATGTCTTCCATATGTCGGCTGACCTTGGTTTTCCCTTGTCTCTTCAGGTCGCTTATCCCTTCCACTTGATGCGATTTCTCCTATTTTTCTGCAAGTTATTTTATTTCTCAGTTTATTTAGCTCCTGGGGTGCATCTCTTTTTCATATGTGGTGCCATCCCTTTGCCCGACTCACTCCTGTGTCTTCATGTCTTGGGGCCTCTACATGCCGGCATCACGGGCTGGGTGGCTTCAACGGCGGGCACTTCTCATAGTTCTGGGGCTGGCGGTTCAGGAAGACCTGGGATCTAATGAGGATCTCTGCTGTGCAGAAAGGCCACCTTCTCGCTGGGTTTTCACTTGACACAGAGCAAACTCACTTGTCTTCCTCTTATAAGGACCCTCTTGCCATCATGAGATCCTACCCCCATGACCTCGTCTAAACCTCCCAGAGGCCCCACCTCCAAATACTGTCACTTGGGGGGTTAGGGCTTCAACATATATGTTTGCGGGGATGTAAATATCCGTTAGAGCATCCTGCCCATCGGTCCTGTCCCATCTTGGCCACCAGCCATCAGCTGGGGACAGGACAAGACCCAGGGGCTACTTCCAGCTCACCGTCCCCATCTGCTGACCAGTGTGCCCACACAGGTGACCTGAGCCAGGTGAGTGGGGCAGGTGGGAAGGCAGCCTTCTCCAGGGGGAGCGGGGGGAGAGCCCGGATGGTGGGTGGAGCATCGGGCTCGGGCCAGGCTCTGCTCCTCACTGGCTGTGTGGCTTCCCCTGCGCACTTTATCCTAAGTCATTCTTGTCTTGGCTTGAAAGTGGAGTAATAACAGTTGCAAACGTAGATGTTAGCAGGAGAATTCAGTGAGTTAAGGCAGTAAGAGCTAGAGTGCTCAGGGTCTCACTGTGTCCATCATGTTGATGGTAAACACTTGCTCGTTACTATAACTGCTTTAAGTTTTTGAAGCAGTGCTATTTAATTTATTTTGAAATTTCTAATGGCATGAAAGGAGACATTCTATTTTTAGGGTATGAATTTAAAACTCTTCCGAAATCTCTCGCCTTCTCTCTCCTTATTTAAAGCATGTGCTAGTTGTTCTCGTGACTTCCCGAAGCCCCACAGAGCAGCCCCTGCTGCCCCAGCTGGGACTTCTGGACGGACTGGAGGAGCAGGGACCAACCGCCACATGTCAGCTTCAGGAAGTCAGTCGTGGTTGTGTCTGGGACCCCTGGGGTTTGCACACTTACCCCAGGCTTTGTGCATGCTTCTGGGTATATCCTAGTGCTGTGAGGACATAGAAACCTACCATAGGACAGGGGATTCAGCTAGAAGGCTGGGGGTATTGCAAATTGAGTTTGGAAAGGCAGTACCAGGAGAGTGGTGCCTTCTCTAGCAGAACTCCTGATGGCAAAAGTGCCATGGGTTTTTGTACAAAAGCAGGTTAATGGCCCTCTGGCCTCCAGGCCCTCCCACGGCCGTGGCCTATGGCCTACAACCCCCTCTCCCCCAGGGCAGCAGCACTGTATCAGTAGAGCATTTGCCATGCCTTCTGGAATAAGGCAACATGAACCCTGCTGTCCGTTCTCTCTATAAAACCCTACACATCTCACAGCAACTGGCACAGCCCACACTACACCTCTGGCCCAGTGTGGAGCCTCTGGGCTGCTGGAGGACCTTGGGCAAACACCCACCAGACACCCAGGCACTCCCGCTGCTCCTTCAAGCCTTGCCCTGCCTTCTGGCTGCCAGGGGTGTAAGTGCGGGAGATGCTTCCCCCTCCTGAGCTCATCTGGTGCAGCATCCGGAGCTGGTCCAGAGGACATGTGTGGAGTGATTAAGGACACCTCAGAACCGTAATATCAGAGGTGGGGGGGACTGACCTTTTACAAACACAATTGCAAATCTTAAATAGCTCTAGTGACTCCAAAGTGCTCTTGTTGGAGGACCACCACCGTCAGCATTCAGGGCCCGTGCAGAGCAGGATTATAGAAGAAGGCTTAACTCTCAATCATGCTTTGGGCATTTGGAAAGAAATGGGTGGATGAAGAAACAGACAAGATTATAGAGAAATGGAAAACAATTTCTTTTCCAGCTGCTGGGCCAGCAATCCCGAGTGTCACAGGAAGTGATAGTAGAGAGAGGACAGGGCGGAAGCTGCCACGGGGCCAGGGATGTATGGGCAGCGGAGTGCAGGGAGCAGCCCGTGCCCCCCACTAGTGTGCCTGCTCTGGCCCCGGAACATTCCGGTAGCAGCACACATGCCTGCTTTCCTGACAGGAACAAAGAACCCATGGGACACCTGGGTGGCTCAGTGGTTGAGCATCTACCTTCCACTCAGGTCATGATCCCGGGGTCCTGGGATTGAGTCCTGCTCCCCACAAGGAGCCTGCTTCTCCCTCTGCCTGTGTCTCTGCCGCTCTCTGTGTGTCACATGAATAAATAAATAAAATCTTTAAAAAAAAAAAAAAAACAAAGAACCTCACTTTGATTTGTGTTAAAATTATTAGCAAAGGAAAACTAATAAACATTTGATTAAAAAAATACATAGGGGTCTTCTTGTATCTCTGGAGATTACAACAAAATTGTCAGAAAGGTTTTGATTCCTCATAATGACCCAGCTCCCATGCAGATACTCATGGGTCTGCTTTTGTTTGCTGCTCTGAGAAGAAAATGTGCCACCCGGACATTTGGACATGATCGTCTTTGATTTGGAACATTTTAGAGAGATTTAGTTCCTTGATGGCACGTAGACAGAACTCTGGAGAGGTGCCTTTCTTGCTTGACAAGACCCACTTGTCTTGCCCTGGGTGCCCTGGCACCGCTCAGCTCAGGTGACAGGGAAATGTGAAGGTGACAAAGGAGGGCTGTGTTGCCAAGGGCTCGTCTGCTGGTCGGCCAGCCTCAGGGACCCTGATGCCGAGGGTTAGGTGAGCCCAGGCATTTTTGGGGCAGGTGGTGTGGAATGCTGGAGAAGACAGGAGTGGGCCGTGTTGGCTGAGTGGGGTGCAGTCAGCCTTCGGGGAGGAGGACGGCGGGCACATGTGCAGAAGTCAGGAGGTTGGTCAGAGCCCGAAGAACAGCAGTGCTCTCTGACCGGCACCTTCTGCCATCTTGGCTCTGGAAGGAAGGCAGAGATGGTCCAGCCTAACTCAGCACCTGAAGATCTAGAGCCGCTCTGTGCACGTTTCTCTGGCGTTCTACAGACGCACCTTTGGGCCTCGCAGACACATGGAGGGGTCAGACCACTCGGCTTTCTCTGGCACCATGAGCTCTTCCCTCATCTTCACTGTATGCACCCACCCCTAGCCACTCCCAGATCCCACAGAGTCCCAAGTCCCTGGAAAAGGAATCTTCTCTCTGCTGTCAGGAATGAGCCGAGGATTACTTCCAGGTTGGCCTCCACGAGCCCCGTCCATGCCTGGGTCCTCTCTGTTTCCAGCACCTGACAGCCCCACCCAGCCCTCCTCCTGCTGTACTGGCTGGCCCTGGTCAGGTGCCCCAAGCTGTTCACTTTAGTGTCTGTTCATGCAAAGAACAGAATTTGAGGACAGATTCAGGCACCTGGTATTTCAAACTGGGGGGTCCAGAACCGTGCTTTCCCTCGAAATCACCTTCCTCCTCACCCTCTCCTTCAGCGCCAAGGAAAGAAACGAGGCAAGGTGCCCCCTCTTCTGCCTCTGCAGGTTTCCCTCCAGGCAGCCACTTCTCTGCTAGGACTTCTGGCCCAGACTCACCGAAACCCGAGTTCCCAGGTGCTAGCTGACACCTCCGCCACCTGTACATGGAGCTCGTCTTTGCACCTTCAATGCCTGTCCTGTTCATTCTCTCCCAAACTTGATCGCTCTCCCACTGGTGCCGCACGAGCCGAGGGTCTGTTCTGAGCACCATAAAAAGTGCAGAACGTGATGCAGTGAGTAAGCTGCCTGACAGTCTCCATGGGGCCCCCATCCCACAGATGCAGTTGCCCCTTTCATGGTCCAGATCTTACTCTTCCATCTGGGTCAGATGAACTTTTGCTCTGTGGAAGCCTAGGAAGAAAAGCAAATGATCTCAACTCCCTGCTGCGTACACAAGAGGAGGGTTATTACTTGTAGATAAAAAGCCCTTGGTCACACCAGGCCTCTTACATCCATTGGTAAATACGGGTGACCTTTCAGGGTGGCCTCAGCTGGCAGCTAATGCTTCGCCAGCCCAAGGAGCCCTCTCCCTGCAGACCCAGCAGGCCAGAGGCTGAGTCCCTGCAGCTGGGGTCCGGGCGTCCGAGATGATTCCTAGAACTCTAACCTGTTAATCCCCCAGGGTTCCATCCCATCCTGGGAGTGGGTAGCTCCTCATCCAGGGGAGTAAACAGTAAGCACTCCTGGGAGTGGATTGTTAGGAAGCAGTTAAGATGATCCTACGGCCTGTGCTGTGCACAGTCGCTGTGCAGACCGGGCAGTATTTTCTTCTGAAGACATCGCACTCCCTGCAAGGACTGGAAGCTTCACTTTGTGTTATAGGAGCCCCCACATTCCAAATCGTGTGTGATTCTGCTGCTGCCCCTGGATGCTGGGTCCATCCAATGAGCCATGGATCACAGACTCAGACCGGGAAACAGAGGCTGTGGCCTAAGACGTTCACTTAAATGCTAGCAAAGTAATAGGTTTGTTGAGTATTTCCAGTATTTGTCTTATAAAACCAGGGACACTGTCACCCTTTAACACCATGCAGTCCCAAGCTCTGCTCTGCATTCCCCCAAAGCTCCAGTGGGCCCGATCCACAGGCCCAGCAGGCACACTGCCACCTGTTGTTCCATGTGGGGTGATCTCCAGCCTTCTACCCACCTGCCCTGGGTGTGGCTCAGCCAGATGCCCCAGGGAGCTCTGAGACTTTTACCTGTGGGGTCAGCTGGAGGCCCTGTGGTCAAGCAGACCCCAGTTCCAAGAGGGCAGGCTGGGATGCTGAGCACTTCTGCACACCATCATGGTGTTTCATTTGCAAGATCCAAAAGATCGGGCTGCCAGAAAAATGCGGATGAGCTGAATTATGAAAGATTGCTTATGTGACCATGAACCCCCTAAAACGTACTTGGCAACGTCTAGCGCAGCACAGGTGCGACTCCAATCAGGGCAGTATTGATAAACCATCTCCCCAGAACATTCACCTCTTTGAGGCTGCTCTCAGCTGTCGTGAGGAACCATTGGTACGGGTGGTGCAGAACAGGAGAGCGTTCAGCTGGTGGAGTTGACCTTTGTTGGGTGCTGCCAGTCTTCTTTGGTGGCACACGGTAAGAAGGGGAACTGAGGCAGCAGGCTACATAATCCTCATTGAACGTAGCCTTCACCTCTGTACATGGCCATAGAGCTCAGAGGAAACTCATGTACCCATTCTCCCTTGCTCAATAAAATCTCCTTCCTGGACAGTGCTTCTTAGTAAGCTAACAGAAACTGGCATCGCTTGGTTTCTTGATCCTATTTATTTATTTATTCATTTATTTATAAAAAGATTTTATTTATTTATTCATGAGACAGAGAGAGAGAGGCAGAGACACAGGCAGAGGGAGAAGCAGGCTCCCTGTGGGGAGCCCGATGTGGGACTCGATCCTGGGACCCCAGGATCATGCCCTGAGCCAAAGGCAGACAGACACTCAATTGCTGAGCCATCCAGGCATCCCTCTTGATCCAATTTAGACCTTGAATTCAATAGGGTCTTGATATACAGAGGACTCCGTGGTATCAAAGAATTCCATCTGTCTCAAACTTAGCTGAAAGAGACCAGAGTGATCCAATCAATTTGTCTTTATGGAGGAAGCACTTTTTGAAAATATGCTGCCCTTGTAGGTGGGGGGTGTATATGGGTGCTGTGTTCTGTACAGCTGAGCATCATTTCACTGGTGGCCAAGAGCGAGTTACCTTTGTTGTTTTGGAGAAGAATTTAAGAGGCCTGCCCTCGCTGGATAACTGTCTTGATCTGTGTGACTCTGTATTTGTTGGGCAGAGGAAGACTGGTGTTGGGGACGCCTGGGTGGCTCAGTGATTGAACATCTGCCTTTGGCTCAGGGCGTGATCCCGGGATCAAGTCCCACATCGGGCTCCCTGCATGGAGCCTGCTTCTCCCTCTGCCTGTGTCTCTGCCTGTCTCTCTCTGTGTCTCTCATGAATAAATAAAATCTTAAAAAAAAAAAAAGACTGGTGTTAAATTCAAATTTCGATTCTTCTGAACATTTTTACTCCATACAGCAGAGTCGCAGTACTTCTGGGCCCATGTATTTTCGCATATGTATGGAACATCCCCATCTACATTTTGAGCCCAAAAAAGAAGAAATCAGGTAGTGCCAACTCAGTAAGCTACGCTGCCACACATTCTGTCTCCCCAACGTGTGTGAGGAACCTGGGGAGGATGTGAAGCCAGAGTCCTGCACGGAGTGCCAGTTCCCCACCCAGCGTCTGTTTCTAGAAAGCCTGAGACCCTGAAAACACACGAGACAAGCTGTCTCTGAAGGGGGACTTGATTCTTAGATTGTCTTCTGCTCTGTGTTTGCTTTTCTTTTAAAACCATCCTCCGAGATTATGTTTTCCATCATAATACACACGCAGCCGGTACATTGTGTCATAGGACAAAGCTCATAATTGAAAAAGGAACAGTTCTGTGGCCCTCCACCTCATCCCAGATCTTGCTCTGCAGAGGCTAACATTTTGAATCCTTGCTACTTTTTTTTCCCCCCTCTGGCATCTATTTTAATGATTGTCCATAATGCTCTTAAATATGTGTATGTATTTCCTGAACTGTTATCTATTACATTCCCATCATAATAGGTGCAGATCAACTCTTCTGTATTACTTTTCACTCAATTTTACCTTGCACCCCATGTCATCCTTTCACAGTTGGTTACAGCTTCATGGGGTTGTTGCATTGTTGCTGAATAAGAGGTGTAATACTATTACATTCCCTTTCTGTGTATTATTCCCCCCCACCCCCGGACTGGTAGTGTTCACATGGCTCTATATCCACCCGCAGCCCAGACCCCTGGAGCCTTCCATCCTCCAAGTACGAGTGGATGCACGCTCCGTAGGCAGCTGAGTAGCTGGGGGATCATCCTCACACCAGCCTGGGTGTCTCTTTGCCTTTCTCCTGTGTCAGAAGTAAAACCCAGAATGTTTACGTGGCAATCTTTCATCTCTCTGCTTTTGCAGATCAAATGAATAAATTGAATTAAATCAAAAGGTAATATTTATGAGATACGAAGACCTGCCCTTTCCTCCAACAAAAATAAAAACTTTACTCCTCACATTACCTGATGTGCTTGATAAACATGACCTTGGACTCAAGGAAGCCTGGAGACACTGAGGGTGTGAACGCTACTCCCACCACTCTACGTGCCATGAAGAATGGGGTGAAATCCTACAAACACTGTTTAGTCTGTACACATTATCTACACTGGGGTCTCAAAGGTGGCTCAGTGGTTGAGCATCTGCCTTTGGCTCAGGGCGTGATTCTGGAGTCTTGGGATCAAGTCCTGAATCAGGGAGCCTATATCTCCCTCTTCCTATATCTCTGCCTCTCTCTCTGTGTCTCTTATGAATAAATAAAATCTTTAAAACATATTATCTGCATTGGTCTTCACAAACAGGGCATTAGTTGCCCCCATCAGGTGGTAAATCACACGTGGGGAAGGGAAGTGGTACCCAGTCCGGAGCACGCAGTAGCAAAAATAGGACTGGAACTCAGGTCTTCTCACCCCATGTTCGGTGTTTGTGAACCCCTCCATCCTGAGGCAGTAGCCACAAGATCATCAGTAATGAAGCCGCAATCCTCATGGACACGTAGTAACTCCTTGTAGGCCATTATCTGTGTGTGTGTTTTAATTTTATTGAATTTATTCATTACTTTTCTAATGAACATTACAAAATAATCAGCATTTCAGATAGAAAATTTTCCATTTATTTTTATATTGGTATCAAACTCTTCTTAAAATACTTCATATATATATTTCAATTTTTTTTAATTTGAATACGGTTGACACATGATGTTACAGAACCATAACAAATAATACTAATGTTTGTATGGAACCACAAAGACCCCCAATGGCCATTCTGTGTTATTTAATGCGTTATCTTCTTGTGTGCTAAAAAAAAAAAAAAAAAAGTAACTTACTTCCAGCATCCTCATCATCCCAGACTTTACAAACTCAGTATGAAGAGCCATTGATTTTTCTCTGAAAAACTGTCTTTAAAGGAGTGACAAGCCCCTTCTAGTCTGTGGAAAAGTCAGCCTGAGGGGTGCCCTGGGCCATCTGAGGGGCAAAGGGCCAAGACAGCCTTTGTCCCGTAGACACTGCCTCTGTCATTTGGCGGATGGTGGATGGGGAGGATGTGGGGAGATTTATAAGCTCATTTCCCAAATGCAGCATACACCAAACTGCGTCTACACCACACTTTGGCTTGGATTGAGGCTTTGGCATTTCTAACACAGATGTTAGACTCATTTCCAGAAGGCAGAGCGAGAGGACCTGGGGATCACAGGCAGATAATTAATTAGTCCTAAACCCACCTCTCTCTGTCATCTTGGCAATGAAATGATTCTCCTAGTACCATTCAGTAGAGCACTTGCTAATATACTGCTTGGTCCCAGGAGGAGAGATGCCAAAAACATGGACTCACGTGACTGCAAGAAGCAGGCCTCCTTTTGAAAATGATCACACGTAGTGCCTACAATTCTCAGGGTTAAAATACTCATTGCTTTAAAACCAGCGAAGGCATATCTGTCAAGAACAGTCCAGAACTGCCTGAAAATGCTACATACAGCACAGCACTGCACCAACCTTCCAGTTTCCCTCTTGTTTCTTCTGCTTTGCCTTTTGGAGACCAGAGCCACCTTGACAGCCCTTTGGCTCCAATTCTCCTTCCTGCCCAGGCCTAGGTGTTCTTTGGTCTTCCCCTCATATGTGGCCCAGGTGTTCCTACACTCTGGAACCCGTGCACCGCACCTTCCCCTTCCCAGGTTGTCCTGGGTGCCTTGTAATCTGTGAGTCCTTCGTGGAGGAGGAGGCCATCCTAGGATTTATGGAGTCTCCACTCCCAGTTCTGTCAGTGTGGATAAAGGGATCAGTCATGAGGGGTCGGTTCTCAGAGGATGGGAGCCTGAGAGGGGAAACTGAGGTGGCCACGCCCCCGGCACAGGAGGAGGTCCCATCGCAGCAGGGCTTCCCCAGGAAACAGCAGTGGTGGCACTGGTAGCGTTGTTTGCTTAGGGCCAGTCTTGGGCTCCGGGAGCCTAGAATCAGTGAGAGGGCTCCACGACCCCATTTCCTTGATCTCTTTAAAAACAGATAAAATGATATAACTGCCCACAAGGGAGGTTTTCTATGAACACCGTAGGGCAAGTTTGTAGTAAGCAGAAAACAGGGCACATGTGATAGCCCCCCAGACAGAACACTGCACTGCAGACACAGAACCCGGTGTGCCATCTGGAAATCCGCGTCAGCGGGTCTGCAGCAGTGGGAACATGGGGTTTGTAGCCTCAGACGATACAGATGACACCGAAGCCTACCACTAACTGAACTTCTCGCATTCTTTAGTCTTCCTCTGGATGAAAGGTTTTTATCATAATGGATGTGTCCTGGAAGTTGAGAGAAGGCAAACAAAAGCAAGAGCTAAAGCCAAACCCTTGGGTTTATTCTTTTGCTTTGGGTCTGGTTACTAATGTTTAGGAAGAGGACAGTGTACTTGGAGGACACATGTACCTGTTCAGAGCACATAGGCCCGGCTCTGTGAGTTTGGAAAGAGAACGCCTCTCCTCTCACGGGTGACCTTGGGGGGATGGAGGCTCAGAGGCCAGAGCTACCCTGTGACCCAGCGAGTGCACTACTAGGTATTTACCCCAAAGATACAGATGTTGGGTACCAAAGGGCACCTGCACCCCGATGTTCACAGCAGCAATGTCCACAATAGCCAAACTGTGGAAGGAGCCCAAATGTTGATCAAGAGATGAATGGATAGAGAAGATGGAATATTACTCAGCCATCAGGAGGGATGAAATCTTACCATTTACATCGACATGGATGGAACTAGAGGGTATTATGTTGAGTGAAATAAGTCAGTCAGAGAAAGACAATTATCACAGTATTTCACTCCTATGTGGTATTTAAGAAACAAAACAGAAGATCATAGGGGAAGGGAAGGAAAATAAAATAAGACAAAATCAGAGAGGGAGACAAATCATCAGAGACTCTTAACTCTAGGGAACAAACTGAGGGTTGCTGGAGGGGAAAAGGGTAAGGGGATGGGATCACTGGGTGTTGGGCATGGAAGAGGGCATGTGATGGGGTGAGCACTGGGTGTGATATACAACTGATGTGTCACTAACTACCTCTGAAACTAATGATACATTATGTGTTAACTAATTGAATTTAAATAAAATAAGTTAAAAAAAAAACAACAACTCTGAGTCACACATTTTGCTACGAGGACAGGGAAAGGGAGATGTCAAATCTTCAGGCTTCAGACTTCCTTTTTTGTCCAAGTGAGAGACATTTTACTTAGTTTTCTAGACCAAAGGCCAGAGGCCAAGCTGATATAAACCTTCCCAAAGAAGCCATGTGTTGGGGACAGTTGTCTGTTCCCGTGGTCGCCTCTGAAAAGCCAAACTGTGGAGCATTAGAGTTTTGTTTGGCCCATGAGAAGAGAGCACCAAACTGGTCTGCTTATAATTCGGTTGACTTAATCTGCTCAAGTGACAAAATAATCTGAAAATTACAGGTATATAATTTTACCTGTAAACACTTATCCTGGGTATTTGCAGACATTCTGGTTATGAATAGATTCTGGGGAAGTTCCATTTAATTATAAATACACACATATATATATTTTGTTCTCTACCTTTCCCAAAAATACATTGGGGTTATTAACTCTGCCAGAAGCTCAGGGAGGATGGGGTGAAGGACAGAGGGCCTGTCTGGGGGGGTAAGAGCCCTTGGTTTGGGGTAGGGCCTCGCTGGTGGGAAGTGGGGGTTTGCTTTAGATCTGTGGTTCCCCAGATAGGGTCCTCAGTCTGCTTGTGGGCAAGGAGTATCTGCAGGTGGGCGAGAAACTGATTCAAAGATGAACTTCAATCCTCGGTTCTTATGGGATGAATGACCTGCAGTCCCGTGGATACCTTGCTCGTGTACAGTTGAGGGTGGCTAAGTGAGTGATGGAAGATGGCTGAGCTCCTGGACACGTAGACTAAGGTTGCACGCAGCTGCCATTCACCAGGGTCATTTCTGTTCCCTGGGTCTGGCTCCTGCTCCGCCCCACGCATGCCGCGGGGTTGAAGCCACAGCTGGGAGTCAGCGTCCCCCTGCTTTGAGCTGGCCTTGACCTTCCGTTGCAGTTGTTCTGTGTTTCTCTTTGTTTCTTTTCCATTTCGAATTGGCTTTTCATCGCCTTTCCCATTTTGGGTTTTGTTCCCTGCCTTCTTGTTCACTGCCCTCAGAGGCAGGAGTCTTCTTCCCTGGGCTCCAGAGGCCCTCCTCTCTGCCAGGAGCTTTTTGTGATGTCACTGACCGTCCCACTTGGACTTCCAGGTGGGAAAAACCCCAATGTTTCCCATCACCTTCCCCATCCACCTGCTTGGCTTGGCTGCCGCCATGAAGCGTCATATTCCGAGTGGCCAAGCCAGGCCTCCTCCTGACACCTGTGGCCTGGGCCCTGTCATGGTCCAGCCTGACAGACCACCTGCCGGGTCCTGGCCCATCTGTGGCGTTCCTTTCTCAGTGTAGGTTATAGGTACCTCGCTTTCTGTGGCGTCTTCTGAAATGAGGCCTTTAGGAGGCCGCCCTCCCTCCATTGTTCCCTGTCCCCGCTTGTCCGGGAATGAAGGCAGGGGACGTTCTGTTTCACATCTGTGATGTTTCAGAAAGTTCCAGAAAGCCAACAAATGACTGTGATTATCTCCACAATCCTATTTAAACCTCATCATTGTGTTCAACTCAATGTGGTACTTCACATAGACCATTACATTTGTCTTACAGCTTCATTGAGGTATGACTTACGCTCCATCAATCCACCCTTTTACAGGGATAATTCAGTGATTTTTAGCAATTCACAGAAGTGTGCAAGAACCCCCTTAATCCAATTTTGGACCGTTTTCATCACCCTGACAAGAAACCTTACATTCATTAGCAGTTGCTTTCCATCTATCCCTCCCCTGGCTTTGCATAACTTTTAATTATTTTTGTCTTTATTTGCCTGTTCTGGTCATGCCATTTAAATGGAATCCTATAACACGTGGTCCTGTGTAAATGGCTTCCTTCACTTAGAATCACGTTTTCCGGGTTCGTCCATGGTGTAGCATGGATCAGAGCTTCATTTCTATTTATGGCTGAATAATATCCTGTTGTGTGGTTGTAACAGTGCATTTTGTTCATCCATCCGTCATTTGATGGATGTTCAGTGGTTTCCATATTTTTGTCTGCTCTAAGTAAGGCTGCTGTGAGCAGGTCTGTACAAGTCGTTAGAGAACACGACCATCGGATAGCATAACAGGCGGGCGGGAGACCCCACGTAAAGGAGTGTTTCTATGCAAGATGCTGTACGACATCCTTTCTTCCTCCATATGGTCTCTTTTCTTGTCCAGTTCCTTCATTCATTTTTCTCAGCAAGGTAACAGGAGCAGTATCTGCCAGTCTGCCAGGCACTTTACTAGGCTCTGGTGGCACCTTAATGAGTCATTTTTTTATGCCTTTAAATGAAATCGGGGATTTTATTCTTCAGACAGAGAACCTGTTAAATTTTTAAATTGTATTCGAAAACATTGGAGCCTCCTCTTCTGGACAGCAAACACTCTTTTAAAATAAGCAAAATCAAGAGACTAGGTTTTACTCCAGCTAATGGAGCTTCTCTTGGGGCTCTTGTGTAGTGTCTCTTGGTCAGTTTACCTTTTTTTTTTTTTTTTTAAGATTTTATTTATTTATTCATGAGAGAGGCAGAGACATAGGCAGAAAGAGAAACAGGCTCCATGCAGGGAGCCTGATGCAGGGCTCAATCCCAGGACCCTGGATCATGACCTGACCTGAAGGCAGATGCTTCATCGACTGAGCCGCCCAGGGGCCCCTTTGCAGTATTTTAAAGAAGCTTTGTGTCCTTACTATGATTCAGCCCCTTCTTGAACACCTCCGGTTCAAGAGTTTCTTTCCTTCCAGGTCTTGATTTGTCTGAGGAGCTCTACAGCAAAGCCCCTGCTCATGCTGTCGGGGGGGGGGGGGGGGGGGGGGAGGGGATGCACAGCGGGGTGTGAGTCTCTGCACCTGCACACAGGTACTCCGTGGGACCGGCAGTGTGTGTGGGGACACAGCTGTAGGCAACATCCCCTCGGTGGGGCTGTGTCTGGGCCTTATCACCAGGTGACCTGGCAGGGGGTTGGCAGGCTGAGGTGTGATGGAAGGCCTGGAGCCGGAGCCAGGAGAGAGGTGTGGCGCTGAGAAAGGGAAGGAGAGGTGTGGCACACGGCGGGTGGCCAGGAGCTCTGGTGTCCCATGGGTTGCCTGAGGAACTTCTGAGAATGCAGACCCTGGACACCCACCCTGAACTCCTGAATCCAGAACCTCAACAGGTGCTTTGAGGAGGCCTCACAGCTTGCAGGGGGTGCTTGGGAGCCTCCGTTCTTGAGAATGAGAATTGTTCATGCTTGTGACGGGGAAGGTTCAGCATCTACCACCTTACGCAAGCCTTGGCTTGCCTTCACCCCACCTGCGGCTAGAGGTCAAAGGTCAGCCTGTACCTGACCAAGGGAATGAATATGTCTTGGCTGCAAATACCTACCCTCACCCAGCACGCAGCCAGGCTGTGGGGAGGGTGCGGGCCCATTAGACACGGGGCTGTCCATGGGGCGCTTCAGAGTACAGCGTGGATGTCTAGTTCTGCGGGTGATTCGGGAGGGAAGGATGTCCAGAGACCCAGGTCTCAAGAAGTGTTAGTGTGCAAGGCAGGCTGTGTGTGAGCTGGTGCTTTCAGGAGTGTCCTTTCCCATGAAGACCCTGGGCACCACCCCACCTCTGCTTGGCTTCCTCCTCTGTGGCCACCTCATGAATTCGTTTACTCGGCAAGTGGACACATGCGGGTCTTTTTTTTTTTTTCTAAAGATAATCCATTTTTGATAAATTAGAACAGAATGGAAACAGTGTATATCTATAATATACATATAAAAAAGTCCAGTTTTAAACTGTAAGCAGGCCTGGTGCACAGAGCAAGTGTGATCACAGAACCCTGAATGCAGGAGTGCTGAATGAGGGAGCACTGTTGGCCAGGCGCTGTGTTAGGTCCCAGCACCACTTGATCCCTCTAGCACTGCTGTAGTCTGATGGAGGCAGGCGTTGTGTGCAGTCATCTTCCTGGTTTACTGGGCTGTCCTAGGCTGTCCTGGGCTGTCTTAGGCTGTCCTAGTCTGTCCTGGACTTTCCTCAGCTGTTATAGGGTGTCCTGGGCTGTCCTGGGAGGTCCTAGCATGTCCTGGGCTGTCCTGACCTGTCCTAGGGTGTCCTGGGCTGTCCTGACCTGTCCTAGGGTGTCCTGGGCTGTCCTGAGCTATTCTAGGGTTTCCTGGGCTGTCCTGAGCTATTCTAGGGTTTCCTGAGCTGTCCTGAGCTATCCTAGGGTGTCCTGAGCTGTCTGGGCTGTTGTAGGGTGTCCTGGGCTATCCTGGGCTGTTGTAGGGTATCCTGGGATGTCCTAGGGTGTTCTGGGATGTCCTGAGCTGTCCTAGGGTGTCCTGGGCTGTCTGGGCTGTTGTAGGGTGTCCTGGACTGTCCTGGGCTGTTGTAGGGTGTCCTGAGCTATCCTGGGCTGTCCTAGGCCCTCCTGGGCTATCCTACAGTGTCCTAATCTGTCTTAGGCTGTCCTGGACCGTCCTAGGCTGTCCTGGGCTGTCCTAGGCTGTCCTACGGTGTCCTAGGCTGTCCTAGGCCTTCCTGGGCTGTCCTAGGGTGTCCTGGGCTGTCCTGGGCATCACAACAAGGAGCTATGGCTGGGGGGAGCATCACTCCCCAGCTTCTCCAGAGAGGCTCTCATAACACCAGTGTGTCGGTGAACAGGGGGCAGGAGTTTCCCAGACCAGCAGAGCCTCGCCTTTCTGACTTCCCTCTTTCCTGCGTGTCTGTGACATCTCTCCACTGATGCTCCACCCCTCACCCCCACCCCCCTGTCTGTCTGGCCCCTTCTCTGCACCAGCTCTCCACCAACCTGCTTGCCTTCCCTCTTCTCTTGGGTGTTTCTCTCTAGAATTCAGGGCTCACAGCAGAAACTGCATAGAAGAAATGTAACCGTGAAGTAATCTGTGTGTCACCACAGGGAGGGGAGGACAGCTAGAAACATCTCACGGGCACACCTTTAACTGTGGTCGTTGCAAAGACAGGAAATTGATTTCAGTCTCCTGTAAAGAGGGAAGGGCCTCTCCTTGCTGCTCGGCATCCTTCCTTCCTCTTTCAGCAGCCAGTGACATCTGATATTCCGTCTCCCTCGTGTCACCCTGACCAGCAGCACCGCTCAGGTGGTTCGGCCACAGGTTCTGACACACGGGCCTAGAGGGGGGATGCTGGGGTCCAGGAACAGCTAGAGTTCCTTAGAGGCTGGGCCTCTCCACACGATGTGCTCCCATGGGCTGGCGTCCTAGCACACACGTGCAAATGCAAACACGTGGGAACTGTTTTCTTAATATTTGCATAAGAGAAAATACACATTCCTTTACTCAGCAGTGTGGGGGCTGGGGGGGAGTCACTCACCTGTTCTTCCTGCCCATTCCTGCTGGGCCATCAAGGATCTAATAAGTATCCATTCAAAGCTCAACTGCATTCTGGACGTTTGGGCCCAGAAGCCAAGAGGAAGGTATTTTCTATCCGAGACTTAAAACTAAATTGCAAGCATCTGTGTGCTTCTGCACGGACCCTGGTGAGCAGAATCTCTTCCCAGGCACCCCTGTGTCTGCCCACAGCACGGGAATGCTCCTCAGGCAAACCAGCAACTGGGAGGCCACCCCGTTGTGCACGGTTTATCTCGTTCTCAGCCCCACTTTCATGTCGGATCATTCACAGCTATTCGTCAGTTGTTCAAGGGGCCCAGGAATGGTGGGCAGATAAATGAAAAATAAGTCTCATAAAAGAAACCACCCCACCTTGCTGAGCTTAGCCGCATGGAAAAACTATTGCTTAGCAAGTGGCATTTTTTGGGACGCTGCTCACATTAGTGCCAAACTGTGTGTGTGCACACAGGGCTGCAGGTGCCAGGTGAGTTCTGAGCAGAGCCACGTACAGAATGTTTTACGCTGACGTTTCCATTTCTTAATGTGAGCTTACTTGCTGAGGTAGTGTATTTTGCCCAAGGCGAATGATCACTTGGAAATGCGTTCATATTTTAAACCAGATCTTGAGGTTTTGGGAGCAAAACTCTGCATAAGCATTTTGCAGCTTCCAAGAGCGACTGGCATCCTGAGGGGTGTCAGTAGCTGCCCCACAGCTGGTGCTACCCTGGGATGGAGTGGGATCTGCTACGTCCCGGGAAATGCAGCTCCTTCCTAGGCTGTAATCCCCAGAGCATTTGGTGACAATTTTTCAGGGGGCATTATTCAGGCCTTCCAGTGTTAGCTCTGTGTTGATACAGCAGGAAGAATCTGGATTTCTCAGTGACTGTCCTTTGGTTAAACTGCGCGGTACACAGAGGCTCGAGTGAGATGAAATGTGTGGCATGAAATCCTAGGGCCTGGAGCGAGGAGGGTGCAGACTCCCGCCCACGTCGGCCCACCCGGAGTGTCTGGGAGGCCTGCCAATGGGTCCCCCAGGGCTGTGGGTGCCACCTCCTCTAGCACAGGCCCCTGTGCCTAGCCCGGGACAGCTGCCTGGCTCACACCTGTCGGCCACTTTCCTCCTGCTGCTGCTTTCTGGGCCCCTGTCCAATCTTGTTTGGAGCCTTTATCAGTGAGTAAATCTGTTTCTCTCCATTAGACACAGTTGAGGCAGGGCAGACACCATGGACAGGTGGGCAGCTGAAGGTAACAGCAGGGAGCGCATCCCCCAAAGACGTGACTGGGAGACTGCGGCAAATACCTCCATAGCCCTGGGTCCTGAGCCTCTGAGACCATGGCAACCCAGATGGAGGGAGAGGAGAGCAGCCCGGGAGGCCTTATTATTCCTGCTCTGTGTAGATACACGGATCAATAAAATAAATGAGCTGTTTTATCTGGGCCAGCCATCTAATCCAGGGACTCGGAGACAGACACGTAAACACATCGATCACCTGTACAGCTTGCTGGTCTACTCTCCACGGAAAATGGGGAAGAGGGTAAAGAAAATGCACTGTCTGTAGTTCTGGGCCTCACTTCTCCTTCCGTCCAAGGAGGGGCAGTCTGCACTGTGATCTGCCCTCCAAGACCTTGGGCGAGGCAGTGATTGAAACCAAGGCTGACATGTCCCAGCAAGCAGCTCACCTCCAGGCTAAGCATGAGGCTCAGTTCTTCCGACAGAGCTGTTGGACGTGGCCTTTGTGTGGGTCTTTAAAGTCAGTAGTCTCTATCTTAAAAATATTTTTTTTTTTTTAAGGGGCACTTGGGTGGCTTAGTCTGTGAAGTATCTGCCTTCGATTCAGGTCATGATCCCAGGGTCCTGGGATGGAGGCCTGCATTAGGCTCCCTGCTTAGTGGAAACTTTGCTTCTCCCTCTCCCTCTGCCCCTCCTTCTGCTCATGCTCTCTCTCTCTCTCTCTGAAATAAATAAAATATTTTAAATTTTTTTAAAAAATAAGATTTAAAAAAATTTTGACATATAGCATTATGTTAGTTTTAGGTGTACATGTAGTGATTTGACAATGCTGTGGCATTGCACAGTGCTCACCACAGTAAGTGTAGTCACCATCTGTCACTATGCAACGTTATTATGATATTATTGACTATATTCCCTGTGCTGTACTTTTCATCCCTGTGATTTATTTATTTTATAACTGCAAGTTTGTGCCTCTTAATCCCCAGACCTGAGAGGGCCATAACAAGCAAGCAGAACAAAGCCTGTCCTTAGCTGAGAGCTCTGTGACAGTTGAGGTCCAAGGAGGGAGGTTTCTGGAACATTGCCAGCCTCACTGTCTACCTTTTATTATCCCCCCCAAGAGAGTCCAAGAGTCCTCGCCAAAACCTGTGACATCTGAAAAGCCCCTGCCATTTCTTATTATTTCCATCCTGCTCTGAGTGTGTGTGTGAAATTGAAGTTAAATATAGTCTCTGATTCTTTAAAATGCAGAGCCTCGAGGATGATAATTTTTGTCTTGAGCATATATACCTCTGGTAAATTATTTCCTATTTCCCTTGTTAATATAATGAATGAAACAGGGCAAGCCCCATTATTTCATTTTAAAGAAGCGCTCAAGTATGTGACCCAAAGAGAGCCCAAGATCAAGTCTCCTTTGGCTTCTGTTTCCGGTTAGAAAGGATGTACCTGTCTCTAACTGAGTCACACCCCAGTGTTTGTATAAAAACACCATGCCTGTCCCTTCCTTCCTTCTTTCCTTCTGATGTTTAATAATAATCACCAACTGTATATGCCCGGGGGCTCTTTACTATTTTGGAAATAATACAAGGAAAGAGTAAATAAACAAATATCTCAACAAGAAGATATCAAGGAGTGATGCAAACCCTGATGAAATTTTGAAGAGTGAGAATGGAAGTGACCTCAGGGTGAAAGACTGTGAGCCGGTGTCATGTAGGCAGCCTGCCCTGTGAAGAGGTGGACATAGAGCAGTCCAGGTGGACAGCATGGCCCTGGCAGGATTTGGGAGGTTGCCATCGGCCACACAGATCCCCTCATTGGCATATTTGACCATCCCTCTCGTGCCTGACCTCCCGGCCTTGGAGATAGTGCATCTCCAGCTCTTGGGCCGCAGCTTCGGAAGTTTAGAAGTTAGGATGGGCAGGGTGATTGGATCTCCATCAGCATGGAGACTGTTGTGGTTGGAGGCTTTCACAGAAGATGTTATTTACAAGTGTGTCTTCATCAAGAAATCTATTTTGTTTGTTAAAAATCCATAACAGGAAAGGAACTGTAGCAGAGAATGGGCTATTTTTGCATTGAAGAACACTCCTTAGAGGTAAGTGGATTTCTTGGTGGGTTATGTCAGGATGAATCTCGGATCCTAACCACTTCAATTTCTTTCAGAGGAATTTTGGCAAATGGAGTTTGTTTTTGACCTCATTAGAGTCCTGGTTAATTTATCACAATAACAATAACATCACCAGGGTTTGTGTTTGTATAACAAAGATTGTTCCTGGCTGTGCAAGCATGGGTCAAATGAAAGTGCTCATAACTTGTCTTAAGGAATGAAGATTCAGAAGAACGAGTGAGACAGCTCTAAATGAAATACAGGGTTGGGATCTCTGCTTCTCATGGGGCTCTAAGATAGCACCTCCAACAGGGGCATCTGGGCCACGAGGGCTGACCCCAGGGATGACATGGACACTTTGTTCTTCATGTAAGGACCCTACAGCCACCCACGTCCCTAGCTGCTTCGCCTCCGCTCTCTGCTTCCTAAAGCCCAGCTCTTCCTCTGGCCTCTCTTTGCTCACTCTCTGGGTCTCAGCCTCTCTCACCTTCTCCCCAATCTCCCCCGCCTCCTTTCCCCATCCACCTTTATTTTTTTTAAAGCTTTTATTTGTTTATTCATGAGAGACACAGAGAGAGAGGCAGAGATACAGGCAGAGGAAGAAGCAGGCTGTCTGTGGGGAGCCCGGTGTGGGACTCAATCCCAGGACCCTGAGATCATGCCCTGAGCCAAGGGCAGACGTTCAACCAACCGCTGAGCAAGCACCCATCCGGGTGCCCCTCCCACCCCCTTCTGTTGTCTTTGCAATGAACCAGCTCTGCGACTAACAGCTGTCTCTCTAAGCTGCAGTTTATCTGTCTGTCCCCCAAAGAGGGAGAGACAAGACATACATTTGAGTGAATCAGGCTTCCTCTGGCCTTGGGGCTCACCCAGGAACCCCCCCCCCCCGCCCAGGCTGCTTCAGAGCAGCGGGGCTCCCCCACCCACAGTAGCCCTACTCTCTCGTTCTGTATGCCCCATGCAGATCTAAACACTGACTCTCCCAGAGGAAATCCTTCTCTGTGATGACCTACTGCTTGCTTCCTGAGAGATGTGGGCTGTTGCATAAGATGCCCAGTTTCCCACACATGCCTCTCCATCATCCTTCTGGTCATAAATTATTTTTAAAATATATTTATTTTCCTTTTGCTCTCTCCAGTGCTCCCTGGGTGAGAAAGAATTACGACCAATGTATTTGAATCACACTGTTTTGTTCTGAATGCTAGCCTCACTGCCCATTCACTGCACGACCTTGGCACGAGTCTCTGAATTTCCCCAAGTTTTAGTTTCCTCACTGGAGAATGGAAATCCCAAGCATACCAACTGGACATAGTTGGGGAGAGCTAGACGAGCTGACTCATATGTAGTGCGAGCCACGGTTCTTTGTTGGGGTTAAAAACGCACAACGTACATTTCACCATCTTTACCATTTTAAATGTGCAGTTCAGTAGTGTTGGGTACATTCCCACGGTCATGAAACATCTCCAGTGGGTGGTCCACACTTACTGTGGAAAGACCTGTCTTGGAGATTAGTCTTTGGGCTTTAGGAAAAACCTGTCATCACTGGTTTTGAAACCAAGACTAATACATGTTGGCACCTAAGAGTGAATCTGCCCATGTTTACAGACCTGCCTGGAAATGTTTTGTTTAGAATTTTCTTTTATCACCATTTTTTCATTACTATAAACCTGCCTCTTTGCAGATAAATCAATGTCCCCAAGGTTAGATGACTTATTTTAGTGTATTTCATGGGGAATTTGGGGTCCCTGTAATGAAGATGAGGTGTTAATTTCCCACATCTCAAGTTCTCTTGGTCCCTTCCTGTCTCCTCCTTTCCCCTCCCCTCTCCCATCCTTCCCCTCCCCTCCCCACCTCTCCCCATCCTCTCCTCTCCACTCCTTCCCTTCCTACCACTCTTGTTAACTCATTATAACTTCTTCCCAATTTCTCTTGTGTATTTTTCTTCTCTCTTGTCCCCTCTCCCTTCATCTCTCCTAGAGTCCCTTCATCCCACTGCTTTGTGTTTAATTCAATGAGGTTGAAATTGACTGTGATTTTGCCAATTGCTCAGAGCTTGATTTTCAGATAAAACCAGTGTTGAGCCAGGGCAGAGGCAAAGGAAATTCACAGCAGTGGTAGTTGAGGAGTGAAGGGGGCTGGTGTTCATGGTGCTTTTGTCCACCTAACTACATCTCTGAGCTTCCTTTTGGCAAAACCAACGATGGAAATAAATTATTCAAGAAAGTTTCAGAGGCTTCTTGCTGGCTTCCAACCTCTGAAAGTATAACCAAACATTATGTTTGAGTCATTCATTTGCCTGTGGAAAGACTTCTGGATGAATTGATGTTCAATAGGGCAAAACCGCATTAATTTAATTTTTATTTATTTTTAATATCGCATACTATGGAGTTATTTCCCAGTTAAAAGCCTGCACACTTGAATTATTAAGAATAATGCTTAATACTGCCTTGTACACAAAGCACGATATTACTGACCCATGATAGTGGGTAGAATGTTGGCTCCTGTTGACCTTTGTCCCCTGCCATGACACTCATAGATATCCCTGAAGGGAGGTTATCATGCATTATCTGGATGGGCTCAATGTAATTGCATGAACCTTAAAAGCAAAAGGATCCCACCAACCAAATGAGTTTAGAAGCAGGTCCTTCCAACACTGCTCTCTGCCTTGTCAGACCTGAACAGAGAATCTAGCTACACTGCACTGTCATTCTGTCTTGTGGGACTATGTGACAATAAATGAGTGTGCTTCAAGCCACTAGGTTTGTGGTGGTTTGTTACAACAGCAGCAGAACACTTGAGCATTCACTGGCAGATCATTAGCTTACGGTTGAGGCTCTTCTCTCCTGTAGCAGGATAGGTTTGCATTAATCTCAGCACAGATTTTTGCCTCAGCTGCTTCCTGTGCATGGACAGGTCTCCTTAGCTGAGGTAAAGCCATCTTTTCTGTCCATAGAGTGGGTTGAAATCAGTTAACGTTTTAGAAATATGTGATGAGATGCCTTCTTAGCAATATTTCCTTACCAAGTGAACTGAGTGAGAATGCAGGTTCTGAGTCACTTCTGGTCCCCAAGGACTGTCTGGAAACCAGTTGCATTCCCTGGGAAGTAAGTTGAAAGCGCAGAATTCTGTGAAGAATCCCATGTCGACTGAGTCAAAATCTCTGTGGATGGGGGTAGAGAACGTGCAGTTTTTAGGAGCACTCAGGCAATTCCTTGCTACCAACATTTGAAAACTAATGCTGTACTCCAGTGGTTTCTGAACAGCTGGTTGAGACCCAGTGGATCAGGACATCAATGTAGTGAGACAGTCTTTAAAAATATAGAAGTGGGGCAGCCCCGGTGGCTCATTGGTTTAGCGCCGCCTTCAGACTGGGGTGTGGTCCTGGAGACCCGGGATCGAGTCCCTCGTCGGGCTCCCTGCATGGAGCCTGCTTCTCCCTCTGCCTGTGTCTCTGCCTCTCTTTCTGTGTGTCTCTGTCTCTCATGAATAAGTAAATAAAATCTTTAAAAATATATATAGAAGTGAATGGAAAAAAAGATAATGCAAAGTGGTAAGGTTGAGCATGCTTTGTGAAACTGTGTGTGTGTGTGTGTATGTCCACATGTGTGCACAGAGTCACCATGTAAAACAGTTACATATATATATTTGAGAAACACTGCTGTCATCTGATCCTGTGATTCCCAATCCCATCTCATACCCTCCAGTTAACGGGGTCTTGTCTACAGAAATGTAACATCTGCTCCCCTGGCCTGCCTGTTACCGGGAAGAATGTTGCCAGGCATGTATGGGGCTTTGACAGATGCAGGAGAGACTCTCAATGTCCTTTCATTCAGGGACCTGCTAAATATGTCAGTGGAAAACACTTCCTGTGCTCAGTGGAGAATAAAATTTCTTCGAGCATTTCCCAGGGACACATACACACTAAGCAGGTTCTTACCAGAACCTCCAGAAAGAACTGCACCTTGGAGTGGAGCTTGCTTGCTGTGGATGTAGAGAAATGGATGTCTTCTGTATGGCATGAAGCTACCAATTAATGCAGAACAATCACGCTACCTACGAGAAGAACCTTTTCCAGTTTAGCTTTAATAATGAGATGTGATCAAGGAAGTCTATATAGTGACAGGTAAGCTGATATGCTGCCTTAAATACAGGTTTCAGCGGAAGATAATATATAAGCAGTGATGCCTGTGCAGGTTTCCAGAGAGGAAGGGAGTAGTACAGTGGGTAGGAAGGGTGAGACTAAGCTGAGGGAAGGTCTAGAGGGTTTAGAGCTGGGGACTATGCTTAGACTGGGCCCGAGGCCCCTTACCAAGCACAGTTTGGAATCACTGGAATATGTTATGCTATGATTTTCCCCAGAAAAAAAAGAGCATTTTTGCAAGAAGCACCTCTCATGCCGATCCTTCAGGTTGGTTTTGAAGTGAAAAGCCCTCCCCGTACCCAACCTTGCCTGAGGTGCCAGGTAGTGGTGGTAATAATGGTGGTACTTGAGTACTGAGTACAGTATTCATAGTACTTAGTGTTACCCTGAGATGATCCCAAAAATACCACTCTCTTCACCACGTGGCAGCAGAGAAAGTGAGGCTCAGAGAGGCGAGGTTAGCATACCTACTATCAGCTGTCAGAGCGGAGGCAGAAGCACTGAGGCCCTGCCACTGGGCCCCGGGCCTCTCCAGGAAACACGGTGCCTGACCCCACACTGTCCCGCCTCTTCTGCAGACCGCAGTCCTTTGAAGAGCGCTCCGGGGTCAACTCAACTCGGGCCTCGGAATCCTGAGAGTAAATTTTAAGTCTTGACGATGCTTAATCCCTGCAGAAGGTGGAATTTGCACATTTCTGCTCAATGAGCTTTGAAGAACAAAAGGTCGTTGCTAATTTGAAGATAAAACCTTTATATAGACAACATCCTGCAATTACTTAAGGGAGGTTAGCATCTACCATTTGATCAGGAAGCTGAGAAGTCTTTGTCGAGCAAACCCTGAAATGCCCCAGGTCTCACAGATCACCATGCCTCTTTTAAAGTGCTTTCATGCTGACCATCACTATTATTATTATTTTTCTTTGGCTGGTATCTTCAGCCCCTGACCACAAAGCCAAAAGCCACAGGAAGGCAGAAAAGTACAATAAATGGGCTTTCTCTACCCATCACTGGCAGACTGTATCCTAGTTTTAATAAGTCATAGACATTTGCAAAAAGGAACACTCTGGAAAACACTTTAAGTGAAGTCTCTGCTTTAGTGCTCTGCAGGAGAGTGAGTAGTAAAAAGGCGTTCTATTGATTATAGTGCTTTAGACACAGATATCCATGTATTTGAAGAAAAGTCACCACCCACGGCTTTACCCTGAAATACACAGCAAATATGTATCTTGAATTTTACAACTTAAAAAGATCCCTGCTCATAGATGATCTCTTCCCATTCTGTGACTGGCCCTTTCAGTTTGTCAGGGGTTCCAGATTGAGAGGAGGAGGTTGGAGAGCCTTCGGAAGCCACAAGAGAAGAAATCCTGAAGGGATGTTGACCCAGTCTTCTGGGGCAGGGGCCTGTGGGCTGTTTGAGATAAAACCCAAGGCGAGAGACAAGACTCCAAGGGGAAGGCTTGGCGGTGCCCTTGTGGAGGCTGTGTCATGGTCTTTTGGATGCCCCCAGCCCCAGCCAACAGTTTCATATATTCAGCCAGCACAGAAGCATCTGGAGTAACCACAACTAAACAAATGATGTGGAAGGAAATAGCATCCTGTAACCCACAGCAGACGATTAGAAGGCCCCTCCCCTGTGCACTGGCACCTCATAAACCCTCATAAAGCCCCACGTTCGCCAGTGGTGACAGAGATTGAACTGCCTGTCATCCTGTCAGACAGTTCTTCTGGATGCAAATTCTAGTTGCTCTGAAGAAAAGTGGGGTATTTTTGCATGCCTGAATTTGTAGGTTACCTGTAGAACAGAGAGCGGACAAAATGAGGGTGCAAGATGGTAGTGCAGGGTGCTTACAAAAGGCCTGAGTGAATGACGAGGAGAGAGTATGTAAGTGGCCACTGCAGTCAGACTAGAACGTGTGACGCTGGAAATGGTTATTTGCATGTGAAGCCATCCTACGACTATTGATATTCCGCAGGTAAAGCCTTGACTACCTAGTTCAGCCCTTGTACATGTAAGTGATTGTTATTCATGAATGTTGTCCCTGAAAAAAGCAAATGGTAGATTATCCATAATGTTCTATAACCCAGAGGAGGCTATAAAGCTTTTGTTAATCGTGATTTCCCAACATCCCCACCAGCAGGAAGGCACCCCTGATGGTGCCGCATCCTTTCCCCTAAATCAAAACTTTAGTTTTGCTACAAGGCTTATGTTACGTTTGAGTCATGCTAGGAATCGGTAACTTGCTCTGGGAAAGTGGTTTGATTCTATATCACTTTCATCTTTTTGAAGTATAAACTCTACATTCATAGTTGTTAATTTTCTTTGTAGTCTCCCGTGGTGTTTTACACTATTTTGTGATCACTTGGAGAGTATTCACCTCATAAGGCACCTCTATGCTCATAAGGCAAAGATCAAATCAAGTTAGATTCTTTCATTTCTTTAAAAATTAGTAAATCAGTATGTTATTTTTGATAAAGTTTAAGCCAAAAATGACATCCCAAGTCCTGGTTTGCCAATAATGTCATATAGATTTGGGATCTTGCAAGAGGATTCTGGTTTAAAACGTTGAGAAAACCTCTTTATGCAGCTACATAAGGAAGAACAGAGTACATTTACAAATACGGCTTGTTAATAAAGGGTTTGAGTTAATGTCAATTTTTCAAAAACTTCACCTGCTCCTTTGACCCCAAATACTACAGTCCCTGAATATCCTAGTATTTTAGAAGTAGCATGGGTGACAAAACTACAAATGACCTGGAAGAAATATAATTAGTACGATGGAATCTAATTTTTTTAAAAAGCATTGTATAATGAAGTGTCAGAAACCTACATTTTCTTACCCATATTTTTCGGTGATGAAAAGTTTTTCAGGTGTAAGGTTCTCATGGTCTGCATCCAGGGGGGCAAATTCATCATGCCCACCTTTCCAAATTATATAAATTCAAGTCCACATTATTTTTATCCACCATCAATTAAATATTAATCAGCTTTTCTTGGTTCTCAGCCCACAGGTTTTACTTACAAGACTCTAAAGAGGAAACTCTAGGAGCCCTGCCAACTCAGACCCCTTGGCTTGGAATATTTATTCAACAATTCCAATTCCTGTAGCTGTGTGTTGCCCAACTTGTGACTTATCTTAAGTGGCAAGTTGAGGAGACATAAGAGCATCAGCTTGCTGTGTTGCCACACTGACATGATCAATAGGCTACATACTGATCAAATACATTTCGAATCCCAAATACGGGAACACACACACCTTGAAAACTGCTTCTGCGAGACCCAATTCCAGTAAACCTTTCAGCTCATCAGATTATGACCATTTCTTTGTCTTGGCTTTCCATGCAGATAAAATAATGCTCTGTCTTCCAAATGGGAAGGGAATGCCACTGGTCCAGACAGTTGGTGACGTGGCACAATGGGAGAGGCTCTCTGCACTGGCCTGTGCTGGTGCCAGGTGCTTCCCAGAGCTGGTTTCAAGGGAGGCGTCACCATCTAGAATAGGAATCACCAAGATAGCGCTAGCCTATCAGTATGAAGACCGTGAGTCCTCTGTCCTGTCCTGAAGAAGAGCCAAGCTCACCAAATCTAGACTTTTCTTTTATACCAAAGGCAGAAAGTAGCTTATTTTTAAAATATATTTAGCATATCAGGTGCTATGGTTTTGATTTATAAACCCTCATGTGGATCTCTTGCATCTCTATATGGACCTAAACTGTGCTTTTTACCATTCCAAAGAGGTTTATAGTGTTAAGAGATCATGAACACATGTCTCTCTCTTTTATTTTTTTTTCACCACTGCAATATTTAATCCCCATCACCTATGTCCCCGTCCCCCACCCCATCCCACCTCTGGTAACCATCAGTTTGTTCTCTAGAGGTAAGAGTCTGTTTCTTGGTTTGTCTCTTTTTTCTGTTAGTTTGGTTTATTTCTTAAATTCCACATGAGTGAAATCATATGGTATTTGTCTTTCTCTGACTTATTTCACTTAGCATTATACTCTCCAGCTCCATCCATGTCGTGGCAAATGGGAAGATTTCATTCATTTTTATGGCTGAGTAATATTCCATTATATATACATATATTTATGATATTTATATGTCATTATATATTATATATGTTTATTAATCTATATATTAATATATATAACATATATATTACCTCTTCTATCTGTCCATATATTGATGGACACTTGGGCTGCTTTTTAAATTTGTAAATAATGCTGCTATAAACATAGGGGTGCACGTATCCTTTTGAGTTAGTGTTTTTGTATTTTTCTGGTAAATAGCCAGTAGTGCAATTACTAGATCCTAGGATAGGTCTATTTTTAATTTTTCCAGGAACCTCCATATTGTTTTCCACAGTGGCTGCAGCAGTTTGCATTCCTGCCAACAGTGCAAGAGCACATCCTTATTAACACTTATGTTTTTGAATTTAGCCATTCTGACAGGTGCGAGTTGACATCTTATTGTAGTTTTAAATTGTATTTCCCTGATGATGAGTGATGTTGAGCCTATCTTCATGTGTCTGGGGGCAGCATCTGTATGTCTCCTTTGGAAAAATGTCTATTCACATCTTCTTCCCATTTTTAATTGGATTATTTGGTTTGTGGGTGTTGAGTTGTATCAGTTCTTTATATTTTTTTGGATCTTCACCCTTTATTGGATATGTCCCTTGCAAATATCTTCTCCCATTCAGTAAGTAATCTTTTAATCTTAATGCTTGTGTCAACTTTTTGCCAGTTGCCCACTGGACTCCCCAACCCCAAAGCTCTCCTGGCCCTCACTGCTTTTTTCTTCCGTTCCTCCTTCTCTCCTTGCTCCTTTTGGTTGAGTTAAGCTGATTTTCTCAAATTCTTTGGTTCATTGATTTTACTTCTGCCTGTAAACCACCTTTCATTACTTTCATAATACTGAAATATTCTAAAACAAGAAAATCCCTAAAAGGCTGGTGTCCACTCACTACTTCTGTTTGGCCATCGGTAGATCTCCCGGTGCTAACACAGTGCTAGCACAGTGCAACGACAGGCAGAAGATGTGCGAGTGAGTTGAAGTCATTATTTATTTACATTAGGCTCATCTGGTAAATGGTGTCTGAGTGTGAATTACCTAAAAGTGTCCAATCCTTCCCGCTCAGCCTCTGTCAAGGTAGAGGCATCTCAGAAGAGTAGCTCTTCCAGGTTGATGGTGGGAACACCCATGTGCCACCCATCAGCCTCCTCTGTGAGCACTCACAAGGCTCCCCATCTGTACGGGGCACTGATCTCCAGGGTGAGTTGGTCTGTCTGTGGGGAGAACAAAAGATAATTAAATTGCCATGACAGTGGACCTTAAATGTCACAGACAGAGTTACTGCCTATCTGGCTCACACTTTTATACTCAGAATCTACCATGATGCCTGGCATAGAACTGGTGCTCAACAAAATAGGTTTAGAAAGAATCAGTGAACACCAGGGCTGGGACAGAAGTGAATGTGATAAACTCCAGGTCTGTCTATCTGCATGTTGCTTTTCTCTGGGAGGGATATTGAGATATTTCAGGAGGCAGCTGTCCATGTCCTCCTCGGTATCCTGAATACTGCTTCACTGCTCTGAAAACACTGCTATGAAAACACTGCTCTGAAAGACCTATCTACTCTCTTGGCAGAAGATTATGATAATGGTCAAATCTCTGTTCCTCTGAGTAGATGCAACCAAACCTAACAATCAGCATTTACCCTTTATCAGGAATCATGTATAGAAAGCCCTGCCCCCCAATATTTCAGACACATGCTTGCCCATGGTCAGAGCCCCAAACAAGAAGCAAGGACCAGCTCAGGTCAATGGGGACACTCAGTGTTAGGCAGACTGATCATTTTGAGCTCAGACAAATATTAGCACTTGTCTTTCTCAGGGCAGATTATGACTTTTGATCTAGGCCATGTGAAGAAGAGGCAAACAGGGCTGCTTAGAAAACACCCTGCTTTTCACCAGGGAGGCTACTTTGTAGGCGTTCCTGAGTCTTTTCTCTGCCCTACATCAGTTTGCAGTGAGGCACCTCTGCCCCCTCTAGTCCTCAGATGCTGAGGATGTCATGTGAAGCTATTGGTTGCTTTGTGCTGAGTGGCGAACTCTGTGGTTGTTGGAAAGCAGCAGTAAAAGCCAGGGAGTGTCTCAGATTGCAAGCAACCCCGGGCAGTGCGGCGGACAGTGCCCTGCCTCAGATCTGCCCGTGGGAGCCCCACTGACGTCCTAGAAGCTGCACAGGGTACAGCTCCGACCCGTCCCCAGCAGGGATGAACACTTCCAGGCTGCCCGGAGTCAACAGATTAAAACGGTTTTGGAGGGTGAGTAAAAGGACACAGAACAACTTACTTAAAAAAAAAAAAAAGTTTAATTTCTTAAAAAAAAAAAAACTCACCTAACTTGCTATGGGAGCTACGCCATGAGATAGTTGCCTTATTTTACAAAACTCTTGATGGGAATTCGACCGTGCATATTCGATGTCTTGACAAAGGCTTAGAATTTAATTGTAACTCATCTGCAGCAGATGCAGTGAGCAGCCTCAGAGCTCTGGGTGTTTACTCAGAATGCAAGTTTTATAGAAAAGGCATTTTAGCATTTGAGCCACAGTATGATGGTTAATTATAGTTACTATCACTCAGCTATCACCCAGCATCTTCTGAGCTGAGCCTCTGGGAACAGTGTTGAACATGATAGCTAATAGATGGAATCCTGAAAATAAGGTGTGTATGTGTTTTCTTGCAGACTGCATAGTCTATCAGAAGCCCTATGTGACCAGAAGCAGAAGAGATAGGAAAAAAATCTCATGCTCTGTCGTGCATTCTTACAGCATTAGAATTACAGCATTAGAAAGCACTGAGGCAGTTGTAATCACAGACCACTCAGACGTGTGATACCCATTGTAGACTATCATCATAATCCTCTGTAATGAGAGCATCAGCCCCAAGCCAGCCTAATAGCACACAGCTTCTGGATTTTTAACTTTTGCCTCTCTTCACAGAATGATAAAACATCTATGGAAATCATTGCTTATTTCCAGGTGTCAGAATCTGCATTCAGGGCAACATGTAAAGAATTCTTTTCTGAAGAGTTACATGAGATTCAGGAAGATGTGTGTTTACACCACGTTAGTATCAAAGTCAAAACCCCATGAGTGTTTAGGACCTAAAAAGCAACAAATGACTCTGTAGCTGATTTTCAGTGACTCCTTAAAATATCATGCAGAGCTGGAATAAAGCTGTGGGTAAGTTTCCACCTTATGCTAATGTTATTTGATTTTTTTCTTGTATTAGCACCCTGCTCATTAGAAATCACTTCATTAGATGAATAAATAGCAGGTAATTAGTGCACCTGATGCATTTCTGACTATAGGTAAACTGCTTTTCTTTCTGTATGATGCTGTGAGTCATCTAAGGAGGGCCTGGGGTTATAGATATTCTTTGTCATTTACTTAGTGAGTCATGATCTCTCTTTCTTTGAACTTGTAATGATCAGATAATGTGAGTTTGAGAATAATGTGAGTGATTTTGAAATTACTTTTTAAGCAAAGATTTACATTCAACTGGGTAGAACCAAAACAATTTCTTCCCAAATTAAAGCATATGTGTAGTATATAAATGAGTATTTCATCTGCGTAAACAAGAGCATATAAAAAACATTTAAATGATGAAACTCTAAGAAGCACCATATGCAGCTCGCACAGCCCTGGGCCGAAGGTCTGACAACCAACTGTGTGGTTTCTGGGATTAATCTTTTGATCCTGTGCAGAATTGCTTCCAGCCCTTGACTTCCCATCTGTAAAGTGAGTGGTTCCTCCCAGAGATTTAATCTGAGCACATGGGAAGCAGATTACTCTGTATTCCAAATTCACCAAATAACCTACCTAAATTGTGTCCGCAAAAGTCTGATTAAATTTGTTGTTCGTTATAGTTCTTAGTTGTTAGAGGGCTCTCAGAACGTCCTTAATGAAATCATACTCAGGCCTGGCTTCCGGACCCTGAGAAGTTCTTTCTTAGTGACATCAGATGTAATGGATCAGAGTCAAGTGTAGATATGTCCATGAACTGTAGGATACTTTGTATTTTCTCTTTTACAGACTAAGCTTCATTTTAGCCATTAACCTCTCCCCCTGATCTAAATATTTGTTACATACAACACCCCAGAACTTCAGATGAACCCCTCAGTAAGCTGTGTCTGGAAGGGCATCCTCTGAGTGGGGAGGTGCTTTCAGATGTGTGGGGACACCCAGGCTCCAAACTCACACCCATGTGGGCCCCGTTCACCGGGAAAAATAAAAAGACACCCGAGATTTCACTGGCCAACAGCATGATCCAGATATGAAAGTACATTCTAAAGAATCCAAGGGATTCCTTAATTATTTAGAGGTGAGGAATTTAAATGGGTGATGTAGCTCCTCTCTAGTTTCGACTTTGAATTATTCATTTACTTTTTTATGGTGGTTTTATGCTAATCACTCCAGACCACTGTTAATAAAACTTTTAAAAATCAGAGACAGATGCAAAAACAGCTTCAAAAAAAGGATTTAAAAGCCTGTCAATAGAGGAGTGGCTGTGGAGCCTCTCCTCCAGGTAGCCAAAGCTGATTGTGGGGCTCGCTTACCTCTGAGTCCATTTCTTTCTAGGGCTCAGCTCTGGTGGTCCGCAGCCAAGTCGAGGTCATGAGCATAGAACTTCAAAGTCTGGACTTTGGAGGGTGGCATGAGATAAAATTTTATCATACAACTAATTCGTGCTCATTTAAAACAATGACAGTCTTCCCATAATTTTGGTAGCTTCCATGTATTTATATCGTTTTACTGGTAGCAAGTGGAAATGAGAGGGATTTCATTTGATTTGTTTTGTTTTGTTTTCTACAAACCCAGGACTGGTCCACCTGCCGTAGTCAGCAAAGTTTTGGAATCAGTGCTTTAGATGGCTCTGCTATTCAGACTGTGTGCCTACGGTGGCCAAATGACTATTTGATTTCAGTCCAGCTACTGCATGCTGAGTGATGCCATTTGATTTAACAGATGTTTGACAACAGAAATTTATGTACTAGAAAAGCTGGTCCCAAGTTTACTGGAGGAGGCAGAATGTTTTTTTTTTCCACCCTGTGGACTTTCTTTTGTTGATTACAGTGACTTGAAACAACCCAAATCTGAATATTTAAGAAGAGCCAAACTCAAGAAAGGCAGCGTGATATAATAGAGCAATGAACAGGATGCATGGTTTCGTCCAAAGTGGTCACCTTACTTTCCTTCATGCCCTTTTTTCTCACCTTTTAAAATTAGGGAGATGTGTGTAAATCACATCAGCTTGATTTTCTATCTGGGGAGTATAATCTCATTTCTCAGAAAGGTTTTTTTTTAAAACTGTTGATGCCCAGGCTCCCCCCTCCCACTCCAGTTAAGTCAAAGTTGCAGTGGGTGGGGCCCCTAAAATCAATACATTTTGAAAAAGCTCCCCAGGTTGTTCTAGTGGGCAGCCAGGATCAAGAACAGTGATACCATCTGAAGGTTCTTTCCAGCTCTAACATGCTATATTCGAAGATCCTAATGATTACTTCTCATGGTAAAAGCACTACATAGTTTATATTGTGGCTGTGGTTCTTCTTCCTTTTCTGGTCATTTCAAGAGATGATTAGTTGAAAGTGGTGGAACAGAAATTACAAGGGACTTACCCCCCCCCCCACCCGGAAGAGGCTTTTCAAGGTAAAGATGTTGAACATCCTTGGGTGTGGATGTGGCATCCTGTGGCAATCTGAATTTTTAATTCCCTAAATGGAAGATTTATGGTCCTAAGAACAGTGAACTCTAGTTTCAAGGGTATAAAACCAGTGAAAAGCATACTTTCCACTAAATATAAGCTTGTCCTTGTTGCTGCTGAGCTCTGAGCAGGCGTTAGGGATACAGAGATGAGTAAGACCCAATCCTCGCCTTAATCCATTTATAGTCTAGTGGAGGTGAGAGAAAAAGAGAGTGGCCGTGTGGTTTGGGGCCATCTAAATCGGATGTCTCTTGGCCATATGATTTTCTAGTCATAAATTTTGCCAATGCACACAAAGCTAGAAAGATGACTCCTCCCTCCTCCCCCAATTATTTTCCCATTTTAAGGTTTTTTTTTTCTTTTTCTTTTTTCTTTTTTTTTTTGCGGGTGCACGTTTCATTTGTGCAAATGATACGTCCACATATCTTTGGGACACCAAGATGTCTGAGAAGCAAGCATGCTCCAGCCCCACCCCCACAGATGCTCTGATGGCACAAAGTGTTTACACTGATGTTCAACAAACACATGTCTGTGGCTAAATATGCAAAGCAACATTTACACATTTCAGAAAAGAACAAAATACGGTGGGTTGTTTCATAAGTCATGACGCAAGTCGAAAACCCAAAATAAAACACTTGCTAACCTTTGATTCTTTTCCTGAACCGTCCAAATACAGCCTTCGTTTTATGATAACTGTGTCTCTCTGTCCCAGGATTGCCTCAAAATCTAACCCTCAGTTTAGGTTTCTGCAGGTCTTAGAGAGCATTGGTCTGGGTGGTTGGGTTCCTGCTGCAGCTTTGCCTCCCTGGAGCTCATGAAATATGTCAGCCATTTCCTTTCCGTGAACCTTTGCTCTTATCTGTGGTGGGATGAGGTTAGACTGGCTTCCCACAGGTGTCCTCCTAGTGTCCTGGTCATTCTCTCTAGTTTGGCAGGAAGTAGGAAAGACCTCTGTAGAGCTGTTCATCCCAAGAGGCACTCAGACAGGATAGCAGTTTCTTCTCCTCATCGGATAATCCAAGGACCAGCCTACCAGGGTAGTGGAGTAGAAAAGACCTTGGCATTGGCATTCAAATGAGAATTTGAATTTGGACTCTCTCATGACCTATCTGTACACTGTGAAGCAGGCTTCAACCTGTCTGGACCCAAATTTCCTCCTCTGTAAGGTGAAGTGGGTCATACTGCCTTACAGTGTTTGGGGTGAAGTTTAAACTTGATGATATCCATACAGCAGCATCTGTGAAAATATGAGCACACAGTAGGTCCTCTGCTGGGATGTGTAGGATTACCACTCACTGTTGAGGGAGGCCGAGAGCGGCACTGGGCAGGGGGTTTGCTTCTCCAGTCTGGTGTCTCTGCTTGGTGGCTCGATGTAGGAGTGCCCCAGGGTTGCCGTGGGGCTTTCTGAAGAAGGAAAAGGCTACATCTTAGCCTCCCAAGAGAGTGGGGCAAATGACATCATTACATAGGTTGACATGAGCCCACTAATCCCCCTTCCCTCGAGCTCCTCCCAGTGAGGCTATCCTTGAATTTGAATTTCTCTCTGTGGTCTGTCCTTTATCTTAGTGTGGGTCCTTTCACACAAACCAGATGGACTGCGTTCAGCTCTTGGAGGGAAACAGAGAAATAAAATATAATACAGTTACAGTTCTGCTTTTTTAAGTCTGTATGGTTCAAATAGCCAGTGACATTTTGCAGCCAGGCATTTTGATGTCAGGTAGAATCAGCCATGGCTCTTGAATTAGCCTTGAATGCTGTCCCTTTAGAGAAAGTTTTTTGTTTTCTTTTTAACCAAGACTCAAAAATTATTAATTTGTCTCTTTATTCATGAACATTAAAAGCTGGAAGTTAATAAATATTTTATGATCCTAAAATTCAAATGCATATCAGATTGATGTTGAAGGATAAGGAATTGAGGGCAGGGAAGAGGCCTCCTCTTTCCAGAATTTGCAAAATCAATGTAAAGTGGGATTTTGCTAGCCTACCATTAGCTAGAGCAGGATGATGGGACTCTGGTGTTGCCCTGGGATGTCTCTAGGTCGACTAGAAGATCTTGTGCCTCTTCCTATCTTCCCAGGTGATCAGGGCTGCAGTCCTGGGGGAGGAAAACAGGGCTGATAGTCACATTGTCAGTTCATCCAGGAATGTCAAGACTTCAATGAAACATAAGCAACTCTTCCTTCTCAGAAGGTGAGGGCTTCCTGGGCTGGAACGTATTTTTGAAAATTGGATGTCAATCTTGGGATAAGCAGGCAAGTCCTTCTGTCTTCTGTTCAACCCCAACGTAGAGAGGGCTTAAGTACACACTTACTTCACACTGTGTAATTTTTTCTGCAAATATGTTCAGGAACTCAGCTGCAGTGTTGGTTTTCTTTAAAGATTTTTTCCCTACCCCTAGTGAACCAGAACGGATTATTTGGGTTTGCTATCGATTAAACAGATGGACCTTTCTGATGAGCTGAGAACAGAACGAGGATAAATAGGGCCGATTTTTCTCCAAAGTACTAAAAACACACGAATTCACTTTGTGTGCTGGCAGGAACTGTTGCTTCTTAAAGAAAAAAGAGGACCAAGTAACTTTTTCATGGGATGGTCCCCCAAAGAACTGTTCCTCACCAACAAAATCTTTGAGAAGACTGCATTAACTTGTTCTCATGTTGGAACCGAGAAAGTTTCTATTATCAGGCATTTGAAAAGAAAACATGCTGAATATTTTATAAGGGGAAACATTCATATATGAGCTGTAAATTCTCAGATGCTAACCAAAGAGCAACTGATAGGGTTGTAGAGAAGCCCAGGGAACAAACTTGTGAACTGGAGAGTCTGCTGATGTTTTATTATTAGCAGAATGAGTGGGGAGTCTGTGCTCTGATTGTGGATACCATTCTCTGCAAATGTTGCCTAGACTGAATTAATGATTGGAAAAATGAGCATGTGAAATACAAACACACTTGTAAGGTTTTCGAAAGATTATAATTTAAACATGGTTATTGACCTCTTAATGAAGAAAAGGTGGATAATGATTCCTGATGGTGAGTATGTAGAGAACCTCTTTTGCAGGCAGATGGACTTATTCGGGTAACTTGGGTGGTTCCTTAATCACTCTTTCTCAGCTGCCTCATCTGAGATAGTGATAAGATTACTTATCCTGTGAAATAGTGATAAGATTACTTGTCCTGTGAGATTTTGTGCGAAGTAAGCGAGATCACAAATGTAATGTGCAGGCATAGGCCTTTTACTCTACTCTTTCCTTTTTCTGAGGGTGCTAGCCCATAATTAATTGTAGCTACAGCATGTAGACTACAGGTGTGTGTGCTAACTACATGTCCATTGAACGGAGGGTTGGGTGGATGGATAGGTATATGGATGAGTGAGTGGATGGATAAATGGGTAGATTATGGGTAGGTGGGTGGATGGGTGGCTGGCTGGCTGACTGGCTGGATAATTGGGTGGGGTGGGTGGATAGATGGACAGATGGGTAGGTGAGTGGATGGATGGGTAGTTGGGGAGGTGGGTAGATGGATGGATAGGTGAGAGGTTGAGTAGATGGATGGATGAGTGAGTGGGTAGATGGGTGGGTGGATGGTTGAAGCTAGCTTAAATCTACTTTATTGTATATATTAAAATTTATGATTGATTATGAATCACTTAGGAATTCATCAAGTCTATTTTTAATCAGTTGCATGTACTTCAGCCTCATTGCTGATATTAACATTACCATATTATCTAAAAACATCAGAAAAGGTTTCCTTTCCTCTGTTGTTTTTGTACTCGCCTGGCCCTCTAGGAATATATTTTTTTCCTCTTTAGGAATATTAACATCATTAGGTGGTTTGGCTATTAGCCATTTTATGTAGGCATTATATATGCATTGTTTGTTATTCACCTTTGAATTTAAGATAGCCCTTTGATTTAGGAAGCTGAGTATTTCTGCTCTACAGTTTATCAGTTAGGAAAAGAAGGTAGGAAAAAAAAAAAAAAAAAACAAGCGCTTAACTTAAGCCTTTTAGGGGACAGATGCTGGTAGATTGCTGTCCCTTAATGTTTAAGTATCTTCCTCCTGCCTTTAGCTTCAGGAATGCCGAAAGTGAAGTAAAGAGGATTTCGAGGAGCCATGTAGATCAGGATGCCTTGTCTGCAAAGATTTTAAAAGCATATGTAGCTGAGTGGAAAGTTATCATTGAATTTCTTTTTAACATTGAACTTTTGGGTTTTTTTCCAGCTATAGAACATGTTGATAGCATCAACTATTCCTTACAGAAACTCTGATTTCCTACTTGATGAGCTCACCTATTAATAACAGCTTTTCCCACCTTTAAAGTCCCCCAAGTTTGATCCCTCAAAAGCTAGCCCATATCTTCCTACTACTTAACTGATGTTTCAGTTCCCCACGTTTCTCAGAACCAGGCATCATGTAGGCCCTCCAGGACATTCAGATAGAGACATGAAGAAGGCCCTAGCTGCATTTGCATTTGGCACAGGAATTTAGCACAAGAAAGTGGGGTTGTAAGGTGCCAGATAAAAAGAGGGATAAAGTGCTCTTGAAATACCCAAACAGGACAGTTCATTTTGTGTGGAAGGCAGGGAGCTTGGAGGAAGATCACAAAGAGGAGACACTTCAACTAGATGCTTAAAAATAAGTTCAAAAAAAAAAAAAAATCCCCATATGGACCAAATGGAGTCCAGAGAGTACGGTGTGATTTGAGTCATCAAAACATGACATTTTATAGAGTCTTATGCAAACAAGCATATTGTACCCCAGCTAGTGAGATAGGTATCTAAGATGGAGAGTTGGAGGTACGGTTTGGGGGTGCCTAGGATGGTCCAAGGCCAGGTGCTGGGCACACCTGTATTAGTGAGCATTGAGGAAGTTGGGAGCTGTTGAGCTGAGGCACATGGATTATTTCCAGGGAGAAATTTGGAAGTTCATGTGTGTTCCCTTCAGAGTGTTCAGTAAATACTAACACTTGGAGATAATTGTTCATATACATACATGTTTATATGTATGTGTATATGTATATATATACATACACTTAGGGGAACAAACAAGAGGGTCTTAGGCATTTTTACCTTCTGTTGCTGTGGATGAGCTAACTGAGGATGCATATGTGTTGCGGGGAGTCCTTGCGCATGGCTATTTACATGCAAATTTCAATACCAGATTGAAAATGTTGAATGGTTTAGCTATAAATAACACAAACATTATACTTTCAGATTCTCTTCAGTCTGTTATTGAGCTCTACCTGTCTGTGCAGACATGTGCTAGAAATCTTGGATGTGCTGATAGAACCAGGAAAAACAGCATTTGCATGTGCAATAAATAGATGCCCATTGTACATACCAGTTTCTCTAGATTTGTTGTTTGCTATTTTATTTTCTTGATTCTTCCTGGAGAAGCAAGGGTTGGATATTTGTTGGAGCAAAATTGAAATAGAGGGGCTGAGTTTTGTTTTGATTGAAGCCTTACATGGTGGGTAAGATTTTAATAAACAGAAATTTGGTTGAGGGGATATGAAGAATCGGGTTGAATGGAGGGACACAGCCAGGAAAGCTTATGTCTCAGAACGGGGTGACACTGCATGTCACATGTCGGCAAGAATGGTGAACGAGTTTGAAGTGTGGGGTAGCTACATGAGTTTGGGAGGTCTTAAACCCTGTGTCCTCACTGCTGGTCTCACACATTTGATGTCTCCCATGGGAAACAATTCCCATGGGGGAGGAATCCTCCAAGAATGGAGAAACCAGGATCTGTGAAGGAACAGGGAGAGATAGGTCCCAAGAGTAACATGCTCAAGTTCAAGCAGAAGTCCTAAAATCAGAGGGAAGCAAATGATGCATTCCTGCCTCCTGGGCAGGGTAGGACCAATCCCGCATCCCAGTGTGCTCCCGCTGTGTGTGGGAGCACCTCCAAGGTCTGGACTGGCCTTGAGAGCCAAAAGAGAAGCTTAGAGCCTAAGTCTTTCTTGTCTCTGAAGCACAGTGGTGGTAAATACGTGAAGTAGCAGGGTTTTTTTCCTAAAGGAAGACATTGTGCCCAGTTTGACTTGGCTCTGATGGCGTCTGGGAAAAGGGATTACCCATCCCAGAAGCTGCTTAACCCCAGAGAAGAACTGTCTGTAGGCCTGAGATACTGCTCACCTTGATAAGATTGGATTTTTTTTTTCCTTAAATGTTTGTCATTGTGGAACTGAGAAACCCACCCCATTTTCAGGTGCTGTAAGTGCTGGTGTTGTTTGAAAAACCAGGATGTCGTGCAAAAGCTTTTTATCCTGATGAAGTCCCAATGGTTGATTTTTGCTTTTGTTTCTCTTGCCTCTGAAGACGTGTCTAGGAAGAAGTTGCAGTGGCTGAGGTCATAGAGGTGCTGCTTGTCTTCTCTAGGATTTTGATGGATTCCTGCCTCACATTTAGGTCCTTTCATGCATTTTGAGTTTATTTTTGTGTATGGTGTAAGAAAGTGGTCCAGTTTTATTCTTCTGAATGTTGCTGTCCGATTTTCCCAATATCACTTATAGAAGAGACTGTCCCTTTTCCATTGGATAGTCTTTCCTGCTTTGTCGAAGATGAGTTGACCATAGAGTAGAGAGTCCATTTCTGGGTTCTTTGTTCTGATCCACTCATCTGTATGTCTGTTTTTGTGCCAGTACCATGCTGTCTTGATGACTAAAGCTTTGTAATAGAGCTTGAAGTCCAGAATTGTGATGCATCCAGCCTTGGTTTTCTTTTTTCACATTCTTTTGGCTATTTGGGGGTCTATTCTGGTTGCATACAAATTTCAGAATTATTTGTTCCAGCTCTGTAAAAAATGCTGGTGGCATTTTGGTAGGGATCATATTGAATGTGTAGATTGCCTTGGGAAGTATAGACATTTTAAACAATATTTGCTCTTCCAATCCATGAAGATGGAATGTTTTCCCATTTCTTTGTATCTTCCTCAATTTCTTTCATAAGTGTTCTCTAGTTTTCAGAGTACATATCTTTTACTCTTTGGTCAGGTTTATTCCTATGTATCTTATGGTTTTTGGTGCAGTTGTACATAGGATTGATTCCTTGATTTCTCTTTCTGCTGCTTCATTATTGGTTTACAGAAATGTAACAGACTTCTGTGCATTGATGTTTTATTTTAAGGAAACAACAAAACCAAAAGGGAATCTATGGAATGGGAGAATATATTTGCAAATGACATATCAGATATAGGGTTAATATCCAAAATCTATAAAGAACGTATCAAACTCAACACCCAAAAAACAAAAACTCCAGTTAAGAAATGGACAAAAGACATGAATAGATATTTCTCCAAAGAAGACATACAAATGGCCAAATAGACATATGAAAAAAATACTCAACATCACTGTGCATCAAGGAAATACAAATTAAGCCACAGTGAGATGTCACCTCATACTGTTCAGAATGGTCAAAATTGACAACACAGGAAACAACATATCCTAGCAAGGATATGGAGAAAGGGGAGCCCTCTTATACTGGTAGTGGGAATGCAAACTGGTATAGCCACTCTGGAAAACAGTATGGAGATTCCTCAAGAGGTTAAAAATAAAGCTACCCTATATGACCCAGCAATTGCACTACTTGGTATTTACCCAAAGGACACAAAAATAGTGATTCATAGGTGCACTTGCATGCCAATGTTTATAACAGCAATGTCCACAATAGCTATACTATGGAAAGAGCCCAGATGTCGATGGACAGATGAATGGATAACGATGTGAGACGTGTGTGTGTGTGTGTGTGTGTGTGTGTGTGTGTAATGGAATATTAGCCATCACAAAGAATGAAATCTTGCCATTGGCAATGATGTAGATGGAACTAGAGGATATTATGGTAAGTGAAATAAGTAAGTCAGAGGAACACAAATACCATATGACTTCACTCATATGTGGAATTTAAAAAATGAAACAGAGGATCATAGGGGAAGGGGGAGAAAAACAAAATAAGGTGAAGACAGAAAGGGAGGCAAACCATAAGAGATGCTAAGCTCTAGGAAACAGACCGAGAGTTGCTGGGGTGGGGGTCGGGGAAAGGGGGATGGGGTAACTGGGGGATGGAAGATGGGATAACTGGGGATGGGCATTAAGGAGGACACGTGATGTGATGAGCACTGGGTGTTATATGCAACTGATGAATCACTAAACTCTTCCCCTGGAAATTTCAGAGAGGGAGACAGAACATGAGAGACTCCTAACTCTGGGAAACGAACTAGGGGTGGTGGAAGGGGAGGTGGGCGGGGGGTGGGGGTGACTGGGTGACAGGCGCTGAGGGGGGCACTTGATGGGATGAGCACTGGGTGTTCTTCTATATGTTGGCAAATTGAACACCAATACAAAATAAATTTATAAAAAATAAATAAATAAATAAACTCTGCCCCTGGAACTAATAATACACTATACGTTAACAAACTTAAATATAAATGAAATTTTTAAAAATGAAAACCAGTATGTCACTTCTTCCTGATAAAGGCAAATTGTGGATATTTGTACGTACAGGGCAAAGACACATGGAAATCAGAGTCTTGGTACAATACATCCAGAGGGTGAAATAAAAGGGGAGATTATCAGAAAAATCAATGTTAAAAGATATGGATTTTATGTATAGAATTCTAATTATCTTTTTGAACAGGCAAATGATGTTTGGGGCAGATAAATAACATATGACCAAGAGCCCATATTTGAAGCATTTGCTAAGCTTCGGCATGTGTATATATCCAGAAACCAACCCTACGATAAAGATAATGAATGCACCATGGCCCCTAACAGTTCCCTGGTGTCCCCGACTCTGGGCCCCACCCCAAGAAGCTAGTGATCTGCTTTCAGCCACCAAGGGTTAGCCTTTCTGAGAACTGTACACGTGGAATCAGGGAGTATGCATTCTTTTATGGTCGGGAATCTCTCCTTCCTCCTCCTAATGGATGTGTAGAGATACAACATAATGGCTTTGCTTTCACTTCCCTAATGAGGAATGTTGCTGAAAATCTTTCCATGGGCTTATTTGTCATCTGTGTATCTGCTTTGGAGCAATGTCTGTTCAAATCTCTAGTCCATTTTATAATTGAGGTTTTGTTTTCTTATTATTAAATTTTGAGAGTTCTTTATATATTCTGGGTACAAGTCCTTTGGCTACTATATGATTGACAGATATTTTCTCCCAAATTGTAACTGTTCTTTTCATTCTGTTCTGACAGAAGGTTTTTATCTTGATGCCGTCCAGTGTACCAGTTGGTTCTCTAAGGGATCTTGTTTTTGGTGACATATCTAAGAAGTCTTTGTCTAATAAAAGGTCACAGAGATTTTCTCCTGTCTTTTGTCTGGAAATCTTATAAATTTAGCTTTTATGTTTAGACTTTCCAGTCATTCTGAGATAGTTTTTATGTATTATATGATGTATGGATTAAAGTTTTGTTTTTGTTTTTTTGTTTTGTTTTTTTGCATATGGCTACCCGATGTTCCAACACCATTTTTAAAACAATGACCCTTTCTCCACAAATTAGGTCTATAATGATAGCATATTCGGTATAAAACCTTCCAGAATCACACTTCTGACATATATGAAGAGTGTTCAGTTACAGGTGCAGTAGCGCCATGGGTCTGACTGGAGCAGAATGGGAAACTGCCCTCTGCTACCCGACTGCTGGGAACAGTCAGAGCACACGCCCAGACACTCATCTGTTGCTCTGAGTTTTACTCCTCACATTGTGAGCCCAATGTCCAACTGGATTGCTTTGGGAAGGCCGGACAAACATAAGAGAAAGTGCAGGTGAAAGCTGCACTCAGAGCCACCACCATACTGCGTCCCCCTGAGTGCTGGGCACTTGCCACTGCAGTGACCTTCCTGCCCCTAATCTCCGCAACTCCTTGTCCACTTTGCTGCTGCTAGGCGATATTTCTAAAAGATAAATTTCTATTATGTCGCTCCTTTTGCATTTATTAGAAACTGGTTGCACAGCTAAAGGAAAGCCCTCCTCCTCCTGACTGGTACTCAGGGGGAACCCCCATCTCAGAATCTCTCAGCAGCAGAGGACAGTCCTGACTGCTGGTGAAAGCACAAGGTAGCCCGGGCCGGGGCGGGGGGGTGGGGTGGGTGGCGGGGACAATGAAGCATTCCCTGAAATCTGCCTTACGCTCCACTTCCGGATCTATGATACCATGACACAGGACCATAGGAGGCACTACATGCTGACCCCATTCCGTCAGCTTTATCTATTGACAGTGAGGTACTCTAAGGAAGCCCTTTTGACATACCAATATTTCCATGCCAAGATGCCCATTTGTTCTGAATAAGAATCAATAGTGTTCAATTAATATAGATTATGTCACCAAGCAGTTAATTTAGAATGTCATTGCTTTGAGTTCATATCCTGACCTGACCTAATAACATTCACCTAGGCGGCCACACCACCAGGACGGAAAAGGGCAGAGGGCCTAGCCTCTCTACTGCTCAGATCTAGAGTTTCCTTCCAACAGGAGCAGCGTGTCCAGCACCTGGCCCCCTCCCCAGAAGCACAAGAGATGAATAACTCTTTCCAATGACATCATTGGCACCCTGGGCGGGAAGCAGAGTTGTTTTGGGTGTGATAGATGGACTCGGTGCTCAACTGATTCTTCCCACTGCTGAGGGCTTGGCATATGTACCAGAAAGGACATCTGTAGGTGTTCGAGCTTTTGACTGTCCGAGAGCATAGAGCCCCTGGGTGATATATGTCACGCTTATGTGTCCCTAATGCAGCAACATTATTTTGAGCTCTCTCCTTTCCTTATATACAGATGTGGTTGTTTTGTGGCTTGATGCGTAATCCTTGGTCTGTTCTCTCACTCATGCAGAGGATGGGAGAGTGGATAAATGGTCCTTAGCATAATTCTCACTTCTTATATTTTAAAATCATGCCAGCAGTCTAAGCATTATACAACTGATGGGGCATGACAGGGGTAATCCGCCATCCAGGTGGTCACAGATTGTACCTAGATCATCTGCAGGTATGCAGATGGCAGGTGCATTGATGCATGAGTCAGGGATCTCCAGAGGAATAGCAATAGTAGGGGCTAGATCGGCACAGAGTCTTATTGTAAGGAACTGGACTGTCATCTCAGAGTCCCACGGTCTGACCAGCAGGTGAGTTTGTGGGCTGTGCTATGCCAGTCTGAGACCAAACACTTGAGAACCAGGAGAGCAGGTGGTGTAAGTTCCGGGCCAAAGTTCTGCAGGTTGGAGACCCCGGAAGAGCTGATGTTTCCATTCAAGTCCCAAGTCAGGAAAAGACCAATGTCCCAGCTCATAGCAATCAGGCCAGGAGAGTTCCTGCGTATTTGTGGGAGGATCACCCTTTTTGTTCTATTCAGACCTTCAACTGATTGGATGAGGCCCACCCACATCAGGGCAATCTGGTTTACTCAGTTTATTGGTTCAGATGTTAATCTCATGCAAAGACACCCTCCCAGAAACACCAGAATAGTGTTTGGCTGAGTATCTGGGCTCCCCTAACACAACTGATACATGAAATCAATCATTGCAGTGCATGTGGGCAGCAGAGGGGTCCCAAGGCCGTTTTCTTTTACTTTATCTTGTGAATTGACTGTTATTCTCCAAGCTGAGGAATGAGTCTCAGCATTAGCCAAGAGCCTAATGAGCACGCAAGGAGCTGTTAAGGCCTGTTATTTGTTATATCTTCCTGTCCTGGACCTACAGCATCCTTTCCTGAGTTTCCCTGACAAAGCCCCTGATGAACTTGACCTCATTGTCTGTTGGTCATCATTACAATACCCCCAAATCCTTGTCGTGCTCTTCTACTCCCCTGGGCTATGGATTTACAGGTGACATTTCTGTGGGGTTTGCCCACACGAAGGGGCCTATCTGGGGACTCCAGTTGTGATCATCTGAATGAAGTTTTTGGGGGGCTGCCTCACCTCCTGAGTCAGGACCTCAGCTCCCTCTCTCCCCCTCCCACCAAATTTGTAATCTTCTCCAGGAGCATTTGGAGAGGGTTTGCTGGTTATATTTTAGCCCAAACGACTGTACTGGTAGCTGAGTTAGACAACGTGTTTATTCCACTTATTTACCCATCATTCATGAACAACTTGGGTGTGAGTCTAGCACCTTGTTAGTGGTAGAAAAACAGACCTAATGGCATTTTTCCCTCCATGGCTGCTTTTGAGAAACTCCTCTGACAGTGCAGAGCCCCTTTGGAAGACAGGGCACTCTGCAGGCTGGGGGTGGGGTGCAGTCCGCTCTGAGGCCGCCCCGGGGTCACCAGGCAAGGGCTTTCCACCTACCCTTTCTGCCCACACACCGGACAGTCTGGCTTCATCATTCCAGAGTATGGCCTGGACTTTGGGAGTTTTGAAAGTCCCCAGCGGCTCTGATGGGCAGCCAAGAGTGAGAACCACTGGAGAGAAAGGTGGAAGACCCTGGGGTCTTCAGAAACCATTGGAGCCACTGAGAGGAAGGTCTGAGCACTCGTGGCTAGTACAGACACCAAAGGTCAGTAGCCAAGACTACCGAGACCATTCTGGGGCGTTGTCCTCCCAGAAGATTGCAAAACAGGTGCAGTGTAGTGGTTTCTGTCCAAGGAGGACTCCTATGAGGAAGCCATTTGCTCTCGTGGATTAGATTGCAAATATTGTGTATTGTTTCTCTTGAGCTTTCTTTGGTGGAATAGTAAGCAATTAAAGGCAAATCAAAATGGTGCTATTATTATTTTAGTACCTGGGAAATGCTAGGTTGCAAAGTGTTTCACTTGTTGAATGTTAGTCTTGTCTTGACAGCAGCTGTGAAGCTCAGCATTTAAAAATGCTATCTAGGGCAACCCGGGTGGCTCAGTGGTTGAGCGTCTGCTTTCAGCTCAGGGCGTGATCCTGGAGTCCTGAGATTGAGTCCCGCATCGGGCTCCCCTCAGTGAGCCTGCTTCTCCCTCTGCCTATGTCTCTGCCTCTCTCTTGTGTCGCTCATGAATGAATAAATAAAATCTTTAAAAAACAATAAATAAGGGACACCTGGGTGGCTCAGCGGTGAGCATCTGCCTTCAGCCCAGGGTATGATCCTGGAGTCCACGGATCGAGTCCCACGTCGGGCTCCCTGCATAGAGCCTGCTTCTCCCTCTGCCTGTGTCTCTGGCTCTCTCTGTGTCTCTCATGAATAAATAAATAAAATATTTTAAAAAACAATAAATAAGTAAAATAAATAAAAATAAAAATGTTATCCAAGGAAGCCAAACTTCCTAATCTCCTTTGAATGAGCCTCACTGTCAAATATTTTGTAGCAATCTTTTTAGAATTGGCTTCCTTTTTTTTTTTTTAAATTGTGACTTCCCCTTCCTCCAACAAAGGGCACCCCTCAGACATTAGTGAAAGAAATGCAAGGTGTGGCTCAGCCGCTCTAGCTGGACGCTCTGACATTACCGAATTTTCATAATCAGCAGTGGAAAGGAAAACTTCGATTATAGTTGCAGGTGGTAGGGGAAACGATTTTCATTTTAGAGCTGGATTTTTCCTGGGACTTGGAGTTAGTGGAATGCTGGTCTCGGCTGACGACTGCCTAAAACATCATTGCAGTCAGGGCCTCATCCACATTTAGATTCTGAAAACCCTTCAGGCTCTTCTCCGGGACGCTCATAAATAGGAAGGCACTGGGTCGGCGGGATGAAATGGGGAGCGTCGTGGCTGGCACCATGCAGTGACTGTCCATCATCCCTGTCCTCTCTCAACTGTGTGTGAGCCGGGGCTAGAGATGGAGCCACAGCTGGGGGTGACTTCGAGAGAGGAATTAGGAAATGCGTGTGTTGTGATTCTATTGAATAGGAAAAGCATAACTATGTAACTGGGTCTACCTTTAGGAATAACTTTTATTTTATTTTATTTTTTTAATAAATTTATTTTTTATTGGTGTTCAATTTACCAACATACAGAATAACACCCAGTGCTCATCCCGTCAAGTGTCCCCCTCAGTGCCCGTTACCCATTCACCCCCACCCCCCGCCCTCCTCCCCTTCCACCACCCCTAGTTCATTTCCCAGAGTTAGGAGTCTTTATGTTCTGTCTCCCTTTCTGATATTTCCCACACATTTCTTCTCCCTTCCCTTCTATTCCCTTTCAATATTATTTATATTCCCCAAATGAATGAGACCATACACTGTTTGTCCTTCTCCGATTGTCTGACTTCACTCAGCATAATACCCTCCAGTTCCATCCACGTTGAAGCAAACGGTGGGTATTTGTCATTTCTAATGGCTGAGTAATATTCCATTGTATACATAGACCACATCTTCTTTATCCATTCATCTTTCGATGGACACCGAGGCTCCTTCCACAGTTTGGCTATTGTGGACATTGCTGCTAGAAACATCGGGGTGCAGGTGTCCCGGCGTTTCATTGCATCTGAGTCTTTGGGGTAAATCCCCAACAGTGCAATTGCTGGGTCGTAGGGCAGGTCTATTTTTAACTCTTTGAGGAACCTCCACACAGTTTTCCAGAGTGGCTGCACCAGTTCACATTCCCACCAACAGTGCAAGAGGGTTCCCTTTTCTCCGCATCCTCTCCAACATTTGTGGTTTCCTGCCTTGTTAATTTTCCCCATTCTCACTGGTGTGAGGTGGTATCTCATTGTGGTTTTGATTTGTATTTCCCTGATGGCAAGTGATGCAGAGCATTTTCTCATGTGCCTCTTGGCCATGTCCATGTCTTCCTCTGTGAGATTTCTCTCCATGTCTTTTGCCCATTTCATAATTGGGTTGTTTGTTTTTTGGGGTTGAGTTTAATAAGTTCTTTATAGATCTTGGAAACTAGCCCTTTATCTGATACATCCTTTGCAAATATCTTCTCCCATTCTGTAGGTTGTCTTTGAGTTTTGTTGACTGTATCCTTTGCTGTGCAAAAGCTTCTTATCTTGATGAAGTCCCAATAGTTCATTTTCGCTTTTGTTTCTTTTGCCTTCGTGGATGTATCTTGCAAGAAGTTACTGTGGCCGAGTTCAAAAAGGGTGTTGCCTGTGCTCCTCTCTAGGATTTTGAGGGACTCTTGTCTCACATTTAGATCTTTCATCCATTTTGAGTTTATCTTTGTGTATGGTGCAAGAGAGTGGTCCAGTTTCATTCTTCTGCATGTGGATGTCCAATTTTCCCAGCACCATTTATTGAAGAGACTGTCCTTCTTCCAGTGGATAGTCTTTCCTCCTTTATTGAATATTAGTTGACCATAAAGTTGAGGGTCCACTTCTGGGTTCTCTCTTCTGTTCCATTGATCTATGTGTCTGTTTTTGTGCCAGTACCACACTGTCTTGATGACCACAGCAAATAGGAATAACTTTTAAAATAAGAAAGAAGATTTAAATTCATGTGCCACCTACCATCTCTTGACTTTGAGGCCAAAGCTAGTGACTTAAATTTCCTGCTCTATTTCTGTTTCACTATTTACCATAGCTCTCACATCCGGTGGTGTGGTACGGATTATAAGGCAGCCCGGATCAAACACCTGGTAGATATTGATTTTTGTTTTGTTTTTAATTGGCACCTTGTCCTTCCCTGCAGTTAGTATCACCTGAAAGTGGAGGTGAGGACTCGTTCTCTTGGCGTGAGTTTGGGAGGGTTGAGTACGCCAGTGGCCTGATACAGTGTGGTGAAGGCACGAGGTCCCGTGTCCACACCCGCCGAGGCTGCACAGGGAGCGAGCACTGGCTGCAGACACCTGCGGGCAGCGTGCCCTACACGTGCGGGCAGCATGATCGCGGACCACTCGGTCGGGGCAGAGAGAGGCAAGCACAAGTGCATTCCTGGGTCCTGCACATGAAAGCCGCTGAGACATGGGGTCCAGGGTCCGAGCTGTCCCCAGGGCCACACGCGAAGATGAGTGGCGGTGGCGCCGGGGAAGCGGTGTCTGTGCCCATCACGTCGTCACGTGGTGCGCCTTGGGCTTGCCGGGGCCGGGTCAGTTATGTCTCAGTAAGGCTGGGGAGAGTTTTGAATCAAGCAGTGCTGCAGGGACAAAGGGGAAAGGACACCACAGCTAGGTCTTTCTGTGAGCATGTTCCCATATTTCCGAGAAAATGCAAGCTTTTCCACTTGTTCCGGCCACTCTGAACTGGCTGCCCGCTCCCAGCACCTCTGGGGCTGACCCCGGGACCTGGTCCATCTCCGAGTGGACTCTTGCAAGGTCCCCACGCCCATGGCTCCCCCACCTGACTCTCCCCCATCACGCACCCCTCCTGCAGGAGGGCAGTGTTGTTGTTTTTTTTTACATATTTCTTGAAAGCAAGGAACAGGTCTAATCTCATCCCTATGTCCCAGAGCTTAGCTCAGACCCTGGGCTACAGCAGGCTCTCGAATTATCCCCAAATATCAACCACTACACACATGCATACACGTGCACACACCCAGCAGAATTTTTCTCCTGCTGTGGACACGGGTCGGCTTTTTTTTATGGCAGCAATAGATCACGAAGGTGACAGATGAGAATATTAAACTCAGACAGGCCTGGCACTGAGTTCTGACTTGACCATTCACTACTTAAGATTTTTTTTCTTCTTGAAAATAGGAGTAATAATATTTATAACCCTAATAATACATTCACAAGAGAGTTATTAAGAGCATTAGCTATGGAGATGACGTACAGCAGGTCATGTTTGCAGTTAGCATTTAGGGAGTGTGATTTTGCCCACGTTCTGATATTAAAGTAGATAGCGGAGTATGGAGCTAATGATTGGGATACACCAGGCCCCAGATCCCATCACTGGAGGAGCAGTTTCTGCCACAGACTGTGGGCAGGGCCACCATCCGAGGCCGAGGCCATGTCAAGGTGCAGTGGTGTGGCCTGGCCCTCAGAGGTCATTCATTCTGTGGCTTCCTGACCCTCAGGTCAGGGGCAGGTCAGGATATAGGCGCCAGGCTCTGTGCAGCAGTCACACAACCGTCCCCAGCATCTGCGAGGGACCCCAGCTAGGACGAGGTGTCACCAGGCAGATGTGGCCAGCTGAGGTGCGCAGAGCTGATAGATCTAGGGACCCCCGAGCACGTGCGTGGGTGTGGGTGCGGGAGAGCAGAGCTGGCAGTGAGCACTAGGAAACTATGAGGCTCTGGTCTATGAGGCCCAGGTGCTGTGGCATCTGCTCTCCAGGCAAGCTTTGCTCAGGTGGCTTCTCCATGCCTGTGACACTGAGGCCCTGCTCTGCATCCTCTGTGCCGGGCTATTTTCCTGCATTTAGGGAAACAGAGGAGGCTGTGGTAGCTGCTTGGGTGGGGGGGGTGTCTCGGGAGTGTCGGGGTACATGGCAAGGGCCTAAGTGATAGAAGGCTCCGGAAACTGCTGATAATACTGTGAGTTAGCTGGTGTTGCAGAAGCTATTAGCATGTGCAGGGACATGTGCCCTGCCCTTCTGGGGCCTGCATCCCCCAGAAGGAGTCCTGGAAGGGCATTCATTTCATTTAATGACCCCATCTCTTCTTCAACTGTACAGCTGGGATTCCCTGGGTGTGTGTGTACCTGTCCGATCAGCCCGCAGTAGAGTCTGTGGCACACGGGAATGGCTGTGGCATGATCAGTGTCAGGCACGGAGCGTCTGGGGCATCATCACCCTCACGACACAAAGAGGGTGGAAAGTTAAACGGAAATTGCTTTAACTGGGTGAAGAGGCGTCATCCGGGAACAGACCGCTTCCATGGTGCAGGTGCCGCCTCGGGGGGGCTGGTGGGAGGGAGGCATGGGCTTCTCTTCCCTATCTCACCCGCGATCCTTGCTCATTGGCCCAGCCTGAAATGGAACAGGGGGCATTTCAGCCATGCCCAGAGTGACACTGAGAAGGATTGATTACTTGGTGACCCACGGGTGCTTTTAATATAAGGGGAGTTAATTATCATCATTAGCCTCCCTCCCCTGATGTGAACAGATGACAAACCCTGATGAGGCTCAGTTGAAGGGATGCTGCTCAGACGTGGGGGCGCTGATTTCCGTGGACAGACGGAAACCACACAGCTGTTGACACCCTTGTGGCAGGTCATCGGCAAGGTTAAGTGTGTGTGTGGGGGAGGGTGGAGAAGCGTGTTTCTTTTCTGTGACATGATTGATTTTGTGGGAAAGCTTTGCCTGGAAGCAGCAGCGATCCAGGAGGCTCCTTTCCTTCTGCTACTAACTGGCTCGTGACCTTGTGCCCGTGTGCATGCGTGAATATGTGCACGTGTGTGTGTATGTGTGTGTGCGGTGTGTGCTGTACCATATACATGTAGGTGGCCATTCCCTAGAGTTCTTCACACACACACACAAGTAACCAGTGCTTCATCCCAGAATGAGTAACAGTAACTTTCCTGAGCTGAACCACGTTTTTTGTCCAGCACAATACCACAAACAGGACACTGATGTTGATGCAGCCGTGACATAGGACTTTTCCATCCCTGAAAGGATGACTCCTGTTGGCCTTTTGTTGCCACTCCCACCGGCCCACACTGCCCTTGAGCCCTGGCACCCACTAATCTGTTCTTCGTTCTGCTCCACCTTTCATTTTCAGAAGGTCCCATAAATGCAGTTGGCTATATGCAAACTTCCGGGCCTTCTGCACTAAGCACTTTTGTCTGGAGACTATTCGTGTCTGCTCATGTGGTTCCATGCTGGAAGAGTCCTGAGGATCTGAAACCTGGAGTAGGGATCCAGGGACATCAGAGCTGGAGGGTACCCTTCACTCAGTGACAAAGATGCATAGGTCTTGCCTCACAGATTCCTTATGGCTGAGTATCAACCTCTTAAATTTTGCCAAAGCTAGAACTATAGGAAGAGGCATGGAGATGCCCTATTAGCGCTCGCCCCTCGGGGGACGCTTGGCCACCCCAACAATCACGGTCCCCAGAACAGCCATGACCTCTCTGCATAGTGTACAGGAGCCTGGGCTCGTGTCCCCCGGACATCCTGAGCCTCAGGCTTGTGAACACGTTTGAAGGACAGTTCTTAGAGAAGCAGCAAAGGGGCAAGACATCCCCCAGCATGAAATAGGCTGCCTTCCTTGCCCTGGTGCAAGCCTGTCAGTCCTGGCGCTACTGGTGGGACATCCCACCTGCTCTGGTCCTCCCCGTCCTCGGGGACATGCCAGCCTGCCAGCTCCCGCCTGGCTTCCCTCTGACCCTGGCCAGGCCTCTTGCCATCCTGGTCCCCTGGGCACTCTCTGAGTTACCGCCATGCCCCGCCTCACACAGACCCACAGCCCCCGTGACATGTCACCCCTGCCCCCCACCACTTGTCACCCCTGCCCCTGTCCCCACAGCGCGGAGCCCCGTGGAGGAAGTCTGCCAGAGACTGAGGAGAGAAGCCTTTGGTGCGTATCCCAGAACGTATCGGGTTTCAGATACGTTTCACATCACTGACTTGGGGTCTCAACAGCTTTACAAAGTGATCTTTTCACATATGTCAGAAACTTTTCCAGGGTGTTTGAGCTGATGCAACCAAGTTAATTGAGCTCCTGGAGCTCAGCGCTGCCCCTCACCTGCCCTGCAGCCCCACCGACCCATCCAGACGATGACAGCGAGGTTTCGTAAAGTCAACCACAATCTCCGTTCATTCATGTGCCCCACGTGCATCAGAAATTGTGGACATGCCCTCGTGAAACGTAGGTGATGGGTCTCGCGTGAGCAATGGAAAGGTTTCAGAAATTAATCACGGTGGCGTGATTAATTAGTCAGGTGGCAGAGGCACAACATTGTGAACAAAATAAAAGAGACTGAATCATTCACTTTAAAGTGGGTGATTTTTGTGTTACGCGAATTGCAGTGGAATAGACGATTCTTGTAAATGTATGTGATGTCGCACCAGAGGTGAAGCTCCGAGTTTTCTTGCATGCGTGGGGTGTGGGTAGGGCATTCTTGAATGTATCCAACCAAACACTCAAAAGAGTCGTAGAGTGACGAGGGAAAGGGGCCTGGAGATGCGCTTCTCGCTGTCAGTTCCATGAAATGGCACATAATTAGAGACTCAAGGAAGGGAGTTTTGTATATTCAGATAGGGAGAATTTTATGGGGTGAAATATCGAGATGAAAATGTGAAGTATGTTGTTGGCAAAGCAACATTAACACACCCACATGGTGCACATGTAGATGCTCCCAGTGACGGTCTGCTGCTTCGGAATCCAGGGTGTAATCAAGCAACCCGGGTTAATCATTGTAACTGTGAAAACCTAATCATATGCATTTCCTGACATTTTGAATTTGCAAGTGTAATGTCGTTTGTTTCTATGTCATAAGAAGGTACAGCCTTTGGAGGATGTACATTTTACTTATAGATTTTATATAGTATATTTATCAATTTGCATGGTTTTGAAAAAACAATATACAGAACATTCACACCAAAAACATACAAATGTCTCATTTAATATCAGTGCTACTAAATCAGACCAGTTTCCCAGTTTGGTTCTCTGTGCCTTGTCACAGTTAAATCCAGACACCTGAGGGTATAATGGCTCAGTCTGCTAGGGATGCATTGCTGCATTTATTCTCCAGGGAGCAGGACTCCAAAACTCTGAGTCGCAGTCACTGGAATTTGTAGTTGATCAGGTGCAAGATGAGCAAAGATGACTTTCCCTTTAACTACAAGTTTGTTTTCAAACAGACCTGGAGGTGCATACAGGGTAAGACCCAGAATAGAACTTCTGGTTCATATGTTCATTTTATAAATGAAGAAGCAGAACCCAGAGAATCTGTCTGTGAACAGGAATTGTGAAGAAAATATACTTTTGTAAAAGTAGCGTCAATTTTTAAAAACATTTGTGTCCTGGTTTAATTTTAAAAATTACTTTTATTCATTTTGTTTAAAGATTTTATTTATTTATTCATGAGAGACACACAGAGAGAGGCAGAGATACAGGCAGAGGGAGAGACAGGCTCCCTGTGGGGAGCCCGATGTGGAACTTGATCCCAGGATCACGACCTGAGCCTGAAGGCAGATGCTCAACTGTGGAGCCACCCAGGTGTCCCACTTTCATTCTTTATTTCAGTGGCGTGACACAGGAAACAGGCACTGGGGAGTAGTTCCTCATTATTAATAAAAAAAAGAAAAATAATCACCAATACCCATATGTTGGTTACTAATACATCCAAGCCAGCCACAGTTTTTGGCAGCTGCTTGGAAAGAAGAGAGCCTCCCAGTACTTGAAGCCTCAAAATATCAAAAACTTTTACCACTGGAGCCCTTCGTGGCACCTGCAGGGATCCAGAAATGGGGGCAAAAAACCTTATTATTAGGTAAGAGTTGGCTAGAGAAAGTGAATCATTTTCTCGGACAAAAATAGAGCTGAACTCTGCTCATTACAGTTGCCAACCTCACAGTGCATTTTTTTTCTGTCCATTATTTGAAAAGCCCCAGATAAGGAAAAATACCTGGGGCTTTGCTGGATCTCGATAACTCTGGCTGATTCTCCCATCTGGAATATGAGATGTGCTATTTATCACTACTCTACTCATATTCTACACTGCCCAACATAATAAATATTAAGCAAGTGCTGTATACTTACATAATTTGCAGAATTGATTGGCTGACTTAAAAGCTTGGTTTTCCAACAACAGAAAATGGAGTGCTTTGTGCAAAAGTTAAATGCACAGTTTAATTGGCAATTGTGCATGATAAACCTATGGCAAAGCCATCACAGTTTGAGGGGATGCATCCGAGAGCACAGTCAGGGAAACAAGTTTTCGGTTTTTGGCTGTGAAAAAAAAATGAGGTCCTGGAATTAAAGTGAAAAATGGGGCAGCATCAGACAGGATGCCTCTCTCAGCAGAAGGTTATGGTCTTCCTCCTACACTCCACCTCCTAAATCATAATTCAGAACATATTAGATATGCAGACGTTAAAGATTCTTTCCTGGCCTAAAAAATTTATCTGGATCTCCCAAACTGTTACATTTCAGAGAAATACACACACACACACACACACACACACACACACACACACAGGCTCATGTTACAATGTTGGATATGTTGGGCATTTACCATTTAAATGAAAGGAAATAGAAATCTGGGGAAGTTTTAGGAAGTTAATTTGGACTGAGGAAGAGCACTTTACAACACTGATTTTCCCAGAACTACCTAGCAGTTAGTTAAGAGAATGCCTAGCAGGAAATTACATTGCAGGTTGTCATGTCCCTTCCCTTGGAAGGTAAAGGAAGCCTTCCACCTTGGGCTCAAGTGAGGATAGGAATCGGGAGCTGATCATCTCGCTTCTGGCAATGAGAAGAGGTCGTGGATAATCTTGTCCCCAAAGAGAACTGTACGATTTCACAGCCTTGCTGCATATCCCGTGCAGAAGTTGTCTCCGCCGTGCACCTGTTCATCTGTCTGGATGCTGCCCACGAGAACACATCCCCTCCTCACCTTTCCACGGAGCTGCCTATAGTTACAAAAGGCTGCCCCCCGGGCCTGTCAAAGTACTTCCTATTTGCCAGGTTTCACCCCCGTTGGTGTCTTTCTGTGGTTTTCCTTTGTTCTGTCTCTTATCATCTGAGGGTTTATAAAATGGGTGGTGGTGTTTCTAGTGGGAAATTAAAATCCCCTGGCAATTCCAGGAATTGCAAGCAAGTTGAAGTCAAAACCAGAAAACGCTTGTTCGGGATCAGGTTAAAAAGGATCGAGTGATACAAAGTGTACTTAATTTTCCATCCTGGTAAAACAATCTCGGAAGTATAGAGAAGCCCAGCTGCCAGCTAGCGTGAATTATGGTCATCATTCCTTCCTGTGAGTTCAGAAGGCGCTGTTTGCTTCTTGCCTCCTGGAAAAGCCCACTCAGGAGGCTGCGGTGCACATCAGTCATCATCATGATGCTAATGGTTGCAGTTGGTTCTGGAATGGAAATATTAAAATTGCATTTCTCATTCCTCTCTTGTCAGAGGGAGGGACAAGACAGTCAGATGGTGTTGACCTTTGGCCATTGATGGAAAATGTGAGCAGATAGGTGCTTAGACCTCAGTGCACACATCCCCAGGACGTCGGGGCCTGAGGACCCTGTAGAAGGCCATCTGCAACAACTCCCAGCTGCAAACTGGACTCTGGTTTAGCTGAGAAAACCTTGCAGCAAGAAACATCGTTCCCAATATTGGGCCAAATGATGGTGAACAGGAATTGAAGAGATGGATAGCTGTGTCTCAGTGACCCTCTTTTCCGTGAACTTCTGTCTCCCCAACTGTTGAGGAAAGGTCCCTAACAGAGATAGGCCTGGAGAAGGGGGGACACTAAGGTACGCCCCCGGGCCCTGCCATCCAGCACAGATCCTGCAGGTAACTCCAGCGGGCAGCAGGTGCCAAGGTGCTTCCAGGCTCTTCCTGGGGATGAGGCCTGCCATAGTGCCTCAGCATCTGTCAGCTGTCCCTCTGCTAGTAGAGACCTTGAACCCTGAGGCCAGGCTGCAGAGTTGGGTTCTGGCTTTACTTTTTAATAACTGGGCGATTTAGAGCAAAATGTAAGGTAGTGATAATGGCAGCATCCACCTCATAATTGGGAGGGTGGAGTGAGTTAATGCCTCTCAAGAACTTAGAGTCATGCCTGACATGTTATGAGTACACCATGAAGTTAGTTATTTTTATATGTAACCTCAGTGTGCTGTCTGGCACCTGAGGAGCACAGCGAAAAACAACTCACGGGAGTTGGTTAATTAAACTCCCAGGCTCCTGGGTGGCTCAGTGGTTGAGCGTCTGCCTTCAGCTCAGGGCATGATCCCAGGGTCCTGGGATTGAGTCCCATATCGGGCTCACCGCAGGGAGCCTACTTCTCCCTCTGCCTGTGTGTGTGTCTCTCTCTCTCTCTGTGTCTCTCATGAATAAACTAATTAATTCTCTCCAGACTCCAGCAGACTAGCCCTGTGCTGTGGGGAGGACCTGGGGATGGGGCAAGGGGCAGGGTAAGAGGCCTGAAGACTGGGGCTCCATCCAGGGGACAACAGAAGGGCCACCGCAAGTGCCTGGAAAGAGCCAGGTTGTCTAGGGAGGAGAGCACTCGCGTGGTGATGGTCCACCTGCGTGGGAGCTGCAGGTGAGGTGCTGTCAGCCACCCCCAGGGCACTCTCAGGAGGCAGGTTCCTATCTGTCTATCCCATTCCAGATCAGCAGGCCCTCGTGTCTCCCAGCAGGGATCTGACACAGGTGATCACCCAAACTCAGATCCGCCTGCACTTCAGCCAAGTTCTCTAGCTGCCCCAGGGCAACCAAGAGCGCCTCCTCTCAGGGGAACCCTGTCTCGGATAAGCTGGCTCCCTTCCTCGGAGGGGCTGTCACTGCATGACCATCACCGGTGTGGCCTGGGGGCAGTGGTGGGAGGAGGGAGCCTACAACAGCCAGACTGTCCTTGAGGGGAAACCGTGCTACTGGCATTATACGTGGGGGCCAGGACCCTCACACTTTCTGAATGGGGCACCTCTGGCTGCCTCTTTGGGTCTCTAGGCCTTCCCTGCTTGGGAAGTGAGTGGAGGAAAAGTTGCACCTGCTGGTGTAATGCTGGGATCAGACAAAGCTTTTCTAGAATTAGTTGTTGGCTTGTGAGGCTTTGGCCGATTTCTCCAGAATCTGGTGCTGGGGGAAAGTCTATTTGTGGTTTTCCTTTAGGCTCTAAGATGGGTAGTTCCAGGGCCCATCGTTTGTCCTCATCCTCACCTCTGCGAGCCAGGGTCTCCCACCATGGCCAGGGTCACCTGGTCTTCAGTAGCTGCAGCTCCCTTGTCCCGCCCACCCTACCCTCCTCAAGACCCCACCAGGCACGGAGGCAGCCTTGCCCTGAGGCCTTTATGCTAGAGCACCGCCCCCTTTGGAATTTATGTAGGGCTCACGGGAAGGGATAAATTGATCTCCCCCCCATCCCCCCGCCCTGTGCTCCCTGTTATATCGTGCCCAGCAGGTGCATTCGCAGACATTAAGGCATGACAGCCCCTTGCTGGCTAACACACACCTCCTCCTCTCTGGTCTGAACTGTCTGGAGACCTGGTGGGGTGGGCTGACGCGGCCCTTCAGGGACTCTGCGGAAACAGTGCAATCAGGAGCGGATCATGCAGGATGATGTGCGCGTGGGCTGGGAAAACCAAAGGCACAGACCGAGGGAGGCATCAACTTTCCGGTGGCCCAGGTTGCGTTTTCAGAGGGAAGTGGCCCTCTTCCTTTGTCACAAATACTGCCAGGATGAGCAAATTGGAAGGCGGTCTTTGAGGGTTGTTGACTTCCTCCTTTTCCCCCCAAAACTAAATTGTGCCTCTAAGTGGCAGTTCTTAGTGAATGCGAAGCCCCCAAGGACAGGTGGCTGGAAACACTGAAAGCTTTGCAGGCACAACCACTAATGAGGAACAAAGTCACTATTTATTTGAAATGGTTGACACAGCCCCAGAAGCTATCGGCACAGTTAACACATTTCAAATATGTGTTTAGGTTCTAAATGACAGGGATTTCAAGACCAAAGCCCTGCTGAAAATTCCAGCAGCCCAATTTATCCACCAAAGCATTAAGCCAGCATCCATTTTACATCAGGCTGTTTGAAATGGAGATTCGAGAAATTTGCTCTTGATGTCAGGCCTCCAGATAAAGACGGCTTGTGCTCTGGGGTTCTCATGACCTCTGAGGACTTTTTTGTAGAGCAGTAAGCAGCCCCAGCCCAGCGCCCGGCACAGCACAGGTGCTCCCCGATGTGTTCAGTGAGAGGAGCACGAATAAGTGAAAGAACAAATGGCCACTTTGATGTGTAGACGAGAGGACAGGCTTTGAGCTGGACGTGCCCAGGTTCAGGTGACACACGTGGGATCCTCAGCCAGTTACTTCAACTGAGTCTCCTCCCCATCTGTGAACTGGGGATGAAATACTTCTCTCACAGTGTTGCTGTAAAGACTCCAGTGAGCTACTCTGAGGTACACAGGAGCAGCTAAGTAAATATTGGGCCCAATGGTGGCCTTTCCATCGGAGGGGGGCCAGTATTGCATGGACCCATAGAAGGTGGAGAAGCTTAGAGCCTAGACCAGACAGAGGACCATAATACATGGTTCCCTTCTCCGGAGCCAGCTGAGGTCTGTTCACATCAAGGTCCCATCTGCCCGGTAGGCTGCTAACAGCTGGAGAGAAATGGCCCTTCCTAAAGTGTGGTCTGCGACCAGCACCCCACTTAGTCTAAGAGCCTCTTCCACATGCAGCATCGCAGCTCCCACCCCAGGCAGGCTGAATCAGAAGCTTCATTTTAACGAGATCCCCAGTGATTCATTTGTACTTTGAAAGGAAACGCTGGCCTACAGCCCCTCAACTATCCCTGGCTTACTGGGTTCATTGATTGAGGAAGTCCCCACAGCTGAGCCGAGTGGCAGGGGGACGCACTTGTGGAGATTTTTCCAATATTGGATTGGGTTCTTCAGCCAGCCACCAGACAACAAGGCAAATCTATCGAACTACATTCCTACTGCTTTTGGAAAGAGCAGCAGAGGGACTAGTTGTGGCCCCAGCAAACAGATGAACTCCCTGGGTGCTCTTCTTTCCTCCCCTCTGCCAGAAACGACAACAGTGTTGAGGTCATGTAAGACCTCCCAGTTTATAGCCAGACTATTTCTGAGAGTCTCAATGGCAGGAGAAGACGAGGCTGCTTGGCACCAGGGTCCCCGGGAGCCATCAGGAACCCAGCTAATTCCATGGGGCAGGGAACACAAGAAACAAAAGGTCTCAGACATAAGGGAATGGGTGAATCTCTTGGGATTCCTCCTCACCAGCCACTAGATCCCAGCAGACCATAGATCTTACTATAGAGTCCCTACAAGATCTCTTTCTGGAAGAGTTGTGGACAGTTACTCCTATTTGAAACCATAGAGTCAAGTATGTTGCCATATAAACATCATAAGGTAGGGTTTTAGGAGGTCTAAGGTGTGCAGAGGCCCTGTTTTCAGAGGCAGAGGTCACTCTTGGTCCAAAGAACAGTGCAGGGGCTGCAGAACTGCCAGCTTTGGAGAGGGATCAAGGAGAATCCTTGAGGAGAGGCATGGAGACTCTTACAGATCCATTTTCACCCAGAAGAGGAAGAAAGGGTTTAAGATGACCATTTGCCTTCTTTCTTTTTTTAAGATTTTGCTTATTTATTTGAGAGAGAATAAGAGAGCACAGGAAGGAGGAGAGATGGGGAGAGGGAGAAGCAGGCTCCCCCCTGAGCAGGGAACATGATACAGCACTTGATCCCAGGACCCTGGGATCAGGACCTGAGCCAAAGGCAGATGCTCAACCAGCTGAGCCACCCAGGCGCTCCGATCCTTTGTTTTCAAATCACAGAACAGCCTGTAGTAGTCCTTTCCCATCACCCAGCCAGCCAGTGCCAGACCCCCATAAGGTGCCAGTCCCCGGGGGAAAGACAGTGTGTCCTCATTTCTCGCAGACCTGTTCTGGGTGCTCCCGTGTCCCGGGCAACATAGACTCGTGTTTCCTTTGTTGTTTTAGCACAGCTCACCTGTGTGTGCTACTGTCGTTTCTACCAAATCACAAACTTCACGTATGGGTTAAGGCTTCACACTTCAGCTAAATCCAATCTGACTTAAGAGACTGAACCATGGAAGTGAAAATACACCCTGAAAGAGAAAAAGGAAAAAAAGCCTAAGGAAACAGTGGAACATATATGAGATCTATACTAATTCTTACCAGATGGTCCATATTTCTGTGGGTTCTCTTCCCACAAAATGGGAATAGAAGTGCTTACCTCATTAAAGCTCTTCTAAGGGTGAGGACAGTCCGTGTCAGGCTCTGTTGTTGGCACTCATCAAGTTTGAAACCCAAACCTCCACCTTAAGGAAATAGAATTAAAAAAAAAAAAAAACCTGAGAAATTACCATTTGGTAACTACCCCACTTAGATACTTTTGGGCAAAGCCCAGACTGAAAAGGTAAGAGGACAGTGTGGTTGTCCGCAGTAGCAGCTCACAATTTGAGGCTTTGCACCTGTTTTCCTCACTCGTTGACTACACTGATTTCATCAAACTAATACACTGGGCTCTAAAGCTGTGAGCAGCCCATGTGAAGTGAGACTGGTCCTTGGAACTTTCAAATGTTGGTTTAGATGGAATTGCTAATTATTTGAGGACACTCCTCACCTCTCCGCCAACACACACACACACACACACACATTCATACAGAAAAGTTGGAACAGGAGGGAACAGAAATTCAAATTGAAAGCATTAAGAGATTTTGCCAACTGAAAATCATAGGTTTCTAAAATGTTAATATTTATATGGGACAATAAGATTCAGTTCACAAGCACTCAAATCATACTCAATATTTTAAGGAAATTACATGTAGAAAGATACATTTTTCTCTTTTTTTAAGATTTTATTTTTAAATGATCTCTGCACCCAACATGGAGCTCGAACTCACAACCCCGAGATCCAGAGTCACACATTCTACCGATTGAGCCAGCTAGGCGTGCCCCAAAGTTACATTTTTCTAAAATAAAATAAGCCTATAAGCTATAAGCAGAGCTTATTTTTTTTTATTTATTTATTTATTTATTTATTTATTTATTTATTTAATTTTCAAAGCTTGTTTTTAGAGATGAGTGCATCTGTTGCCAACTTTCACTTACCTAGGTCAGTGCAAGCAACAAGACGTCTGTTAAGGAAACATAGAGGTAATGAATGCTTGAACCTTCCAGGGGCCTGGGTTACCCCCTTCATCCCTTCTTTACTGAGATCGAGGCGCCAAGGAGGATCTTATCTTTACATTTTCCTCAGCCCGGGCAGGGATAGAGAAGCTGAAAAACACTGATGTGACCACTAAGGGAGAAGCAAGGGGAGGGGCCCGGATGGTCTCCACGCTGCCTGCTGGATAATCAATCTCAGAATTTAGGGCTGATGGGTTCAAAAGGAATCCAGAGAAGCCAGGTAGGAGGGAACGTGTTGTGATTCATGATACATTCTCACTCTGCTGTGGTTTCCTGGGTAGTGAAGCTTATTTCTCTGAATGCTCTGAATGTAGTTAATATAAAGAAAGACGCAAAATAAATCAAGGAAGAGTGAAGCATGTCACATTGAAAATCCATCCAAAGTGGGTTTTCCTGTTTTATCAACAGAGAAATGAATTACTCAGGTGGATGTGCTGAGATTTTTGCTTTTGTCCTGGCTTGGATAGAAGTTTGGTTGGGATCCTGGGGAAGCTGGCCTCTTGCTTATCAAAGGGAGCAGAAGGGGTGTAGAAAGTGCCATTATCACAGCGGTCTAATCTCCCAATTCACACCCTGGGGCTCCTCCCCACATGCATCACCAAGTCCAACAGCCTTCCCTGCCCTTACTGCTACCTGAAATTGCCCAGACTTGCAGCTGACCTTCGAAGGGGCTTGAGACAGCAACTTTTTATCTTCCAAGGTAACTGAAATAGCATATAGATATAAAATCAAATCGTCCAACTAATTGATCAGTTTTCTTTGGAATTAAGGGCACTGCATATGTATTCACCTTTATGTGGCCTAATGCGTGGAAATGTGAATTATTCATGGGCTTTCTTTGGGTTGCAGGAAGCCCTAATATAATGTAGCCTTTGTTTCCTAATGTATTTGATAGGCTCTTTGTGTATGATCACATTATATGGGTATAGCTGGCAGTAAATTTTAAATGATATAGTCTGCAGTTTTGCGCTAAGAGATGGTAGGAGGTGATTCATCATTTTCCTTGTCTTCCTGTTTACATGCGGACATATAATTCATGCTCAGAAACCATCTTTCAACTCATCTGGAAGCGCTCCACTGCACCACCACAGAATCTGTCTCTGCCAATCTGGCATTATAAATCACTTTTCTATTAAAGAGCAGAACTAAAAATGCAAACATACGTACTTTAAATATATGTAGCCATCTCTAATTCCCGGCAGATGAGCCAAAATTAAAGGATTGTCAAAAAAAAAAAAAATCCAGTACTGGAATTTAGTGAATGAGTTTGTTGACTTTAGGGCATCAGAAATTTGCATCTCTATACGCATTTTGAAGAGATGTGCATATATAGATTTCCCAGATGGGTCTATATTTGGGGAGTGTGTATTTTGCAGAATTCTTGGTAACTAAATCTTGATTATTCTGAAATTTTATTTCATAAGATGTTTTTCTCAGGCACTGTTATAAGACAGTTGAATGGCAGGAGAAAAAAAGTGAAGCCAACCTTCTGCCACCTCCTTGACCCTCACCAGGTTAGGGTTATGAAACCACCAACTCAGAACAATGGTCCCAGGACTGGTAGTGCTCTTTTCCAAATAAATAGAAAACTCCATTCACTGAACCACTTCCAGAAGCAGGAGAGTGATTTAGATGTTCCAGAATGATTTGCACCAGTAACTATTTCTTGCCCAGCAAACACAACCATAGTGCTCTTGCCCTTGGGTATATAGTACTGGCTAGTCTAGCTGAGGTTAGGGAGAAACACACACGCTTGCTCACACATACACACACATATGACACTCCATTTGTCTGGACTTCTTGGGGAGGGAGAACTTCCCAGGTAACTGAAAGCAACCCATTTAATAGGTTTTTGTTTAATATTGCAACTGGTTTATTGGAGTCTTCTGAAACTATATTATTTGCTTGCCTCCTCTCTTTTTTTCTTTTTCTTTCTTTCTCTTTCTTTCTTTCTTTCTTTCTTTCTTTCTTTCTTTCTTTCTTTCTTCTCTCTTTTTCTCTCTTTTTTCTTTCTTCCTTTCTTTCTTTTAGTAGGCTCTAAATGCAATGTGGCATTTGAATTCACAACTCTGAGATCTAGAATCACATGCTTTATGGACTGAGCCAGCCAGGCACCCCCGCTTGCCTGCTTTCTTGAGCAAAGGGCACCAAACCCAATTTTGTTTCATTCTTTGGTTCTATTCGGAATTGTTATGACTATATGGATCTCACTATAGACTGTCTGGTACCCACCTCAGAGATCACCTGGTCTTCTGTGTCTGTCTTCTACTGGTCACATGCCAAGAACCAATTTGATAGGTTTCTATTATAAATTATTTGTTGATAAGTCCTGAAGAAATGCCTGAGAAGCAAGGTCTCCCTTCCTGCAGAGTCAAACATGAAGGTTTTGGTGAACAATTCACACCTTAGTACTTTGAGAAGCCCAGGAGCTTTTTGTTGGGGTGGGGGGCACCTTCTTTCTTATTTCATCATTAGTCCTGATATAGTTATCTCCTAGCTGTTATGTGTGTGGACAGCATGTGCAGGTCTCAGTTGAAACTAGACTTGGGGGCGCCTGGGTGGCTCAGTGGTTGAGCATCTTTCTTTGGCTCAGGGCATGATTCTCCAGGTCCTGGGATTGAGTCCCACATCAGGTTCCCTGCAGGGAACCTGATTCTCCCTCTGCCTATGTCTCTGCCTCTCTCTGTGTGTCTCTCATGAATAAATAAATAAAATCTTAAAAAAAAAAGAAACTAGACTTGGAAGAGCATTGGCGGGGTGCCTGGCATGGAAGCAAGGGGCCCTGCTTGTCACTTATGCTCCCCCTTCCCCATCTGACCACTTTATCCTTCATTACTTTCATTAAACAGACTATCTGATGACCTGATCAGTGACCTGTGACTCAGTGGCTTAGTTTTCTTTAACAATAAATCACAAGGTGGCTTAACTATTGAAAATTTTATTAAAACGATCATGATAATGACTTCATTACTCTCTGAGATTCCAGATTTTTTCTTAATTCCAGGGAAGCTGGCCACACGGAGGCATCTAAGAATTGCTATTAATGTCCACTGAATTTAAAATAGGGGTGGAGGAACAGTGTTGGAGGGAGGCCAGGCCCTTTTCAGAAATAATGGTCATAGCATAACATTCTCTGTTCAAATATAACTCTTCTGCATTAGTAAAAATGGTATATTAACTTATGGTAAACTGAGAATTTAATTTTCCCTAAATTAGTTAGAAAAAGATGAAGAATCTTTACTATGCTTAATTTGATGACTATGAGGACAGAAAATCTTTTGAGGAGAACCTCTGCAGTGTGGCCTATGACCCTGTGCATTGTGCCCTAAATGCCCAGTTCTGTTTCCCACCTACCCTTCTCCATGAACCCACCATAGCATCCACATTGCTCAGTCTTTCCTCAGACCTGCAAAAGTCTAGACACATTTTCATCTTTAAGCATTTGCTCCTGACCAGTCACCCCTGACTCTCCTCTTCTGCCACAAACCAAGGTTTTTTACATTTCCAAAGCACAACTCAAATTCCTGTGTCTTTATGTTCTCCAGCCCTTAATAGTTGAGCTGGGGATAAAAGAATTGAGCAGTTTGAAATGAAACAACGTCTTATGCCACAGAGAGACATCTTCAGTGAATTTCACCAGAACGGGAAGATCATCTTCTGTATTTTTCATCCACCTTATGAGCATCTGCCTCACTACCTGCGGGTCTTTGTTGATCAGTGCTTCAGGTTGAGGTTGAAGGCACACGTGCTCAGTTGAGAACCTTTATATGGAAAGAGCTGCAACACCCTAACCTTGCAGGTCATAGGAAGGGTTTTGTCTGTTGTTGTTGTTGTTGTTCATCATCTAGGACCTTAACACCTCTTCCATAGATGCTACCCTATACAATAATTTTTCTAGTAGTAATCCTTGAGAAAATTGGAGGCACCCAGTAAGGGTATGCAGCCCACATCTGACCCTGTTTCAATGAGAAGAGAGGCTTGGCTTTTGCTCCTCTGGGCATTAGATATGTTTGCATATATGAAGTTTGCTCCACATCCTGTTACAAATCCCTAGCCCCAAGAGATGCTTCTGTTGGTCAGCACAACAAGTGCATATGAAGGGCAAGTGGAGGAAATGCAACCCTTCTGGACTAGCAGAGGCACGGACCATGAGGGCATGACTCCCTCACTGTAGATGTGTGAATGTGCTTCCTCTTCATCCATCTGCCTAGTCATTCCTCCATTCATACACTTTGCAGGTATTTCCTGAGTGTCCACTATGTGCTAAGTACCAGGGGTTCAATGATGAGCATCAGTAGAACTGATGATATGTGGTTAGAGAGATAAGAATAAAACATAATTGCACAAGCACATGTAAAGTACTGGCCACCCCCAGTGACCTGAAGCTGAAACAGGCATAACCACTGGGAAGGGCCTGTGATGGTGAATGTAAGCCAGACTTTCCTGAGGAGCATGTGACAATAGAGATTGGAGGCTGAGTATAGTGGAGAGAATGGGAAGAACATTCTAGGTAGAAGGAAGTGTGGGGAGGATCAGCCTAAGTGTTGCCAGGGTAGAGAGACCAAAGGAGGGGCTGGTCTACAGGGGAGGTGTCCTGTAGGCCACACTTTAGAGTTTGATGTCATCCTCTGAGCAGTGGGAACCCATGACAAGGACTCAGGGCCTGGGTAGGGTGGGAACACTTTCACATCTGAACCTGAGGGCAGATGGGAGGGGAGTCAGCATGGAGGTGACAGAGTGGCTGGGAGGCCACAGCCCTACCAGGCCCCTGATGGTGGTGGTTGAAGTGGAGAGAAACAGAGGACACTAAGAGACTGTATGATGTGACATTCACGTGACAAGGTGTGGGGATGCAGCAGAGGGGCATCCGGGACGACTGCTAACTTCTGTGCTCAGGGTGACAATATAACCAGACCTCAACAAAACTGCATACTTTAAATATTTCTGAATTGGTCCCCAGACTGCTGCAATCGGCTGCAGAGCTTATCTTTCATAAAATGTTACAGCAAATTAAGATATAATTTTTTATGTTTACCATGTACATTGAGCAAAATAACGAATAACCTGAAAATGAACATTTCAGATTCCTTGTTTAGCTGTGATAACTTGTATAGTTTTTATTCTCAAAATGGAAACTACAAGGGAGTCAGAGTCAGATTTCACAGTTTATCAAAACTAATCATCTACAAAAAAGATTCCTAGTAATATCCATAGGAAATCATATCAGCAACATGATTTAATGGCATAAGAGGCCTTTGCAATGTATGATCAGTTCCTTAATTTTTAGTGTTTTTGAAAATATTCTGAGTTCTAAGAAGCATATAATGAGCAAGAAATGACTCAAACTTATCATCCTTTTTTGATTTTCTTTAAATATTTTATTTATTTATTCATGAGAGATAGAGAGAGGCAGAGACACAGGCAGAGGGAGAAGCAGGCTCCTTGTGGGGAGCCTGATGTGGGACTCAATCCCAGGACCTTGGGATCACACCCTGAGCTGAAGGTAGACGCTCAACCACTGAGCCACCCAGGTGTCCCATCCTTTTTAGATTTTTAGAAAAATGTGTCTTTATAGACAATTTTCTGAAAGTAGTCCGCAAACATTAAGAAAATAAGAGTTCTGCTTCATCATACACATGTATAATGTGTACTATACATACATATAATGATACCACATATACGCATGGATATTAGGTCCATGATTTTGAGCAAATTACGTTACTTCTCTTGGCTTCCCCTTCTTTCATAAGGAGGTAGTTGAATTGTATGTCATCTGAATTCTCTTCAAAGACCTATTTGCACACCCAGGATCATAACAGAGATTTTCACAATAACCATAGGGTGGATGCATCCAAGTGTCCCTCCACAGATCAATGGATAAGGAGCAATGTGGTGCATACATACAGTGGGATATTAATTACTCAGCCTTCGAAAAAAAGGAGATTCTATCAGATTCAAACACAGACATTATACTGAGTGAAATGAGCCAGTCACAGGACAGATGCTGCATGATTCCACAGGTATGAGCTACTAAAATCATCAAATTCATAGACTCAGGAGATAGAAATGTGATTGCTGGGGGTGGGGAAGGAAGGTGAGCAGTTGTTCAGCAGGTGTAAAGTCTCAGCAATGCAAGATAAGCATGTTCTAGAGATCTGTACACATGGCACCCACAACTAACTACTGTGCTCTTCACTTAAAAATGTGTTAGGAGGGCAGATCTCCTATTATCTAATCTAACCACCACCACCACACCACAAGTAGAAAGCACCATTCCAGTTGTACCTGGGAGGTGGTCTTCCTGGCTGACCCTCCTTCATCCTGCCCCTCTCCCCTGTTGCTAGCCAAGATCCCCAGCCACGCTAGGAGAGGAGAGGTCTCAGGGTGGTGGGGTCAGCTATGGTGGGCTGCCCTTGGAACTTGCTGGGTGCTAAGGGCCAGGAGCTGTCATTGTCATCAGATGTTGGAACACCCCATCACTTGTTTGAATGGACCAGCAAGTCCTTGGAGTTCTTCTGCACCTGCCTTTTGTCCCATGTCTCCTGCTGGATCTCATTCACTCTAGTTCTGACATATATAACCTGCTTAGAAATTTCAGAAGGAAAATAAGTGGATGAGAAATCAATAGCAATGTACAATCTCCCATCCGGAAATACCGGATCAAATAATACAAAATAATACAGGGATTATTTTTCCTTATCCCACTCGAAACGGCTAATTCAAAAGACGGTATTACAAACTTGCTAGCTCAATAGAATTAATAATCAAATAGGATCTTCTGATCAATAGTTCTCAAATTGTTCTGTGTAGCCCAGTAATTCCCAGAGAATACTTCAGGCTGAATCCGACACTCTATTTTGGAAACAATTCAGGGTGACTTCTGCGCCTATGAAAAATGCCAAATTGATAGTTTAAAAAAAATCGACAGTTTAAATCCAATACTGAAGAGGCAGTGTATAATCAGCCAGTCGGTTCACTTTCTGGGATTCTTGTAAAACCACCTCCCAGGGCCTGTTTATTTCATTTCCACTACAAAATGGACATGTGAAAAGCAACTGTGTCTTTCGAGTCAGGAGTGAAAGAAGTTGACAGACTTTTGTCATAAGTCATTATTTTTCATAGATATCATGGTTTACATGGTGGCGGGAGACAGGCGATCTGGAGGGCTGAAAGAGGAGAGAAATGGGAACTGGGAAACGATGGATTTCTCTTCATTTTAACTAAGATGCTCGAGATGTCAGGTTCACTGGGGATAGAAGGTGAATTTGAATTAACATTAAAAATGATTTCAGAAAACAAGATATATTATTTTTATATAGGCCTTTATATTTTTAAAAATACATTTTAGCATTTTAAAGAGATTAAATATTTTTCTGCTTTGGGAATTGAAGGTCATAAGGTCCTCCCCTCCCTTGCCCCACCTCCTCTCCCCCTTCCTCTCCTCCCCTCCCCCTCCTGCTCTGGCCCACACATATACACACATGAATATTAACCTCCTATCATGCACTAAGCACATGAAAAACTCTGGGAAGGCAAAAGGAACAAAACCTGGTCCCATCCTGAGTTACTGGTGGAGTTTTGCTCCACAAAGAACACCAATCAATGATCTATTTCTCACTGCTCACAGAGTTAGAAGATCCAGGGCAGAGAACTGGCGCTACAAGTGGTTTTCTCTTGGCTCCCTCCTCCCTGCCTGCCGGGCTTCCTCATGCAGAGGGGTCCCTGCAGGTCCTTCCCACCTGGATCCTGCTCCTTTGGATCCCAGGGAAAATTCTTCCCAAGCTGGGAATTCAGGCCATCACTGGTCAGACCTGACTGTCTTCTGGTCCAGACACCCTACTTGACCACAGAGGGGCGGGAGGTGCACACTGACACCCCAGCTTCCCTCCCTGACTTGATGTAGGGAATGGGAAGATGGCAAAAGCCACCTGACTTTCTGCCCCTGGTCCTTTCCCAGCCTCCTTCCTGAGACCAGGACCAGGGGCTGCCGTTTCCTAGAGACTGGGTAAGGGGTCCTGTAGATTTCCTGGTGTGTGTCTTTTCTGCCACTATAACGTTCCTCAGAGTGTTTATTGTCTGTTATAGGAACCTAACCTATCCTATTGTTTTCTAATCTGCCTTCCTTTTGCGGAGCTATTTTGGAAATGTATAAGCAGTTTAGGGAGTGAATTCAAGGTCTGTATGATGTAAGCTTTGCTTATTTCGTATCAATACTATAGCTATTTTAATTTATCTGAAGAAAATATTTCTTTTTTCTACTCTCCCCCCCCCACACACACACATAAAATAAAGTGGCAGACACATTGCTCATTTATAGGATATTATATAAAGTGCAGAACCAAAGTAAAACAAAGCCGATTATAACATAAAAATCAATCTGAACTATTCTACCTGTGAGGGCTTAAAATGAGGACGTGTATTTTTGCACTATTGTAAAGAACAGTACTTTATCTCACCTATTCAATTCAGAGCAGAGTAATGGGCAGTTTTTTACCTTTGACATTTGGGAGACACCTTGAGAAAGAATTTGGATACCTCATCTAGCGATAGATTTTTCTTGCATAGTGGGTCATTTCGTTATTTTCTACTCTGCTTCATCCTCGGATATAGGCTAAACCTCATGAGTTCTTGATGGGTCTCCTGTGCTCTGGGATTTTAATCTGTGGATTCCTATGGATCACCCTGAGTCATGTCTTGGGACAGGTCTGTGATGCGATGAGAGACAGCTGGTGTGGCCTTGTCTCCTGCCTCTGCCGCTCCTGCTGGCCTGAGATGTTGCCTAGAATCTGGCGCTGTGAGTCGGTGTAGGGCCCTTCCCGGCTCGGGCTGCGGGCCTGCCCAGCTCCATCGTTCTGAACACTCGGTGAAGGTTGTGTCTGGAGGGCGACAGGACTCCCCTTGAGGACCCCAGGTCCTCCCTTTGGTGCATCAGGCTGGATGATTAAAACTGAGATGCCAAGTGTCAGGATAAAGTCAGGCCCAGAGTCAGAAACGATACCCTGGCTGGGTCTGATGGCACAAAACAGGAGGCGGTCCCAGGGAGCAGAAGTGCTTGGGGAGACCCAAGTGAAGTTGTCGTTGGAGCTGAGGGAAAAGGCTAAGCCCCTAACCAGGGAGCCCGAAGCCAGGGCTCCTCCAAACAGGCAGGCAGTGTATGTCAGGGAGCCCTGGGAGAGGGTGCCCTGGACCGCTCAGAGCAGATCCTCAGGCCCAGAAGGTTGGACTCCAGGCTTTATCAATACGGGGCTCAGTGTCAGGAGGACGCAGACGGGAGGCAGTCCCGGTGTAGCCCCACAGTGCTGCGAAGCTGCGGCCACAGGGCTGCACCAGCATCCCGGGCCTTTCTGACCAGGGGTAGGATGGAGAGGATGGAGCCTGCAGCCGGGCCGCACGCGGAAGCCGGGCCTGCGCAGTGGGAGACGAGGCAGCAGAGGCTGGATACAGGTGGGGCTGGACCCCGATGCTGTCACCGCGTGACGAGGTCTCACGGAGTGTGCGTGCGATAGCACTCCGTAGGATTCTTCGCTGGCCTGAACTGTTGTTCGGGCGATGCTCTTCATGTGTTATGGGGCATTTCCCAGGTGGTTTGCTCACAGCATCTGTAAGAGCGTGAGATACAGGTTTTATTATGGAGTTCACTAGTGGTTCCAGTAACACAGGGTGACAGGCGTGCAGGGCTTTGTGGGTATACATCAGCCTGCCTGTGACAGGAGTTTTCATCTTGGCTTTTCTCTATAGCAGGTCTGTGCTGCTCACGGGACGCAGGGGAGGGAGGGGTGCTTCCGCATCTCTCTGGATGCTCAGATTTTCTTCGTAGCTCGGGCCACCTTGGCAACAGGCTGGCGGCCAGCAGGCTCGGACGGCCACACTCACCATTGTCCCAGGTGGGCAACACCTGTCTCTGACAAAGGTGTCCTGAGTTCTGCGTGGAGCATGGAGCACCTCCTGTGCCCTCTGCCTGTTCAAGCCTCACCCTAAGGCCAGAGGAGACCTCTCTACAGGGGAAGAAACTGAGGCCCTGTAAAATCACCAGAGGTCCTAGCATCAAGACATGAAGGATCCAGAGCCCTCCAGGGTCTGCCTCCACTTCCTCTCCCCCTTCACTGCCTTTACCCCTCTCCCTCTGTTGACCCTCAAGCAGGACCTCTCAGCATCCTGCAGGCCACTTTCCACAGGGCACCCCTGCCTTCCTCCCAGATCATTTCCCCATCACTGACGTGAGATAATGTGTCAGTGACCTATCACAGCTGGGAAGGAGGGACAAATCCTTCTCACTGAGGGCTGCCCATGCATCTACTCCTGAAGGCTTGTCAATAGCTTATTTATAAGGTCCAGACATTTGAGCATATGCTTGGGCTCTGAGGCCGTCTTCCTAACCAACCCACCAGGGGGACACAGGGCACATTTTATCATACAGAGATCAATGAAGCTACTGGTTTATTATGTCATAGGAATCACCTAGGCACAAACTGGTTTTTCAGGATACAGCACGACAGGGGCAGATACTTACCTCTCGGGCAGGTGGAAGAGATGGGTGCTGGGAGGATGCGGGAGGGTGGGTCAGGGTGGAGGGCTGGGAGCTGAAAACAGGGCCAAGAACAAGTATGCGGTCCCACAGGTACAATGATAACCAGTCAAGTGCAAGGAGGGAACCAGCAGTCCCTGGGGTCCTGGTGCTAGAATCTGAGGGTGACACACTTGGAACGATGATCCCCAGGTAGCAGAACCCCAGTCCCCAAGGGGGCAGTTTCGGAGATCAGGGCCTCAAGCCCAGGAATGACGATAAGCAGCACCAGAACTAGAGCACGATGTCCAACCTGGACCAGGATTAAGGGTGACCTGATAACTGTCATCCTCACCTTTGTTCTCTTATATGTCATGAAAGCCTTCTCCGGGGCCACTCAACGGCCTTCACGCGGTGCACCTGCACGACGGGGCTCTGGGCCCCTGGGTGTCTCTCTGGCTCTGTCTGTGCTGGGTCCACGGCTCTGCCAAGCAGGAGGAAGGCAGTGGAAGCCAGAGTCTGCAGAACCTGGCTGAGATAAACCACCCGTGACACGGAGGGGCTGCCGATGGAAACACAAGAGCAGGGGAGTTTGAAGAAGGCCCCACCCAGTGCTAGATGCTGGGAGGAGGCGCTGGGGATTGCCTCTCTAGTTATTACAGATCCGTGAGCTTCCTGCTGGTGTCAGAAATAAGTAATTGCCAGCTTCTGGGTTCTGAAGAGAGAAACATGGTGAGAATTATTTTGCTTAAAAGCTCCAGGATAAAACCACTGAGTATGGGGAAGGGGGTCTGTGTGGAGAGGGGGTCCTTCCAGTTTTGGAGTAGGGTAGTCTGTGAAGCACGAAGCCAGGAAAAGTGTTTTGGGCAAAGCTGGAACGGAGAGGGAAGCCGTTCCACTGGCAAATACAGGTACAAATTCTGCATAGCCATAGCAGGGCAGGGGCAGACTCCCACGAGCATTTGTTTGTTGATTCAATAATAATTTATTCATCACTGCAGGGATACAAAATATTTAGATAACACCGCACCTGTGAGTAAGGAGCATCTATGCTAATGAAGAGTAAAGCATGCTTGTTCTTGGTTGAATTGTATGCCCCAAAAGGTGTGTGTTGAGGGTCCTAACCCCCTGTACCTTGGGAGGGGGCCTCATTTGGAAACAGGGGAATTGCAGCCAGAATTGGTTACATGACATCACACTGCAGTGGGGTAGACCCTAATCCTACACAACTGATGGCCTCATACAAAGAGGAGATTTGGACACAGACACACGTTGGGAAACATCCATGTGAAGATGAAGACAGCCGTCAGGATGATGGATCAGTCCACCCAGAAGCACCAAAGATGGCCAGCAACCACCAGATGCTGGTGCAAAAGGCCTGGAACAGATTCTCCTTCGGAGCCTCAGAGGGAACCAACCCTGGGACACCTCATTTCAGACTTCCAGGCCCTGGGAACTAAGGAAATAGCTTCCTGCTGTTTCAGGGGCCCCATGTGTGGCACTTTGTTACAGCAGCTCTCGCAAACTAATATGACACCCGAGAAAAACTGAGAAGGAACAAAACAGAACTTGAGTGAGGAACAGCTCCTATGATGATCGGAAAGGTAGAGGACAGCAGGACCGTGGTTGGGTTTACTGCACAAGAGCCTCATAGAGGCGTTGAGCCCAGCTGTTAAGGGAGCGTGGGGTGGGCCTGGGAAGAGAATGGGAAGGGAAGGGAGTGAATGTGTCAGTACTTCGTGTTTGGCGCCCTTCAGAGCGGCCGGGGCACCAGGTGCCTGGCCAGGAGCAGAGTCTGGACAGTGCAGGGATGTGTCCCTCCAGCAGGGAGCAGCTTTCAGGCAGGAAGCAGCAGACACAAGGGTGAGGGTGTGAAAACCAGCCCAGTGAGGACTGTTTGGAGAAGGGGTCCTGTTTGCTGGTGCTTCCGACACTGGTCGGGGGGAGGGGGGGCTTGTGCAGGGGTGCTGCTCCGGTGTGGAGGTCATCGGATTTCAGTGAGGGCCAAACTCTGCTCTCATGTGAAAAAAATAAACCCAGCTCTGAGCTGGGTGCTTCATGGAAACCTGCGGAGAACTATCGACCTGTAACATCTAACTTGCTCGGCACTTACCCCGGGACAGCCAGGGCTGGCATTCCTTCCGGATCCCAGCAGCCAGGCTTTTCCTTGGTATATTTTACTTCAAGTCTCCATTTCTGAGTCCTGTTTCCCTTGGCTGGGCTTGCCCTCGAGTGGCTTGAATATTATTACTTGAATGGACAAACCATCCCATTTACCCTCCACCCCCACCCTCCCACCCCCCATGAAAGCCTGTTCTCTGAAGAGTTCTCCTTCCCATGTGGGTGTTTAAAGAAGTATCACCTTTATTTCCTCATTTCTTATGTGATGGAATGAATTATAAGTGATTTATTGAAATTCAGGGTCATTTCAGAAACTAGATAGATACACAAAAAGCCGAGAGGAACCATAGAGGATTTTGGAGAATATCCAGTCCATCTCTTTGTCTTAAAATGAGCAGTCTGAGGTCCCTACTGTCTAGCTGACCTAGTCTGGGCCAGGGGGGCAGGCATCCCACACGACAGCTGACCTGGTCTGGGTTGGGGTGGGGGGACCTATGGGACCGCTGACCCGATCTGGGTCAGGAGGGGCCTGTGGGACAGCTGACCTGGTCTGGGTCAAGGAGGGATGTGGAGAGACCATGGAGCAAAGTGGACAATTCATGACTTTTTAAAATTCAGAAAAGCCTGGGTTGGAATTCTGTTTCCCAAACGTACTGATGGAAAAAGTCTCCATCATCTCACTTTTCTAACCCTCGGTGTCCTGATTTATGTAATGAGTCTCGTAGAGCTGCTTCAAGGGTCTACTGAGACGAGACCCGGCGTCTGGGCCCTACCCTGGAATTACTTTCTTCTTGGCACCTGTTCCTTCACCAGGAAGACGAGTGTGATGCTGACACCTAGCTCATGGGGTTCTTGTGAGGACTGAGTGAGTATGTCCATGTAAACTATTTAGTTTAGTGTTTGCACAGGTAAAAATTAGCAGTTGTACTTGTCATGGGTCTGTGTTTTGAGGGAGGACTCTGGCTAAGGAATTACCAAGTGAATGCTGGTGGGCTCACAATAATACATGAGTGAAGGGCACGGTGGAGTTGTGCTCACAGAGTTGTGCAGCCATCACCGGACAGTGTCAGAGCGTATCCTCGCCTCCCTCTCCCCAACAGATGCACCACCATGGTGCTGGCCATCCCTCCCCAGCCCTTGGCAACCGCTCATCTGTTCTTTGTTCCTATGGATGGGCCTGTTCTGGATGCTTCCTACAAAGGGAATCATCAGTCTACTGCCTTTTTTTTTTTTCTTTTTTTTTTTTTTCTACTGCCTTTTGTGTTGGCTTCTTTCACATGGCACAGTGCTTTCAGGGTCCATCCTCATGGGAGCTGGTGCCAGCACCCCATTCCTTTTTCTTGCCAAATAACTCTATTTTAAGTGTTCGAAAAACCTCCTTACCCTGTGGGCTAGTTCCACCACAGTGCTTGCCCCATTTGCCGTGCCAGGAGCTACAGAATCCTTTTACTGCTTTCTCTTTTTCTTTTCTCCCTGTAGCGACCAAGACTAGGTGGTGCCTTAGAAATGTGGGCCTGGGTCCAGACTCCTGTATGATGTTGAGAGGGCAGGACACCGGCAACAACTGCCTCCTCCTCTCCAGGCTCTTATCTTTAAGACGGGTTTAATAGAAATCCCAAATTCACAGGGGTGTTTTTAAACCAAAGGATTTAACAAACCATTAACTCACATGAAATGGTGTTTGGTATGTCATAAACACCCTTCAAGGTTCAATATTATATATCATACCCTATTTTTAATATAAATATATCACATTATATATCAGCATGCAAATATGGGCACTTCATCCTTAACATTATTTAATACCTCAATTTATTATCAATCCAAGTGGCCAGAGACCTGAAGTAAACAGTTTTCCTTATAGTTTTATGCAGCAAAAATTTATATTTGTACCAACCATCTCAAAGTAGTTTATGTTCCTAGAGTAATTTTGTAGTCCTTAATGAAAGATTCACTTTATTCTTTTAAATGATCAGTAGAATTTTGGGGAAGATACAGCCCCCCCCCCTTTTTTTCTCATGAAGCCATTACTCTGAATGATGAGATGGCAAACAGTTAACCTCATGTTTGGCTGGTCCATCCTTTTAGTTTTTTCGTGTTTCTTTTTTAAAATTTTTTAAAAGATTTTATTTATTTATTCATGAAAGACACAGAGAGGCAGAGACACAGGCAGAGGGGGAAGCAGGCTCCCTGCGGGGAGCCTAATGCAGGACTCGATCCCAGGACCTCAGGATCATGCCTTGGGCGGTAGACAGACGTTCAACCACTGAGCCGCCCAGGCATCCCTTTCTCTGTGTGTGTGTGTGTGTGTGTGTGTGTGTGTGTGTGTGTGTGTTTAAGGTTTTATTTATTATTTATTTGAGAGAGAGAACAACACGAAAGGGGTGGGACACAGGGAGAGGGAGAAGCAGACTCCCCACTGAGCAGGGAGCCCAATCTAGGCCTCAATCCTAGGACCCTGAGATCATGACCTGAGCTAAAGGCAGATGCTTCACCGACTGAGCCCCCCACGCACTCCTGGTCCATCCCTTATATAGATTCATGGAAGGTCTCAGCATTGCCCAGAAAGAAAGAAACATGTGGCCGTGTGTGTGTCCCTGATGTCAATACTGTTGGCAATCCTAGAATGGTTGATGTAACCAGTGCCTCAATTTCTGTTCTGTTGTCTTTTTTTTTTTCTTTAGTGCACTTCCTCAAAGGCCCAGTGGCAGAGAAGAAAAGGCCTTAGGCCAGTAAGAAAGACGAGAACAGGACTCTCTCCCCCTTCCCTGGAAAGTCTCTGAACACTCAACCCACCATAGGGCCCCCATGCTCCTTTCTCAGTGTTCCTGGCACCTTCCTGGTCTTATCCACTTTCCTGTCCTTCCACCCTATGCCTATAAATTCTCAGACTCCTTCCCACTAAGGTTCAAATGCTTGAGTGGAGCCATCCAAGCAGAGCGTAGTGGGCAAGAGATAGAGGAGGGCTGGCTGAGGGGTCTTGCCAGGAACGGGTGGTCGTCATGAGTGGCCACTACCCTTTGGAAGCTCATGTCTCAGAAAATCCCAGGGACATTCCTGATGGTCTTTCTCTTCCAAGTGGGAGGTAAAACTTCATGAGGACATTGCAGATATCTGAAGGAGGCTTTTCCTCACCAAAGAATGTGTTATTTGGTATTTTTAATAGCACCATCTGTCAGTGAGGGAAAAGCTCTGAGTTGCAATATTGATCTTGTCACTTTGGGGAACAGTTTGATATTTAGGATTATAAATAACATTTTCATTTGCTCTGTTATGGTGTTCAGGCTGTGCTTGACATCTGAGCCCAAGAATATCGTTTCTTACCGAATATGAAGATGTGTACTTTTCCTGAGGTCTGAATCCTGAATGTGAAATAATATTGACATGTATGATTTACTCTGAAACCTTAACAATTCAAAGGAGGTGTAAAATTTTTCTGTCTTAATTAAATAGAGGACAGTGTGTGTTGACAATAGCAGTAACTGGCTCACAAATATTATACCTAACTTTGGGTCAGGTTAGAGTACCTGATTTCAGCCTTACCATATAATAAAGCCTAATAAAACCGCCACTATTATCATGACCCAGGTGAGCAAACCAACGCAGAGCAAGGTGCCCACCGTCCTGTGGCTGCTGAAAGGCAGAGCTGGAGTTTGAACCCAGGCAAACTGGCTCCAGAACCCCTACTGTGAGCCACTCTGTTTGATTTATAGTTACACCTATATGTGTATAGATGCTCTTTTTATTATGCTTTTAATATCTTCAATGTTTGGTTTCACAGGCTTATTTTGGTCCTTCTCCCTTGATCTTTACAAAAATCATTTAAAGGGCATAGGCCAAAGATTATTTTCTGCATCTCAGAAGTCAAAAAACTTGGGGCCCAGAGATACTAAAGGATTTCCCCAACACCATGTTGTGATTAACAGCACACCCGGACTTGAGAGTACACCATCTCACTCACATTCATTTATCTCTTTGATTTAAGTGACACGAAAGTATTACCATTATTGTTATCGAAAGCTACTGTGGCTACATTTTAAAGATAAGATAAACTGTGTGTTTCACTGGGTAGTTGGGATGATAAAGAGAGTATGTGGAGGAGTTTTAGCCAGGTCTTTCCTAACAATCTCTGGAAGAATATTTTAAATGACTTCCTTCCTTCCTTCCTCCTTCCTTCCTTCCTTCCTTCCCTCCTTCCTTCCTTCTTTCCCTCCTTCCTTCCTTCCTTCCTTCCCTCCTTCCTTCCTTCTTTCCCTCCTTCCTTCTCCTTTCCTTTCCTTTCTATCAGGGTAGGGGGGCATGGACCAATGGAGCTCATTCTTCTATCTATTCCCAAGAACAATGCTCAAACTCATCCTCTCATGGGATAGAGCTTGAGATAAGTTCCCATAAACCAGTTGTATTCTTCTCAAGGGTATCTAGTTTACATATGGAATTGAGATTTCCAAGAGAAACAACAAACTACACCCTCCATCCCCAGACCTGCCTTTCTAGTGCCATAGCTCTTAATTTCTTCTTCACGTATGCATTTTGATGTGATGTAGAATATCTCAAAACTCCATTTGGCATTAATTTAGCTTGGATATTTTAAAAAGAAAAGGATCGACTCTTTGATATTTTCATCTCTATATTTAGATAAGCTTATGTCTACTGATGAATTCTAATAATATTTGAAGATACTCCCTATGTAGATTCTCATTATTATCATTGACTGCCTGCCACTCTTTGGAAGGCACATATTTGGTATATCAAGCACGTAATCTGTACATCAGGATGAAATAATCTACTCTTTGTTTAGTTGGCCTGCCCTGCCCAACTGTGCATGATGATTTTCATCTGAATATTTCACAGTCTTCTGCCTTTGGATGAGCTTTTCTTCTGTATTAAGAGCAAGAATAGAAAATGACCATTAATACGTCCAGCTTAGGAGCCTCCAGCAAGGCAAGATGATGGCATAGAGTGAAATAATTGTCAAAAGATTAGAAACATCTCGGTCCTATAAAATCATCAGTGTTGTAGCAGAAATTAGAGACGTTCAGATTCTGTGTCCCTAGCATCTACTGGTTGATGTGAATGTCCCCTCCATGTTCCAAGATTCAGGACATGGCTGCATGAACAAAGGATCTGATGTGATATTTAGACCCAGTTTTCCTTTGGTTTCTATATGGACAAACTCTATTTCATCAAGTCCTGCTACTTTGTATAAAGATTATTCCAGTATTTTCTTGAGCAAATCAACAATGATGGTTGTTTAATTGTTGCCAATAGATTTTTTTTGCACGATGGACACTGAAGTTTGACCATTCAGATTCATTTGAAAGGGACAATATTTCTGCCTTGAAAAAATGTCACGTGTTTGGTATTTCCATGATGTAGCAAGCCTGGACCAATACACCTCTGTGTGAAAGGCTGTGACTTTAAAGCAGTCAACCTAGGAACAAGAGGCCAACTCATTTTCAGGCCGTCACTTTATTTGTTGTTAGAACACTGATGAAGCTTCATCGATAAAGATCTGACTTTAAACTTCCTTCTTTATAAACTAAGCACATATTATTTTATACCACTGGTGGGATGCAAAGAAAACATTACAAAATAGAAAGTAATTCCACTGAGCTTGTATGTATACAGGTTATCTCTTTGTCCATTGGAGGAAGCAAATGCATTAATAATTACGTTTTCCTTTAAATTGTGATTAATAGGAGTGCCTTCCTGCCTTTCCTGACTTTATCCAAATCATTGATATTCTTTTTCTTGAAAGATTTTATTTATTTATTTCAGAGAGAGAGAGAGAGCATGAGCGGGCACATGTGGAGAAGGTAGAGGGACAAGCAGAGGGAGAGGAGCAGAGGGAGGAGGAGAGTATCTGGAACACACTGCATGGACTACAGAGCCCAACTTGGGGCTCAGTCCCACAACTGGAAGATCCTAACCAGAGCTGAAACCAAGAGTCAGATGTTTGACGGGCTGAACCACCCAGGGGCCCCCAAATCATTGATACCTTTAAAGATTCCACTCCACTCCCAACTCTTCCAAAAAGCCTTCCTCATTCATTCTAATATCTGATAATTCATTTCTTCTCAATATTCTATTATATTTTGACTTAATATCGTACTACCCAGCACTTGATTATTGTATATTCTATTTTATTTTACCTAACAGGAAACATGTATGTTTAACCTGCCTCTCATGTTAGGTTTCAAGTTTTAAAAAATCTCCTGGGGATCCCTGGGTGGTGCAGCAGTTTGGCGCCTGCCTTTGGCCCAGGGCGCGATCCTAGAGACCCGGGATCGAGTCCCACATCGGGCTCTCGGTGCATGGAGCCTGCTTCTCCCTCTGCCTGTGTCTCTGTACCTCTCTCTCCCTCTGTGACTATCATAAATAAATAAAAATTAAAAAAAATAAAAATAAAAAATAAAATAAAAAATAAAAAATCTCCTGACTGAAAAGGTCTATCTCAAAACTCAAGAAAGGAGTCACCTGTTCCATTTCTCTAAAAACAACTCATGGACCCTGCCCCTTCCCTGCCCTGGGCCCACACATATTCCATGCTATTCACCTTCCAGAATTTACAGAAGACGGAGTTCCTCGTAGATGTTTATTAAATTTTTTGTGTTCAATTTAACTTGAAAAATAGAAGGCCATAAATTGAACAAAGGAAACAAATTTTCAGAGGCCCAGAAGTCACTCTTGAACGTCCAGTATTTGTGTTTCAACCCTTAGCATCTGCTGCTGCCATCTCCCTCTTGAGGAAGTTCTTCAAGTCAGCAAAAAGGCTCATCATTTCTGCATCTCCCAGACTGAAACCTCTGCAGTCTTATCCACTCTTACCGCCTACTCATTATGGCTTGTCTGACATCGATGTGGAAGCACCCTGGAGCAGGCAACTTGACTTCACATGGGCTTTATGAAGGTCCAGATACATCCGTAGTGCTCCATAAATAACAGAGTGAAGCAGAGACCAGACTGACTACTGATTCTGTAGTTTTTAATCCTTGATAACATCTATAAGAGCCATCTATCTATCTATCTATCATCTATCTATTATCTACCTATCTATCTCGACCTGGTCATTGCATAAAAGCAGCCAGTGAGCTTTTCTTCTACCTATAATAGAGTAACTGACACCAAACTCTTTTCTTCCTGGCATAAGCAGCTATAAGACTGGTAAAATATGTGAGGTAGGCAGTACAGAGGCATAATCCTTGAGTCCTTGAGTCCTTGAGAGAAAAGAAGCATAAGGGTCATGGTCATGGCTCATGACCACCAAGCTCTCTGCCTGTAGCACTTTCCAGAGGGACAGGAAGGTAGATTTCCTGCCAGCGATGGCTTCAATGACCTGAGATGGAGAAGGAAGAGATTTGAATTCTTGCCTAGTATGTTTTTAAGATTTACCAGCAAGTGCAGAAATTGAGCCTGGTATTAGCAGAAGTGAAGACAAAAATCAGTGGAACCTATTTGTCCAGAAGTAGACACATACACTTAACAACCAGTTGGATTTGGGGTAAGGTGGGAAAGCCTGAATAAAATCATTGGGAAAAATGAACATGAACCCCTACCTCTTACATAAACAATAATGTATTTTAAATGGGTGATATTCCTTTTTTTATAAATTTATATTTTATTGGTGTTCAATTTGCTAACATATAGAATAACACCCAGTGCTCATCTAAACGGGTGATAATCCTAACCATAAAAGCTAAAATGATGAAACATTCAGAAGAGAACAATGGGAAATGCTATAATTTGTTTTTTTGGTAAAGACTTTATAGGCAGGAATCAAAACACACCTACCATAAAAATTCATCAGTTGGACTTTGTCAAAGTAAAAATTTCTGCTCATCAAAAGACATTGTTTGAAAATGAATAGATCAGTAACGGATTGAAAAAAATTACACTCAGTTCCACATATCTGACATAGGATTTGTACCCACAATATTTAAAAATGCCTACAAATCAATCATTTAAAATGGGTAGGAGATTTGAATAGGCCCTTTACAAAAGGAGATATATAAATGGCCGATAAGCACATGAAATGATGCTCAACATCATTAGTCATTAAGAAATGCCAGTTAAAACCGTGTTGAGATACCATCTCCTAACTTGCTAGAATAGCTATAATTAAAAAGATTGATGATACCATGCAGGTGTTGGGGGGGGGTGAGAAATAGGTAAGGGGATTAGGAGTAAACTTAACCATGATGAGCACTGAGTAATGCATAGAATTTTTGAATTATTATGTTGGTACATCTGAAACTAATATAGCACTAGTATGTTAGTTATTCTTCAATTAAAAGGGTAAAATAGGAGGAATCCTTTTTTTTTCCTGCACCCTCTGAATCTGAGATGGAACCTGGAGGTCATATTCCTTGTGTATATATACTGTCTCCTTTATAGGGGATCTAATTTTTCTCTGGGTAATTTATAAAATACTTTCTTCAGTGTTAGCAATTAACAAATCTATTCTGTATATGTTAACATAGATCAATATCCATAGTTTTTACCAGAGCTTGCAATTAAAGATGATTAATGCCTTCAGTTATTTATAAAATTTTACTTCTGTAATCTCTCCAAATGCAAAAAAAAATTTTTTTAAGATTATGAAAGGACACAGACCCTCATACATTGTTGGTGGGAGTGTGCAGTCAGTATGACTACTTTGGATCCCTGAAAGTTTCTCACAAAGCTAAGTCCCAACTGCTTTCTCACAAAGCAGTTCCCAACTGCTGTGCTCCTAGGTTCTTACCCAAGAACAGTGAAAACATAAATCTACAAAAAGACTTGTACATGAAATGTTTAGAGTAGCCCAATCCATAATACCCCCAAACTGGAAAGAACCCAAATAACTTTCAACAAAATAATGGAAAAATAAATTGTGGTGCATCCATATAGGAAACTCTTCATGAGAAGTAAAGAAGATTGCACTTTGATGCACACCACAGGCAATGAGAATGAATCTCAAACATGAATCTCACATCGGGATGGATGAAGCCAGACGAAAAAAAAATCCATTTTCATAATTCAGTGTATGAGAAGTTTAGGGCCAGTGAAAGAGATCAGAGCAGTGGTTGCCAGGGCTGACCAGGGGTGACTTGGAAGGGGAACCACGTAAAATTCTGGTGAAAATGTGATGAAAATGTCCTGTATCTTAATTTGATTGTATGCATTTGATTATATGCATACACCCAAATAAGTGTATACAGTTGTCAAAACTCAATTGTATACTTAAGATCTGTGCATCTTTTCACATTTCCACCAACAGAAGAGGGTTCCCCTATCTCCACATCCTCTCCAACATTTGTGGTTTCCTGCCTTGTTAATTTTCCCCATTCTCACTGGTGTGAGGTGGTATCTCATTGTGGTTTTGATTTGTATTTCCCTGATGGCCAGGGATGCGGAACATTTTCTCAGCTGCATGTTGGCCATGTCTATGTCTTCCTCTGTGAGATTTCTCTTCATGTCTTTTGCCCATTTCATGATCGGATTGTTTGTTTCTTTGGTGTTGAGTTTAGTAAGTTCTTTATAGATCTTGGAAACTAGCCCTTTATCTGATACGTCATTTGCAAATATCTTCTCCCATTCTGTAGGTTGTCTTTGAGTTTTGTTGACTGTATCCTTTGCTGTGCAAAAGCTTCTTATCTTGATGGAGTCCCAATAGTTCATTTTTGCTTTTGTTTCTTTTGCCTTCGTGGATGTATCTTGTAAGAAGTTACTGTGGCCGAGTTCAAAAAGGGTGTTGCCTGTGTTCTCCTCTAGGATTTTGAGGGAAGCTTGTCTCACATTTAGATCTTTCATCCATTTTTAGTTTATCTTTGTGTATGGTGAAAGAGAGTGGTCCAGTTTCATTCTTCTGCATGTGGATGTCCAATTTTCCCAGCACCATTTATTGAAGAGACTGTCTTTCTTCCAGTGGATAGTCTTTCCTCCTTTTTCGAATATTAGTTGACCATAAAGTTGAGGGTCCACTTCTGGATTCTCTATTCTGTTCCATCGATCTATGTGTCTGTTTTTGTGCCAGTACCACACTGTCTTGATGACCACAGCTTTGTAGTACAACCTGAAATCTGGCATTGTGATGCCCCCAGCTATGGTTTTCTTTTTTAAAATTCCCCTGGCTATTCGGGGTCTTTTCTGATTCCACACAAATCTTAAAATAATTTGTTCCAACTCTCTGAAGAAAGTCCATGGTATGTTGATAGGGATTGCATTAAACGTATAAATTGCCCTGGGTAACATTGACATTTTCACAATATTAATTCTTCCAATCCATGAGCATGGGATATTTTTCCATCTCTTTGTGTCTTCCTCAATTTCTTTCAGAAGTGTTCTATAGTTTTTAGGGTTTAGATCCTTCACCTCTTTGGTTAGGTTTATTCCTAGGTATCTTATGCTTTTGGGTGCAATTGTAAATGGGATTGACTCCTTAATTTCTTTTTCTTCAGTCTCATTGTTAGTGTATAGAAATGCCACTGACTTCTGGGCACTGATTTTGTATCCTGCCACACTGCCAACTTAGACCTTTCCACTGTTGGTGGAAATGTGAAATGGTCCAGCCACTCTGGAAAACTGTGTGGAGGTTCCTCAAAGAGTTAAAAATAGACCTGCCCTACGACTCAGCAATTGCACTGTTGGGGATTTACCCCAAAGATACAGATGCAATGAACCGCCAGGACACCTGCACCCCAATATTTCTAGCAGCAATGTCCACAATAGCCAAACTGTGGAAGGAGCCTCAGTGTCCATCGAAAGATGAATGGATAAAGAAGATGTGGTTTATGTATACAATGGAACATTACTCAGCCATTAGAAATGACAAATACCCACCATTTGCTTCAATGTGGATGGAACTGGAGGGTATTATGTTGAGTGAAATGAGTCAATCGGAGAAGGACAAACAGTGTATGTTCTCATTCATTTGGGGAATATAAATAATATTGAAAGGGAATAGAAGGGAAGGGAGAAGAAATGGGTAGGAAATATCAGAAAGGGAGACAGAACATAAAGACTCCTAACTCTGGGAAACGAACTAGGGGTGGTGGAAGGGGAGGAAGGCGGTGGGTGGGGATGAATGGGTGATGGGTACTGAGGGGGGCACTTGACGGGATGAGCACTGGGTGTTATTCTGTATGTTGGCAAATTGAACACCAATAAAAAATTTATTATTAAAAAAAAAAGATCTGTACATCTGCTGTATCTAAATTTCACCTCCACGGGGGGAAAAAGTGGGCTCATGTCAATCTGTGTCTCCGTTCCGCAGGCATACCAGTGATACAACTGGCCCGTTCCAATCCCAGAGCTTAGCTAGGAATGGGGTCACCCTGAGATTCACAGATAGGAATCTGGAGTCCTTGGGGGACTGTTGACTCATGGTGATGCTGACAGCGATCATTATCTGAGAGTGTTGGTGTTCATCCAGGAAAGCATGCAAGTCAAGGGTGGAGAGCTGGATGAGAAATGAAACTTTCTCTCTTTGAACGTGTTAGCAAGAGACCATTTTGTGGTTTTTGTGTGTCAAAGAGACAAGCATGCCATTCATTTTTTTGGAAACTAAATCAACTTCCTTTAGGGAAGCAGCTTTAGTTTGATAGAGGATGAAAAATATCAATTAACCTATTAATTAACCCAGAGAAACTATTAGCCGGGGAGATCATCAAATTGCTTTCTGAAAGATTACCTGACAACAGAGAATCCGCACAAATAATTGCCTCTGCAAGTATCCTGCGTTCGTCCTCGCTCTCTGTCTCTGAGATATTGGAAAACATTTAAATATCGAAGATTCTTGATGCTTTCCCGAATATTTTCTTCCGCTTGTGTTAGGAGTTACTTGGCCGTGTTTTAGGGATTTTGTTTTATATTGTCCTCGCAGCGGGGAGGAGAGGACTTTTCCATGATTCCAGGCATTGGGCTTCTGTTCAGAGCCTTTTGTGGGGCGTTGTTCTTCTAGAATGTGAGGAATACTGTGGGGCTGTCCACAAGTATGTTCACTTATGACCATACACGTGCACACAGAATTTTATATACGGTTTCCAAGAGGGTCCTTGGAGCCCTAGAATTTTGTCTCATATCGTCCAGGGGATCCCTGTCATCTGGACTGAGAACCAGTTTTCATCCTCTAAAGAAACACAGCAACCTGCCGCCAACTGACCAGTGGAGCACAGGGGGTGCTTTGCCAGGGTTTGGGTGCTGGGGGCCAGCAGGCTCGCAGAGGGCACCCAGTCTCATCCCACAAGACTTTGAAAAAGGCAGTGTTGGCTTCGTTCTTTGCCTGTGAATTCCGAGCAGGCGACAAATGGATTTCTTCCCTCTTTCTGATCCTGTGTGTGAACCATGGGAAAAAAGGAGTATTTCTTCCGAGTTGTAAAGAAATGCCCAAAGGTGAATTCAGTAGGCTTTATTTAATGGAAAACATGTCTTGGCGGTCACTAGGTGCACTCTCTGCTGGTGGCTCCTACCTGGCAAAAAGAAAAAAAATTGGTCTTTTGACTGAAAAAAGTGTGTGGGGAGAGGAAGGAAGAGAGGAGAGTGAACAGAAGTGAAGACAGAGGGATGCCTGGGTGGCTCAGTGGTTGAGCATCTGCCTTCAGCTCAGGGCGTGATCCCGGGGTCCTGGGATCGAGTCCTGCATCAGGCTCCTTGCAGGGAGCCTGCTTCTCCCTCTGCCTGTGTCTCTGCCTCTCTCTCTCTCTGTGTCTCTCATGAATAAAATAAAATCTTAAAAAAAAAAAGAAGTGAAGACTGAAGAGGAGGATGGGAAAGGGGAGCACTGCCAGCAGGCACATGGGCTGTCAGCCTCTAAAGCTGGGGCGTCTAGAGCACTGGGATGGGAGTGCTGAGAGGCATGTGGAACATGCCAGGTTCAGGAAAGACAAGGCTCACAGACTGGGAGGACCTGTGGACAGCATGTGCCCAGCCTGAGCCTCAGTTTCTCGACAATACAGCAGAGCTGCAGAATGCATTCCCAGCAAGGCAGCAAAAGAGGAGGACCCAGAGAAGGTGTAAGATACCTGCCCAAACTGGCAGGTGGCTGTTTCATGAGACCTGTTTATCTCAGAGGGAAAATCTACCTTCCCACCTGGCCCACAGGTCACTGTTCCATCAATGGCATGTGAGCAAATTTCACTGAAACTACCCCTGATCAATTGTTGCTGTCTCATCACAGCAGAATTCTTAGTGTGGAGGGGTTATGCCAGATTAAAAAAAAATCACATAAAAGAAAGCCTGACTAGCTTTATGCTTACAAATGTCCAATAGGGTGGGTGGTGAGACAAACCATCCACAACCAGAGCACATGGTGGTACCCATTTCTCTGTCTCTTGGGCAAAATCAGTGGTCACAGGTGTCCTCAAGGCCCTCCTACCCCAGATATAATTAGGAAAACCTCAATCCCTGGCAAAAAGCTGCCTGGTAGCTCACTTGAAGAGGATTTTCATCTACCAGATTCAAAATAAAATGGAAATCAAGTTAAAGTTTAGAGTACATCTGGTAAGAAGCCAGCTGAAAGATGGTGGAGGGAGAGCTGGCAAAGCACAGGGTGAAGGAGGGCGTTTGGGTTAATTAGTAAAGTGATCTATAACGCCCTGTGCAAAACCCCACATGTGCAAAGTGAATTTCAAGGGGGGTGGGAGTGTGTATCAGGGAGATACCAGCTTCGTTTTCAGAGAGACCATCTTCTACCAAGAGAAAAGTGGGACGAGTCTGTCTTTCCTCTGCTGATGAGTTGAGCTAAAGGAACAGGAAGCAGCAGATCACAGGAGAAGGTTCTGAGGGAGGGTAGTGCTCACAGCCACTCTGTACCTTCACCCGCACAAATAACAAGTAGATGGAAATAAGCCAGAGCGAAGGGAGGTGGTGTGGCTGAGCAGGAGGGCAGTCGGGAATGTCTGGGGAGCAGGAAGGTGACATGACGATGGTGTTTGCCCTTAACCTGTGCCCGGTCTCACCATTGGGCCTGTTGAGCTATATCTGTGCCCTGACTTCTCTCAAAGTACAAGACTCCTTTTAAGTAATTTTGTTGTTGTTTGCTTTGTGCTGTCACAAAGCCACATCTAAAGAATCTCATTGCAACTCTGGGTATTGTAGGTGTGATTGGAGCTAAGTTTACTTATCTGTAGGTTGAGTTTGCAATTTAAAATCTGTGCAGTGATGACAGATGTCACTGCCCATCATGAATTTTGGTGGAACAAATGGTGGCTTGTGCGGAGCTTCTAAGAAAAATCTAGGCAGAAAGCCTGAGTTCCAGGGATGTGACGGCACAGTCTTATTTACCCCAGATGCTTCCCTTGGCCATTTTGTGCGTGGGGTGGTTCTGAGGATAGATGCAGGGCTTGTCTTGATGTGCATTAGCAGAAGGGCACGATTAGAAACCCCAGGAGTAGGGAGAACAGGGGAAAACGTAATCACATCTTTACCAGGTTAGGAATTAAACAAAAATAAGAGCTTCAGTGAGGGGAGAAAGCATAAATCATATTTTATTGAGTGTGAGGGCTCGAGTGTGTCTGAGGCAAGGTTCTACGGGAAGATTCAGGATGGGAACAGGAGGGTGTTGAAAACTAATGAGAGAGGAATAAGTGTAGGAGGAATTCATTATTAAGGAAAAGGAAACAGGTCATTGCAAATCTAAAGAAAAGGAGAGTGCCTAAGAGAACCATATGGACCAAAAAATGCAGGGTGTGTGAAAATTCCTGATGGTACCAACACGTGAGTTAGGTCTGCTCACAGTTTGCTGGGGGCAGCTGGTCTGTTGAGGGGGGAGGAAGGCGTGTCGGGTACAGAGAGGGGAAGGCCGGAGGAAGACGGATGATGGGGTACAGCTGTAGCCCGAGTGAGCTCCTTGCCCTCCTTACCCCCACATTAGGAAAGAATTGCTGAAGGGTCCTATTCTGGAAACTGAAATCCATTTCCGTAGGGTCAGTGTGAAGCCCTGAAGGGTTTTATGATCATGGCAGAGCCCAGAGCAGATGTGAGACTACTAGAACTATTTGGAGGTTGACAAGGCAGCAGGCTTAGATGGATCCTATCCTGAAAGTGGAGAGGGAAAGAGCCAGTGAAATGTGAGATTGGGAGAGGGGGAGACACCCCCTGGGACTGAGGGCGAGGAGACAGAGGAGAAGCAGCCTTGAGCCCTGAGGTGGGGAGCCAGGGGTGCAGGCTCCGGGGAGCCTCAGCTCTCCACCTCTGGCCCCAGGCAAGGGTCTCACTCATCCTCTTCCCTTCTTTTTGTCTTCAGCCTCCCTTCCTACTAGTGCATGGCTGTCCAGCCCCTTCATAGAACAGAAACGAGATGCTTCCAAAATTTTTATGCCACAGTCCTTGAAAATTCTTTGGTCTCATGATGCTTTTACACTTAAGATACAACATGATCCAGTGGACGTTTATGGTAACAGGAAGAAAAACGCCTTTCAGGTGAATTGCAACACCTGGTTTCTACACCCCGTGGAAGTTTGCAGGATCATTTTACTCACGACCCTAACGTTGTGTCTGTTTCACTGCCTGTAAAATCGGAGCAGTATTACCCGCTCCCTTCACCAGTCTTCCCAAGGACCACCTGAGGAAAATATATGAAAACATACTGTGAGAGGCACAAAATGCTTTATAACCTACAATGTTATTTTGGTAAGGATCAAGAAAAACTGTAATTGTGTCTGAAATGTTAAGAGTTGATAGAGGAAAGATAGAGTCTGCTGTGGACTCTGACATAATATAATTAAAGTCTGACTACAAGGAGAGAGATCACTTCCTGATGAATTATGAGACCCAATTTATGGAATAAATTATTGGACTGGTTTTTAAAAAGTCCAATAGTGGCAATAATTTATCTTGATTAGTAGAAAGGGTTCATAAACCATAGCATGCGGCACATTGATCCGCTCAGTGAGCGCGCGTGCGGGGGCACTGCACAAGCCAGACGCCCCGTGCTCTGCGGAGGGCGGCTCAGCAGCTGGGCGTGTTTCATCACGGTCGTGGGACTGAACGAGAGCTGGATGTTATAATGGAAAACGATCAGTCTGCCTGACTGGTGCAGGGAGATGAAGCCTGACATTTGAAAACACATTTCCTCCCAAGATCTTGAAAGATCTTCGAACCAGAGCTCACCCACACATCTCTATCCCCCAAATTTTAAAGCAAGTCATCACAGATTTTTGGTTTGGCCCCCAGGGGCTTGGCCTTCCCACACTCTTGCATTCAATTTTCCTTGCTGCTCAAGCCATAACCAAATAAGCAGCGTGGAACCATGAGATGATCCCATCATGGTCCCCACCCCCCCTCCGCCCCCTGTTAGAGGCATCGCTGGGGAGAGAAGAGAAAATTAGGATCTGGAGTTTCAGTGGGTTGCTCTTGATTAACACCTGCCAAACCCGGATCAGTCCCTGAGGGCAGCTTGCCCTTGTGCCCGTGGGCTTCTAGTCTCGGGTGGTGGGGAGCCGTTAGGAAGGGATCCAGCCCACCGATTCCCTTCTCAGCCTCACTTCAGGGAGGCCAAGTGTGTTTAGCAAGTGCCGGCTTAAGACTGAGGCGTTGGAGTATTCCTCTGTTTCCTTAACAGAATATACCCAAGGACATTCTTGCCCCACTTTGGGGGTGAAGGTATTTAAGTGTGGCTTTATTTTATATTTTCTTCACCACAAAGGTGAATAAGCACCTTCACATCTATTTTTTGGATATTAGAGTGGAGGATATTTTTTTCCAGGTTTTATTGAGAAACAATTGACATCTATCACTGTGTGAGTTTAAGGCATGTAGCAGGATGGTCTGATATACTCGATTGTGAAGTGATTATTGGCATGGGGTCAGCTAACATCCATCATCTTACATGAAGGAAGACAACAAAATTCTCCTGTGATGAGAACACTTATAATCTACTCTCTTGACATTTGCCATGTGTCCCCCAGCACCGTTAGCTGCAGTCAACATGCACATTGCATCCCTAGGACTCAATGTGTCTTCTAACTGGAAAGGGTCACCCCTGCCTACCTTTCTGCACATGTCACAGGGGTAGTGGTTATAGCGCTCACCTTGCCCTTTCCAGTGAGCCCGCTCTTGGGGCCTGGCCAGCCCCCCTCCAGCCTCACCCATCCCGACTCCATTTCACCTGCCCTCATGGTGATGTACCTACTGTCACATGGACTCCTCCTGTCTATCCCCAGAGGGCACATCTCCCATTTAAAATACTCAAAGGCAACACCCTTTGCAAAAGGAGAAATCAAATAATGTCCAGGTGGTAATTTCAGGCAAGAAAACTTCTGCATGAAGAATTGGCTTGTGTGTGTGTGTGTGTGTGAGTAGAGCAATGGCAGAGGGTGCTGACCTCACCTGGCCGCCACTGGCTAGAAGAGGTCCTCGATATCAGCAACCCAAAATTCACCTGTTTTCATGAATTTTAGCTTCTCTTCTCCTCTGTTCCAAAGAACATATATGAAAGGGCGAATCACTTGGTGTAATTTCTAGGTGGCATTTCCTAGTGTCGTGATCTGAAAGGCTGAGAAGTCACAGGTATTATTGACAATTACATATGTTATTGGGAGAAATGGCACTAAGAGCAGGGATTAGTTGGAAAGGTGTTGAGAAGTGGGATGAACTGTGGTCAGAAAGTGCCCCACTTTGGGCCCCTGTCCAGATGACTCCTCCAGCCTCTACTGAAAGGCAGCTCGTGTTTCAGTGAAATGCAGTGAAACAAAAATTCAATGTTCGATGGCTTTAATGCAAGATCTTGTCTTATTCTCATCACAGTGCAGTTTCTGCATTTATCATGCCTGTTTGAGAAATGGGAAAATGGAGGCTCAGCGAGATCGATGCTGCCCCCACCAAAATTGCAGAGCTAATCATCGTGGAACTGGATGGGTGCGCAATATCTGGTAGAAAGAAAACAGGTCAGGGAAGGAGACTTCGTTATAGGAGTGTGTGTGTTCAAACTCATATTTCAAGTTTTTGTTTGTTTGGTTGTCATACTTTACAAGAAAGAGCAAAGGACTTTGAATGTATCGCATAGGACAATGGAAAATGAGTAGAATCATAGTTAAGTGCATTTTTAACCCCCATTAGTAAATATTCAAAAAAAAGTGTTGATATGCTTGTTCCCTCCAAGTACATAGAATGGGGCACATAGTTAAGAAGTGTTATAGATATTCTGCTATAACAAAACATGTGCATTCCTTTTTTTTTTAAATTAATTTTTATTGGTGTTCAATTTACCAACATACAGAAAAACACCCAGTGCTCATCCCATCAAGTGTCCACCTCAGTGCCCGTCACCCATTCCCCTCCAACACCCGCCCTCCTCCCCTTCCACACCCCTAGTTCTTTTCCCCGAGTTAGGAGTCTTTATGTTCTGTCTCCCTTCCTGATATTTCCCAACATTTCTTTTCCCTTCCTTTATATTCCCTTTCACTATTATTCATATTCCTCAAATGAATGAGAACATACACTGTTTATCCTTCTCCGATTGACTAATTTCACTCAGCATAATACCCTCCAGTTCCATCCACGTTGAAGCAAATGGTGGGTATTTGTCGTTTCTAATGGCTGAGTAATATTCCATTGTATACGTAAACCACATCTTCTTTATCCATTCATCTTTCGATGGACACCGAGGCTCCTTCCACAGTTTGGCTATTGTGGCCATTGCTGATAGAAACATCGGGGTGCAGGTGTCCCGACGTTTCATTGCATCTGAATCTTTGGGGTAAATTCCCAACAGTGCAATTGCTGGGTCGTAGGGCAGGTCTATTTTTAACTCTTTGAGGAACCTCCACACAGTTTTCCAGAGTGGCTGCACCAGTTCACATTCCCACCAACAGTGTAAGAGGGTTCCCTTTTCTCCGCATCCTCTCCAACATTTGTTGTTTCCTGCCTTGTTAATTTTCCCCATTCTCACTGGTGTGAGGTGGTATCTCATTGTGGTTTTGATTTGTATTTCCCTGATGGCAAGTGATGCAGAGCATTTTCTCATGTGCTTGTTGGCCATGTCCATGTCTTCCTCTGTGAGATTTCTCTTCATGTCTTTTGCCCATTTCATGATTGGATTGTTTGTTTCTTTGCTGTTGAGTTTAATAAGTTCTTTATAGATTTTGGAAACTAGCCCTTTATCTGATATGTCATTTGCAAATATCTTCTCCCATTCTGTAGGTTGTCTTTTAGTTTTGTTGACTGTATCCTTTGCTGTGCAAAAGCTTCTTATCTTGATGAAGTCCCAATAGTTCATTTTTGCTTTTGTTTCTTTTGCCTTCGTGGATGTATCTTGCAAGAAGTTACTGTGGCCGAGTTCAAAGAGGGTGTTGCCTGTGTTCTCCTCTAGGATTTTGATGGAATCTTGTCTCACATTTAGATCTCTCATCCATTTTGAGTTTATCTTTGTGTATGGTGAAAGAGAGTGGTCCAGTTTCATTCTTCTGCATGTGGATGTCCAATTTTCCCAGCACCATTTATTGAAGAGACTGTCTTTCTTCCAATGGATAGTCTTTCCTCCTTTATCGAATATTAGATGACCGTACATTTCAGGGTCCACTTCTGGGTTCTCTATTCTGTTCCATTGATCTATGTGTCTGTTTTTGTGCCAGTACCACACTGTCTTGATGACCACAGCTTTGTAGTACAACCTGAAATCTGGCATTGTGATGCCCCCAGCCAGGGGAATTCTATCAAACGTTTAAAGAAGAAATCATACCTATTCTACTAAAGCTGTTTGGAAAGATAGAAAGAGATGGAGTACTTCCAAATTCGTTCTATGAGGCCAGCATCACCTTAATTCCGAAACCAGACAAAGACCCCACCAAAAAGGAGAATTACAGACCAATATCCCTGATGAACATGGATGCAAAAATTCTCAACAAGATACTAGCCAATAGGATCCAACAACACATTAAGAAAATTATTCACCATGACCAAGTAGGATTTATCCCCGGGACACAAGGCTGGTTCAACACTCGTAAAACCATCAATGTGATTCATCATATCAGCAAGAGAAAAACCAAGAACCATATGATACTCTCATTAGATGCAGAGAAAGCAGTTGACAAAATACAGCATCCATTCCTGATCAAAACCCTTCAGAGTGTTGGGATAGAAGGAACTTTCCTCGACATCGTAAAAGCCATCTACGAAAAGCCCACAGCAAATATCATTCTCAATGGGGAAGCACTGGGAGCCTTTCCCCTAAGATCAGGAACAAGACAGGGATGTCCACTCTCACCACTGCTGTTCAACATAGTTCTGGAAGTCCTCGCCTCAGCAATCAGACAACAAAAAGACATTAAAGGCATTCAAATTGGCAAAGAAGAAGTCAAACTCTCCCTCTTCGCCGATGACATGATACTCTACATAGAAAACCCAAAAGCCTCCACCCCAAGATTGCTAGAACTCATACAGCAATTTGGTAGCGTGGCAGGATACAAAATCAATGCCCAGAAATCAATGGCATTTCTATACACTAACAATGAGACTGAAGAAAGAGAAATTAAGGAGTCAATCCCATTTACAATTGCACCCAAAAGCATAAGATACCTAGGAATAAACCTAACCAAAGAGGTAAAAGATCTATACCCTAAAAACTATAGAACACTTCTGAAAGAAATTGAGGAAGACACAAAGAGATGGAAAAATATTCCATGCTCATGGATTGGCAGAATTAATATTCTAAAAATGTCAATGTTACCCAGGGCAATTTATACGTTTAATGCAATCCCTATCAAAATACCATGGACTTTCTTCAGAGAGTTAGAACAAATTATTTTAAGATTTGTGTGGAATCAGAAAAGACCCCGAATAGCCAGAGGAATTTTAAAAAAAACATGTGCATTCCTAAAAAAAAGTCATCCCATAATGCAGAATCACACAACAAAAACTGCAGGGTTTATGGGGGAAATGGGGTTGAGGAAAAAGCACATAAAGACAAGAAAGGAGCCTCCTGGAAATATTAGTACAGTTTTACTCGTGTTCAGGGATTAAGAACCACATCCAAACTATAATACGTATGGCGCTTTACCTTGAACAATACCTAGAGTTTGTATGGAGGAGCGAGCACCTGTGAGCACGCACGCAGTGGTGGAAGGAGGATTGTCTGAAATGCAAATTGGTTGTAACATTGTGACAAGTGACAGGTGGGTGTGACTCAAGACAGGCGGTGGATGGCGGTGGCTGCCGCGAGTGAAGAGTGTGGGTGTCCAGGTTCCTAAGGCTCAGCTTAGCTGCACGCATTCACCTCCATCTCCAGCAGATGAAGTCACACATAAGCAAACACAGAATTAGTGGTATGTCCATATTGTTCCCTGATACGTCAGCTGCATTCAAACAAAGTCACGTTTCCAAAACAAGCATTTTAACAGAACTGATGGCACCTAGAGGAGTTTACGATCCTGCTCGGAATAAAATATGGGTAAACAAGAAATTACTAAATGCCAAACTGAATGCATGTGTGTCTTGGAAAGGGAGGAGGGCACCTGGGGGGCTCAGTCGGTTAAGGGCCCAACTTTGGCTCAGGTCGTGATCTCAGGGTCCTGGGAATGAGCCCTGCATCAGGCTCTATGCTCAACAGGGAGTCTGCTTCTCTCTGCCCCTCCCCAGCTCATGCTCACTCTCTCTCTCTCTCTCTTTCTCTCTCAAATAAATAAATAAAAGTCTTTTTTTAAAGAAAGAAAAGAGGGGTCAGTGGGACAGTCCGGGAGGTTTTCTTGCAGGAGCTCTTGACAAAACACTCTAAGCAAAGCCACAGGAGTGGAGGTAAATGCCTAAGAAGGACAGGGGCAGATGGGCTCACGGGCATATGGGAAATAAGGTCCAAGAAGTGGTTTTGCGCAGAAGCTAGAGTGGCCATGGTGAACATTGAGGGAGTTCTCCATAAGAGAGGTTTTTAGAAGTTTGGGTGTACTCAGTGTGTGTGACATAGACTGGAATGAATATCTCCAGAACCCAGGCCACCATTCCATCCCTTCTGGTCCATCCTATTCATTTCCCATTCAGCAGTATTCACTGGTTCCCGTAAGCACCAGACACTGTCAATAGCTAAGGTCTCAGCTGTGAACGCAGAAGGCAAAGGATCTGCCCTAAGGAGTTAAAGCCCTGGTAGAGGAAACAGCAACAGAGTAAGGAAATGACAGGATTCCAAGTGGGAATGAGGGCTTGGAGTCAAGGAAGCGACAGGGAGTGATGGGTGTGTGTGAGAAGGTGGCTTCCAGAGAGGGTGGCCAGAGAGCTCTTCTGTAAGGAATCAACACTTGAATATCGATGTGGTGGTGTCAGGTGAGGAGCAGGTCTTGAAAAGTTGGTCCAGGTGGAGGAGACACCAGGCAAAAAGATGCTGAGCTGTGGGGAGGCCACCCAGCGGGCTGTGCTAGCCAGGCTGGAGTGGAGGAGGAGGGAACGGGAGAGAAGCAGTGGGATAGGATGTGGGACCAGCAGCAGCCACACCCCACAGGGGCCTCAGTCTGTGCTCAGGAGTTCCGGCTCTGCTCCAGTTCACACGGGAAGCCCCTGGATCCTCTTGGGCAGAGTGTGTCATGATCTGATCCACATTTTTTTTAAGTTAATTCTGTTTGTGTGTAGAGAATAGTCATTAGTAGGTAAAAGTGGAATCACAAAGACGAAGTAGGGGTGAGTGATGGTAGGTTAGGCTAGGGTGGCAGAAAAAAGCAGTCAAAAAATGGGGGGCAGGAGGGAGGGTGAGAGGAAGTAAGGATGGAAGGAAGGTAAAGAGACAGTTGGATCCTAGATATGTTTTGATATTAGAATCTTCAGAACAAAGCCTGAGGTTGGGTGTGAACCATGGAAGTATAAAGTGAGGGTAACTGAAGCCCCTTGCCTGCCCCACACCCGAGTAGACAGAGGTGCAGGGCCCTGAGATGGGGACCACCATGTGAAGGGGAGTGTTAGGGGATCAGTTGTGTCTCCTCAGAATTGAAGCCCTAACCCCGGGACTTCAGGACATGACTGGATTTGGAGATGGAGCCTTTAAGGAGATAATGTAGTTAAGCAAGACCATTGAGGGGCCCTGATCTGATCAGAATGGTGTGATTGTGAAAAGAGATGTGGACAACGATGATGCAGCATGTCTGCATGCTGACAGAGGAAAGACCCTGAGGACATAGTCTAGTCTGGGAATAGGCTCACCAGTGAGGAGGCATAGCCAGGACCTGCAGCATTGTTGACTGCACAGTACTTTCATTCTAGAAGATCTCTGTTCCAATTTAGGAAGGAGTCGAGCAAACACAGAGGCTTGCTTAAAAATAATCACTATGTTGATAACCAACACAGCAGAAAGTCTAGAATAAGAAACCTGTCCCTCTACCTTTCTAGCCATTATCGTCTGTTGCAGGAGAAAGTCCCCTGGAAGAATAAACATGATCGGAAGAACAAAAGGGAAAAAAGAGGCCACAGCAAGTTCAGTGTGACACACACTGAGTCTAGTCAAGGGAGGGAAGATCAGCACATAAGTAGATCCGTCTACTTTCCTCTTACCAGGATAGAGTCTTCACCCTCAAGGTCAAGGTTAGGAAGCTGGTCAGAACAAGTTCAGTTCTTTTTCTATATGAGAAATTTTTAATTCCATAGCTGTTTTTGGGGAAAAAAAAATCTAAGTAATCATCAATTCAATGATAGAAGCTAGATCAACCTCCCACAAGTTTGTACCTTTAGAAGATTGGATGGAAGGAAATGCACACTGAGATGTGAGATTGTATGACCTTTTGATTAATAGGCATCCACTCTAACTGGGTGCTTCATTAATTCCTGTCTACACATCTATTTCTGCACTCCCTCCTACAGTGACTTCCTTGTGCTAGCCTCAGACCCAGTACTTACGGCTTTCCAAACATCCCCCCATTATGTTCTTTTTTTTAAGAGATCTGTGGGGACCCGTGTGAAGGGGGATGCTATAAATACAAAGAAAATAACTTGCATGGCCAACTAGAGCTCCCAAGAGTCCCTGATCTTTGACACAATTAAGGCTCATTAAGGTTATGTTGTGCTGAAAAGTGGCCTTCTCAAGGAGTGTGAGATGTGCATTTTATTTAAATATATTTACACTGAGTTCAACTATTCCCCAGTCTCATTATGTATAATGCATTGGCTAATGAAGAAATCAAAACATGACATGCATAAAATTCGTAGCACAGTTTTCAAACTCTAAAATTTTATTTGATGGTACAGAGAAGCACCCGTGAGGTCAGAATGCAGCAGTCGTGGCTGTCACATGCAAGCAAGAACGTTGGCTTCAGAGTCACAAGAATCTGGGTTTCATCCTTATGTGACCTCTACCTAGCTGTTACTTTGGACAAGTTATCTCTCCTCCTAAGCCTATTTCCATTTGAAAAATGAGAAATAACAAAATCTATCTAGTAGGGTTTTATGGAAGATGAAAATCATATTACCCAAGACTTAGCATGCTGCCTGGCCTAGAATGAGGAGGGCTCAGAGTGGTTGCGGTGATGAGGGTGCTGCTGATGGTGCACGGGATGAAGATGCTGATGGAGATGGTGATGATTATGGTGCTGGTGGTGCTGGGGATAATGATTGTCATAACAAAGATGACAGTGGTGGTGGGAGTGGGAGTGGTGATAATGATGATGAATGATGTTTAACTGAATACATTTTCTCTGAAATGAAATGCAGTTGCTGCCTTTTCAGATTATCGGGCAAAGAAGGCCCCTTAGGACATGTCCCAGCTTTGGCTTGTACCACTCAAGTCCTTGGTATGCTTATTAATAAGAGAATTTACATGAATTGGTTTAACAGAAATGCACCATTTAATAACCCCTCACATACTGTAACCTCAAGAAATACAGATGTAGACAATTGTGTTATAATTTTTAGTATGTTTGTTCAATCATAATATTCAATACTACTGTACCATAGATTGTACTACCAAGTATTATTAAAAGCATTGTCAATGAGGGGCACCTGAGTAGCTTGGCTGATTGAACATCTGACTCTTTTTTATATATATAAATTAATTTTTTATTGGTGTTCAATTTACCAACATACAGAATAACACCCAGTGCTCATCCCGTCAAGTGCCCCCCTCAGTGCCCGTCACCCATTCACCCCCACCCCCCGCCCTCCTCCCCTTCCACCACCCTTAGTTTGTTTCCCCGAGTTAGGAGTCTTTTTCTTCTCCCTTCCCTTATATTCCCTTTCACTGTTATTTATATTCCCCAAATGAATGAGAACATACACTGTTTGTCCTTCTCCAATTGACTTACTTCATTCAGCATAATACCCTCCAGTTCCATCTACGTTGAAGCAAATGGTGGGTATTTGTCGTTTCTAAGGGCTGAGTAATATTCCATTGTATACATAAACCACATCTTCTTTATCCATTCATCTTTCGATGGACACCGAGTCTCCTTCCACAGTTGGGCTATTGTGGACATTGCTGCTAGAAACATCGGGGTGCAGGTGTCCCGGCATTTCATTGCATCTGAATCTTTGGGGTAAATCCCCAACAGTGCAATTGCGGGGTCGTAGGGCAGGTCTATTTTTAACTCTTTGAGGAACCTCCACACAGTTTTCCCAAGTGGCTGCACCAGTTCACATTCCCACCAACAGTGCAAGAGGGTTCCCCTTTCTCCACATCCTCTCCGACATTTGTTGTTTCCTGTCTTCTTAATTTTCCCCATTCTTACTGGTGTGAGGTGGTATCTCATTGTGGTTTTGATTTGTATTTCCCAGATGGCAAGTGATGCAGAGCATTTTCTCATGTGCATGTTGGCCATGTCTATGTCTTCCTCTGTGAGATTCTCTTCATGTCTTTTGCCCGGCATCTGACTCTTGATCTTGGCTCAGGTCATCATTTGGGGGGCCCGGGATTGTACCGAGTGTGGAGCCTGCTTGGAATTCTCTCCGTATACTTCTGCTCCTTCCCACACTTGTACCGTTTCTCCCTCTCTCTCTCTAAAAACAAAAAACAGGGGTACCTGGGTGGCTCAGTGGTTGAGAGTCTGCCTTTTGTTCAGGTCATAATCTCAGGCTCCCTGCATGGAGCCTGCTTCTCCCTCTGCCTCTCTATGTCTCTCATGAGTAAATAAAATCTTTAGAAAAATAAAAATAAATAAAAAACAAAACAAAACTCCACTGTAAATGGTAATATAACCAACTTACAGACAATACGCTTAAAAGTATTGTTGTGGCCAGGAAACTTTGTTGGATCAAAAAAGGGAGATAAGGAAAATAAAAATACTTGATTTCCTTATAGTATATTACTCAGACTTTATTGTATTTTATTTTGGTCCTATGTTTAACAAGAGATAAGATAATGGGAAAAGCAGAGTTCTCTAAAGTGCAACATTATCTGATAGGCTGGTCGAGAGGAAGGCATCTGTAACTGCCAGACCATGAAGAGAAGTTACAGACTCGTGCTCTGTTCCCTGTACCAGGCCTGTGGGTAGCTGGCTAGGATGAGGTTTCAGGAGGACACTCCTGTTCACTCTCAGTTCTTAACTGAGATTCTGGGCTGATGGACTAAATGGGGCCTGACTTGGAGCTCCCAACAGTGCTTGCGGGTTGAATGAATGAATGTGCAAAAAAACAAACGAAGCAATCTTAGGGATGTCCTCAGTATTTGAGGAGGTCTTTGAAATCAGTCCGTCCTTTGAGGAGCTTGGAAGAGTCCAGGTCTTACTCACCAAGGCTCAGGCTCTGAAAGAGGAAACATGGAAGGGTATTTGTTCCTTCCGAACAAACACCTGGTCAAAGATGTGTTTCCCTGTGAGGCCATTGATTAACCAACAGCACTTGCTAGGTTTTCAATTCAGGACCACTCACCCAGCCACAAGTTCTCAAGGTGGGTCTGAGGACTGTGGGGCTACCTGTGACCTTTTAAGGAGGTCTAGAAAGTCAAAACTATCATCACAGTAAGTCTAAGATTTTATTTGCTTTTACATATACTCTTTCGTGAATATGAATAAAACATTAATTTTAAAGTCTGCATAGCAACTAGCCTAGTCAAGATTTGATACAGTTTAAGAGTGTCTGCAATTATCAAAAAGGCAATGAAAATACCCTCCTTTTTCAACTACATATGTGTGTGACATCTTATTTCCTCCATATACTTAAACTGAAAGAATATGTTGCAACTAATTGAAGGCAGAGGTCAGAATTCAGCATTCATATTATTAAGATTTGCAAAAATTTAAAGCAATGCCAATCTACTAACTTATTCCTTTGGAAGATATAGTTATTTGTCATAAAGTATGTTAATTATATTAACACATATGGGTTCTTTTAAATAAACTCAGGAATAAGGGTACTTAAAATGTCATATTTAATGTTTTAATATTAATTTATTAAGTATTAAATTTAATATTTAATGTTTAAATATTAAGTATTAAATATATTTAATGTTTTAATATTAAATAGTAAATGTTTAATTAAAAAATTTTAATGTTTTATTATTAAATACTAATATTAGACATTTAATATTAAATATAATATACACTACATTGAAATATATTATATATTATATTATATTATATTATATTATATTATATTATATATATCCCACATAAACAAAAGCTCGTAGAAGTTCTCAATAATTCCTAAAGGTATAAAGAGGTTCAGAGCAGAAAATATTTGAGAGTCATTGGATTAGATTCTCATCTCAAAAATCCTCTTCAGGCCTGAAGTTTTTGGTTCTAAAACCTGCCTAGCCCTAACTATGTTCTCTGAGGAGCATCAGTGAGTGTCCTTGCCTGTGCCATCTCCTGGACCTTGTAGACAGGCAGATAGCTCCATGAAGGGGGTAAATGAGACAACCCTGCACCGAGGACTCAGCTGTGGGGCTCAGACGAGGGGACTCTGGGAAGCAGGGTTTGGAGAAGGCGGCTTCTCCTTTGACCTCAGGTACTTTGTCTGTGATGCCACTCTGTGCCCTCAACAGGGCATGCTCCACAAAATGCTTCTGTGCTTTATTAAGAAACTTTATTGAAACCAATTATTATCTCAATAACCTAATTTTAAACTCACAACTAGGCCTGGTGATGCAAATGAGCTACATTAGAGCTTTAAAAATTGCTCTGTTTGTTGGTTGTTTTGACACAAGATTGGTGGTGTGGCTAGAGAAGGCCAATGGGCAGATAAGAAGACCTCAGGCGCTCAGTCCAGGGACAGCTGACTCAACCACTTCTATCCAACAGGACTCTGGACAAATCTTCTACTATGTGAGTCTTTATTTACTTATTTATTTTAAAGATTTTATTTATTTATTCATGAGAGGCAGAGAGAGAGAGAGAGAGAGAGAGAGAGAGGCAGAGACACAGGCAGAGGGAGAAGCAGGCTCCACACAGGGACCTGACGTGGGACTGGATCCTGGGTCTCCAGGAGCTGAAAGCGGCGCTAAACCAATGAGCCACCAGGGCTGGCCCCTATGTGAGTCTTTAAAAAAAAATTCTGCGGGACACCTGGATGGCTCAATGATTGAGCGTCTGCCTTCGGCTCAGGTCCTAATCCCGGGATCCAGGATCGAGTCCCACATTGGGCTCCTAGCAGGGGGCCTGCTTCTCTATGTCTCTGCCTCTCTCTCTCTCACTCTCTCTGTCTTTCTTGAATAAATAAATAAAATCTTTAAAAATAAATAAATAGATAGATAGATAGATATAAAAATAAATTTAAAGTCTGCAATATTGAAATGCTGTCAGTTTTAAATCCCCTACCATGTGCCTTATGCTCTAGAAGATACTTTGCATAGATTATTGGCTTAATTCTCAAAGACTCTTCCTAAGGTGACATTTGTGATTCTCATTCTACAAATGGAGGACTAAGGGTTGGAGGACCAAGCAGTGACCAGACCATGCAGGTGCTAAGTGGGGAGCCTGGCACTTCCTCCAGCTGTCTGATTCCAAGCTCGTGACTTTTCCCTGCACTGAATTTTCAACGGTCAGCTTGTGGAGTTTCTGGGATGATTGCAGAAGCAGATTGCAAAGTGCCCATAGTAGGTCCTGGACACACAGTAGGTGCTCAGTCCACCTTCACTCCCTGGTTCGGCCCACCTCCTGGGTCACGTACTTTGTAGAATCAGTGTGCCATCAAAATGGGGTTAGCCACATAGGACCCAGGAGAATCTGTCCTCTGAGGGTCCTTGCTCTTAGCCGTGCTCAGTGGGCGTTTGCTGGTGAATCTGCTAGTGTGGCATTGCAGTTAACGATCCCCGTGGTCAAGGACAAATCCCTCCACTTTTATGGGCTTTGACTCTTTTCTCAAAAAGAAGGAATTTGGACAGCATTACCTTAAGACTTATGTAGCCTATTCAAATCTACATTGTACTGTTGCTCATTTTTTTTTTAAACAAACTTAGTAGTTCCAAGAGGTAATGGAGTTTCAGGATAGGAATGTTTATTCCAAATCCTAAAAGCACAAATTGGAAATCTATATCACAATTAAGGAAATGTGATGTTTAAGAAAAGCAGTGAAATATATCTGGTCTTCATCATAATCCCGAGGCAGTTTTGTTCTTGTCCTTCTGATTGTGCCAGGTTGCTATTCTGGAATCTTGCCTTACATCAACATAGAAAATCTGATCATTGCTGTTGATGAACTGATAATATAGGGAAAAGTGATTTGAATAGATAGAAGGAAACAAACAGCTTTGCTTGAGGAAAGCAAAACACAATATAGGTGGGGTGTGGACTCAGAACCACAGAATCTAGCAGCTGGTGGGGGGCAGAGCACCATGCAGCTGCCTGGTCCCCCAGAGGCTGCACAGGATGTAGTCTGAAACCTCTAGTATGTTCAGGGCCAGAGGCATGTGATGTTTTTCCCTGAGAGAGGAAGGAGCAAAGACCCAGCTTCCATTTGCGAAGTCTGTACTAACCCAAAGGGGAGTCAGGTGAAGGTGTGCTGATGCGGGAGAGGAGATGGTTTTCCCTGTGGAAACCACGGTACAGGTGTCCCCACTGCAGGCATGCCTGATGACGAGTCCCGCCCTCAGTCCCTGGCCCATGCACATCAACTCTCTCTTTATTGAAAACCCCCACTTCCAAGGAAAAGATGGACGTAGGAAATGAAGTGGAAAAGATATACTGCAAGCATAATGAACTCTAATTAAGGACTGGGTTCGTGTTCAACATCATAAGCTCTTTCATGGGAAGTTTCCAGGGTCCCAAGGATATCTGGTTATGTAATTCCAGCTCCGACAACTTTATGTCTTCAGTAATCAGAGGGAAGACAGTTCAGAAATTAAAGCTCCAGAAATAGTCTATGTAAATTGCCTGTGTATTTTGTTTCTATTGAGTTTAGGGATTCAAAGCACTCCACTTACTTGTCAATCCAGATGGGTACCAGGGCTGCGTCTTCCTGGGGTAACAGTCCAGGAGGGGGCGAGGAGGTAGTTGTACCACTGGGGTGGCAGGCAGAAAAAAGTGTGTTGAAATTAGAACGGGTAGGTGTAGAGTTCTAGTGTGATCCAGTATTGCTCAGAATACAGAACAAGAGAGGAGAGCAGGAAGGGAGATGCAAGGACTAGTGGTGAAGGACCAGGGAGGCTCCAGAGAAGGCCCCAGGGTGGCCAGACCTTAGGATCTCAACAGCACACTCCCTCCATTCTTCTTTTGGGTGCTGCACAAAGTCCAACAGGCTTTCCTGTTTACAAGGCTTACACCTGCTCAGTGGCCAGCGAAGGCCACCATGCCCGCACATCCCTCAGAGCACGGACCTTCCTTGGCCATAATAAAAGGGTTGCAGACAAAGTCAGAGAGTCAGTGCTGAACACAATACATCAGGCTGCCACTCCCATAAAATGACCCAAAAATGTTGTCTCAAACATCGGATCTGGAAGCAAAGCCAACATGCCTCGAAGGAAAAAAAGTCCAATGCCGTCGGACAGTATGATTCAATGAGACCTGGAGGTATTTTTCTCCCGAAGATTCCCTGCCACATATTTGCTCTTGAGAAGATTGACTTATTAACAAGATGTTTTGGACAAAGTCCGTACCAAAGCCCTCAGGTTGTATCAAAGGGCTGCCATCGTGGGTTTCCTGGAATGAAAAAAGTTCTCAAAATTCCCTCTACCTCTAGTATCTTGACATATAGCATCTGTATCTCCCTCGATAGACGATTAGCTTCTTGAGAACAGGTACCCAGATCTGTTCACCCGTGAATCCGTGACTGCTTCACACAATGCTTTGAACTGAGCTGAATGTTTCCAGAAGCATTCTCTGCCTTCCACTGAGATGGGCCTGCCGTCGCCCTCCATCTTCGACAGGACTTTCTTCTGATATTTACTTGTAATTAAATGGAACGTTCATCAAAGTAAAAAAACATGCTTCACTTAGTGCATTACCTCGGACTACAGAGAACGCACCTCTGCTACTTCAAATGGCCCTTTGAGACAGCTGTGAATTTAGTCTCTTATACTGTATTAGTGTAATGGAAAAGGACATTAATCCAAAGGGAGGCATTTTGTACACTGCCTGGGTAAAAATCATACGAATGTGATTTTATCAGTAGTACGCCGGCTACTTAAATTGCCCCTAGAGATTTACTGCTAAGCACGCACACAGGCGGCTTTTTCTTTTCTTACTTGAAATTTGATTTTGGAAATTCTGGGATCCCCAGAATTGAAGTTCATTTTCAGAATCTCATTGTAGGTAAGCAGTGCAGGGGGAGCTAGACAGGAGTGTTCTGGAGGAGAAATACGCCCAAGTACTTTAAGTCCTTGGAAAGGGGCTTAGGGAAAGAACCCCAGAGGGATGAGAGGTGGCCGTTAGGGTGACCGCCGCCCGCCCACTGAGGGTAATGGGCTCCCGAGCCGGCAGGTGCTCCTGTGGTGTCCCCGTACTGCATCCAGCCCTGAAACACATCCTACCCTCAGGCCTTCCGAGGTTTCTGCTGCATGGAGCTCCAGAAATTCTGCATTGCAAGACAGCTTTCTCCAAACCAGGAGCTTGGTGAGATTCCCATGCTCTTAAGCACATGCAGCATTTTGTTTTGTTTCCAGCAGAGGCTCTTCTACCATTGCCCTCACAGAGGACTTTAGATATATTCAACCTAACTTACTGAGAGCGTAGGAGAGCTTCATTGATCTGTGGACACAGTAAGTCTTAGACGCCGCTCATCTCACACTCTCTTTGTCCCCAGGATCTTTTGAGCTGTATTGATTGAGTCTGACCCATTAGAGATTCCCCATATTGGGGGGTGGGCCCTCTTTGCTCGGCTCTGCGCCCGGCCACCAGCGGTGCGACATCCCTCAGCATCCCTCAGCAGAGTGGTGGAAGCAGAACAGAGAAAGAGCTCCAGATGGAAAGAGCTTCCAGTGGAGGATCAGGGCCCGAGGAGCCATCCCCCCAAGACAATAAAAGTCAGTGGCAAATACTGGCAAATGTCCATTCTGAAGCATTTCTCTCCCCACTAAGATGACCATTTGCTTTAAAATTGTCAAGTGGCAATTACTCATATTTGGAGGCAGTGCTTTTTTTAAGAGAAAAAAAATACACTGTTATCCATGGTTAATTATCTGCATAACAATATACCTTGTTCTGTAAGATCACAAAAAGGAAACAGAACCATTGTCTTCACCCTCTGTGGATTATTTGATCATGTCCACTTTCACGAATAAGCAGTGTATTTTGAACTACAATTCCATTTCTTTTCTTTTCTTTTTTTCCTTAAGATTTTATTTATTTATCCAGAGAGAGAGAGAGAGAGAGAGAGAGAGAGGCAGAGACACAGGCAGAGAGAGAAGCAGGCTCCATGCAGGGAGCCTGACATGGGACTCCATCCAGGGTCTCCAGGATCACACCCCAGGCTGCAGGCGGCACTAAAACGCTGCGCCACCGGGGCTGCCCTGAACTACAATTCCAAAGTAAAATATTCACTGTGGTGTTTTTGGTTTTTGGTTTTATTTTTAATGCATGAGAGATAGAGGGGGAAATGGCCTGTTCCTCGGAATGGTTTTTCTTGAGATGTAGCCCGGACATCACAGCACTGAGGAGAAACACTGCACCCACATGAAACAGTTCTTGGGGTCCACATGACTGTCTGCCCTGTGTTCCTGCTCCTCTCCAGAGAGCCAGGGAGCCGGATAACAGGAATTATCTGTATTAAGAGTTGGCTGTGCCGTGTGCATGGAAACCATGGCCTCGGGAGGTGGGATGGTCTGTGCACTTGCTCTCTCTCTGGTTTAGAGAGGTCCTGGGAACTCATAGTGCTCAATGGAAAACACACAGCTTGGTGTTAACTCATCTCTAGGAACCTTTTCATCTGAAGAATTCTCTAGTTCTTTCCTGTAGCCGAAACTTCTCAGTGTAAAATGGAAACCTTATTCCAAGTACGTAAGTTCCAATCAGCATTTTGATGGGATTCCATGGTTCCTGTCCTAACAGTGTTATCAGGGCACCTGGGTGGCTCAGTTGGGTAGGCATCTGACCTTGGTTTTGGCTCAGGTCATGACCTTAGGGTCATGATTGAGCTCCACACTCAGTATGGAGTCTGTCTGTCTCTCTCCTCCTCCTCCCTCTCCCCCATCTCTCTCTTCTCTCTCTCTTTCTCTCTCTCATAAATAAAATCTTAAAAAATAACACTCTTCTCAAGTCATAACATACCAATAATGATTTAACACCTGTAAATATGGCCACCAGTTTCCCCCCAATGGAGTAGGAGCCATTTCAAACTGTAGCTGGTCTTGAGTACAAGTCAAGTTTAGCACTTACTAAATCAGGGTTCTTTCATACACATAAGAAAAATATTTAATTCTTCAATAAGTTAAATTCAGGCATGCAACCTGAGATTTTTTTTCATGCCCTCAGGATCTAGTGATCAAGATCTGCAGATATGTTTTGATTTTTATCTTCTTTTCTAAGCATTTTGTCACCTACATGTACATTAGGCACAAAATATGCCTCCGAGAAATCATGGGAATAATTATAAATATCAGTTCTGAAGTCATTGCCTTCTTGTATTCCATTACAAAACTCAGGAATATTTTCTTTTTAATTAAAACTAAACCTTTTTTAAAATCCACAACCCTTTGCCTCCATCAATCCTGCAGTGCTCCAGCATAATCACAAATCACTAAACCACATTCATAGTGAACATGATTATCCTAGAGCCAGTGTCAGAGATAGCCAAGGATGCCGAACTTGCTCTGCCATACGGCTCGGGATCACGTGACTACACCCATGCATACCTACCCCTGGCACAGCTTCCCACCCAAAGCCAGCAACTGTGTCTCCAGAAATGAAGATCTTAGAGGACAGACTCTACTGTGGTCCTCACACAAGTAAGTTTCCTGTTTTTTTTTTTTTTTTCAGAAGGCATTTGATTTGGATCATTCTGCCCTGAGCCATCTGTTTTGGGAATTGTTACAACTGTAACTAAGTTAATTGCTCATTCACAGTATGTGTCAAAATTTCTAAAAATGATCGAGCCAGTAAGGCAGCTCCCATGTGCCTTGCACCTGATTTGGTCTGTGATCATGGCCATCGTTCCTCCCCCATCTCCCTGCCCTAGTCCAGCTTCTCCACATTTAACAGATTAGAATTCAGAATGCAATTTAGAAGCTCTTAGGAATCCAGGCTCTTGTCCTATGGCTCTCCTATTTGAGATTTGTAAGACCTTACTAGTGCTTAGGAGGTATCTGTTCAACCTAGAATGGAAGTATATGATGAGCACCTCAACTAACCTAGGAGTGATGATACTGGTGGTGGTGGTAGTCTTGCTAAAACACTGAAACACTTTTGTGTGGTATACCTATTTTGTTTCAAACTTATGGGTATTGTCTTAGAAATACATACTAAAATCTCATCAGTAGTTATTACTGAGTTATTACTCCCATTTTAAAAATAAGGCAGCGTTGAGTCGAAACCACTCATTGATTTTTCTCAGGATCACACAGATAAACATGGCAAATCCTGAATTCAAATTTGGGTCTACCTGTTGTTAACGGCCCTTCTGCCTCTCCATAACCAATGTCATCTGGAGTCCCAATAGGGACAGAGTGTGTAAGGTTGAAGAAAGAAGGGAATTTCATTCTTTTTGATGATTATTAGCATGGGATTGATTAGGAAATCATACAAATGAGGTCAAGAATTAAATTGGCCATGAGACTATTGTTCTGACTTCAGGGTTAAAAGAAAGTAGGTGCAGAGCAACCTACAGATGGCTTCATGTAAGTAGGGACACAGCCCTAGAGATACAGTCATTCTCACTATGTGTGGTATATTTGTTCTATAAAGAATTAGCAAATAATGACCATTTGTTCCTAGCAGAAATATAGGGATAGGTGCCTACCAGCCTCTGGTCACAGACATTTTCATCACCTGATCAATACACAGCCTTCTTTTGTGTTTCTGTTGAGAGACACATAATTGAATATCTATTGTTCATTCATTCACATTGACCTCACTCGGGGTCAACAGCACTATAACTCAACCTGAACGAAGCTTATATTAGCACATGTATTTTCTCCTGAGGGTGTGTTACTGCCTTCTTGTCCTGAGGAACACTAGATAGCACTGTACTATGCTTTGGAGCCATTTTTAAACAGTGAAATCATCCCTAAAAAAGCAAAAAAAAAAAAAAGTGAAAAATGTGGCTCTAATGTGTCGATCCTGCAAATTCTCAGAATTCATCTGAACTGTTAAAAAAAATAAACCAGACTATGTAATAACCATTCACAGACAAATCAATGGAGTGAATACCTTGTAAGATCCATTGTTCCATTAGTTTAACAAATAAAATAGAAGGTGGAAAAGAGGAAAGAAGTCACCTCTGTCCTTGTGCAGCAGTTCTGAATCATCCTGGTATAGTTTGCTGCTATGTTTACTTCTCCTCTATGAAGGGGAAAGAGCCTTGCTGGCCTGCGACATGCTGGCGACACGCACTGCTGCTGTCATGCACACGAATTCCCTACAGGTTTGCAGAATAACCCGTGAGGAGGGTCAGTTGACCATCCCTGTTGAGCAGGTGAGGTCTTGGATTGGTGGACCCTCCATGTAACTGAAGGAAGGGACCACTTGGTTCCATTCAATGGGAGATCCATAGATGATCAGTTCTCGAGACAAAGGCGGGGCGGGCTGTGAGCAGTGTTGGCCCGCAGCCAGAACCAGGTGCCCAGCACTCCTGTATGGGAAGCTCAAGCAAGGAAATACCGTGGCCACTTTGCATCTTGCTGACTAAGAAGAAAAATGAGCTCAGAACACTTTGAGAAACCGTTTTCACACTTCAAAAAACTCTAAATGACTTTCCTGTGCAGATCAGATGCCCTCTCTGAAGAATTTGCTTACTGTCTTGTTTTCCTAAGCAGCTTGAAGAAAACACCGACAGGAACAATGGTCTCAGTTGCTCTTAGAACACTGCATCTTACTGATATGAAAGTAGAGTCATATCCAGTCCTATTTGTCACAAATATGGCACTTGTATCTGTTTCCTCACATGACAGATAGGGATGAGCACCAACCCTGGGTTGTTAGGAGGTGTGACTTTTTAGCAGTTATTATAGAGATTATTCATCCAAATACGTGTTTTCACCTTCAGAGGGGTTGCGTATGAAGTGATCCACTTGTTCTATTACGGGTACGTTGTTCCAAACGTATGTGGAAATATTTGAACATCTTCACATTTTTTTAAAATGTTGAATGACATTAAATGATAGTCCTTTAAAAAAACTTGTGTGTGCCTCTGTGTGTATGAGTATCTGTGTCTGTGTGTGTATGCATGTGGTATGTATATTGTGTGTATGTTTTGCGTCTATTTGATTTGTGTACGTGTGTGGGGTGTGTGTGTGTGTGTGTGTGTGTGTGAAGATCTAATCATTTAGAGGAGGGTATGGAGAATACCATTGTTGATCAAATCTATAGATTTATGTAGGCTCAATAAATGACATATGTGACTATAAAATGTTGCCATTGACTTTCATTTGTGCTCCCCAAACTGACTATGGTTGGGATGTTCTTGAGTTAACCTTCATGGCACTGTTGCAGGGATAAGAATCTGGCTTTCTGAAGTGATGGTCTTGAAGGGCATTGCTTAATGGGTCAGATGTATATGAATATAGCAAAATTTAGAGTAGAATGCTATGTGTGTAGATTTTTTTTTTAAAAAGTGCCTTGGTAGCATGAGCCTTTCTTACTGCGGTGATAACTGTGTTTAGATTGCAGAGTCTCATTAGTTTGATTTTTGAAATCTGAAATACACTTTTAGGAAACGATATTGATATATGCACTGAACTTTGAGAATGTAATGAGTGAACACATAGCTTTTAATTTTGTTGGGAGTGGAACACATTCCCTTTTTTTAAGGCTTTATTTATTTATTCATGAGAGACACACAGAGAGAGACAGAGACACAGGCAGAGGGAGAAGCAGGCTCCACGTAGGCAGCCCGATGCGGGACTTGATCCCGGGATCCTGGGATCACGACCGGAGCCGAAGGCAGACTGACGTTCAACCACTGACCCACCCAGGTGCCCCAACACATTACCTATTTAAAGGATGGCTTGTTGGCCAGCTTGCTAATAGCTCCTATAACGTGGTCTAGCACTTAAATCCTTTGTCCTCAGATGGATTTAGCTTTAAATAAAGAACCCCACATGCATAGGGGGTGATCCTTTGGGAAAAAAAAAACAGTTCTAAAAACCTCTGGAGTAGATCATGCTTTTTCCTATTGGGATAATAATCATATTAGCCCATTGTTTTGAATACTAATGCTTGTATTCTGTTCAAAGCTTAGAACGTTTTCTAACTCTAAATAAGTGTTGAGAATAGTCAGTAGGATATTTTGAAGGAAGAGTTACATTTAGCACAGATGAAAGTAAAATAATTGTTTGTCCCCCGTAAGTGCATTTGAATGGGCCAGCAGCAGGAGAATCGCTCTGAAAGCCACGAAACTAGAGCAGGCCTGCCATTACTGTAAGAGATGTATTTATCCCTCTTCCTGTTATTTTAGCATTAGTGGGGGGTTTTAAGCTTCTATCACAAAGCTCTGGAGTATTAGACTAAATGCAAATGTAAATTGTAAACTTATTCCTTTGGGTTTCACCAAGATTTAAGTTAAGGGCTCAAGAAGTGAATCTTGCTGGAGGAGCTGTTCCTAAACACCCAATCGGCTCTGAGGCTGGAGGAGAGGTCTGTGGGGCACGAGTGCAGGAAGCCCGTGGATTTGGGGACAGGGCCTGGGCTGGTGCTCTGCTCTCCACTTACTCTATGGCCTCTGAGGGTCACGTCCCTGCTGAGTGGGAGCTCCCTTCTTCTGGAAACTGTGCCATATCTGTCAGGCAGCTCCAGGGACTGGGCACCATGCGGCCAGCACAGAGCATGGGCTCAGGTAGCTGCCCCATAAATGCTGGCTGCGATTATGCCTATCATAATTAATTAGTTACTAATTCAATTTACATTTGGATTTAATTAATACTGGTAATGAGTGGGTTCGTTACTCTATTAACAACATATTTGCAGGCTGAAAACCATTTCTAGGAAAATCCCAGTATTGACCTTCTATTTCCTTATAATCGCCTGGTCCTAATAATGCAGTATGAGGGTCATTGTGAACTAATTGTTCACTCTGCGTCAGGCCTGTCCTGAGCCACTTCCCTATGGACATATGTGATTCTCTCAGCCACCGCATGAAGTAAGCACAGTTATCGTCCTATTCTTACAGATGAAGAGACTGAGGCAGGTCAAGATTTGGCTTGACTAAAGGCACACAGCTAGGAAGTGGTAGACATGTAGTCATGAAGTGGTGAAAATGTAGTCTTAACCAGCAGGATTTATACTTGTAAATAGGCCTGCCACGTGGTGGGCTCTCCCTCTGCTGGGACCACTCCCCCTTGTGAACCGTGTTCAGAACCATTCAGGAGTCACATGTGGATCTCTTATTTTCACTGTCACAATTGGCCAATGGACACAACCATTGTTCATTGTAAACTTAGGTAATTTGTGACTGCTTTGTTAAAAACCAAGATAGCCACAAAGTCCAAAGAGTTATCCCCACCGATTATCTAGGAGAATGTGGTAGAAGGTCTTAGGATATTATGCTAAGTGGAGATGCATTTTGAATCTCAGTGTAGGATCTGTGGAATAAGTATGCAGTTTGGCGAGGATCTGCCTTGCGTTGGACCCGATGGATGGCTTTTAGCCCCAGAACTGATCGTGTCAGGGACCCCGTTTTTACAGTCATGTTGCATACCTAGGGATTTGAACTCTTCTGGTGCATTAGACTGCATCCTGCTACCTGAGAAAAATGCAAACCACCTTCCTTGCCTGAAAAGAGCAAAAACCATACAGTATGGGGCTTAGCCCCACGTATGTCTCTGTGACTGTATCCTTCTACACTTCCGTTTCCCATCTGTCAGATAAAGAGTCACCTCGCCTAAGATTGTTCTCATGACGGGTCTACCTAAGTGTCACCACTGGAGGAATCTGGTACAGGGTCTGGCACATTCTAAACCTGCATAATATTCCTTAGTTTCCCTTGCATTCCATGTGCCTGTGACCCCAACAGGTAGGCGTAGATCTGTGTTTGGCATTGGATGGTGGTACCCTTGCCAGGTAGGTAGTCTCCAGTCCGTTGTCTGACCAGCAACTGTGCTGTTGTTGGTGTGGTTCTCAGGGTTGTCCTCCCAGCACGTATAGCGTGTACCCCAGCCATCCACATAAGAGGCTTTCTCAAACTGCACGTAGGTGACGAGGCAACAGCAGCCGCCCCCAGGGGTGGGTTTGCATCTCTTGTGTGTAATTGTTATGAAGCTTTCTGGGTCCTTCCTTCCCTCTGTGTTCCATGCACCACAGGAGAGAAGCTCTGGGGTCTGAAGGATGTGCCCCCAACCCTGGGCTCAGCTCTCCCTAATTTAGACTCAAACCTAGGGGTGGGATGTGCAGCCTAGGGGCGTTGGTGAGGGAGGCTTCTGCCTGCTGGGTTTTCTCAGGTGCTTTCCTTGGAATTGCCATCAAGTCTTGTGCTTATTTGAAAGAATTCACACAGTGGCTCATTTATGGGAGTTAGGCAGTGAAATGAAGGCTACTCCCCTAGCCTTTCACAATAAAGCCAAACAAACAGCTCTAACATGAGTACAGGATGACTTCTCAGAGGTTAGAAGCCATCTTATAAGTGGTCAACTTATACCAGGAGATTAAGTGAGAGATGTGACTCTCTGGAGCCCCATCTTGCTCAGGCCAGCATCAGAACACACTTCACATCTCACTCTGGCCCAGGAGCAACACCTGGGCACATCCATAGAGTCAGAATACCTACATCCTGTCTTCAGTTCCCACCCTATGGCAAAGCACACGGTACTACTTTGCTCTGAAGCTACTTTGCTTCAGAGTAGGCTTCTGAATTGGGACCAGGCTCATTCCCATGCACCCCACTGATCCTGCTCATGTAAAGCACTCACCTTTTGAATGCTAGAACCTGGCTCATGTTGCCCTAGATCACTCATTTGAGAGGCAGAATAGAGTGGATAGTCCAAGCATGAACTATGCAACCACATGCCTGCTTTGAATCCTGAACTTGACACGGTTGTGTAATCTTGAGAAAGTGAGCTCAGCCATTGCTGCCTTGGCTTACTCATTGGTAGCTTGAAGATAATCATCTACTTTGTAGGGTTGTTTTAGGAGTAATTGAGTTAATGCATAGGAACAATAAGAATGCCTGGTACTTGTTATTTGTTAGTAAGAGCTAGCATCCTCCTCCTCCTCCTCTTCCTTCCTCTCATCATCATCATCATCATCACATCACCAGCAGGAACTTAAAGCATAGCTATAAGGACAAAGCAATATGCAAGGTTCCTTGGGATCCACAATGATAAGAAGGCATGGCTTTTTTCTTCAGGGAACTTACTCTCCATTCAAGGCAAATAATAATATTATTTTTTTTAATTTTTTTTTATTATTATTTATTTATGATAGTCACAGAGAGAGAGAGAGAGGCAGAGACACAGGCAGAGGGAGAAGCAGGCTCCATGCACCGGGAGCCCGATGTGGGATTCGATCCCGGGTCTCCAGGATCGCGCCCTGGGCCAAAGGCAGGAGCCGAACCGCTGCGCCACCCAGGGATCCCCAAATAATAATATTAATAGAAGGATAAATAGTCATTATTATATAGCTCATGTAGCACAGGGTACCATAGATATTCCTTGAACAAAGAGGATCTTAGGAAGCAGTCCTATAGAGACAGAGCTTGAGCATCCTTGGTGATCCTGGTATCTTGCCAGACAGAAGTTTACATGGCCATGTAAGACTCAGACTAAGCTCCATGCAACCCCAGGTATATGAGAGCATGATGAGCAGACATCGCCTGCCATCTACATGTAGGGAACTGGATATTGCACTGTCCGGGGTAAGTGTGTTGCTCGCTTATTATTCTGACACCATGAGGACAAGGGAATTACTGCCTCTGGACCCAAATCACTGCAATCTTCTTGCAGATGCATGGCATGAAAATGGTATTTTAGGATTCAAAATTAATTTATTATGCTATGCAGAACTTTTTTGTTTCAGAATGTTTTCCAAACATTGCATCATTTGATCCTCAAGACATCAGTGTTAGATAAGCATCAAGAATTATTTCCATGCTTGACAGTTGAGGAAGCTGAGTCACAGTCATAAGAAAATGTCTGATCGTGGTCATTGGAGATGGGTCTTCTGCCTTCTGGGCCAGCTCATGCACCATGAGACCATGAGGTGCCTGTTGTAGGTGTATCTTTGCTGATTTATAGGCCAGTGGAGGAGCTGTTACTCAATTCTACCAGGACTATGAGACTCTTTGCAAAACAAATGAATGAGTCATGCAAATTTCGACCAATTGATGGTATTTCTGAAATTAAAAACAGCTAACCTACCCAAAAGAACTGAAAATAGGGACTCGGGTAGTTATACGGCAGTGTTTGTTGCAGCATTGTCCACAGTAGCCAAAGGGTGGCAACAACCCAACTGTCTATCAGCAGATGAATGGCTAAATAAAGTGTGGTACCTACTCACAATGGAATATTACTGAGCCATAAAAAGGGATGGAGTTCTGATACATTCTACAACATGGATAAACCTTGAAAGAATTATACTAAGTGAAATAAGGCAGACAAGACAAATACTGCATGATTCCACTCATAAGACATCTAGGATTCATAGAGAAGGAAAGTCAACATGGATAAACCTTGAAAGAATTATACTAAGTGAAATAAGGCAGACAAGACAAATACTGCATGATTCCACTCATAAGACATCTAGGATTCATAGAGAAGGTCACTGGGGCTGGAGGAGAGGAAGTGGGACTTACCACTTGATGGTTACAGTTTCTATCTGGGGGCAATAACGTGGTGGGCACAGACCATAGGTGACAGCAGCACGCCATGAAAGTGCTCACTGCCACTCACCTGTACACTCAACACTGGCTAAACTGGCAGATTTTATGCTACATGAGACTTACATAACCACAATTTAAAAACACAGCTCCGTTTTCAGGGAGAAAATGGTTTTAAAAATGTGGGGAGATGGCAACATAAGAATATTACAAATTATGAGAGGATGATAGGTTCTTACATTTTTCATGAGAAGTATTGATGTCACAACGCAGAGGTGATCTTAGTTTACTTTTAAGACTGATTATTCCTGCTGTGCTTTTATGAAATATATGCAGAGTACTGGCATGCTTAGAATATAGAAAAGACTGAGTCTGTAGAGTGATAACAATTTAACTTTTTGCAAAAAACAAAACAAAACAAAAACTCAGGTGTGTTTTTCATGCTGACAAATTGGATGATCAGAAAGATGAGGAGGTCCTCTTGTCAACTTGTGCATCGTGACGTCCTCAAGCACCATTTTTCATGTTTTCCCCCATCCTACTGAAATATGCCTCTAAGAAAACAAAGTTAACTCCTCAGTATTGTTTTTAAAGTACGTATGCTCTTGATCAGTGTGTGAAATATATTTATAGTTTCTATGCTGGAAAAGAACAGGTTTAATTTTCCAAAACCATGGACCCAAGAAGAGCACTTCTTTTTTTTTTTTTTTTTAAAAACATTTTCTTTTTTTTTTTTATTTTTTTTATTTTTTATTTATTTATGATAGTCACAGAGAGAGAGAGAGAGAGGCAGAGACACAGGCGGAGGGAGAAGCAGGCTCCATGCACCAGGAGCCTGATGTGGGATTCGATCCCGGGTCTCCAGGATCGCGCCCTGGGCCAAAGGCAGGCGCCAAACCGCTGCGCCACCCAGGGATCCCAAGAAGAGCACTTCTATTCTGCACAACAGGCAGGAAGATCGGGCGACAGGAGGCTGTCGTGTCTTGTGATAAGGAAGAGGAAGTGACCTGGTTCCTGGCCATCCTCTAGCTTCATCAGCAGCCTTGGGTGGTATCTCCATCTTTGTGCACCTTGATGCAGCCATGAGTAAAATGGTTTGTGATATTTATTCCCCAGGCTGCGTGTTCAGGACAGACACTGAGCCTTGGGTGCTCGGCACCAAGAGGGCCGCAGGTGCCTCAGGCTGCCGTGGGACGTTCAGACCAGGTGGTACCATAGAATTCTAACTTAGCAAAGGCAGCAGGGTCATGTATCCATGCGATGGCCCTGCAAGGAGGTGGCCTTCGTCTGCAGAGCAACTTTTGGAAAGCACATTCCCCTCCGGGCAAGGGGATTACTGAGAAGACCTGAGCTTGAAAGCAAGGCTCTCCAGGGGCTGAGGGTTAGTGGTAAGAGTCCAGACTTCATTATGGCCTTGGGAGTGTGCCAGTGTCCAGGAAGTACCTCTTCTCTCCTGCCCTCCCTGGCTTCCTCAAGGCCAGTCTCCCATTGGCCACATTCCTGCCGGCTTTGCTCTTGGGGTTTCTTTGCTTTTGGAAAGTAAAACAATGAAGGGAGTTTGTCTTGTGAAAAAGCTCGTGATAGCCAACAGCAAGGCAGATGTTGTAATGCAGGAGGCCCTGAGGCTTGCATAGAAGGAGAGATGTGTTTGGTGAGGGCTGGGTCTCCCCGTGGGTCAGTTTTTGAAAATGCTTAAAATAGTCGCAGAGGGAGAAGAACAAACAATCAAACTTGCTGACACTCAGGTGTTTTAAGCTTTCAGAGTGGGTGAGCTTGCGCTTGTAAGTGCAGAGGAGAACTTCATTCCTCGTGGCTGGGTGGATTGTCTTAGACTCACACGGACCCTATGCAGTGCAAAAAAATCCCCCAAGTTAATAGTTTAGGTCATCTGCTGTAAGCAGAAGTCATGTTGTTAGGCAACTGGACAAATCTCATGCAGACCTATCCTCTGCCATTGTCCTCTATTTTCCAAGAATTCTGTCCTATGGAGAAGACGAAAGAGCAAAGCCAGGAGCCGAGGAGTGGCATGGAGCTAGGGAGCAGGGCACACTGTCTGCTTCCCACAGGGCCCATCTGCTTAGCTGGCTGAGACCAGCAGCTCGGCCACACTCATGAGAACTGGGCTCCCCGACGGGCCAGCAGAAGGGGCATGTGTCACTTGCCACCTCCCCTAATGAAACAGTAGCATCCGATGGAGTCGGACGAGAGGATCACCTGTAAACTGGAGGAGGATTGAGTGCTGAATTCTGTAGGCAAGGTTGTTCTGTAGACGTTCCTGCTCTTCGTGTCCATAAATGGCTAAGAATATTCAAGATGACTGGGCAGGATCCATCTTAAAGGTGCCTGAGTATTTTAGAGGATTTGACCACCACCACCACCACAATGGAGATTTTCTTTTGCAGAAAGTCAGCCTGATAAACATGGTGGGAAGACCCTCCTCCCAAGGGAACGTCTTGGGTCTTCGCCGATGCGCACCCTTTGAATGGTACTGCAGCCACTGTGCAGACCCAGGAAGATGGGGCCCTCGTCCAGGCCATGCGTGTTCTGAACTCATGGCTTTCAGAGCCATGAGAACATTCCTCTGACTTGGAGAGTTTGCTGTGCTGAGGCTTAGCGAGGCAGAGCTTGGTGGCAGTGATGAGGGGTCATCCCATGTTCTTCCCTCAGTACAATACAGCAGCTGAGCCCAGGAGATGGGGAAGGGGCGAGGAGAGGTGGTGGGTGAGCAGAGACCTTGGAAGTCAATCCAGGGCTAGGAGATGTGAGATACGGGGTGCCTCCTGCCCACGTGGCAGAGGAAGCCACTGGTGAGGAAAGTTGGGGGGGACAGCCCAGCATCCAACAGAGCACCAGGCAGCACCTTCTCACTGCGAGGAGGGCAGCGGGATCCAGAGGAGTCCATGGAAAAACTGGGGCCTGCCCACACTCTGCTGCTGGCTCACGGAGCACCCTCAAAGCAGGGCTACAACCTCCCTTGGCACCTGCCGTCTTCAGGGATCCCTCACAGTTGGGGAGATGATGGATGCCTCGCCGCCCACCTGCTAGGTCTGAGCAACAGTGACGTCCCTTGTAAGGGCCTGGTGTAGCCTTCCACGTGGAAGTCATGATTCACAGAAGCAGTTTCATCTGTCTGATGAATCCCTCCACGTTTGCTCCCTGCAGGTGGCAGAGAGGAGAGCCTCTGTAACAGCTCACGTTTCAGCAAATATTTACTTCACACCTACTATGTCGGCACTGGTTAAACATGCTGCTGGCTTTCTGATGGACACCCAAAGACATAGAGCTCCACACAGATGGGGTGAAGTGACCGGGCAAGGAAGATCTTCAGCCGGAGACACAAATGCAAGTGGAGGAAAGAATGATGGTACAGCTTGCTGTGGGGTCACTGGACTTCCCCACTCCAGGGCTGACCAGGTCTCGCCGGGTTGTGCTTTGCTGGGGTTCAGTTCAGGGAATGTGTCAGGAGTGCTGACCTGTTTGAGAAAGGATCGCAGGGTCACAGAAAAGGGTGCTTCAGGTGAGACGATGATGCTGAATAGAAGCAAATGAGGGTCCCCTGGGGCGGGGAGTACAGTCGGCTGAGCATCTGGCTTGTGGTTTCGGCTCAGGTCGTGATCTCAGGGTCGTGGGTTCGAGCCCTGTGTCGGGCTCTGTGCTGAGTGTGGGGTGCTTGAGATTCTCTCTCTCTCTGCCCCTCCCCCTGCTCTAAATAAATAAATAAATAAATAAAATCTTTAAAAAAATATAAACAAGGGACGCCTGGGTGGCTCAGCATTTGAGCATCTGCCTTTAGCTCAGGGCATGATCCTGCAGTCCTGGGATTAAGTCCCACGTTGGGCTCCCTGCATGGAGCCTGCTTCTCCCTCTGCCTGTGTCTCTGCCTCTCTCTCCCTGTGTCTCTCATAAATAAATAAAATCTTAAAAAAAATAAATACAAACAGAAGCAGATGGAGGAAAGAGAGGGTGTGAGCCCTGGTGAAGGAAGCTTATTGCAGCCAGGATGCCTTAGGTGATGGTTAAGCTGCTGCAATCAACTGAAGCAGGTAAACCTCCCAGGGGCTCAAGAAACCACTGTGCTCCAGCTCCAGGTGGAGTGTGAAGAAGCTCGGCGTGGGGCGCCCTGCAGATGAAGGTCACCAGGCCAGCCACAGAGCCCCTCCGAGCTGAGTGACACCACCAGACCTGAGGCTCGCGGCCACCAACCTAACTCAAGGTGGAAACCAGAAGCACTGGGGCCACCGACGTGATTCAGTCCGCACATTTCTTCATTGGCCACAGACATTTAGGGAGCACCTGCTGCATACTGAGCACTAGGCAAAGTGGCACACATGTAGCGGTGAGCAGGGGGCTAGGGCAGGTGACAGAATGGAGCCCAGAGGGTGGTGGTGACTCACCCCATCTCGCACACCTGCCCTGTGCACGCAATGGATGGGCACCAGCACTCAGGTGGCGTCTCCCTCTCCTTTTGACCCTGGAGGGCTCCACCAGCGTCGGAGACTTAGCTACTTCTGTTGGCTCCACAACTGTTCCAGGGTCCCTAGAACATGCCGTGAATCAGGACTCAGGGGTTGTGCGGGGACACATAGTACTTGGTCCTTTGGGGCTGCTGTGACAGCAGTGCAACCTGGGTGGCTTGTGAACAACTGGTGTTTATGTGTCCCGGCTCCAAAGGCCCCAGCACATTCCGAGTCTGGCTCACAGCTGGCAGTCTTGCTGCTGTGTCCTCAGGTGGTAGGAGGGAGAGGGAGCCCTCAAGGGCCTCTCCTGTGGGGACGCTGATCCCAGTCCTGGGGGCTCCATCCCTGTGACCTCATCACCTCCCAAAGGCTCCACCTCCTCACACCATCACCTTGGAGTTAGATGTTAACACTTGAATTTGGGGGGGGGGGGGTGGATGTTATCGCTGGTCTGCCGTGGGTACAGAACCTCGATGTCCTAAACCCTGACCTAGTCTTAGCCCATGAGCCACACAGACGAAGTCCCTCCAAACAAGGAATCGAGGCAAGCCCTCAGGGTCTCAAGTATAATAGTTGGAGAATATACAACACGCGGTAGAATGACCAGTTGGAGAGGATGTTGAAAAATAAATGAGATGTGATCATTGCAATTTATCCCAATCGTTACAGAGGTGCTCATGAGGAAGCTCCACATGGGCACATCGCAGGGCCAGGCCAAGTACAAGTGCAATGTGAAGGCAGATAACAAAAGTGTGTAATGAGCACAGTCCCTTGTCCCAGGCCATCCAGAGAATTAGTCTGTGTTGCTGTGGCCAAATTTGGTAAAAGAAAATGGATGCCATCTTATTGGTCAATACATTCTTTCAATCTTACCTTAAGAAGCAATTTAATTTTTTTTTCTTTTTTATCACTCCCTACTGTTTTACTTCAGGCACTTGGTGTTTTTTGCTTCATTACTCCAAAAACTTCCAAACCAGTTGTCTCCTTCCTACTTCATTTCCCACACTTCATTTCTTTTGCTTTTGCTTTTTTTTTCTTTTAAGATGTTATTTATTCATGAGAGACACAGAGAGAGAAAGAGGCAGAGACACAGGCAGAGGGAAAAGCAGGTTCCTTGCGGGGAGCCCGAAGCGGGACTCGGTCCCAGAACCCCAGGATCATGCCTTGAGCTGGAGGAAGATGCTCAACCACTGAGCCACCCAGGCGTCCCCCCCACACTTCATTTCTAACTGTAGGTCTGCTCATGACCTCTTATTGCCAAATTTAGTTTCAGTTGCCTACAGGACAGAGTCTGCACCCTCAATGAACAAGAGCCTTCCCGCTCCCTACCACTCACACACACGGCACAGCACACTCAGCTCCTTATAGCCCATCGAGAGAAGCGTCTGCGCCTTACTACCCTTCCTTTGTAGAGATCCCCCACTTGCCAGGTCTTTGTCGCTGGTCTCCCGGGGCCACCATCCCAATGGGACTTCTTACAAAACCCTTTCTAGAACCACAGATCTCCTGCTCCTGCTGAACACCCTTGCCTCCATGTCCACCTGGATATTCTCTTTCTCTGTGTACCCTCCACAAGCCTCAGAGTCCTTCAAAGCCACATTGTGTGATTTTTGTTTCCCTAGTGTCTGAACAGGACCTAGCATTTGGTAGATGCTCAATAAATGTCTGGGAATTAAATGAGAGACAAAAAAAAAAAATAGGTCACCAACCAGGGATTTAGTAATAATCCCCTGTTTTTAAGTGGAGTCAAAATTCAGCAAGTGGAAAACAGTGCTGGGCTTGAGAACCTGAACCAGTTTGCAATCATTCCCCCCAGCCAAACCTACTGTAGGAATGCCACCGAACCCCTAGAATGAAAGGGTCACTGCGGTGGAGACCCTCAGGACTTCATCTGCATCGGGACCTCCAACCTGCCCCTCTGTGCCACCAGACGCTAGGTTGCATACCCACTAATGCTTGAGAAAAGGCTTCTGAGCTTATGTAAATTCCAAAACACAGGCCAGCGCTGCTTTGACAAATTACAATTAAGGCACCTCAAAGTCACACTTGGGTCATCTCTGGATGAAATTAATTATTATAAGGATGCACCCCGTCCTATGCCAGAAATGGGAGCTGGGAAGTCGCCACAAAGCAAGACCACTCCAGGGTCCAGCTGCTCCCAGCAGTCAGGCCCTGCTTCCTTCCTTCCTTCTCTCAGCTGTCCTCAGCAATTGTCTGCTCTTTATGCCCTCTGCCTCTACACGAGCCTGCCAGCCTGGCTGCTTCACCGCAGCTGCCCTGTTACGGTCGAGACCCCATGCACTCTCTCCTGCAGCTTCCATCTGACTACTCACCACTAACAGACTCTCCACTCTTCTGAGTTCAGGTTGCTGAAAGGGAGAATCCTCTTGTCCTGACTCACCTCTTCCAGTGGGATTGATGGCCATACGTTGGCTGTCTGCTTATGAGGCCACAGACCCTGGTCCAATCACCCATGACATGGTATTCCTGCCTTAACCTACAAGGGATACCCGAAGGGGGCTTCCCCCCCCAGAGTAAACCTAGTGATGGACATTTAGGTTTTGTCAACTAGCACATAAAAATACTCCAGGAACAGAGAACCTATTTCATCCTTACCACTCCAGCATCAGAGAGTGTGTTGACCCCATTCCTTTATGGAGGTACAGCATAATTCTAGACTCATCAGAAGACCACACTCCATCTGAAGGCGAGGAGGGTTTCTGCAAGCTGTCAAGGAAGGTGGAGGAAGAAGGTATCTCTGAATCTAAAAGGGTTTGTTCTGAATTTCTTCAAGTGAGTCCTTTTGGTAGGTAAGTCTGTTAACATGACCCATTCATTGACAGATGAGTTAACATAGAGACTGGGGGTTGTCTTACCTTGACTGTATGTTTTAGTTTTATGAATGATACCAACCATGAAGGTTAAAGACATAATTGTGATTTTTGAAGCCTTGGTGAAGAAAATATATCCAAATCAGATCCTTAATGGCTCCTCCCTGCAAATTTTACTATATCAGGTGTGTTCTTTTCTGCCTGTTATCCTACTTGGGGTGGTCTTTGAGAAATCACCAGTCCTGTTGCAGGGTCAGTCTTGCATCCTTCTTAGATGTGTTCCAAACCAGGCTCATGTCCTGGTGGACTCTGTTCTGTCCGAGGATGGTCTTTCTTTGCCAGTATTCATCTGAGCATCTTTGTAAGAGACCTACTTAATCATGAAAGCTAATTCATTCCTGGTGTGCTTCCCCCCCCCCCCCATTGTGTGAAGTCCCTTTGGAAGATTCTCTCTCTTGATTTGGCATCGTGGAATATTTTGTAAATGGAAATGTTGCAAATGGGGAATTACTGATGGCTGGATCCTGAGGCTGCTAGTTGCTGCTCTGGTGTCAGTTTGCAAAGGCTTTGGAAGAAGTAGGGGTGCGCAGCAACCTCAGAAAAGGAGAGAAGCACATTGGAATGGAAAGAAACCATTGTGTGGACAGGCACAGTTTCTGTTTTGACTTTTCATAGAACATAGAGCATCTGCTTTCCTATATTTCACAATAGACTCCACTTCACCAAAGTCTCATTAGGTAATAATACCCTTACTAAGAGTTCTAGCTCCTTGGGTTTTTTTTTTTTTAATTAAATTTTATTCTACTCTCTTAATGCTGATGGACACCATAGGCGATAGAGTAAGTTAATTTCATGATGTAAATCTTGTTTCTTATTCCTCTTAGGGGGTGGTAGTTGTCTTCATGTGGTGGTTTTGTGTTCGGCTGCGAGTTATCTTTTCTGCTTCTTGTGGGGGCTGGTGGAGATCTGACTTTCCATTCAGTCCCTCATCTATTATTTCATATATAAACTCTTTTATTATTAGTGTTAGAAGGTGGGGGAAACACAGCAAAGCATCCCCCAAAGTGAGAAGGCATTCTGAGACCAGCAAACGAAGAGGCCCCTCCATAGATTTGATGCAGAGTTTTATTTGTGTTCATGCACTGCCAAGGGGTGCACGGCAGCTGCATAGTTCATCTCTACAAAGTCTGGACCTCCCTTAGTCCACAGATGTTACTGAGTGAGGGGACACAGGGAAGGGCACTGCTGTGAGATCAGAGGGTCTGCATGCACCTACCTCACAGCTACTCCTTTATCAGATATAGGGGCACCACCTGTGTGTCAGGAAGGAGGGAAAGACCACATTATCTCTAACAGATTCCTGGGGGGCCCAGACAGGCCTCCCTCCCCATCCTGGCCTGGACAGGCATTTCTGAGGTGTGTGTGTGTGTGTGTGTGTGTGTGTGTGTGTGTGTGTGTGTGTGAGCCTCTGGGGAACGGGAGCATGTGGCCCCAGGAGAAGTCACCTGTCGGACAGGAACAGATAGAGGCTGGGGATGGGGTCGGGGTCATCCTGGCAGTGCTCCCTCATGTAGGCTGGGCCCTAATTCCTTTTTTCTTTTCTTAAGATTTTATTTATTTATTCATGAGAGATAGGGAGAGGCAGAGACACAGGCAGAGGGAGAAGCAGGCTCCCTGAGGGGAGCCTGATGAAGGACTTGATCCCAGGACCACAGGATCACTCCCTGAGCTAAAGGCAGATGTTCAACCACTGAGCCACCCAGGCATCCCTGGGCCCTAATTCTTAAGGACCTTCACTTAGCTCTCATTTTTAGCAGAGGAGGCTCTTACAAAAGACGCCACGAAGCACATGTGATCTTTGGTGCCCACTTGATGAACCGATGAAATCGCTCTCCCTCGCGGTCTCCACTTCCTTTTCTGAAGTGTCGGAAGTCTTTCTTTCCTTAGTGGTCACTGCTCCCCCTTTCATCCTTCCTCCTTGAGAGCTGGTCCTCTGCAGGGTGGGACCCTGTGGGCCCCAAACTGTGCATCCTCCATCCAATGAGACGCCAGCTCTCAACCAAGGAGAAAGAGGTGGAGGAGCCCTGGCTGGAGGCTGGATTGGAGGTGGGTGGGCACAGAGCCCTGTGTTCTAGAAAACTCTCTCACCCCCCAGAGCATCTCCGCGCTCAATCCGTCCTGCGCTCCTTGCCTGGGTTTGCTCCCCGCTCCCAGGGTGGCCCGTGTCCCGTCCCATGTTTCCCTCTCTCCGTTGCGTCTGCTGTGGCCATGGGTCCCCATAAAGCTCCACTCTGAGTGCAAGCTTCTGTCTGCATCTCTGTGTCTATGAGTTACTGAAGGGGATGACCCAGTTCTGGCCTCTCTTGGCATATCATGTGGAGGGGGATTCTTGTCCTGCTGGTTCAATCAAGATGACACTTAAGTTTTCCAAACATTCCATCCCCAGCATGTTATTCGGCTGCTTTCTCTGCACACTGGCACCGGGAATGCAGACAGGAGCAGACTGGCCCATAAGGTGCTCTGAATGGCGAAGAGAGAAACCATTTGTTGAGGCTGTAGTCTGTGTCCACTGGCTTCAGAGTTTATCTGACTTCATTCTGACAGCATTCTACAAGCCATTGACCATCGCGTCCTTATAACAGCTGGAACCTGGGATCAGTAGCTTACACAAAGCCAGAAAATGAGCAGACCTGGGATTTGCAGACACACAATTCTGACCCCAAAGCCATTCCTTTAGTCGATGGCAGCACTTCCTCTTGCTTTGGTCCCGCCCCTTTGGAGACACTCATAGTGGGGCCAGGCATGCCAAGGAAGCGGACAAGGCGTGAGGATGAGGACTTCACTCACGCCAACCTGGCACGTAGAGTGTGTGTGATGGGAGGGCAGTGGTGCAAGGGGCCGAGTCCACGGGGAGGTGGGAGGTGGCATCCAAGCTGGGCATGTGAGGATGGGAGGGGTAAGGGCTGGCACAGTGCTAGTCTAGTCCTTGGGTAGAAGATGTGGTTTCTATGACTCTCCTTTGTTAATGCCCTTGCCTTGAGGATGCCTTCCGAGAGAAGCTACCAGGTGTCTTAGCTTATCGTTGTTTATATGCATCCAATTCTCTGTGGATATTTGAATGTCATTTATATTTATCCCCAGAGTCAACTCAGATGTGTTTTGGCAAAGTTGGTTAATAAGGATTTCACTGACTGATCCTTCCCTAGAAACCTTCTGCATTGATCTGCTTATTTATTTATTTGGTGTTGAAAATGAAGCATGATGGGGCGCCTGGGTGGCACCTTCAGTTGGGTGACCGATTCTTGGTTATGGCTCAGGTTGTGATCTCAGGGTTGTGAGATCAAGCCCCATGTTGGGCTCTGCACTCAACATGGAGTCTGCTTGAGATTCTCTCTCTCTCTCCCCTCTCTCCCTCTGTCCCTGCTCATGTGCTCTCTCCCTCTCAAATAATAAAACTTTAAAAAAATAAGAAAAGAAAATGAAGCATGAGAAGTGAAAGATCTCAGGAGGGACATTTTACATCAGACATGTTCTCCTATCCCTCCTGACCCCAAATGACCAGGCCCAGTCCAGAAGGCAGGGAGGTGAGTGGAGGTCCTGAAAAAACAGAGAGGATGTGAAACCCACACCAGGATTGTCCAGGGGCCTCTTCTGGGCATCTCTATCCTGAAACACCATTGCAGGCAATGTGGTGGTGCAAATACCTATGTTAACTAAATAACATGAGCGCTTGCTCCACACCTGGCACTAGGTCCTGGGCTAGACTAGGGCTGCATGAACAACCCAGGACTTTCAACGAGGGTCATTAGAAACCATAAACTAGGCATCTGTCGAGCCTCAGTTGCCAAGGTCATCCTGGTGCATGAGGTGCCAGAGGAGGACCAGACCGTGCTAAGCAGTGACCGGCAGCGGATGTGGCCGACCTGCGGGGTGCTCTGCGGCCATGTTCAAACGCGTGAGATGGTCCAGGGGGAAGCATGACAGGCAAGGCCACCTGAATGGAATAAAGCTACTTTGGGGATGAAACACGAAAAATTTAAAGCAAAGTTTCCAAAATGTCACACTGTGGAATTGAGGCTGCCGCCTAAAAGCTGGGGTGCGAAAAAAGAAAAATAACTTGCCATCTTCAAGAAAAACAGAGACTATGTGTTGAAAGGGTTTAGAGAACAACATGATACATAATAATAAATGACATGCATTTAAATAGAAAAAAGTAAATAAAGCAGGGTATGGACATAAATGTGAGTTGCTTTATTTTTTTTAATTTTTAACTTTTAATTTTTTTTGTGAGTTGCTTTAAAAGCCCTTTTGTGTTGTGGCAATTTTCAGAAATTCAATGACCAACCCGGCAACATCCACCTGGACTCAAAGAACCTTCCAGCAGGCATGTAACTTCGGGAATACCTAGTTGAGAGTGTGGCATGCTTGCCCAAGAGGAGGTTGACTCCAGTGTGGGTCCACCCCAGGCACACTCATCAGACCAAGGGTTTCCATGACCTCAGACAAACGGTCCTTCTCTCAAAGCCAATTTCCTTCGCTATCAATAAAGAATTAAGGCCATGGTTCTGGGGCACCTTGGGAGGGTTCCAGGAGATGGTACGGTAATGCGGGGCTCCCGAGCACTACCACACACTTTGTTTGGACCTTCTCCATCTGACTCACAGGTGAGGGAGCTGAGAGAGGCAGAGGAGGAGTTCACAGCACTGTTCCATTCATGGGTATCTACTCTCTTTTCCCTCCCTGCCATCAGCAAGCATTATATTTCTTGATGGGTACCTTTTAGTTTATATGTAGTTTTGCAGAACACATATTTTGTAGGAATGCATTTTTTGTTAAAGGGTTTTATAGTTTCTATGTGCATGCATCTGCTTTGTGTATATATATATATTTATGTAAATATAGTCTTACATATATATGTATATATGTGTAAATATGTACAGTTCTTATTTTTTTTTTTTTGCCTCTAGCACCGTATTCACCAACCGTCCATGCTACTTTGTGTGCACATTATCTTCTAATCACTGCTTAGCATTGCCAGGTGTGCACCAGTGTGTCCCACACAGCTCCTCCACTCCCCCTACACCCGTCTCCTTGTACTTCCTAAGGCAGGACCCAAAGGGATTTATGTGTTACAAGGTTCTTCCTCCTATGACGCCGTGAGGCCATGAGAGAAGATTTCCTGCCTTATGTACAAGGCTCCCAGCACCCAGTAATTTCTCAGTAAATGCAGAGCTGTTGACTTTCCCAGAGGCTGGAGACAGTGGCTCAGGCTCTGCCTCCTGCGGGGATTTTAATCCCCAGAAGGGTGATACCCGTTCCTTTATCTTGTAAAGGTTTGTGATCAGCAAGGGAAACATTTTCTAGAGGAAAAAGAGTTGAAAATCACTCAAAGATGATGTATAATCGAATTCCCTTGAATATACCACATCATCAATTTATCTGAACAAATATTTTTGAGCACTTGCCCTAAGTGGTAGAGGTATGGATCTGACAGACCGCTGCAATGATTTCAGCGTTCGCTGAATCTACAGGAGATTCCTGCTTCTGGGACACTTAGACCCGTCCCATGAAACTGCCGTGGATTTGGGGAAGACGCTGTGGGATGTGCACACGGTGTGGGGGGAGCAGTGTGCTGCACGAGACAGGAGAGGGGCTCTGATGGGCATGGTGGGAGGGGAGCTGTAGGCTGACACTAAAACGGGTTAGGTTTCTCCGGTGTCTTTCCTTTTAAGGGGTTGGGGAGGTGGTCTCCTTGGATGCTGGAAGGTTTTTTCCTATTGAATTTGGGATTCCACATGAATCGATGTACCTTTAGTTGGCAGGTAACAGACTCACTCCAGGCCAGGGATCGATAAACTGTGCGGAGGGCCACACAGTAACCATTATACTTCACAGGCCACATGGCCTCTGTCACGGTGTCACTTCTGTCACTGTCATGCAGAAGCAGCTGTTGGATGCTACGTAAGCAAATGGGCAGAGCCGCATTCCAATAAAACTTTATTTAAAATATAGGAAGTGGATTGGGTTTGGCCCACGGGCCATAGTTTGTGGGTCCTGATTTACACGCTCACCCATTTACTCCATCAACATACATCTAGCAGGTCTGGGATGCCTGGGTGGCTCAGTGGTTGAGCATGGGACTTCGGCTCAGGGTGTGATCCCGAGGTCCTGGGATCTAGTCCTGCATCAGGCTCCCTGCATGGAGCCTGCTTCTCCCTCTGCCTGTGTCTCTGACCCTCTCTCTATGTCTCTCATGAATAAATAAATAAAATCTTAGAAAAGATAAAAGACCTTCCCTGACAAAGAGGGAATTCTAGAGGCCATCTCCAGATGGCCTTTGACTCAAGCTGCAACCTCGGCTCTTCCCTGGGTTTCCAGCCTCCTGGTCTGCCCTGCAGACTTCAGATTTGAAAGCCCCTACAATTGAGTGAGGCAATTCCTTAATATATAAATAATATAGAATAGCATATTATATATATAGTATCTTATTGGTCCGTTTCTCTAGAGAAACCCAGTCTTCAGGAAACTTACCCACATCCTCCCTCCCCCTTGGTAATGCTCCGTGTTTACTTTTTATTTATTTATCTTTAAATTGCTTCTTTGGATCTCCGCCGGGCTCTCCAGGGAATCATACCTTGCTGCCCACATTTTTTATTTTCAGGGAATTGTAAGTTAGAAGTAGCTTCTCTTACAGATAGTTAATGCTGAAAAATTCAAAATCTACAGAGATTCCACTCCAAAGACATTCAAATCTCTACCGTGCAGCAGCAGATCAGCCCATGTGCCTGTTTCTGTAGGTGGTTTTGCCATCTGCACGTAGTAGGGATTTGGTGAAGCCTTGCAGATCAGGTGTGTTTTTTTTAAGGTTTTATTTATTTATTCATGAGAGACACAGAGAGAGGCAGAAACACAGGCAGAGGGAGAAGCAGGCTCCCTACAGGGAGCCTGATGCAGGACTCGATCTCAAGACCTCAGGATCACGCCCTGAGCCAAAGGCAGATGCTCAACCACTGAGCCATCCAGGTGTTCCAAGCAGGTGGTTCTTGATACAAAGCTGTTTTAGCTGATGGGCTTCTGGGGCAAGGTGGACAGACATCAGAGGAGTGGGAGAGGGCATCAAGCTGCAGAGGATCCAGGCCTGAGAGTCTGCGAACAAACCTAATTAGCTGAGCCCGTGCCAGTGCCCTAGTCAGACGCACCTGGCACGGGGAGAGGATCCAGGCTAAGTCGGCAAGCCCACACGAAGATGCCTCTCTCCAGAGGCGCCTGCAAAGGGCTCTTCTGCCTCAGGTCCATTCAGTGAGGCTGATGGCAGATATGAGACACTTCAAACAGCCCCGGGCCACAGTGCGGGAGGGAACAGGAGGGAATAACAGGACAGGACAGGCAGCTGGTGGAGGCCCCGTTGACAGGCAGGCCTGCCTTGCGCTCTGCTTAGGCTCGAGCTGCCTGCGCCCTCGCATGCCAGTGAAGAGCTGGCTTGGCCGAGAGTCAGGCACCAGCATAGTCCTTGCTCAGTGCATTTCGGCTCCCCCAAAAGAGCCCAGATTCAGAGTGGAGGTGTGTCAGCTTGCAGATCCTTCTCTTCCTGCCCCCTTGGCCCAGGAGCACTCATCCCCAGAAAGCTGAGAAGGTACTGCTGTACACTTATATGTGCAGCAGGTTTTGATCACACACCTGGATCTAAGTGCCCACTTTGCCGCTTACTACTGACTGTGATTTTTGAAGAATTTATGAATCATTTTAAGCCTACTTTCCTCATAAGTAAAAGGGGGCTAACAGTAAATGTTATAACTCTGTTCCCCCACATCCATATTATCGAACCCTAGCAGACAGGACCTCAGATACATGACGGTATTTGGAGATGGGTCTTTAAAGAGGTTAGGTAAAATGGGATCACTGGTGGGGGCGGGGGGGAGGCTTTGGCCCGTCTCACAGGGATACTTATAAGAAGAGCAGATGAGGACACAGACATATAGAGGGATGAGCGGTAAGGACATGGGGAGAGGATGGCTGTCCACACGCTGGGGAGAGAGGCCTCAGGAGGAGCCAACACCTTTATCTTGGACTTCTTGGGGTCCAGCACTTTGAGAGAATAAATCTCAGCTGTGCTGGCCTTCCATCTATGGAACTTGGTTGTGGCCCTAGCAAACAAATACGATACACATCTGAGAGATTTTTAAGTGTTAAGATAATATGTATAAACTTCTCAGTGTGACTCCTGGCACATGGACTGCTTAGAGTTTTCAACAGTCTGCTCATGAGGCCTTCAGGGCGGTGCAGCATGGAGATCCCGGGCCCAAACTGCCCAGGTTTACATCCTGCCTTGGCCACTTAGTCTCTGGATAACCACGGGGTTCTCCCAATATCGATTTCCTTTTGTAAAACAGGGGAGATAGCAGTGTGTGCCATGTGGAGTTGCTTGGGTTGGGTGTACTGCACACAGCGCAGTAACAGGTGACTGCTCTTACTGTCATTGTTAGCGGGCGCAGGTAGGCACCGTCCCTTTGCTAAGTATGCATGACATCAACCAAATATTCGTGGAGGAAGGTGTGGGGAAGGAGTGTGGGCAGTGTGCCTTTTGGGGTTCTCCTGTTCCAGCTGGAGTCTCCCTTGACTCTTGGACTTATACTTCCCACCATCTCTAGAATTTGGAAACCATAATATTTATATGTGATGCTTTCCCGAAACTTATCTATAAATTCCTTTTCTTAATTTTTTTTTTTGATCTGCACTACTGTGGGGAGGACAGTGCACACTGGTTGTTAGCCTCTTCTCTGACGGAGGAGGTTCAGATGGGAGTGCTGATAATGCACAGGAGACTTTAGTCCCACTCTCCCTGGAACTGGGTCTCTGGATTTGGAGTGATACCCACTTTCTGCAGAAGGATAAGCATCAGCAGAGTGTTTGTCCTCTGGAGGGATAATGATTTTTAAATATGGATAAACTGTGGCCCATTGTCTCTGTTTTTTAAATTTTGCTTGTCCTGAGAACATATAACACAAGATCAACTCTTTCCACAGACCAAGGAGCACAGTTCTCTACAAGCACCGTGTGGCACAGCGCCTCTCCAGAACTTTGTCGTTTTCCGTAGCAAACATTTCATACCCAGCAATTCTGTCTCCACCTCCCTGCAGGCCTAGCAACCACCATCCTGTCCTCTGCTTACAGGACGTGGACTGTTTCAGATTCCTCATCTATGTGGAACCACCCAGTGTTTCTCCTGCATTTGGCAGGAGAGCCTGCCCTTTCTCTTTTAAAAGCAATAAAGTCAAGTATGCAGAAAAGTCAGCCGCCTGGGGACTTGATGCCAGAAAATCCCAGGGCAGGGTTCTGAGTGGCACAGTCTGGCCTGGCCCTTGACCCATAATTCTCAAGCTTTTCCATCCAGCGGCTCCAGAAAAGAGATGGGATGAATGGGGGAGTGTGGGCACTGGGAAGGCTGGCCGGGCCCACACTCTGGGGATCTCATGATCTGATGCTAGCAGGAGACTCTTTTGAAGTATCAGGTATAATCTTGCAGATGTAGGTGAACTTTGCTTTTAGCCATATTCATTTTAGATATAAAATAATACATAAGGTCCTTACTGAGAAGTAAGATGGAAGTGCCAGAGGGGGTTTCATGTCTTCCTCCATCACACAACCTAGCACACCCAGGGTACAACTCACTCTCACTAGGTTAGACTCAGGGCTCTGGAAACGGTGACCAGGGGGCAGGGCCCAGCTCCCTTCACTTCTCCTTCTTCTGCTGTTGTCTCTGTCCTTGGATATCCATGCTGGGGAGTGGTCCTGGCCTCCATGGATTTGCAATGGATCCTTTCAGAGATGCTAACAGATGGTGGGTTCAGATTTGATCCCCCTCTGGTGTTTCACTCAAGAGGAAACTCTGGAGGACAGACCAGCTCTGAGATGCTCAGGAGTGAGACTGAAATAGTAAAAGGGTATTTTGCAGCTGAGCCCACTGTGGTCCCGGTGTGGCCACTCTACTTCACTTCTCACTGAGTTCCCCCCATCCCCGCTGCCACAGCCACTGGGGTCCAGGTACCCCAGTGGGAAGAATGGCTGCTCAGCTCTTTTCACTGGGTCTTTGCTGCTGGGTTGCCCAGGGCAGCTTTGCTTGCCAACCTCATGATGCTGGAGTGGCTTCCGGAGGCCAGGGATGTGACCAAGTGGGGCGCGCACCCTCCACTTAGGAGCCTGTAGCTGTAGGAAGACGCCCCCGTGAGGCTTCTTGGCCTGGCACGCTCCTTGCAGCCAACGCTGATAGTAACTCACATTCAAAACCAGTAGCAGGACTACAGAGTTAGACAGGGATCCACACCATTGCTGTTCTCACCCTGGAAATACAGTGTCCTGTGGGAAGTTTAAACAAAAGCAACAAAACACAAACCAGACCTTTACTGTGTGATGGGGGTTTAGGTGGGGTTTTCCTTTTTTTTTTTTTTTTTATATTCTTAGGTAAACCATACAAACTCCCAGCTGCCTATATTGATGTCTTAGAATCGGTGCCAAGTAAATACTTAGCCCAGAATTAAGTTCAGGCTGTGGTAGAGGTGACCGGGCAGCTCTGCCATGATCTGGATTCATCTGTCAACTCCAAAGAAGGTATGCAGTGCCTTGGATTTCACAAGTGTGTTTATTTTTGTAAAGTGACTAGGGGTCAGGGGTGTTGGGAAGGAATTGAACAAGAAACCTACTAGGAAATAGCTTTTTCATGGAAATGCACCTACTTTGTCTTTGCTCAGATGCTGGGCTTTACAGAGATGCAGGAGGAAGGACTTTCTTACTGACAGTATTTATTAGTGCTGAGTGCAGGGATGCTGTGCTCCCCCAGGCCAGTGAATGCCTGTGGCCTGAAAGCCTTTGGGTGGAGGTAGAAGATCTGGCCTAGAAGGAGCTAGAGAGCACACACAAAGGGCACTGCTCACACACAGGGGCAGCCCAAGCTCAGCAGGCTAAGCTGGTCTGTGTTTCTGGAAGGCCACAGGACATTTCCACCTGTAAACTAGTGGCTAATCAAGCTTTACTCAGAGCTAATCAGCTCGGCCCACATTGCATTTCTCCTCCGCTAGCCAGCTTGTGTCCCCCCAGGGGCAGGGGTGAGGGGCAGTGCAGCAGGGTCCAGCAAGGTGGCAAGGAGACCAGGCAGGGACAACAGGACTGCCCTGTCTGTCCTGCTGTCTCCTTGAGCTCAGGACTCAGCAGGGAGCCTTGCTCCTATAAGGTCACCCCAGATGCTGTGTTCCTTTTTTTTTTTTTTTTTAATTTTTTTTTTTTTTAATTTTAACCGACAGACACCCTTGAGGTTCTGGTTGATTTTTTCAGAGAGAAACCGGAGATTCTTTGAGTAAAAAGAGGAAACGTAGTAAGTTTCTGAATTTGAAGGAAAATAAAGGCCAAGATTCCCACATCTAGCACGCCTGCAAAACCCACCGGGCAAACGGGAAGGATGCCATGCCTCGGTGCCCACCGACCATCTGCCTTCTCGCAAGCACGGGCACTTAGGTGACAGAAGGGAAAGACACAGCCCATGTCCCTCCGGTCCCCTTAGCGGCCCCCTTCCGCGTCGGCGTCCCGGTGTGACCTGCTGCCCAGCACTGCTGCTGCGGGGGCACAGGCTCGCCCACCTGGGGAGGCCGGGCAGCGAGGGCGAGGGCGGCGGAGGTCCCCAGGCCCGGGTCCCCTGCCCCCTGCCCCCTCCCCCTCCCCCCTCAGCCCCCTCCCCCTGGCGTCCCCTCCCGCCCCTGGGGCTCCCTCCCCAGCTCCTCCCCCCAGCCCCCTCCCGTCGCCCCTCCCCCACCTCCGGAGCCCTCCCGCCCCCTCCCCACCCCGGCGCCCCCTCCCCAGCCGAGCCGAGGCCGGAGCATGCGCCGTGCGCCGCGGGAGGCGGGCGGCGGGCGGGAGCGGCGCGCATCACTCGGGTCCCCTTCCTGCACGGCGCCGCCAGTTGCCGGTTGCTAAGCAGTTACCATTGTTTCTGTGGCGATTGCGGAGGCTGTTGCTAATTGGAGAAGCCCCGCTAAGCCGCAGCATCTCCCCTGTTCGGATCCGCTCTCGGCTCCTTGCATCTAAAGAGAAAACTAGGCTGGTCTACCCACTCGCCCTCCCCCATCCTCCCCAAAATAGCCGTGTGATTTCGGAAGTATGGACTAAATCACTCCCCTCCCCGCCGATCGGACTCCCGTGGCTCGGACTCACCGACAGACCGCTCCTGCCCCTGTGCGGGTGTGCGCCCGGGCCAGGGCACCATGACTACAGCCAAGGAGCCCAATGCTCCGGGGAAATCCGTGCAGCAGCAGGAACAGGTAATGCTGCTTTCTGGAGTGTGCCTGTGCGTGCGTGCGTGGGGGATGTGTGTTTCTTGAATGATTTTCTCTTTGCGATGACTGTCCTCACCTGAGCCACAAAGCCAGAGGTGAAACAGGCACTGAGCAGAGTGCAGCCGGGGTCTGCCTTCTACCCTCCTGACTTCTATTTTTGCAAGATCCCCTGGTCTGTCCATACTGCAGGGCTCGGGAGCAAGCATCTGGCGAGGTAAACTTGGTGTGGGGGCACCTCTGGACAAAGGCCTCTTTCGGCACCAGCTGCCTGATTATGCATTTGTCAGTTGTGAACGTTTCCAACTACTTTGTAATTTGAGGGGCTGGGGCAGGGAGGGATGGAGGAGATGGGCGGCCCTTCCTCAAATTTCAGTGTATTCTGACCCTCCAACAGCACTTTGATCTGGTTCTAACTCAAGTCTAAAAAGGATACATGAGCAATGTTGAAAGGACTTTTCTTTGATACCTGTGTCCCTTTTCTGCTTCTTCTCCTTAAGTATCTCCGAAGGAGTGAACAGATTGTTGCTCATCCTGGGCATTTAGAGGGGGCACACTCTCCTCACTAGGAAAACTGCCCGGCTGGGACCCAGTGGGACCTCCATCACCACCAGCTGAGAAGTAGCAGGCCTTGAGGGGCTGGCCGAAGGTGGCCAGGACCGCTCGGGTGTCCCCATATGGCACAGGGTGTCCACTCACCCTGCCACTCAGTCGGGCCTGCCATCTGCAGAGGCTCTGAGCCTCAGGCTCAGGAGTGAAGGGGAACCAGCAAGCTGTGTTTTACCACTCGTGTAGATATTGTAATTCCCTTCTCGAAGATCGTGAGGGTTCTTATCTTTTAATCACTGCTTGGTTCTCCTCAGGCGGATCATTAAAATAGATCCTGGGAGACACCGGTAGATTCCCAGAGCAGTTTGCTCAAGCCTGGTAAATCAACAGCATAAGCTGATCTCTCCGATTTATTTCAGGGGTGTTGTTAGCCACCACTTGCTAGGATTTAGGCCAAGAAACGAGAGCCCATTAGAGTTCAGGAAAGCAAAGAGCCTTTTCAGGGATAGTGTGTGATGGTCTCGACGTCAGTTCACAGACAGTATGAAGACAACTTTGGATCTGTATTTAGTGGGAGATTTTTTTTTTTTTTTGTCATTTCCTCAAAGCCCATTTTTTGATTAAAAAAAGAGAGACCACTTTATTAGTAGTATCATCACCATTACCATCATCTAAAGAAATTAAATTCAATTTTAATTTCTTCTGGGCAGAAGATTTTATAAATACAGAAGTCTAAGAATCCTACATTCACTAGGAGGACTCGTGTGAAGGTTAATGCTTGCTGTAGCATGAACACTGGGAGGTTCACAACAGGCGAACCAACCCTTACTCCTTTTAAAAAATTCTACAGAATATTTGCTCAAGAAAAAAAGATGTCCACCCCAAATTAGCATCCTGTGACTAACTGGGCTTCCTTTTACTCCAGTTCTTCTCCTCGCTAGGTATAAAACAAGTGTGCCTTGGGCTTGCAGGCTCCAGCAAGGACTCGGGTAGCATTTCTGACCACAAGACAGTGGCAATGATTATGGAGAAAGCACACTGCTATGCATAGATCCGAGCCCAAAGGTGGACACTCAGAAGCCCATCTGCATTATGTAGAAGAAGGCCCATGGCTCCTGTACAACTTACTCACACTTCCCTCTACATGTCAGGAGGGTGGAAATAGTTAATTAGGGTGTGGGTTTTGGAGAATGTCGAGGGTCTTGTTTGATTTTTGTACCTGTTAATCATTGGAACCCCCCTATCCTTGCCCCTGGGGCCATTGTGGAAGATGTGAATGGGCAGAGCGAGGAGGGCAGAGGCGGCAGTGGCCGTAGGGAGGAGTCAGGAGGCCCTCTTCCCATTCTCAGGCATCTTCTTGACCCTGAGAAGGACAGAGTGCCCACCCTGTGAAGCAGAACAAATTGATCAACAGCAGGACCAGGGCAGGAGAAGCAAAATGGGATGGAGTACAAAGATCTCACATCTAACATTAATGCACCTGTAGGGGATGTTGGCTTAAATCATAATAAACTGCTCAAAACACAAAGAGATAAATAAAATACTTAGTCATGAAGACTATTTCTTCTTCCTCCAACATTTATCAGTTTTTGAAAGACATTTAAACTCTGTTCTGTGTGCTTAGACTGCAGAGCTCTGAAGGAGTTCTCCCATTCTTTATTGCATGTTGTCCTTCGTGCTAGTGGAGCTGTGGACATAGGTGGGTGGGGGTTTAGAGGGAGACCAGGACAGAGGGATATACTTCAACATTTTTTTTTTTAAGAAAGAGAGAAAGAAAAATAAATGCCGGTTTGTGGTTTGGTTTAGTTTTTAGATTAGGGATCGTTTAACTGTATTGATGGACTTTATGGCAGAGGCACCTTATATCTTATATTGGGAGGCATTAATCTGAGGATTTGGATTTTCTGTGGCCTGCTATTTATGTCCAACACTCTTTAAAATTTATTTGGTTATTGCAATAGACTAACACTTAGTTCTTAGCAAACTAACAGAAATATGGTACAGTTTCTTACCTACCTTGGGAGTTGGAAGGTGGGTAGCACCTGGAAATAACTTTTGTTATTACCAAGGATTAGTGTAAATTAATGAAAAACGAATCTAGGAAAAGATATAAAACCAAATTATTTTACCTATTAATTAGAGATTGCTGATTTTTCCCATTTTTCTGGCTAAAAGGCTAAAACACATACTAAATATAGATGAATATGTAGAAGTTTTTGGTTTTTGTTTTTTGTTTGTTTGTTTTTTAAATGCTGTATAAACACATTGAACTCAAATGGGGAATAGACTTCTAGAAAACCACTTCCCTTTCTCTTTCCATTTGCCAAAATTTATTTTTAAGTGAGGTATTAACAGTCCAGAGATGTTTGGAAACAAAATATCATTTAAGCTGAATGAACTGAATTCATCCTTTAGCTCTAAAGCCAAGTAGATGGTAGATAGGCTCCTCAGGAAAAACCGAATCCATTCTGGCCAGCACCCCACCACACCAATGTACCACACCAAGGTACATTACTTCAACTTAGCAGGTGAAGGAGAAAAAGCTGATGCTGGTTTGGTTAAAATTTATTGTATGTTCTCAAATGAACTAAATCCTTCCTTAGAGAACCAAATTAAGTATTTTCCCCACTTAAGTAAAAGCACAAATTTATTTTAAAATATACAGTCCTCATTTGAAATGACTTAAAATTGAAAAGCAGTGATCAGTAATACTGTTGAGAGTAAGAAAAGAGAGAAAGATAAAATCTCGGTGCTTCCAGTGAACCAGGACACATTTTTGCTCAAATATGGAGCAGGGATGAGTTTTTAGTGGCAGATTCTGGTGTAGTGTGAATGGATACATATGCGTGTCCATGTGCATGTGCGCCCACACACAGGCCTCATGTATCACAGAATTGGAAAGATGCCGTAAGTGCACCGCAGGATCAGGTTCACTTCTCAGGAATCTTACAAATAAATGAGAATATGCCTTTTCTTAAAAGATCTCCAGAACACCTCCTTCTGTGTTCTCTTGCGGAACTTGGATCTTTTGTTCTGTGTTCAGTTCCAGAACCTCTGTAGCTTCTGGAGCCCTGAGAGCTGGCTGTCTGATAGCACTGGATGTGTAAGAGCTCTTTTTTGTTGCTTTTCACTCTTCTCTGAGATGCACAAGGCCAACTATATAGCCCTGAGGTGTGTGATCACCTATTAAGTTAGGAGCCCCAGGATCTAGTGTAGATTGAGAGGTTAAATTATTTACCCTTTGTGATTAGTATATGTGCTGCCGAAGGGAGCAGCACCCTTTGTGATTATAATGCCATTGCAAAGAGTTTTCTGAAGTGAGTGAAATTTTGTAAACAGCACATTCTGTAAAGCAGACATTAAAATGCATAGAGATTGGAATTCTAAGAGAAGACACACCTTTCCAGGAGGACACATGTGATGATGACCCGGGAGCGGGACTTCTGACATCTTCTGCCCAGTGCTCTTTGCATTCAATCCTGTTGCTTGCCCCATAGTAAAATCAGATACTGAAACAGAGGAGCTGGCTTTGACCATCAGGAGAGTTAAATTTTTTATGAAACTATGTTACAGGGAAAGTCAATGTGAAACATCCATAGTGAAGGTAGGAAATATCAGAAAGGGAGACAGAACATAAAGACTCCTAACTCTGGGAAATGAACTAGGGGTGGTGGAAGGGGACGAGGGAGGGGGGTGGGGGTGAATGGGTGACGGACACTGAGGGGGGCACTTGACAGGATGAGCACTGGGTGTTACTCTGTATGTTGGCAAATTGAACACCAATAAAAAATAAATTTATTATTAAAAATAAAAGAAATAGTAAAAGGAAACCCAGAAAAACAAGATTCAATATTAGGAAGTGCCAACACTGACTTACTTCTGAGGTGGTCCTTCCACAGCTCAAAGAGCGGCAATGGATGCAGTGGCAGTACTAGTGCACGTTAAGTTTTCTTCTGCTCGTGGTCTAAGTTATGTAAGGCCCTCTGGACAAAAAGGAGACTTGAAGGAACAGGACAAGAGTCAAAACCATAGGTTCTTAAGATTGTGGAGAAAGTTATCTAGGTCTCTGAAGAAAGAGAGAAACATTCTGGCTGCCAGTTGGGTCGATGTGTGGAAGAGGAGAACTCAAAAATCAGGCATCCTAGCAAGAGCATGTGCAGAATGAGATGTGCATGCTTAGGATCTCCAGGTAGGTCCTGGCGAGGAGGGGCAGTGGCCAGGGAGAGGACCGGGGGTGCAAGAGTGGGAAGCAGCACAGTCTTTGTGCAGAGGAAAGGTGGGACTGGTGTGGTGCTCTTCTTAGAGGAGGTGCTCTTCTTAGTCTTATCCCCAGAGAGAACAATGTGCAGTGAGGCAAGCAGCTAGCTTGAAGCCATAATCTTCTTTGCTCTGGTGGCGACAGAAGTTCCCGTCTTCTGGGATGCAAGTTATGCCATAGACTAAATGAGGTCCATAAGCAAGTGTCACTCAAGAGGCTATGTGAAAACCCAGACAATCCCACATTGCCTGTATGCAAGGCCCAAATTCAAAACAAATGGAAAACAGATGACTTTTCTTTTTGAAAAATGGACATGTCATATTCTCATATTCTCTGGCTTTGAACACATTATATTGCATTATACTGACATCACATTGAAAGTGGTCCTGCCCCTCACTCCCAGTACAGGAGCTACCATGGAACGCTTGCCCAAGACCTTCAAACGCTTCACAGAGAAAACCTGAGGGACTTAGAGGGTTGGAGGAGGCTGCCCACTAACCTTTCACCAAAACATCATTCCCTCCAGGATGCCCATGGACAGTGTGAAGATGCTCGTCACTTGCAGTGACAAATGGCCACCATGTTTCTGCCTCATTGGGAAGTGCAGCATTATGATTTTGGTTCTGCACTGGGTATTTTTTGCCCACTCTCGCGAGAAAGGGCAGAACGAGTCGGTTCATCTAGGGTTCCGAAAGTTAGAACCCTTCCTTCTCTGAGGAAGAGATTCTAATCTGGGGAGGAAGTAGGTGTCTGTAAGCATATAAAGATGGATAGTTGTTTGAAGCCCTGGCTTTCAAAAGATATTGCGTGGAGGTTGTGTCTTCTTGTTTCGGATATGGCTCAGAAAGCCAGAATGGGCTGAAATGTTTTAATTTCAGGTCTGGGGTTTGGTTGCCTGGTGGCCTCAAAGCATAGGAATGGGAACCACATCCGCTGGGTAGAATGTTTGTTGTAACACTGCAGGTGGCTGACATTCTCAAACCCTTTCTGCCTGGGGCCCTCTGTGTACCCCGTGAAGTGGGAATGGAGAGGGAAGAGGAGATGGGAATCGTTCAGGGAAAGTAGCCCCAGAGGTTGTGATCTGATCTAGGAAGTTCATTCCGAGTCCTCCTTGTCCCTCCATCTGTTGTTCGATTTTAAGACTCCTTCGGGCCTCATCCTGGGGCCTCCAATCGCTACTAGGACCCGCAGCAGTCCATTATTTGCTCACAGCTGACCTGTCAAAACCTTCACGTGTGCTCCGCCACCTGGACCTGGCTAGATGCCTGAGACAAGCCAATGCCCACGAAACATTTAAGGTTGTCAGTTGTAATGAGCTACTCACCTTGAGAGCATCCATAGCTTGAGCAACAGCTGTTGGTGATGAAACCCAGCAGAGCCGTTAATGGCTGGAATTTCCGGTTCAAAGTTATAGCACAGCCAATGGAAGAAAAAACAATAGGATGTTGTCTCACAATCATTAATGACAGATTAATTAGAGGTCAGGGTGAGGACAGTGTTGGCAACCCCTGAAATCACTGATAGGTTGTGCGTGTCCTGTAAGTACCTCTTATTTCTGCATTTACATTAGATCTGGCCTCTTATCACTCGAGCCCCAAATAGCAGACACTGTTGCAGCTTTTGGCTTCCAGTTCCGGGAGGATTTTGTGGTAATGGAGTAGAAATTCACAGCAATCCCTTCTTAGGAAAAATTGCCATGAGTGCAGACATTAAGTCAGTGCTGGGGGCCAACTGTGATAGGGGTGTCCCTTTATTTTTAATGGTGGTGGCTAGGATGCGGGGGATCCAGAACCCGACTCCCCCCCCATGGCTTTAGAAAACGTATTAGTGATATACTCGAGTCTTGATAATAGACTTTTCCATGACAATTTATATATCATCCCTTTACTAGTATCTGATCAATGTTTTCAGAGATTTAACTTCCTCCGCCAGAACTCAAGAAAAACCGCTTTCCTCCCTCTGAAACGGCATGAGACTCTGAGCATCATCTTAAGCTGCTACGTTGTTAATTTGGAACACTGGCTTCTAAAAAGTGTCCGTGGGTGTGCCTGTGAGTGTAGGGACGGGAGCCGGACCAAAAGGCACCAGTGCAATCTGCTCGATAAAATGGGGAGACTGGTGGTGGGAATGGGGGGGGGCACTTTCGAAACATTTTTGAAAGGTCAGAGTCTGTGCTCTGACTCGCTCGAATGATTCCCCTTGAATGTAATGGGAATTCATGCTCTGGGAAGGATGGATTCAACCCTCCAAGTCGGTTACCCACAGCAAGATGAACATCACAACCCCGAATTCGAAACATACCCTCTTGATTTTCTCTCTAGAAGTTAACATGCGGCAGAGCTACGTCACGGTGGTGACGTATGTTTTAAAATTAACGGAAGAATTTACTTCTCTGTGTTGAAGAGGCAAGTTTTATTCCCCATGTTCGAATATTGCAGTTGTTACGGGGTTTGCTCAGGGAATTCTGAAATATGATACTTGCTGCCTATCCTAAATCAGGTCTTCAAATGGGAGAGGGAAGGAAACATATTTTTAAATGTTAATAGCCCGCTTGATCCCCCATCCACTTATTAGACAGATGTCGGATCAGAGAAAGATTCTTATTTTGATGAATAGGAGACATAGAAGAGAAGCCAAATGGGAGAGAAGGAAGCTGTCTGGGACGGCTCAAGGTTGGGAGGGCAGAGGGATGGATCCCCAGGTGTGCTCTTGCAACCTGTGGGACAGGACAGGGAGGACCAGCGTGGACAGGAGATGCTTCTGGAGAGCAGGAAATGCTTACACGCGAGTAGTTTGGAGCATGGTGGCCTGGGAAGTACAACCCTGGAAAGCAATGGAGAGTTAGTGGAATTCTGGAAGAAAGAAAAGAAATCTGAATTTAGGACAGATTTGGGGGAATATACGAAACTGGAAGAATGGCCTGGACGTAAAAATGATACTTTGTGAGGGTGATTGTTCTTCTAGGTATGTTCTGACTGCCTGAGAAGAGTACTGGAAGCCTCTGGTTTTCAAAGAACTTAAAATGGTTTGTGATGCCCCAGATAGAATTCAAGTTTACTTAGAAGCAACAGGTACTTTACGGTATCGAGGTACAGACACACATATGACTGTTAACATGTGGATAAGTAAATGCAGTATTTCTTGAAGCAGCTTGAAAAATTTCTAAGACTTGATATAATTAGGAAACCTGGCTCTGATTTTTGAAAAAGAAAAAAAATGCTCCATCCCTCCAATTCCACATCATAGGGTACACAGGTAAAGAGTGAGAACTTTGGTAGGCATGAACTGATCTGTCCTTGTTAAATATCAGAGCCTTAATGCCTCAAACTCTCTTGCTGCATTTTATGGAATTTATCTGCTTCTTACGAGGATGGGATGGACGCTTTCCCTTCTCGACAAGAACCCTCTTTTCCAGAAAGTGGGAGAACACCAACTCGGTGGGTCTTCCCCCGGCTACCTGAAGGACCTGGGGCAGATCTCGGCTGAGGCCCTACCAGGAATAATGCTCATCACACTGGTGCTTTTTTTTTTTTTTTAAGATTTTATTTATTCATGAGAGACACACACACACAGAGGCAGAGACACAGGTGGAGGGAGAAGCAGGCTCCATGCAGGGAGCTCGATGTGGGACTCGATCCCAGGACTCCAGGATCACACTCTGGGCCAAAGGCAGACGCTCATCACTGAGCAGTGTTCTGTGCTTAAATGTTCTCTTCAAAGCACCAGTGTGCACAGAGCACTGCTCTTAGCATGGACATTTCAAGCCATCATTTAGCAAGTACTTAACTACGTGTGTTGATATCACAATTATATTTGAATGGGTCTTTTTTCCAGCATCTGGTGAGGGCTTGTGTGTCCATTCTAAGATGGGTTAGTCTAGAGGATCATAGAACATTTGACGTTTAATGCATTTTACAGACTATCTATCTTGCCCAGTGATTTTTGGACTTTTGTTTTAGTAACAAACCTTTTTTCCAAAGGGAATAAGTCAAATTCAACATGTAAAAGAGGTGAAAACCCCCTAATGGCCCCCAGACATGTCAGCAGCAGATACTCCCCAGTAGTGGGCCCCTGAGCACCCTCCTTCAGCAGTTTGGAGCACAGCGTACAAACCAGATATCTAATTGAGCAGTCTGATTTTACACAAGAGGAAATAAGGCTCAGAGAGGTTGAGTAAATTCACCGAAAGCACGCAGCTGGCAAGCTGCACAGTGAGAACATAACCATTGCCCTCCCCTTTTCTTTTAGTTCCAAATCAAGGAATCCCAGGTAAGACATGGTAAACATAATACACTAAGAAGATTAACACAAAAACTGATATGAAGAGAAAACTTCAAAGATAATAAAGTGAACAAATTAAATGCAAATTTAGGAATCCTTGTCTGGAGATCAGTTGAGAAAAGGCATATACTTAAGGCCATTCTCTGTCTGCGTGTCTTATGGATAGATGTAGCTGTTCTTTCTTTTTATTGCACCATCTCTGGAGGCACTAGGGCTTTTGTAGCAATTTTTCATCTTTGATTAGTTATTTAATGAGTTGCTTTTGAAACAAGGAAAAAATGAGGATATAACAAATGTTTTTCTCCTGATTTTTAAAAGTAAGCAACAATTAATAAATTCTGTGTGCTTTGGAAGTATGCAATAGGTAATTTCCAATCTCCTCTTACACTTGAATAACTTCAAAAGTAATAGTTATACAACAGGTGTGGGAAGACAGCTGTGAAAGGGAGAGGAAGCTCAGCACATCACGTGTACAGACTGGGGCCTCAGCCCACAGGAGGTCAGATGTTGAGACATCTGGAAATTGTATGAGCTCATATGCTGAACCAACAATGCATTGATCATTACCCACAGATTATAGATCCCTTTGGAGGATCTGATGAAAGCCAGGACCTGCTCGCCAAAGCCCCATAACCTCTTGGTTACAGAAGGCTCACAGACGCAGGCACATCCATCTGTAAATCTATCAGTGTCACCTTCTGGCAAGCTAACACAGTCGTGAGACACAGCAGTAGAATATGCTCACTGCTGAAACCTCATACAGATATAACTAAGTAGCTATCACCTATGGGTACTGTACTAGGTACCATAGAGGCACTGTACACAGGAAAGAATGGCGATGGGGTTGGGGACGAGTGGTCAGGAGGAAATGGGTCTGATACCCCGACAGTGGTGGAGAAGGGAGCGGTGAACCATGTAGAGCCGTGACAGTTTAAAGAATGCAGTTGTCTAGCTGGAGAAATAAAGTGTGTCTTTAATGTTCAAGAAACTGTTAAATATTATTAGAAGAGATGATGGGATTTTGGTTTTTGATTTCCTGGATTACTCTTAAAGGCAAAAGACTAGGGATCGGTAGGTTTAAGTGCCTAGACAGCAGCTTTAGCTTGGTGCCCCCACATGTTCTTCAAGCCAGAGGTCTCTGCCACCAGCATGACCCCAGGACATGCACAAGGACCATCAGCCCGGGCTCTTTCCCTAAAAGGGCAGGTTTGACTAAGGGCCCTTCTACTTGATGTCGAACCTTTAATACCTTCCCTGTCACACAACCATGAGCCTCTGACAGACACAAACCACGTCCTGCTGCTTCTGTAGCTCCAATGCCAAGCGGAGTACTGGCCCCATCAATCCTTTTGCACAATGAGTCCATGAAGACATGAATTGCCTCCTCCTCTGTCAGCCTCCTCCCATGAATGACCCACAAAGTTAAAGAGTCTGTGGCTTCATTCATTCCACAAATGAACCAGGTTTCTGGAGCCCTAGAGGAGAATAGGACCCAACTCCTTGAGTGGCCAACCCACCTTGCCTTCCCTGCCTCTTGGGACATCATTGCCCATTTCCTTTCCCCAAATTCTGCCCACACCTGTTTTACCTGAAACCCTTCCTCCACCACAGAATCATCAGCCACGTGCCATGGTCCATGTGGCAGTGTTCAGTCCTCCTATTCTTAGCAAATATCCAACCAGGTGGGTAAACAAGCAAAGCAGCCATTCTGCACCTCCAACGCCCTCTCCCTGTTGCCAAGGCAGACGCACCATGTCTTCTTCTTCCACTGAGCGCTAGGATGGGCCCTCTAAAATGTAGGAGAGACATGCTTTGAGGGAAGAAGAAACAAAGTAAATCAAGATGAACAAGATGGAAAGATCTGGAACACTGGCTCCATTTGCCCTCTCTTGAGTCTGGATTGGTCACTTTTGTTGAACTTTCTTGTGAGGCAGGATAGGTTCAAGGGTGACTTTTGGGGTAACAGGATGAAGTGCTTTCCTAAGGAGAAAGAACCTGTGAAGCTGTGGCTTCCATTGCAGGGGTCCTGCGGGTGCAGTGTGGGAGGAGGAGGACTGGCTCTGGGTTTAGGCAGTCTGGGTTTAAATCCCAGCTTGGGTGCTGACCAGTTGGGCAGCATCGGGCTATCTGGGTAACCTTAATTCCATATTGTGCAAGAGCTGACTGGCAGCTCCAGATGTCATGGGTTGCTAGTTCTGGTTTCATACCTCGGGCAGAGGAGGAGGCATGATGATGTGCTATGAGCCAGGTCAGCAATTCCACTGTCTACCCCCACAGGGTGGCTACAGGAGAGACATTGCCAAAGGGATGTGAAGATTTACGTCATGGAAGGTGTGCTTTTTCCCAACAGCTGCTGTGCTTGAAATTGCATAGATAATAAGCCACACTTGAAGCAGTGAGTCTGCAGCTTTTGACTATTAAATTCACTTAGGCGTGGAGCCAAAAAGTTATGCTAAGGTACTTGAAGCTTGGTTGTGGATGATGAGTTGTCAGAAATGTTCGTATTTGCGACTTAGATGGTTATATAACTTAGTTCAGTAGTGATACTGAGTGAACCCGGAGTAGTCAAGCGCCTTGTGCATGCAGCTTCGCATGGGAAGCAGACTTTGTGCCCATAAGTTTATTAAAATTTTAACAGTGTGGCCAAGTTTTAAGATTACCGAATTTGGTTTCTGAAGGATTATGGTCCTTGTAATGAATGGATATATTAATAGAATTTTTTATTAGTTTATGTCCATGCGGTAATATGTCTTTTGAAAATTTCATGTTTATGTAATTGTGTTTTCATTGCTCAAATGAGGAAATTGTACTTAAAGTAACAGACACTAATTGAATCCAAGGAACACACTAAAGAAAATAAAGATCCTTGTGCCCTGGAGAAGATGGCTTTGCACCTTTTGTGACGGTCATGGTAGCTTGCAGAAAATGCAGTCATCACATGAGTACCAAGGAAAAGAAATACTAATCTCATGTATGGTTTTCACTCAGATCTTCATTCCATGAAAGAAATTCAAAGTATCTTTTAATTCTGTAGCAGCATCTGAGCTGATTCAATGTCTTGAATTTTAAGAATAGAGAATTTAGAAAAAACATCAGATTTTAAATTTTCAAACAGTAGAATTTTAGGACCTTTCCCTGTAGGAGAATCCTCATGTCTAGCCTCAAATCACCTATTAGTTGTCACTGAAATTACTCACAGAGATTGTGTGTTACACAGTTGTGTTTAGAAACGTGTGTGAGTTTTTACTACTGTAGGACTCAGTAGTATCTGTCCCTCTTGGACTCACTCTTTCCATGCTTAAGAATGTCGATTAGGTTTGTTTGTTTTACATTACATGACAAACAGGTGTAATGATCTTAATAAGACCAATATTGGGGGAAACATTCACAGTCAAGCCACAGATCAGTTACACCACATCGTCGACCACGCTATCCCCTGTGTTCTCCACGTCTTCCAACCCCCAACTACCAGACCAGAAATCTAGGCAGATTTCTTTAAAAATGATTTGTACACCAATGGAATTTTATGGAAAGATAAACCCCTTGGCTGAGTTTTGTTGGGCAGCGTCAAGACTCCCTACTGCAGCAGAATTGGAAATCACTAATAGACACAGGTTACGCCAACAAGGTGGGGATGGAGGGATGTGTTTCTGCCCCTTTGTACATCAGGATGTATTATTTTATTTCTTCCTGGATTCAGTGGGTGAAGTGTAGTAACGACGCAATATTATTTGTCCCCAGTCACCTGCATGAGAATATATATTTGAGAAAAAGAAATGGCTTTCGTGTAATTGACCATTTCAGAGTTACATCATCTCTTAGCTTCTTTGTTGGCAGTTGAGTCCATGATGTGGAGGATGTGTGCGTACACGTGCACATCTACCCTTCCCAACACCCTGTGCTCCCCATCCCTTCTGTTCAGAAGGACGTCACTTTGGTGCTGCATCCTGCTCTTCATTTGGTTCCCTAGGCTTGCAGCTAGGGAAGGAGGCTGTCATGTTGGAGGAAAGTAATGAAGTATAAACACCCAAGTATTGCCTAAATGCGGTCTCTCTATAGCAGTTGTCATCATGAATTTCCTCAACAGTCCTACTGATGTTTTTAAAAGCAAAAATTACACCTGATGATTATCTATTTCATGTAAAAATACAAAGACTGCTTTGATGTTAGGATGGAAATAAAGCAATCATGTTCTGTTTCCGTTTTTTTTCACTCTCAATTTTTTTTTTTTGCTCTAATGCAGGTGAAACTTTTACTTCCAAAGACAAGGATAAAACTCCTAATATTTCCCTGTATAATTTTAGTATCTAGAAAAGGGTAATAATACTATTTTATATTTGTGTAACACTCAACAGCACTGTAATAAAAACGTAACATAAGCAACATATTCTATTTTAATTTTTTCAGTGGCCACATTAAAATTCAAAAGAGATATGTGGAATTAACAATAATAAATTTATTTAACCCAGTATATCCAAAATCTTATCATTCCAACATGAAACCAATATAAAAAAGTACTAATGTGATCTTGTGCATTCTTCTTGTCCATACTGTGTCTTTGCAGTTAGATGTGTATCTTATCCCCACAGCACACCTCAGTTCAGACTCCCTCCCTCTTATTTTTTATTCCTTTTTTATAGAGTTTATTTATTTTTTAATGAGAGACACACACACAGAGACAGAGACACAGGCACAGGGAGAGGCTAATGCAGGACTCAGTTCCAGAATGCTGGGATCATGACCTGAGCCAAAGGCAGAGGCTCACCCAGTGAGCCTCCCAGGTGCCCCTCCCTCCCTTTTAAATGCTGGATCTCTATATGTGTCTCATGTCTAGCATTTGGACATGAGTAGCAGCTCTCTACTGCACTTGGTTGTCACACAAATTGCCTCATGTCCTCTAATATCTTCAGGTCTACAATGAAATGATGGATTCATCCCCTGAGGTAAGAGGAGCTGTGTCTGAGTCTATGTTATGAAGGTAAACATTTACCATTTGTGCCTCTATTTGAATTTACATTGGCAAATGTAGTAATTTCCTCAAGTTTCAGAAAAGGTAGTATTTTTTCATACAGATAATGAGAACTAACTGAGAAAAAGGTGGTTTCCATTCAATATAAATATTTATTGAGTGCCTACTAGGTGTTAAACACACTTTCCAAGGATCCAGAGGAAGTACAAGAATATTAAATTTAGCAAATTTTGATTATGTGCTAGGCATTGTTTTCTGCATTGATGCAATTCCCACTGGTAGCCTGGATTAGTTTTTGCCAAAGAAAATATGATGTGATTTTGCAAAGCCTTTTTTCCTCGTATCCTTTTCTACTCTCTTGAGCTGAATACTAGCTCTTTAATGGGTAGCAACCTCTATAATTATTCTCCCCTTCCCTGCAGATATTGGCACTTTGTTTGAAAGATGTTGGGGTCGATGGTAGGTGGTATGGAATTGTAGAGGGCTGAGAGATCCAGCCTCAGGGAGGACTGCAATCTTCTTCCATAGGCCCTCTTTTTCTTCCTGTGGAGAAGCCAGCTGCCAGCAGCAGCTTCCACATCCATACCCCCTAGCTCGGTCCCTGCCATCTGTAGCCAGGAAAAGCCCATAAAGGACTCTGCCTGGCCTGCCTAAGTCACAAGTCCATCTGTAGACCAGTCACCTGATTTGGGGTGGTACTATAAGTCCACATTCTGAATTATAAAACATAACCAGTAGGGCTTCAGCTGTTCATCCTGTGTTATGATGCTATGCATGTTTGTGATTATAGAAGGTAAAGCTTTTGAATGAGGAGAAGCAGAATAGCTTGGCTTCCCCCTCCCTGCCTTGGGCATCATAAGCACAATCTAAGTCTTCATTTCTAACCTCATCATGCTTTGACACTTTAGCAGGCAAACTATATGAGCAGAAGAGTCGACAACAGAAGCAAGACAGTTTTCATTTGATCTGAAACTTTGTGCCTGGTGATATTCTGTGCCATGAAGAGAACCATGCTTAATAATTCATTTCTCAGCTATGTTAACACAACAATGAGGATGCCAGGCAGTATGCAGCCACTACTTTCAGGGCCTAAGTAGGGGAATTAGAGCAGATCCATAAAACTAGAATAGTCCAGATTAGATCAGAAAATTTCCTAACTCTAACAAACTTCTTAATTCCAGGCATACTTGGGAAGATAGTGGCATTTATTGGATTTCACCATGAAGAGAAAAGCATCAAATCCTGAGACGGGTTTTGTAGGCAGTAAACAGTATAGCTCTAGTCTTTAAGATGTTAGAAACATAAAGCACGCTTGCATTAGCTAGTGGTGCCTACTTCCAATGCGTATACTGGCAACACACGACTGTGAAGTTACCCACCTGGTTTCAAAAGTGATGCCAAAAATCAAAACCGATGATGTGTGCAAAATTTCATTATAAACTCTAGTACAGTAGCAACTGAGATGGTAGTACTGTGATCCCTCCTGGTTTATAGTTCACTGTGGAAGCTGGCCTGCTTGCAGAGAAAAATGGGCCCATTAGCCCTGTTTGGGAAAAATGAAGAAATTCAAAACCAAATAAAATGCCATTCTGTACACATCTTGAAAAAGTTTATAAAGTAGTTGAAGTATAAAGGACTATTATATGTCTGGCAATAAACTGTAAGAATATTGTTTCCTTTCCAACATTCACTTTTCCAAGATGGCCCTAACGTCAAAGTCTGTTCCAGCGTTTAGGTGTAGTTCTTAAAAGTGGCGCAGTTGGCCTAAAGCTAAAATTCTGTAGTTTGTATTAAAAAGGAAAGAAAGGAAGGAAGCTATTTTGGCACCAAAGGCTGTAGGAAATGAAGGCTGCACATAAAGGGCGTTTGCTTGGTTGATTGCACGTGTACGGCATCCAGCTGCCATTTGGCATTTGGCCCGTGTTTGGGGCAGGCTCTGATCTTGGTGACGGATGATTTTGTCAAGCTCTACACAGAAGGTACATGTCTATTTTCATCATCAACTAACTTCTATCGAGCACTTGCTGCTTTTGGTCCCCCAACCGTGAAGTTTTATTGACCCATTTGCCATCTCTCGTATAAGTGGATGGAATCATCTTTCTTGACGGGAGAACTCCAAGAATATTACACTTGTCTCTGAACAGTTTGAGCTTGCCATGTTTACAGATTGCCGTGTTAGCTCTGCTCTTTTCCTGTGAGTGGTAGGCCATTGGGAGGAGGGTTGGGCATGCTGACATTAATTCCAGGATAATTTCCATAGTCATTGTAAGTCTCCTTTTCAGGTGACACCCATGAGTTTGTAATAGTTTGATTGCAGCTTGTTAAAGTATTTAATAGATGAAAGCAATTTGATTTAATTACACCAAAGATCTACAGGGTTGGGTATGAGTGATAGTTGAGAGGTAAAAATGAGATAATTATAGGTGAAAACTTTACAAAAACCTGTAGTATGACAAGTACACAAACATATATATTCATATTTTCCATTTAGTTAGGAGGATTGAGGACACAAACTAAGTACAATGTGCCATTTCTGCAGTTGGGACAGAGCTTTAAAGGAGGATCAAGTGGGTGGGGTTCCATGGGAGAAATGAAATATACTCTTTTATATTTGGAGTTATCCTACAGATTAATTAAATTACACTTACTATAGTAACTCTTGCTTAATATTTCACATTCATCATTACCTTCCACTTATATAGCAAGTTTCCTGGGAATATATCTATTCCTGGCCTTAATGATCCAATCCCTCATTGCTTGGTTTAACTATGTTTCAAATAACTTCTGAAAGTTGGGTTGGCTAATGAATTGTTTTTTTCTTTTTCATTCCTTTAGTATAAACACAGCTTAATAATGGCTGTATTTCTGTTTGCCTTTTTGCTTTACTTCTCATTGGTCTGTATCAAAACTAAGCTTGAGATAGCCCAGTGTATGATCTTCTCTTACCGGTCCTACCAAACATAACCCCTTCATCTCCCTTGTATTCAGTCACATTCACATCTAAGTACCCCAGGCTGCCATACTCCGTGTCAGCTTTGTGAGTATTATCCGGCCAAATGGGTATTATTTCCATGCAGGCATGGGGTTGTGTCTTTTATGGATGTTCTGAATTTTAACAGGTTGTAGAGACATCATGCTAACTAATATTGCATGAAACTTTATGGGTAGTCTCACAGACAGGCATTTATTTGGTCCTCTAAACTCTGGGGGTGGGATTTCTCATTTTCATTTTCCGATGAAGAAATGGAAGCTCAGTAGTGGAATGTGCACCGGGACCACCAAGCTGGCAAGTTGGCAGAGTCAGGGCTCAGATGTGGTCTCCTTGCCCCGTGGCCACTGCATCACCAGCCGTTTTGCTTAGGAGGGACCTAGAGCCTCTATAGTACATAATGTTTATCAGGGAACCTCTTTATGACAAAAAAAAATATTTTTCTCCCCAGAAGATTCATGCTTGGTCTTGATAGTCTTGAGCCCCCACTGCCCAACATTCCCTCTAGGATTTGCTTTATAACTTTATTTCTGATACAAACATGGTTCTCATTATTCATGGTTTCAGATGATCTCTTTATACACTGCCCTAGGAATCACTTTCAAAATCAACAGGAGGGTAGCTAGATGGAAATTTCTTCTGTGATGGAAATTTCATTTCCAAAGAGAGAGAGCAATATTTCTTAATTAGGCATTTACTCTAATGATCCAGAAAGAGCGTCGGTTGGTCCTGTTTGCTCTATTTTCATTTATAAACTAAAGATTGGAATGATGTTTTCATGATTCGTTGAGAACTGCACCAAGACTGTCATTATTCAACAAATATTATTAATAATCAGAAGAAAGACACTTAAATTTTCTGTCATACACACGTCCCTAAATGTTTGAGCCAAGGGCATACTTTTCATGGATTGGAATAACAAATATAAATTCTCTCTCTCTCTGTTACCTGAATATCTTACCTATGTGGAGTTTTTATTGTCAGGAACTGCCAAATAACCAGCATGCATCATTTTAATTGAACCTTAAACCTGACACGTTTATTGAAAAAAACGGATTTCAAGTTATTTTTCATACATAAAGGCTGCTAAGCCTATGCTTCATTGGTGAAGGCTATCTCAGATATGGATGACCTTACCACCATGCTTCAAGGAAAAATAAAACCTCACTATCTCGTATCCTTGAGATCAGGCAAAAATTGATCAATTAACTCTCCAAATATATGTAATGAAGTAACTGTAGGGAATAAAACAAACTGAATGGTACCCCGTGCAGCTCATCACAATGTGTGTGACCCTGTGCCACAGGCATCTGGGCATTCATGCCTTGGGTTCTGTCCACGGTGATGCCACTTGTGTGGCCTTAGTCCCTATCCAGAAACATGATGTGGTCATATCTTTGGTGGCTCCTAATTCATGTGAGACACCCTTTCATATTCTGACATGATGCCTGAAGGATAAACGTCAGAGCTCAAAATCTATATTTTGATGAAGCTAGGATGGAGGTATGATTATGATGAACTTGAACCTATGACCCCAAAAACATGATGTAAAAGATTGAGAACTCTGCCTAATACCAGTGGATTAATTGGGATCTCTTATCATTATTAGAGACTTCATCCAGAATCAAAAAGCCTCACAATTGCTCCGTGTTACATATTTATAAAGAATGTATAATTCTGACATATTTTATTGTTGACTTTGACCTGTAAATGTAGAAACACTTTATAGCATTTGTCAGCTACTATAATCATCTTCGTATAATGTGTGCAGATGTTGCATAGAAGTAATACCACTTTGTTTTCCCATCACAATTTTCTTTACACTTAGCTGTTCAGCACTCATTCATTTATTTTTCTACAAGATATATGACCAACAAAATACTCCCTTGATTTCCATAAGGAAGGAATGAAGAAAGAGATGCATTTGGTCCCTTTGCTCTGCACATGGTATCCAGTGAGCCCCAGGAGGGGAGGAATAGCTAAGGATGCAGAAACGCACGTGTGTCAGAGTTCCTGTTCCTAAGACATTCATGGTACTTTTAGAGAGAGAAGAAATACAGGGATCTGGGCTTCTTTGGTTCCATCCTAATGTTTTGCCTGGGGTCTGTTTACTGAAGATCATCGTTGGATCTGTATGAAGATAGATGCTTCTGAGGAAGAAAGTTTTAGGCATCTGGGCAGCAGAGAGAATTAAGAGCAGAAATTTGGAATGAGTTTCAGGAGAAAATAGAAAAATGAATTAGTTTTGAATTAGGAGGATAAAAAGCAGCTTCTAGGCTTTTTTTTAAAAAGTGCTTTATAGGTAAGACAACTGTATATCCCAAATTGCTTAAGATGGACTGTCCTGCTTCCTGCTGATCGCCCTCACTTCAGCTTTAATAGCACTTCCTTTTACTCTCAACAGTGTCCTGGTTTGGGCAATAAACTGTAGGGTCAACACATGCATTGATGATGAATTAGCGTCTTAAAATAGCAAGAGACTATGAATGAAGATTTGGGTAAAATTAACTTCAAGCTTCCCTTTTCCTGAAAACCACAATCTCATATCTGTGTCAATATCTGTTTTTATTTGAGGGGTGGTGTCTGGCCTTATTTCTTGGAGGAAAAAGAACTAAACATTGCTCAGGTGTTATGAAGTTTTATTTCCAAGGCAAAACTGGAATTCAGAACTCAAATACATTGTTGCCTGTGCTAACATCTAGCCTGTATCAGGGGGACAGAAAAAGGGAGAGAAATAATAGGGCACGAACTGTATGCATCTCTTTCTTCTGTGATGAGTGTGTCTCCTAACTATGGCCAGTTACGCTGGATATGTGATTTGGTTTGCCAGGACAACAAAGAAGGAACATAAATGATAGGCCTCATGATAATTTGTAAAAGAAATCTCATTTGTCAAGACTATTCCATTTCTGTTCTGCCTTCAGTGGAGGTATGTGTTACTGTGAGTAATACCTGATGCTCTAATACTTTGAAAGCAGAAGTTCTGTTTGGGTTTGTTCCCTGGGATCCCTCTGATGGAGGTGGTTATTATTCATGTTGGCTGGAATAGTCTTGACTAGGCCCATGAACTGGGGAGGTGGGGGTGGTCATGGTCTCAGAACTGTAGAGCACCAATCGCCGGAGATTAAAAGGAAGGGACACATTATGCTCCTCTGCTGTGCTCCTCTGCTCTCCCTCAGAGTGTGATGTGCAGTCAGGGTTGGAAGGCGATCTGTGGGAGAGGGCGCCGCTAATGGGGCATGTGAGACAGTCCCTGAGGGCCATGGAGTCCAGATGAGGGCATGAGAGACAGGAACAGCACGATAGAAGAGCTCATAAGAGCAGGGCCTTGGCATCATCATCGTGTTACATCCTAGAACAGGAGAAGTAAACATTCATGGCAGTGGAGGGCACAGAGGAGATTTCTGCTCTATTGGTGGAGCACTCACAGCAGTGGTTTTTGAAAATGAATGCAATGGATGATGTGCATGTAAAGTGAAGTGGAATGAGGGAAGAAGCAGGGAAAGAAACAATGACGGCATGGATTGTGGCCTTGCAGGTGCTCCTTATGGGTCTGCCTGAATGGTCTAACATAGCAAGGGAAGCCTTGGTAATCCTACTGACTTCCAGTTAGTATCAAGTGTTAAGTAGAAGGAAGCCTTAGTAATCATTAAGTTCATTTGAAATGGGAAAAGTCAAGCCCATAGAAATAAAAGGTTGAGGGGGGCCTGGATGGCTCAGTGGTTGAGCATTTGCCTTTGGCTTGGGGTGTGATCCCGGGGTCCTGGGATTGAATCCTGCAGCAGGCTCCCTACAGAGAGCCTGCTTCTCCCCCTCTGCCTATGCCTCTTCCTTTCTCTCTGTGTCTCTCATGAATAAATAAGTAAAATCTTTTTAAAAAATTAAAAAATAAAGAAATAAAAGGTTTACTTCACTCCTAAGTATGTATGCTAATTAGTGGTAGGAACTTGATTTTTCACACACCCACTGTCTCCCTGACGCCAACTGTGTTTCCTAGAGGGCCAAAGAGAACCCTGTTGTCACAGTGTGGCAGAGACCCAAAGTGGACCCAAAGTGGACCAGGCCTTATCCAAAATCTCAGGAAGGAGGCTGTCACATTGTGAACCTTGATAAGGTCTGGAATCATCCGTTAGATTATTTCTTCCTGGCAGCCCTGGTGGCGCAGTGGTTTAGCGCTGCCTGCAGCCCAGGTTGTGATCCTGGAGACCCAGGATCGAATCCCACGTTGGGCTCCCTGCGTGGAGCCTGCTTCTCCCTCTGCCTCTCTCTCTCTCTCTCTGAGTAAATAAATAAAACCGTTTAAAAAAGATTATTTCTTCCTAATTCTAATCAAGAAGTTTATCTAACTTTGTGTGGTAGCACAGCCAGCATTGCACAGGGTTAGAAACACTGAAAAAAGTATTTTTCCATGTGTACAACCCTGCACATAAGCTCTTGCTTCTCTCTGACACTTGTTATAATTTTTTCCCTATAATAATTTTGAAGAAGAAGTCTAAACCACTGGTTTTAATTTTAGGTATGTCTTAGAGAAGTCTAGATGGTAGGACAGGGATGCTTTGTATCTGAGTTTGCGAAAATGTTCTCCATTAAAGCTTTGGTATAGATATTTGTTTTATTCCTGATTTCAGCACATCTGCACTGTGCATCAATTATAGTATTTTCTAGATCAGCATGGTCCAATGGAACTTAGTGTGATGGTAAAATTATTCTGTACCTGCGGTGCTCAGTGCAGTAGCTACAGGTGCATGTTGCTGTGGGTTCTTCAATGTGGCTACTGTGACTGAGAAATAGAATTTTTAATTTTATGTAGTTCTCCTTAATTGAAATAGTCCTGTATAACTCATGGCTGTGGTACTGTGTGGTACGGTTCTAGACAGTGATATCGGGTGGGGGGAAAAAAAGATGAATTAACAACTGCCAGGCCCTCACAGCCTAGAGTGATAGGGAATGGCAAGGGGTGGGTAAACACATCATGCCATCAGAGAGGGATTCATGTTACAAGTCAGAACAAGGTCCTTCAGGAGCACAGACAAAAGAGCATGACTTCCCCGTGGGGTGGGGAGCATCGGGGAAATTTTGACAAAGAACCGAAATCTGAATCTTGATGAATGAGCTGAGTCAATTCCACATATCAGAAATTAGCAGAAATAAGGAAGGAATTTTTAGCAATGGTGAAATGTGTACAAATTCATAGTGCTGTGAGAAAGCAGAAAGCTCTGGATTCTCTGAAATTTTAGGAGACACGTATATAGGGAAATATCACTATAATGTAGATGTGTACACATGTATACGTGTATATGCTTTCCATCCACGGGGAGGTGAGCTAGCAGATGGCTTAAGTAAAAAGCTACCCCACACCGTTCACCTGTTAGCTGTTGTTCTGCCTTAATGTGCTGTGTGACCTTGGACAAATCAATCTACCATTTAGGCCATCAATCTCCTCCTTGAAAATGAGAATCATGACCTGAAGCGTGAGGCAGGGCTGGGAGAGCTCTATGAGTCCCTCCCTGTTGTAGCCTCAGTAATTATTAGCTTCGGTCCACTTGGTGCCTTCTGCGTTCACTGTCGTAGCCTTCTTTAAAGACCATGAAAATATTCTTGGCGATGTCTTTGGCAGTGAGTAGTTTTTAACTAAGGATTCTTGGTGATCCCCAAGAAGTTGAGCAGATTGCCTTAATGCTAATGGTGGCCCATCTCGTCCAGCTCACATAACAATCTTATACTCTGAGTGCCTGCATTGTAGCTGCATTATTCCCTTCCCTTTCAGGAATCTTAGGCCCCAAAGATAAATGGCTTTCTGTGAAGCCTGTATAAAGACTGAATAGTATTAGGAGCTGGCAGGCAGAGGTATGATTTTGGAGATTCATTCATCTATCATTACCTCAATTGGAAGTGCTCAACACATAGGGGCTGTGTGAATCTTTGTGAGAAGAATACAAGATTTATTTTTTTCCAGGACCTACCTGCTGGCAAGCTACAAAAGGTCTCTGCCAAGCCCTGAAGGATCCCACTTGAGCTCTACTAATAATAGGCAGATGGATAACTGGTAGACCAGGAGAAGAAAGATGTGTGCGTGTGTGTGTGTGTGTGTGTGTGTGTGTGTGTAGAAAGAAAGAAAGAACTCACCTTTGTAAATGAACCTCTCTGGCCCTTCAATTCTCTGTTCATCCAGGATGGTCACACTAATCTGTAGGGAAGCTAATTCTACAAGAAACAAAACCAGAGGGAGTTGCCATTGGATGGGAAGGATCCAGCTTTGGAGATATCCCCAGTGGGGAATGGCCATCAATATGCCACTCTCATGAGCTCTGCCACTCATAGCCCATCTAGAATGTTTTGTTCCTCTCATTTCTCAAGATGGACAGAGTATCACACACGGTATGATTGTTAACTCAGCAGGCACGGTTAAATATAGAGATCTACGGCGAAATTAATAGCCCACTGAAGAGTAGAGCCACTTTTTCTGAAGGTCCATAAAAGCATACTCTCTGAGATTTCCCAAATAGGGTTATTATACATGTGCCCAGCAAAATCCAGGATTTTTTTGTTGTTGTGGTGTACATATTAAATACCCGTGCTTGCACATATGTTTATTTGGGAATGGGCTAAACATATTCTACCTTTCATATTTCCACATTTGTATGATGGGGTCTGTTTTCAAGGATCATGAAAAGTAAGTGGTGAAGGGATCAAACGTGTTCTTAAAAGGCTGATGGGCATTAAGGGCACTTGTTGTGATGAGCCCTGGGTGTTACATGTAAGTGATGAATCACTGGATTCTACTCCTAACAGTAATACTACACTACATGGTAACTCATTTGAATTTAAATAAAATCGTAGAGAAAAGTAATAATCAAGTAAGTATGTTCTTTGTTAGGCCTTAACCTAGTGCTCTTCAAAGTTTGTAAGTGTGTATGAATCACCTGGTGGGTTTTGTCAAAATGTAGACTCTGACTCAGTGGGTCCTGAGATGCTGCATTGCTGACACGCTCCCCTGTGCTGGCCCACAGATGACCCTTTACATGTGTGCACACACATTGTGTGCTCTCTGGGTATGTTGTCCACATTCAGATAGGAGCCTTGGAGGGTTTGAAGCTGTAGGACCAGCCAAATCTGAAAAATCTAGAGGTGCAGGTGTTTTACTCACAGATGCACGCTGAGGGAGCATGCAGACATTTTGGGATTCTGTTTTTTCCAGAGAGAAGCAAAATGAAGTCTTCCACTGTCAAGTCCTCTGAATAATTGGTTTCTCTCAAACACATTCTCAGGTTGTGTGTTTGGCCCTTTCCCACTCACGGTGCTCTCCCAGTATCTGTGGCAGCGTGTTGGCAGCTCCATAATGGGAAACAGTGGCCACTCTGGCCTTGGCAGTGAGATGCTTATCTGGTCTCGGGCACTGGAGACCCGCAGTGGTGGCCAGTGGCTGGAGGCTGGTGGCGCATCCCAGGAACAGCTGGCCTGATTCTGCAGGAGGAGACGCCTGACTCCAGAAAGCTGATGATGGATGCAGCTGCAGCCAAGCCCTGTCTCATTAGAGAGGAGAGCACCATGCCCCCACGTAATGATTGCACATGTTCCCCTTTGGCTGTTTTAATAGTTCTGCTTGAAGCCTATTTGCTTTTCTTTATTTTTCTAGTGTCTTTGAGGGAAATCTATCTTATGCGATGTAATCCAGTTTGGAGAGAGAGATGACATGTCTGACTCTGTGAAGAAATATACATATTTCTCAGTTGTTTTTTTTTCTCAGTTGAGTGGTGTTGGACTTCAATGTTTGATTTCTAGGCAGTCTTTAATGTGAGAGACAAACACGTTTATTTTCTATCAATTCCTGGAAAATGCTCTCAACTTTAAAGACCTCTAGACTGGTCTTGTCAGTATGAGCAACGTAGTGACAGTTTCCCTTCTAAAATTTGAGTGCTTAAATCATGAGCAGCTGGTAGTATAGATTAATGCTTTATATAGTCTGAAAGCTGAAGTCCCATGCTGCATTTAGATGGTGTAGAGCATTGATTTTTATCTCTCTGACAACTCTTAAGATACTGGCTGCCCCCCAATGGGAGAAAGTTGGTTCATCTCTACAGCACATATGTTGCCTGCTATAGAGAATATTGGTGAAACGGGTAGGTTTTTCTTGATTATAACACGCACCACAGATACGAGGAATGTTTTAGATCATTGTGAAAATTGGATTCAGTGAGACAAAGCTTCCTCGTTAAACTCAAAAATTTGGGATCAGAAACAACACTCAATCTGCCATTTGGCCATTTACTCAACATCTGACTTTATGTTGTTGTAATTGTTAAGGTCAATCATCGGATCTACATCATATTTTGTAACGATTTCTACAAAGCCTTTTTTTTTTTTATAAATACGCTCACTCTTGTGGACAAACTGTTGCAAAACAGAAGAGGATGTAACTAAATACTTCAGCATCCTCTGTTGTAGTTAGAAATCCAATTTTTGTAGACTGTTTCCATAATACGTTCCCAAATTGTTTTTCTAATGTAACAGGAGAAATACAAAGTAGTTTCAGCAAGGTGGAGCAATTTTCAGCTTTGCCAATCTATTATGTGCTGTGTTAGTTTAAAATATTCTGGTCATGGGACTATTACCAACACCTCATCTTGAGAGAGGGTCTTCAATATGGACCAACTGAGTTTGCATAGACTTTGTGTTTTATTACTTGTTTCAAAAGGGAGTAACTGAAAGAGAGGAAGCCTTTATCAAAGATTCTCTTTTGAGCCATCACTTTCCCTGAACCCTAGAAATTCTCCTGCATCTTCCAGGGATGTTCCCCCGTGCCATACCCTCTAGGATGGGAAGTTCCAAGAGGGGGGGAATGGGAAGCAGACATAATAGGATAGTGATGTCAGTGCCCATAATAGTAGCTGTTACCTGTTCCTATCGTTGTGACGCTGGAGCAGACACGCCTGAGTCCAGATGGCAGCATCACACGTGAGGAAAGTGAGGCATACTGAGTTTAAGTGGACGTGGGGTTTAGGTGAGTCACTGAGACACAGACTTGGGTTAAAGGTGAATAGCCCGCCTAAGAGTCTTAACTCTTAACTCTAAGAAACACACTAAGGGTCACTGGAGGAGAAGGGTGAGGGGATGAGGTGACTGGGTGATGGGCATGAAGGGAGGGCCCGTGATGGGATGAGCACTGGGTGTTATATGCAGCTGATGAATTACTCAACTCTACATCTGAAACTAATGATATACTGTATGTTGGTTAATTGAATTTAAATTTTTTTAAAAAGATGAATGGAAAATGGAGAAATGCCTATTAAAGTCATTTACATATAATTCGGAATACTGTCAAAATAAGCCCAGATGCAAATCCAGATCCGTGTTACTTCACAACAGCAACGAAGATTGTATCCATGCTATTTCACTTGGTCTTTTCCCCCATCATTTGGAAGCCCCCAAAGAATGTTAAATGGTTCTCTCATTCTGAGCTTTATGTTCAGGGGCCCTGTCATTTCATTTCTGCAGTTGCTAATTAGCTAACCTACCTTCTTGGAGCCTGGAGTGAAATATTCCTCACCTGAGACGTAGCCTCTGTATGCCTGTGGCAGCACATGCTCTAGAACGTTAGCAGTGGGCTTTGTGGAGGGGACTCCGTACCTTCAAAGAAGCCCAAAAACATCGATAGGGAGCCAGTGATGCACAAATAGATTTCTTATGGACGAGGTGAACATTGAGATGCCATTGACCAGAATTCCATTTCTAGTTACCTTAAGCTTAAGAAATAATCACACATGTGCCAGAAGTTTCACCATCACGTCATTTCTATGTGGAAAGAACATAAGGAAAGGGGTGGCATTGTGCCATACGTTTGAGGGCAGCAGGCGCATATGGCTGAAGGGATCCTGGGGATATGGAGCACTCAGCCAGCAGTGACCCTGGCAAACTAAGGAAATAACAAAGTGTATTGGACCACACTCAGGTGTTCGGCAGCTTCATTTTAAATCTTAGCAGGGTGCCTGGGTGGCTCAGTCAGTGAAGCATCTGCCTTCAGCTCAGGTCATGATCCCAGGGCCCTGGGATCGAGTCCCACATTGGGCTCCCTGCTCAACAAGGAGTTTGCTTCTCCCTCTGCCCCACCCCCTACTTTTGCTTGTGCTCTCTCTCCTTCTCTCTTGCTCTCTCTCAAATAAATAAAATCTTTTTTTTTTTTTCAATTAAATCTTAGATGAGAAGATGGCCTCATCCAATGTTCAGGTAGCTGAAGCCACATGACACACAGCACATAGAAAAAAGGCTGGAGAGAGAGGTCTGTTTTTACCAGTCTTTGTCTCTAAGAGGTAATATAAAAGGTTTTTCTCAGTTTCTCCCGTGGTGTCTTTCACACCTTTGCAGATGCTGTACAGAAACTCATATTAGTTTTGAACTGGGGGAGGGGACAGTGACTCCCACATTTATTTCACGAAGTCGCAGAGACTTTTTACTGGATGCTTTGCCTTTTTCCAAAGACTGCTCCTGTTTCTGGGATTATAAACCTGGATAGGACATTTGCAGATAGGATTTTACAACCTGCCAACGTGCACTCTGCCCCACGGCACACTCAGACCAAGATTGGCCTTCTGCACGATTCTGTGGGATACATGGAGCAGTGGAAAATAGGGAAGAGGCAGGCAGGGGTTGTTCGGACATTCCTCGGATGTTTTTTCTGGGTTCTCACTAGAGCCTGGGATGGATCAGGTCGCACGCCCCCATCCTTTTTAACTGCTGTCAAATGAAGATAGAATTGCTCATTGGGGGAATAGAATAACTCCAAGGCCATTTTGCAAAGCAGACTAGGGCAGATATTTTCCTCATTTTGAAGACTGAAGATCTAAGGAAGTAAGTTGATATCTTGAGGAAAAAAAGAAAAAGAATTTGCTACTGGCTATGTGGGTGGAGGACATGATCCATCAGAATCCGTCTCCAGTACTGTTGAAGATGTGTCTGAACTCAATGCCTGTGGACCCTCCCCAGAGACTGACTCTGCTCTCCTCGAGCCCCAGGGAGCACCCATGGAGCTGCCCCAGTGCTCCCAGCCCCACACCCTCCCACCTGCACCTGTTCTGCAGTTGGCTCACCAGGCTGACTGCCCTGCCGGCCCCTGAGTGCAGTGAGGGGCAGCTCATCCAGCTCGCCCAGGAGCATGGGAAGTCGTCCAGAAGAAAGCGAGTCAGGGCATGTGGGAGGAGGAAGGAATGAAGTTTCATTAAGTTAAATAATTAGGTAAAAACCTGGGGAACAGGTGTGTGCATTATGGGGCGCAGGAGAGAGAAGGAGTCTCGTGGAGACAGGTGTGGGTCATTCTCTGCCCCTTGACCAGAAAATGCTGGGGGGGCGTGAGATTTAGGGGCTCGTGCAAAGGTCCATTGGACATGGTGGTGCCCCAGGGTCCCACACTGAAATCTTGTATCTGCTGTCTGAAGTATAGAACTCTCATCCACGCCTGCAATGGAAAAGTTAGAGGCTTTGGGTTCTGTCCACACCTGCAGCCCCAGCTCAGACACTGGCTAGAGTCTGGTTGGGAAGGTGGCAGGGGCTCAGGGAGTGTCCACTGGGACAGCTCCTACGGCTAGTCATGTTCTGCGGAAGCACAGATGTAATTATACAGTCTTTCCCTCCTGCCCAAGCTTATTTCTGCCTCAAAGTGTTTCCTTAAACTTGTATTTGTTACTTCAGGTTTCATACACCAGCACATCCTGTTCTTGAGATTGAAGTGATTACTTCCTTGTTTTCAATGCTTAACCACAGAAAGTGTGCACGAATCCACGATGCATAAAGGAAGGCAGAGAAACCACCTGAAGGAGTTGCTGGTGGAGATAAGCAGACATTTCCTGCACTGGCTATTTGAAATCGCCACGTTAATTGCATTAGTAAAAAGCAGGGAGGTGGGACAGTGTTCATTATAAGGCTTCTATTATGGTTTTTCCCAGTAAATGGAGGATGTGAGACTCACGCTTCTTTTACTTCGTACACTACTGATTCAGCCTAACAAGTGAAAATGTTTCTTTAAAAAAAAATCTCCAATGCCACACACCTGAATTGTGAGTACTTATCATATCACTGAACAAATATCAATACGTTGCCAGTTACGGGTTGTATAAATGACCATTATGATGATTTGTTGGACACACATACATTATTAACCTATAAACAATGTGTAGATACAGGCCGTAAACTATGACACTCACAATCCAGGTGGTGCCCATGGTGGGAAATGTTCCACATCTTAATAAACAATTACTGTAGTAGACCAAGAATACAAAATCAATCCAGGAGGCTAATAAAATGGAGTTAGATACCGTAATCTGAGTGCGGTGTACTAGTGCTGCAACCATCAGCGTGCTGTTTGCCACCCTGCAATTCAGAGATTGTGGGCTGTCCCTGAATGCAGGGGACATTTTTTCTTGAAAGCCCTTCATGTTTTGTGTTCTAAATTGGAATTCTACAGGTATTGGTGGGAAAGTACCAATCAATATGTTAATAACTTGTGTGTAGTTTGCAGTGTTGATGGATTTCAGTGAGGTGCTCCGTGGGATATAAGAAAACGTAACATGCTTGGTTTTTTGTTTTTGTTTTGTTTTTCTAGTCCAAACTGATTTAGTTTGGTAGGCATCCATACCAGTGTGCTCATACAACAGGGAGCTAGCATTATATACCTCTCCAGCAGAACAGGTTTAGAGATCTAGAAAGAATTCAAAGTGATGTGCAACCTGGCCCTTTTGCTTGATTCGGCAAGCAAAGTGGAATTGCATTTGGATGATGGGAATTGTCTTTTTTTTTTTTTTTTTTAGATTTTATTTATTTACACACACACACACACAGAGGCAGAGACACAGGCAGAGGGAGAAGCAGGCTCCCTGTGGGGAGCCCGATGTGGGACTCGATCCCAGGACCCCAGGATCATGCCCTGAGCCAAAGGCAGATGCTCAACTGCTGAGCCACCCAGGTGCTCTGGGAAGTGCTGTGTCTAAAATTACAAAATGCCTTTTCAATTCTGCCTGGAGGGCTCTTAGCCATGTTGCTTCCGTGACAAATGTGATGTGAGCGGGAAACTAGCAGGTGCCACAGCTATGCTGGAGGAGGGAGCGGCCAAGGCTGCTGCTGCTCTGGGCTGCAGGGAACCCTGCCCCGTCCTCTAACATGGGCTGTGGGGGTGACCAGCGTCTTTGAGAGCCATTGACCATCTCGTCCCACTCTATACTTTGGAGTACGATTCAAGATGGAGTGTAGAGTTACCTCCAGAGTGTTTATGATTCAAACTAAATGCCAGGATCCCTCGGAGTTGTGGGGAAGACCCTGTGGGCCCGATGACTCAGGGAGGCGTGGAGGATGGCATGTATGGACTAGAGGCTTGGAAAGCAGCAGGTGGGGAGGCGGGCAGGTGCAGGCCTGCCCTGCAGAGGGCCCACGCTCTGCCCACTCCAACTGACGGGCCCTACGAAGGTGGCTCTGTGGCTTCCTCCACCAGGGAAACCACTGGCGGCAAGTGGTGTCAGAAGGCAGGGAGGACGATCACTTGGTCCCGGTGGGTGTCCAGTGCTATTAACTGCAGAGTGGGTCCAGGGGGCGGGGTCAGGTTAAATGCCAGAGCGCCTCAGATCTCCTTCCGGAATATCCCAGGCATAGAAAGGCGAATCACTCCTACTACTTGATTCATCAGTTCTCCTCATTTCAAAGGTGAACCTGAACTTAACTTCTGCAAGGGGCAGGGGAGGGAAAATTGGCTGTGGCAGTGTCAGGCCCTGCGGCCAAGTCAGTGGTTCTTCTGTCTCCTGCCATAGGACCCCGGTTTGCACAAATGGCCCAGGCCGGGACCCTGTATTCATGCGCATCTGCACAGCACCTCTTTGGTCCTCTCCCTGGCTGGTCCTATTCTTTTTGTAAACATAAAGGTAAAATAAACCCAGGTGGAGGTTTGAATTGCAAGCTACCGAGTAGTTTTCAGTATTGCAACCAAGAAAAGGAAAGAAGAAAGAAAGAAAAAAAGAAAGAAAGAAGAAAGAAAGAAAGAAAGAAAGAAAGAAAGAAAGAAAGAAAGAAAAAGACAAAAAAGAAGCCAGTCAGATGCCCAGGATTTGAGGATTTAGAACCATTTCCTAAAAGCTAGCCATGGGCATGGTGCTGTGCTCATGGCAGACACAGGCCACCAGGCTCCATAACTAGTTGTGAAGTAGGTCCGGTTGGTTCCGCAGCAACCCAGCATTTCTGAATCCGGATAGCTCTCAGGGGCATGCATCACACACTACCTCGCCCAGGCAGGTCTCACCAAGCCCCACACTCAGCAAAGGATCTCATGAAACCTACCCGCAAAGCGTAAAGGTCAGGGGTGTCACCCACTTTGGCAATGTTTGCATTTCAGTGGAGACAAAGCCTGATGTCCAGAGAGGAAGCAGAGACTATAGAATTTTAAGCGCCAGCTGGATGGTGAGTGTGTTTGTTGCCCTGAAGGATCCCTGAAGGACTGGGGACCCTAGTTGGGTGCCCCTGAGATGGTGCCACCTGTCCTGCCCTCGCCCCACAGTGTCAGCCTGGCCAGGGCAGGTGCATCTGGATGGCTCTGCCACGGCCTCTGTGTCTTACTAAGCACATATTCGTCCTGCCTTCTGGCAGATATTTTCCATATGGCCTTGTGCTTATTTTTATCCTGGATCCAAATTGTTTCCTTCAGAAGATGACATTCCTTGCCAAGATGTCACAAACAAAGGTGGATGATAAATTTGAAGTTGCTTTACATTTTTTGAAGCGCTCTAGAAGCATAGTTTTATTTTAACAACCGTCATTCCACATTCAGGTCCCCACCGGGCCTGAGAGGCCGCCCTCTGGGAGTCTTGCTGTCCCCAGGCCACCACACTCCCGCCCACCATATGATCTGCAAGGGTCCTCTCCAGCATGTGAGAAGTGCATTCGTCTGAGGGCCTTCTCCCTGTTGTGAAGGCAGATATCTATTGGATAATGAAGCTTAGTGAAGCCTCGAGAAGAAAGAAATGATCTCAGAGAAACCTAGGAGTCACCCATGATTCAGAGAAATTTAAAAATCCAAGTGTACACTATGAAGTGAAAGTGGCAGATGTAGGACCTAAATGATTCGAGCCCAGAGAAGAAAAGAAAAGGAGCAAGAAGAAGAGGCAATGAACTTGTCAGAGTCTGGTTAGCTCAGGCAGGGCTAGCGCGAATGTCTGTGCCTGTCTTGGAGGATATCCCTTTGGGCGGGGGTGCTCGGGTTCATCCTGTCATTTCTTCCTTTGCCATCAGAAAGTAGGACTACGGTCCTCCCTCGCCATCAACCTCCCTGCAATGTCCAGGCCCTTTGACGAACAGACCGCCCATTGAACCTCACGAGACAGCCACGCCACCCACACAATGTCCCCTTTAACACTTATTCAGCACCGCTGCCTCTCCCCCTTCTCAAACTTGCCTTGTTTTTCCTCCTGAACATGATCTGAAAGCAAACATTTGGGGACTCTTTTGCAGCAGCGGTGCTGCCCTGCTTCTTCCATCGTGGCATTCATCCATCGTTCTTTCTTCCCCAGCCCGGCCTCACTGTTCTAGCTGAGGACCAGTGCCATCCTGTCTCCCCGGGGCTAGTAAGCGTCCGAAGTTGCTATTTAAATTCCACATTTCTACACTTGCACCAGACTGGGTGTGAACAGCCAGATTATTTGTTTCCTTGTAAATAAAAGTGCTTGATTGTTGGGCTGTGTGGGGTCGGTCCTTGGTGGTCACTGCCAGCAGGATGAACATGCATAGGCTGTATAAAAATGTGGTTTAATAAAACATTCTGCTGCTTTTTCTTCTTTGAGATGTTATTCAGCAGCACGTGTTATGCATTGGAAATGCCGCTAATTCAGAATCTCCGGAGAAAGGAAGGAGGGTGTGGGGACAGTCGGCAGGATGGGGCAGCAGAGCAGGGGTGCAGCCTGCTTTATTTGCAATACAGTAGTTTGGCTGGTAGGGATGTGGAGTGGGGGAGAGGGGATGGCTGGTGGCCTGTCCCCGGAGGGAGGGGACTTCGCAGCCCTCTCAGCAGAACTGGTGGCTACCAAGTGGCCTTTATAAATTATAGGGCCCACAGGATAGGAAAACCTCACTTCCCGCAAGTTCCCGCTGTCAACAGACATGTTCTGCATTAACAGTCGGTTGGAACGCAGCAGTAATTTGCCCAACAAGCGATACGAGTAGATCCTCTCAACTCCAGTCCTCATTTGACATGTGGTTTCTCTGACCCAAGAGCTCCTATTTGTTTTCATCATGGTAGATTAGGAACCTTACATTTGATGAGTTGAAACAGAAGCAGCCAGCCTCTTTGTGCCGACGGCTTAATGCTGTAACTTCCTGGGAATGCACCTGTTATGCTCGCCCTATGCTATGTGGTCAGCGGCTGACCGTTCTGAGCACCACATCAGATCCTCTTTGGAGCCATCTTCGTTGATCAAGATTGATATGCGAAGATCACAGGCTGGATTTGGCGGTTTAGAAGGACATACTGTAGATTTTAATTTATTTTAGATAGAGAGCTGCAACAAAGTCCTAATGCCTTTAATGGGACAGAAATTAGCACTCTGTAACCGCTATTATGTATCTTCTGTGAACTATTGCGATGTGTGAACCACTTAGCGATGAAATGAATCAGGAATCCCCAGACCCTTGCCAGTCAGCTTGGCCTCCAAAGGCCCATCTGGATCTGTTCAGTCCTGATCCTATTCCAGCTTTTGACGTGCTGCCATCAGCCGTCCTGCAGAAATGTCTTTAATTTTCTTGACCTTCACTCAAGTTGCCTGTTCACCAGCTGTGGTGAGTAATTTCTCCCTCTGGTTTTCAGGTGGTGTATTTCCTTGTCCTTTGAACACCTAAAGACCCAAACTGCTGTCATGTGGTCTCTTGGTATAAAGCCGTCTTTTAAATAATACTTCCCTTTATTTCCGAGGTATTGAATGGAGAGGTTGGGTGATGTTGCTGACATGTATTTATCACATAGGAGGAGCCAGTTCATTTGCCAAGCATTTTAGACGCAGTATCCTAATTAACACAACAGACATCTCTATTCCTGTTAGTACACCCACCGTGCCACCAAGGGATGTGAAGGTCGGGTGGTGACCTGTCTTGCTTGTGGTCTCTCTTGCTAGGACATGCGGGCATGAGCCTGAAATCCAGCGTACAGCCCATCTCCACTGCAGAAAGGGGGCTTCTGCTTCTGGGGGCCGAGGGTACGTGCTAACGATTGTTCAAACAGCACTTTCCTTCCCTTATGATATTTGGACTTCTTTCCATTTCTCGTTATGGAAGCATATGGATGGCATTCTCTAATGAATGAATTCATGGCTGTGAGCAGAGACACTGTTTTTAAGCTCTTTATTACTAGTAATAAATCACACTTAAATATAATTCCATTTTAAATTCTAATGAATGCCACTAGCCCCCTTTTAAGTACTTAGAAAACACCAAAAATATGTTAAATTGCTTTTTTGAAATAACGGGGTTAGACAGTGAAGGTGTTACAGGGTAGATGTGAACCTTTTCTCCATGTGTTTTGCTCTGCATCAGGATGCCAGCATCTGCTGGGGAAGGTTCTCGGGCTCTGTCCTCCTCTCCGGGTTTGGTGGCTGGTCCAGATGGAGAAGGAGACTCAGGGCATTGAATCACTGTGAGGACTCTGTTCATTCAGGTTGTAGAAATGAAACCCTCAGTTGTAGGTGCCTTTCGAAAACTCTCTCTCCAAAGATCTGATGAAAAAAGCCAGAGGAAGGTAGTATGGAAAGACATCCTTGACCCCAGCGCACAGTATACTTCTTATCTTCTCAGCTCCTGCCAAAGCGCACACGTGACACCTTCCCTTTTTTCCTGGAAGCAGCTGCGTCACTTCAAAGTAGGAAAACTGTCCTGTTTCCTACTCAGTTTCTTGTTCCTCTGTTTAGTCTTGAGGTGTGTGTGTTTAACGTTTTCCCCGTCATGACATTTAATCGCATTAATTTCCAAATTCCAGGCATCGCAGATCTTGCCAAAGTGACCAGCTATTCCTGGTGCCTTCTTCTAGAATATAAATACTCGAGAACGGTTGTTGAGTCAGAAAGGAAATCACTTTGGGAGTTAAGGGGAACATTTCAGTGTCTGGTGTGGCGTTCACTAGGGTTCAGGTGGGGATGATGTGGGCTCCAGCCCTGGGTGCTGTCTTTGGGAGCCACAAGCGGGAGGATCTTTGGGAGCCACAAGCGGAATCATTACTTTCGAGATTCACTTCCTGAAGGTGAACCAGTATATCTGAGAGTTGACAGGGCAGTCAATGTTTCTTATCCAGAAATTGATGTGAACACTCAGTAACTTCTGTACCTTTCAATCCTTTGAGAACTGCATGGTGAATGTTTTGATTAAAGGAACCATAAAGGAATTGAACCAGGTCTTTCCTTCCAAGAGTGAGGTGCCGCATGACAGCGTAATCACCATCTGCTTCTTGTAAGTCGAGGGTAGCACCACTGCCGTGATGATGCTGGTGCCGAGATGGCAAACAGTTCACCGTCTGGTCTTAGGGTAAAACAGACGTCGGGGAGGGCACGTACTTATCATAGGATAGCTAGAAATCCACTTAGTAAAGAAACTAACGTGGGCTAGAGGCCATCAGGTGGCCAGCATTGATGTGTTTTCACTTGGAGCAAGCTGTTCAAACTTCACCTTGCATTCATCTGACACATGACCGGGTCATTCAACTTTGCTGAAAACAACCATGGTGCATTTGCATCAGAGCAAAGGGAACGTAAATGGCTAAAATGAAATAGGTTTGTATGCCCTTAAGGGTGGGAGGGCACTACAGCTTCCGATTGCCTGAATGCAAGACCTGGTGTGTCACCTGGTGTGGTCATTACAGTGCCACATGCTTGGCGGCGAGTGGTGGTACTGGTGAGAAGACCTGGGCTCGGGCAGAGAATACCAGTTCCTCAGGAGGCACATAGCTAATAAATAGTGGGTCCAGCTTCCAAGCAGCTGTCTCCAGGCACATGCGCCTCATCGGAGAGCACGTTCAGAAGCACACAGGCTGCTTCATGGCCCGGCACCGCAATAGTGCAGCCTCAGCCTGCCCTAGAGGCACCCTGGGTCTGTGTGGGGTTGTCTCTCTCGTGTCAGTGGATGTGTCCCCTGCAGGGAGCGGTTTCATAAATAAATGGCTCTGCTTCCCCTTCTAATGTCTATTAAAAGAATCAGACCTCCCTAGAGAAAAGAAGATCAATGGAAGGTCAGGAGGAGGGACGATGCCTGGTGCTTGGTCCCATCTTCCCTTCTTCCCGAACCCCAGGCATTTGCATGAAGGTGACTCCCTGCGCCCCTGACTGCCCGTTCCCTGGCTCGCCTGCGTGCAGTGTTCTTCCTCCCACCTGTTAGCCCCCTTCTCTCAATGGTACACGGAGTTTGTAAATGCCTTCAGTTAATTTCCTGTGAGTGGAAGGTTTTAAAATGAGTCCTGCTCCCAGCTGTCCGGACGTGGTATAAGGTAAAGGACTCAGGCCGGACCCCGGCTTCGAGGCACAGGAGATGCCCAACCTTGCGTGGATTGCTTGGCACCTCTATAATCTCCTTTTTCTCGTTTGTAAAAGATGAATAACAACTTCAAAGGGTTATTGCAGGGATTAAATCATAGAGCATGTGTCAAGTGCTTAATTTTTGGCACCTAAAGAAACATAAAGGAGAAATCGTCCAGAGCAGCCACTTGTTGGACACCCTGTTGCGTTTTGGATGATGACACTTGAGCTGTGCCGGTAGAGGTGGGCCTGGGTCTCCCAGGCGTGTTCTTAGTCCTGAGCGGTGTTGCCACGTTTCCCAAACTGCTGGGCTTTTTGCTGTTCCTTCTTCTGCCACACAGACCCAGCTGTGCTTTCCTTCCCTGTGGACTCCACAGTGTGTGTCCACGGAGCTAGCTGAGCCCCTCGATGAGCCCCTTCCAGTGGGTCCTGAGTCAGGGGGTCCAAGGGTCCTACATCAGGGGATCCAAGTGTCTGGGGTGAGTGTCCTGAGTCAGGGGGTCCGTGTCCTGAGTCAGAGGGTCCAAGTGTCCTATGTCAGGGGATCCAAGTGTCCTCAGTCAGGGGGTCCAAGTTTCCTGCATCAGGGAGTCCCCGTGTCCTAGGTCAGGGGGTCCATGTGTGCTAAGTCAGGAGATCCATATCCTAAGTCAGGGGGTCTGTGTGTCCTAAGTCAGGGGGTCTCAGTGTCCTAAGTCAGGGTGTCCATGTGTCCTAAATCAGGTCAATGTCCTAAGTCAAGGGGTCCCAGTGTCCTAGGTCAGGGGATCCATGTGTCCTAAGTTGAGGGTCCCAGTGTCCTAAGTCAGGGGGTCCCAGTGTCCTAAGTCAGGGGATCTGTGTCCTAAGTCAGGGGATCCATGTATGCTAAGTCAGAGGGTCCCAGTGTCCTAGGTCAGGGGGTCCGTGTGTGCTAAGTCAGGGGGTCCGTGTCCTACGTCAGGAAGTCTGTGTGTCCTTAGTCAGGGGGTCCATGTGTCCTAAGTCAGGGCGTCCCAGTGTCGTAGGTCAGGGGATCTGAGTGTCCTCAGTCAGGGGGTCTGAGTGCCCCGTCACATGCTTCTCCTGTTATTCCTGACTGCTGCAGGAAGAAACACATTCTGATTGCTTAGAGCAGGTCCACACTGACTTTACATCATTTCTGTTCAAGCAAAATACCTTCTCAGTGTCGTAAGAAATTTCCAAGAGTTGAAAGAGACATAGTTTTTAATTGAAACAGAAATACTTTAATCTGGGAGTGGGGAGGGCTGCTTCTCTCCACCAGGAGAGACCTCTGTCACCAGCTCTTCTTCTCAGAGAGGTAAAAAACCTTCCTCCCCTCTTCCCCACACGGTGGTAAATTCACCACAGATGAGAATCAGAATTCCATATGCATTTCGTGTTTACCAACTGCTCTGCGCTTCCTCGTGGTGAAATTAAATGCAAATAAAGTGTGTCTTCCTCTTCCCCCAGCAAGAGCGGCTCAGATTCCCAAGGATAAAGGAAAGACCACTTGGGTCTTCATACACGGAGTGGAAACAAAACACAGGACTTCCCAGCATCTCATACCCCATGCACACTTCCAAGGGGAGATGTCCTATGTCCTGAGGGACCCCAAGAGGCATGACACCAAGCTGCCGTGCTGTTAATCATACCACTCAGAGCACGGAGCTCATGCCCAGCTCTGCGGGAGAGTCACTCTGAAGGCTCTAAATGCGTCACCGTGCCTCATGGGTCATTTATTTTAATGCAAAACAACAAATGTCTCTTGGGGATGGCCCCTTAAATGTCAACTCTGAGATTTCGAGTAACTGGAAGTCGTTTGTCCCCACCACCCAAACTATCCTGGTAGTGTTGATCCGAGTCATATTGTTGCCTTTGCCCAAACCCAGTGAATTTGCATCGTTTCTCCTGATTAAGCCCGAGTCCAGGGGACATGCTCTGAGGCTGGCGTGGACCTTTCCGTCTTGGCTGGGGTTGGGTAAGCATTCACAGGCTATAATCTTGATCTGGGGTTTTAAAAGTCTGAATGGTTGTGTATTAAATGAAAAGTATCTGACAGATAATCCCTAGCCTTGGATAAAACTGTTTGTTTAAAGAGTGCTGTTTTAGGCAGAAATTAGTTTTCAGAACATTAAAAGATTTCAGTGCTAGTATTTACAAATCCTTTCATATGCATGAAAAATTAGCAACTAAATCTGGCCATTAAAGCATAATCTTTATTTGACCAAAGCATCATATAAAAATGGAATAAACTGTAATTTATCTTAGCTGACAGCTAATTACCTGAAAGTCTGATTAAAGGGAAAACCAAGTTTACTTAATTAGTGTTTTGTTGTTTAGTCTGTAGACACATAAATATGCCCATCTCTTCTTCATGAGCATTGCTAGAAATAAATTACCATTTTTATTTTGTCCCATTCAAATGTTGCCAAACTGAGAGCAACATTCGAAGAATGGGTATTTCCGAACAATGGTAACAGGTGTTCGTGGACTATGAGCCCGAGAGGAGGGAGCCCGATAACACAAGGATGGGGTGTGTTCATGACTAAGTGGATTCTTTTTCCCTGGGGGCATCTTTCTATCATCGGCGAGATGAGCCAACTTGCTCAGTGAGCCACCCCGCCAATCATCCTGGCACCCTCATGGAGACCCAGGCATCCTCACTAAGCCCCCTGGGGCAGATGGGCTGGGGGGGACCCTGAGCCCCTTTGGGAAGCCTCTCGGTGGCTCGCTGTTGCTTGGGCCCGGTTTTGGTGGTGGTGCCTTTTTAGGGTTTGGAGACCTGGCCGGGAACGCGGTGGAAGGCAGGGGAGGGTCTAGCACACCCCATCCCTCCGTCCTCACCCACACATGCTGACGCCTCCGCCTTCTCCTGGCAGGTGCCATTTACACGGGAGGCATCCGCGACACTCCTCAAGTAGCATAATGAAATCATCTCCCCTTGCGAGGTGCCGGAAGTAAAAAGAAGCCTATGTTAAGTGATCTGAAAGGTGTAGGATGCTCTTCTTGAGACAGGGAAGATTTCCTTCCTTAGGATGGCAGACCTGCCAATAGCCCAGCGATATGGACACATATAATTGGACTAAAATACTGTTTTTAAAAAGCATTGCAGGTTTCAATCAAAATCTGTAAAGAAATGAAAGTCTTAATTAAATCTGAGACTGCACTTCCCAGGCCTGGGGTTTCAATATAATTTTTCATTCTCACTGAACACCCTACATGATTAAAGTAGAACGTAAGCCGTGAAATAGTCAATTATTTAAAGGAAGGTATCATTGGTACGAACCCAAAGCAAATTAAAAAAAAAAAAAACGCATCATTTTAGACTCACAGGAGGCGGCAGATGAAAGAGACACACAGGGCAGGTTGATCTCCTGAAGACTCGGGTGCCAGATCGCCACGTTTCGTGGTCCTCACTCTTCTCTGCAGAGTTGTCTGGCGCAATCGGAAGTTCTCCAGAAGAACGACTCCTGGCAATATTCCTAAAAATTGCAGAGTTGGAGATGTTAAGGGACAACATTCTTGATGAGTTAAAGCTTCTGGAGCAGCTTCTGGAAGCAATCCTTTGCCCCCTCCTCTGCTGCGCCTCTCCTCCAGCCCTTGGCGTGCTTGTGTCCTGCACCCTGCTTCCTGTTTATTCCACCCCGTGGCCGGATGGCGCTATGGTTACACGAGTAATGGGGTGGTGATGAGTTAACTAATGGGGCCCGTTCTTTGGATGCCAGTGACCATAGAGGCCACCTGCTCTCTGCCATATTTTTCCAGCACTGTAGGAGAATGTCATTGTCCAGTAAGTGACAGTGAGGCAATGCTGTGAGGAGTGTCCTCCTCCTCTCAGGACAGAGAGTACACCTCATTAATACCATCTCCTAAGCTGGCGGAGGATGGGAGCGCACAGTGTCCAGCAGACAGTGGACATGACTTGGGAAACATGCCCTGAGACCGAAGCCAACCAGGAGGAAGACAACGCTGGGCGGGGGAGGGGGGCGGTTTATCTTTGTTCCTCTCTGATGTCAGGTAGAGAGATGTTGGTCTCCAGTGCAGCCCACAAGTACTCGATTTACAGGCACGATTGCCTTAATATGGGCTTGGTATGCTAAGCTGTGAGTTGTCAGAGCCATAGTAAAATTGGAATTGTGTTTATACGCTGTCTCCAGAAGATTGATGTGGAAGATACGGTTTTTAGAAAATAATAAACTTCTCATAATGTGCTCAGCATGTGTGACTTACAGCTGTATCCCTCAGAGTCAGTGCGCTCCTCTGAATGATGCCTTATATGGCTTTGACACTTCAAAGGCCCTCTGCAAAGCTTCCTCCCTCTCAGAGCACAAGAGCCGAAAACATGTGTATTGGTAAAGGTCAGAAGTAGAGTTCTGGCCATTTATTCTGTAAGCAGAATTAAAAACAAAAACAGTTTTAGGGCTTATTTATGGACCTTTTACACGGACAGCTCTTTGAGTCAGGAAGCTGGCAAGAGCTGCGTCCAGGTCCCCTTGGCAAGCGGGTCTTGATACTTAACTGTAAATACAAGGTGGTTCTGGGGTTGCTGGGTTGAGTGAGACACCACCTCTGCCCTGGGGAGGACAGGCGGATGCAGCAGGGGACTCAGGGAGATGAGCCCTATGACAGCAACAGCCATGGCCCCAGGCTCCAGACCACACGAGGTGACTTCCCCTAGGGAATATGAAGCAGGTGCCCCATGGGGTGGGGTCACTGCTCTGCAGCTTGAAGGTCCAGGCCTGAGCAGTGCACCCTGCTAACCCTTCGGAGCTGAGGCCTGGAAGAAGGATGGACCCTGCTCGGCCTAGCCACACCTCCCTTCCTTCACCTCTACCACCATCTCATTCTCACTCCCAGGACTAGGGATGTCTGCTCCAGGCTCTGACCCCACACTTCAGGATGGAGAATTAAAGTTCTTAGCTATTAACGTTATTAGTTATTTCACAGAGAAGTGGGGCTCATTGGCAACCTCCTTGGGTCTGAGGGGTCTGGCCTTCAGCTCAGAGCTGACCACCAGAGCCCTGCTGATGGCAGGATTGAAATCAGAAGGGGGGCCTGTCCACACAGATGTTAAGTGGTAGCCTCCAGGATCTGAACCCAGGTGTGACTGCAGCATCTGTGTTTGCTCACCCACTGGGTCTACACTCTTTGCAATGGCTGAGCCCCATGTGTCTCAAGAATGGAGGGTGCTGGGCGGTGTCTCACCTGGGCCCTGGTGGGTGCCCTGGTGTGGGGCGCTTCAGGCCGTGCCGGCTGGATGTGGGGTTAGGAGTGATGGCACCGGCCCACAGCCTGCTGACCCCACCTGCTCTCTGGGCGCCCCTGTCCACAGCTCTGGCCTCTGTTCCCACAGAACCGCCCCGACCCAAGTGGGGAAATCAGTCAGAGAGGAAGGCTGCCATCTGCCTCCATTTGTTCTTTAAAATTTGGATGTCTGTGGGCTGATTTAGGGGGTTAACAGGAAGAGATACTTTTGTTTTTTTGTTTTCATTTCAAGAACCAGAGGGCTGAACAGCATCCTTCTTGCTTCCACTAATTTCTTCTTTAAATGTAAAATCTACCAACAACGTCAGGAATGTGAGTCCCCAGAGAGATGCTCAGTGAGACGTGTGCCCTGCAGCCCTGTCCCCGGGACAGTGGCACCAGCATCACCACATGCTTCAAACCTGCAGCATCTCCGCCCACCCCCACCCAGCTTACTGAGCCAGGATCCTCGGGTGATCTGGTTCCACGTAAAGGTAGAGGAGTAGTGTTAAACGCAACAGGCTGGGATCTGCCGCATAGTATATTCAGCAAAGCTTTTAGGACAGTTTCTTTTTTTTTCCTTCCTCAGTTAAAAGTGCAGTTATTTCCTTGTAACAAGAGTTGGACTGCATGTACGCCGAATTTTTTGATTGAAGTAGAAGGAAAGCTACACCTGCCTTCAAGTGGATGTGCCCAGTATATCAAGAGCCAGAATAATGACCCTGTGGGACACGGAAGGGCATCGGAGAGGATGAGCACACTGCGTTTATCTCTGGCATCAAGGAGCCAGCCCATTATTCTAATCTGATCAGGGAATTCTCCGTGAGAACCGAGTGATTGGGGTGGGGTGGGGGGGCGCCTTTTACATTTTTTTCTGTGTGTTTCTTCTGGCAAATGGACAGGCCTTTTGATCGGGCCCAGGTCTGATTACAGGGTCTTTAATGTAGAAGACAAAACCCACCAGCCATCTAACCTGTTCAAATTGAACTCCAGCCAAAGGAAAGATGATTCTGTGCCGCACACGCACAATAGGCCTCCCGCACAGAACAGACGACTCTGACACTAACGCTGATTTAGGGGCAGGAAGCCTGCAGTTAAAATTAAGCTGGAGGACTGCGAGCTTTATATGAAAATGACAGGCAAATCTCTCGCTCCCAGAACACAGGTAATATGCTATTGTTGCAAGGCCTCTGCAAAGAAAATCCCTTTTTTTAGAAAAGAAGTTTCATTGTTGCGTTTCCTCGCTCATTCTGTTGCACCTTCGGTGTCCAAGGGGGATTTTCCAATGAAGTCCGTGGGGGAGAGAGGGATTATTCCACTTGCCGCCGTGTATTTATTAAGCCCCAGCCATGTGTGGAGCGCTGTGGGAAGCACCGGGGATTCAAAGCAATAAGTAAGCCAGTCTGTGTCTCTGCACACCAGTCCTGGCTCCTTGCGATCAATAAAGTGGGATGGAATCAGCCGTGCCACGTTCACTCCCGTGCAGGTACCTTCCCAGGCACGCTGGCGGGCAGCCACCTGAACCCTGCTCCTGCACCTCCTTCCCTAACCGGGTGCTGAGAACACTGGCGTGTCCAGCAGAGCGGCTTCCCGCTTCCGTTCCTGGTCATCTCCACCGTTCCCAGTCCAGTAATCGTATCAGCCAGCATTTCTTGGATGTGTCACAAGACAGGCACTGCTAGGTGTTTGGGGTACGTTTTGCCATTTATTGCCAAGCCCTGTGAGCTGGGCGCTGTCCTCACCCCCAGACCCCCGGTCCAGCCGCCCCTGTTCTGGCCCCGCTGCCGCAACAGCTCCAGAGCTTTCCTGCCTGCTTCCCTGACCCCTTCCAGCCGCCCTCTGCATATTCCTAGCCAGGATTTCACTAAAGTCACTTCTCCCAAAGGCAGTTGGCACTCTGACCTCTTTCGCCATCCATTTGTTTTTGCTCGCTTTTGAGTTTGCTATAAATGCAATTGTGAAATACCTATTCTTTGTGTCAAATTTACTTGGCTCAAAATCACGACTGAGAGAGTCCTTTCCCAGGTACCAGGAGTCCACTCAAATTTCTGCGAAGCGTGTCAGCGTATGAACGCAGCACTGTTTGTTCCTCCTTCTGTCGCAGACATCCTGTTGGCAGACGTTCCTGTTGTTTCCAAACTTGTTTCTTCTGTACTATGCCATGAACGTCATTGCACAATATGTCGGTGCACAAACATATGCATTTCTATGGAGATTTGCAAGCTCTGGGTATGAAGTTGCCAGGGATTTTTCCTAAGTCCTCCTGCCAGTTTGCACTCCCAGCAGCAGGAACACATTTTGTCACATCCTCTCCTGGTCAGTGCTTGTGGTGGTTCAGGTTGGATTGTGGTTGTGGTTGTCTTTGACATTCTGGTGGGTGTGTAATGGGACTGTAATGTCATTTCAGTTTCCGTTTCTCTCATGGCTAATATGCCCCAGCACCTTTTCAAATATCTGTAGTCTATTTTGGATACCGTCCTTCCTCAAGTACCTGTGCACATTTGTTGACCATTTTTGTTGCATTGGGCTGTCTAACGCTCTCACCCCACCTGCTGATTTGTAGAAACTCTTTATATGCTCACGTCATTAGTCGTGTGATTACAGATACCCTGCCTTCCCACACAGTGTTTCTCATGAGTGTCTTTTGAAGAGCAGAATTTTAAAATTTTGATGAAGTTAAACTTTGCTTTTTGTGGGGTGTTTTCTTTCTGTTATTGTTTAATGAAATACTTGCCTTATTCAAGGTCATGAAACTATTTCCTATGATTATTGTCTAGGAGATTGATTATGTATGTTCAACACAGAGGTCTGTGAGGGACCAAGGGTGTGATGTGAGGTAGAAGTCATGGTTCCTGATATTCCCACGTGGGTGCTGAGTTACTCCAGCATCATGACGTGGCAACACCATCATTTCCCCCACAACAGCACCGTGACGCCCTTATTAAAGTTTAGGAGACACGAGGCTGTTTCTGAGCTTTCAGTTCCACTGGTTTATGTGTTTATTCTCAGGCTGAAGTTACACTGTTTAGATTCCTACACCTTTAAAATAAATCTTAGTAACTAATGGTTTAAGTGCTTCAGAAACCATCCTCAAGACTGTATTTACTATTCTTCACTCTTTACATTCTCATAAAAATTTTAGAATGAACGTGTTGAACTTCACACGTTGTGCAGGCATGCGCATACACGTGGTTGGGACTTAGGGTTGAGATTATGTTCTATCTGTAGTAGATGAAACTGATGAGAATTTACACGTTTACAGTATAAAAACTTCTAATCCATGAATGTGATATACTTCTTCATTTATTTATATCTTTAATTTCTCTGAATAACACTTTATTTTTTTTAATAACACTTTAAAGTTCTCTGTGTAGAGAACCTGCACATTTTTATGAAGTTGATTCCTAAGCACTTAGGGGTTGTGATGTTAATATACTCGCTTCTTCTATTCTTTTTTTTTTTTTTTTTGGTTTTCTATCTTTTTCCATTTCATTTCTCTTTCTGTTCACCTTCTATTTGTTTATATTACTGAAATGGAAATACAATTGAGACTGATTTTGTATTGACTTTGCATTTTCTTTGTCTGAACTTAAAACGTAATGTTTCATGTGGCTTGTGATCTTATTTTTCCTTATGGTAAGAGGAAATTTGGATTTGCCTCCTTATCCTTATGGTTTGTCACCACATAGTGACAAACTAAATGCTTAACTAGTTGATTTGATGGCTGATGTTTTTTGTAAGGGACTTCTGTCTTTTCTGGTTACTTTAAAAACTAGAACTTATTAGGCCACTTCTTTCAATGGGTCAGACCATGCCAGCTAAATCTAAGACATTAAATGTAACTGAATCCCAGAGACTTCATCATTTTGTAAATTATAGCTTTTGAAACAAAAAGATAGTCTTCTCTTGATAATGTATGCACATATTCCTGCAGATGTTTTTGCACCACATCACATCTTGCTGAGGGTCATTTTGGTTGAATTAATGTAAGACTCAAGGTGCATAAAATAAAAAATAATAATTAAAAATCAGAAAGAATATAAACAGTGGAAGTTGCTTAGCAAATTTTGTTGAAATTTTTTGCTACTACATTAGCACCTTGTATTTTGGGAGCTAAAAAAATAAAGTTTATTGAGCTAAAGTTTCACTCAGACGTATTATTTAGTGGAAAAATCATTGTTAAAATGAAAGCATTCTAATGCTGCATTTTATCATCCTCACTGTATATTTTAAATGAACAATGAACAGTGAATGTCAGACCTTAATATGTAAAACAGGAGGTTAAAGCAAAAGAAAAAATTCACCTAAAATTAAAATTTAAAAGCCACATTAGCTCTCCTTGATCTTATACCAAACATGTACAGTGCCTCTTTCATTAATGCGTTATCTTTAGAAAGTAGTCCGGGTTTGTCGGAATTGAAGTAAGATTCATTTAATCAGCTATCGTAGTTCATCTGTTAAATTACAGCACTTTGCTCTCCATTTGTAAAATAATTTTCAAACTAATGAAGTAAGGTCAATTGCATGCAGTTTTATTCCAGCCAAATTGCTGTTAATTGCATCAAAAGCTTTGGTGAGGTCAATAAATGTTGCCTTTTATATCCTCTCTTGAAAATGGCAGAAAATAAACTTCTTTTCTCTGTAATGCATTCAGGCTTGGGGCAACTCATAGCAGGTGGACTATTAGATTTTCATTACCTGATTTGAAAGTGTTCCATTTCTGAGGAATGGTAGGAGGGATGGGAAGTCACCAGAGCAGCTTTAGAACATTCATTGCAAGTTGTCTTTGTTACTCTTCACTAATGGTGGTGTTGTCTCTCGGACAGAGACAGGTTTCTACTGAGCACCTCAATAATGGTTGTGGGCTTTGACTGTTTTGAAGTTAATGGTAATTGCTCTGGACTCTGACACCCCTTGTCCTTTAACTTTCTTCGCCACAAACAGTAAGTGTTTGTAGGTCAGCTCATCTCTATTGATAGTGTGAGGTGTGCAGGTTGGCTGACTTGGTGGGTCCAACATCCTGGACCAGGGCAATGAAGGGCAAGGTACCCCATGGGCGATCAGGATCTTACAGTGGCCTCATGAATTCTGCAGATCCATTCTTAAGACTTGATCAAGTTTTCATAACTTTTATCCTTTGATCCTTTGATGTGTGTATTTTTCTAACCATCTCAGTTTGTGAACTGTTAACACCATGTGTGCATGTGCATATGCACTTGAATATTATTTCTCTTGAAGCTCTACCTACCGAGCTGTGCCCTCCTCTTCCTCCCTCAACTCTAGGACCTCTATTCCTCTATTCCTCCTTCTCACTCTTTAGAGCACTCACTGGCTCCAACTGACATTGGAGTCTGTCTCCACTGTCTCTGCTCACTGGCCCACCAGCTCCTAGAGGGCTGGTTTTGTCTTTCGCTGTCCCTTTGTTCCACTGAGCTATTCCAAGCACCTGGAGCAACACCTGGCATAGTAAGCTTTCCAGATTATTTGTTGAGGGAATGAATGAGTTCATGAATAAATAAGTACATGAACCATTAATATATAGGTAAGAACAGAACTCTGTGGGATAAAGTACGGGAGGCACTTCCCCCGACACAGGGGTTGTTAGAGGTGGGCTGGATAAATTCAAAGAAAGTTTACTGAGAATGGTGGTGCCAAATAATCGTTTTGTACTTGGAATCATAAACACAGTATGAATTATACCTTATCCTGTGTGGAATTCATTACCAAGGACATTAATTACCTGCCTATTTACATCCCACATTCTTACAACCATGGAATATTTCTAGAGATCAGCAAAAAAAGTTTCATGTATAGACTCTATAATTAGGTTATTGATCGTAAAAATGGCAGGTAACATTTACTGAGCACCTATTTTTAGAGACTGTTTTATGAAAGGGTAAACCCAGAGATATTAACCAGTAACTAGTAAGTTGGTAGAGCCTGGATATGACCCGAGGAAATCTAACTCCAGGGCCAGCATTCCCAACCCTGACAGGTGAAAACAGTAAAGCTCAGATAAGTAGGTACTAAAGCTCCTGTGGCAGCTAAATATGGAAGGCTTCTCAAGAACATAAATGCTGGCCTTAAACCTAGAATGTCCCAAAACTGCAGGATGGTGCAGAAAGTAGGAATGTCTTCCTTGGGCATGTGGAGATGACATAACAACTGCCTACAGAAGGGCTCTGTGCAGGGAAAACTGTTTTCTGAATGTGGCTTGGCTTCAAGATGTAAGACTTAGACATTGGACACTTCCTGGCTCATTGTGCCAATAATGATCCTCTCTTTCCTACTTCTTTGGGAATTGAAGCTGGCATGGATCTACTTGCAGGCTGCCATTCAGCAGTTGGAACAGTGTAGTACGTTTGCTTTACTTATCACTGAAATATTACTGGGGTGCCCTAGATCATGCTCTGCATGGGGAGCTTTCAGGGGGCTCTTGTCCATGGCATTTGTGGGGAAGTGGGGCCACCTACAGACCCCCAATTCCAAGCCCCGTTCATCTCTCACGTCTCTATACTTTGATCCAAAAACTTAAATGACTTCCTTTAGTTTCTTCATTTTACAGTGCCAAATTCAGGCCCAGGTACATCCCTGTTTCTGAGTCCAGCTTGCTCCAAACCAGGACAAGATGATCTTTTAGAAACAGAGATTCGTAAGAACTGAGAACCAATCCAGGATGGACCTGAATAGAATAGGTCACACGATGTGTCGACACCTCCGAAAACACCTTGGTTTGGTGTTTTCCAGCCGGTCTTCACATGCCATGCCAGGTGGTGCAGCTCTATATTCAGAAGCTGAAAGCCCTGTAGACAATTCTTGCCCTGTTTATAAATAGCAAGACCTAATAGTGAGTTGTTTTCTTAGCAACCAGCATGTGTGATTTATGACTGTATTCCAGAAAAATTAAATCATATAACATAAACAAGTAGAGTTAGTATGAGGCTTGAAAATCACAGTAAGGAAGTAAGTAAGCAGTATAATTATCATCGGCTCCTGCCAGGAATCCAGCACTGATGGTCTGGGCTGGATCTGCCTTTGCCATGCATGGAAATTTTCCTGCGTGAGATAGAAGACTCCCCATGTATGAGATGCTGGATGCCGTGGGCAGTGGCATATTGAGACCCTTTGGTTGTGCCTCTTGTACAGAGTTATGTGATGGGATGCCAGGTGCCAGGGTGGGATCTAATACTTGTGTTTGATCATGATAACCAGCCAAGTAACGAGACGCTGCCATGCCATCTGCTGTAAGACACCAAATGAAGCGTATTTATTCTTCATGGTTTCTGGAATGGCTCTATCAGAAGGTGAGGGTGAGGTGCAAGTACCTTCCAGGGTTCTTCCTGCCTGTCTTTGTGAGGACATGTAAAGTCCTATAAAGGACCTATAAAGTCGTGTTGCATTGTTTGCATTATGACACGCATGTGGGATGGATATCAAATTCAACCAGGTAAAAATTCACCAAGGATAAATTAATCTTTCATGTAGATTTTAAAAAGAAAGCAATTTGAAAAACACCTGAGCAGAGAGACCTTGAGAGAGCCTGCTCACAAAACAAACAGGAAGATGTGGAATCTTAGCTGACCTCGTGCTTCAAATGGGCCAATCTTGAGACATAACTTCAGAAACTGCAATAAATAGGTGTTTTTACTTAATTACCTCAAACTAATTAATATTAGTTAAATTTGCATGGTTATCTATTTTTAAATTTCTGCTGATTTATTCACCGTGATGTGGCAGGTCCTTGGACATATACTCACCTGCATGAACTCATTTAATCCACACACATTTCTACAAACCAGGTGCTATTATTAACCTGATTAATAGATGAGTAAAAGAGGTGGCTCAGGCAACTTGCCCCATCATAGAGGGTGCCAGGCGTGGTGCTGGATTCTGAACCTACTCAGTTCCTCTCCAGGGCTCCTAACCTTTGCACCATGGTTTCCTGCCTTGATGCATGCTGCAGTGATTGTCTCACACCTGGAGGGCTGTGTTTGGTGGGGAGCCTTGGCAATCCAGAAGCCACTGATCCCTGGGAGATGAACGCTAGATCTGGGATGGGTGAGGAGCAGCTGAAGGGTGAAGAGAAGAGTCACAGGATGTGGTGTGATAGTTTTTCAGAAGCATGTGAACTAACTCAGCATTATCCTTGCTTGGTGTTTTGACCTCAGTAGCAGTCCCAGACAGACTGGCATCAGTCTGAGAGCCATGAGCTGCAGAGACCTCAAGACAGTGTCTGAGGCTTAGTTTAGGAAGAAGCCAGACAGCATCTCTCAGGAACCCTGAGGATGGGCTCCCTGCACTGGGACTTGAGCCAGGGGAACACAGGATCGATTTCCAGATTATTTGCTCTTATTATTTGGTATTTGATGCAAAGAAGACATATGCCTCCCTACTCGCCAAAGGAAAGAACAGAGGTGCCTTGAGCCAGCTTCACTCTCCTCTGCACCAGGGGCTGTTCTGGTGAGATGGCTGGTCAAAGGTGCCCCAGGTGGATACTCACAGCGTGATCTACTGACCAGCAGCAAGAGCATCAGTTTTGCAGACTAGAGACCCGGCCCCCAGCCCTGACCACCCATCAGCACTGCATGTTGGTGGGATATACAGGGTGGTTCCTGTGTACGTGATCTTTGGGGTCCCTGATCCAAGGCCATGGTGTTCCATCTCGGCTGCACATCAGCGTCACCAGAGAAGCTTCCAGAAGATTGAGGGCTGAGTCCTCCCTGCTCCCATACTGTTCTGGAGGGAGTCCGACACATCAAGGATTTCCTGAGCTCTGCAGGTGGTTCTGGTGTGCAGCCAAGGTTGAGAAGCTGGCCACAGGAGCTTCTTGAGAGCTGGCTGTGAACTGATGCTCTGGGCTGTTTAGCCTTTTGAATGTATTTGAGATTAAGAAGAACTGTGTTTGTTACGAAACTACTCAGTATTAAATGGGAGCTGTGGGTTTCTGGATTAGGAGGGTTTTTTTTGTGTGTGGGGGTTTTTTTTATTGTTTTTTTTTTGTTGTTGTTGTTTTACGGCAATTTCATTCCGGTGGATGCTGAATTCCCCAAGGGAGGGTGGGGTGTTGCTTTTCGTGTTTAGGGAAATTGCTGAAGGAAACAGCTGAATGACTGAACTGTTCACTTATAAGGAGGTAAAAAAACAAATGTTGGAGTTGGGGGAGCCTTCAAGTTGAGGACTTCGGGTCCTCTAAGTGGTAGGTTTGCATATCTTGAGGGAGAAGATGGGGGAGCAGTCCTTGCCCATGGCTCCCTACATTGATCATTTCCAGTCTGGGCCTGTACCTGTGACCATGGAGTCTGTGTGACTGTGGGGTCTATCTGTTGGTTTGCTTATTTGTTTTTAAAATAACTCTGTTTTTTAAAACTGCATGTTAGCTAGATTTACTGAGTGCTTCCATTTTAACTGTTGAGCGTATTTGTTTAGCTAACATGTTTTCCTACCATTGAGTTACTACAAATTATTATACCTTATTTAGTCTATTACACATTTTAAATTGTAGCTATCTTGTGCCTTCTTGTAACCATTTTTTCCCTGCCTGATTTTAATATTTTTAAATGTTATTAATTCCGTGGTTGTGTACTTGGTTTAAAAATACAACTCTTCTTTAACAAGCTGGCAAGCAGGGAGTTTGGGCAGACAGGGTGCTGCTGTATCTCCTGAGCCCTGTGCTTGGGAAGTGAGCAATCTGTGGACTCCCTGTGCACCTGGTCCTTCTTTGAAGTCACTTCCTCACCTTAAAGACTGATCAGGAAATAGCAATATAACTAATAAATACAAACAAATCAGACTAATCATAGGTGTAAACTTTGAGCAAAGTTTATTGTCTTCAGCCTTAAGAAAAATAAATGATCCAGAGCATAATTTGAAGTTCCCCATACTCACATGGATCATGCTTCCATCTCCACCTTCAGCCTCTGTTGGTCTCTTAGGGACTGGTGCACATGCGCAGAGACACACTCAGGATGCAGGACACACATACTTAACCTGAGAAACCGTGGTTCAGCCCAAGTCATTTGGATAGTGACCTGTGAGCCCAGTATCATCTTACTAGTCCTTGAATTACCCAACTTATTTATGAGCACAAGAGGAACCAGATCTGAGATTCATGGTCTGTACTCTGTAAACCTGAGGACACTCACCAGGCTGTGCCAACAAACCAAAGAAAAGCAGGATGGGAGTGGAGTGTCCTCCATGGAGCTGCTTCCCTCTTCCCTGAGCCTGGTCACAGTAGAAGGTCAGCTGTGTGTCCCCCACTCTGACAGGATGAAGGACGTCACAGGACAGGCTTCTCTCAATTATGTCTTCACCCCAGCGTGGTGTTCTCAATCAGAGGCCACTCGATGAGTCTACCTGTGTGAGTAAATAGAAACAGGAATGTTCTGTCTATGAATTACTCTGGCTTTGAACAACCAAATAATTAGTTGAACTGGACTATACGAGTAGCCTGTCATTTGGCACAGAGTCAGGCTGAGAGAAAGCAACTGGACTTATGTTGTTTCAGGAAACAGGTTAATTCAGGGATTAGTTATGCCATAGATTCGGGTGAAACCACATGAAATTTTAAAGGGCATGCCCTATACCAGAGCATGGCATGCTCTGCAATGCCATGGCATGCCGGGGGTTTGCCAGGCTACATGGCCAGGCTCCCCCCAAAAGGAAAAAAGGAACAAAACCAAAGTAAACTATAGTACCTGCACCAAAGAACAGAAGATGGCTCACGGATCTAGCAGAGCCTATAAAATCCATAGGGCAAGGAGTGGTCTACACATACCTTTGGTCGAAGCTAAGAAACAAAGAACCCCAGAGAGACCACTCTATTGTGTCATACTTTCTGGGGAGAGATAAATCACTTTTCATGTGCAACGAGATCTAATAAAATGAAAACATGTTACACAGCTAACATCACATCAAAATTGGAACAGAGCATGGCCCATAAATGCTCAGAGTTCACTGATTGCACAGAATTCACAGCTTGGATTCCCTAATTGCTCCAGCAGCCTCGCTGTTCACATTCACTGCCATGAATGTGGGGAAGTGGGGAAAGGCAGTATTTCTCTGTCCCCTGGGGTAAGCGTGTGTGCTCCTGTGTTCCTGGTGGGACTCAGAGACTCTCGTCCAGTACCCGGGGCTGCCGTCCTGTCCTGGCTTATCAGCTGGACCAGAGCCTGGCTCTGAGCAAAATGGTCATGCAGCTCAGGCCATGAGTGTGTGTGCACTGAGGGAAACGCACACCCTGTTAGGCTGTGAATCAGGAAAAGGACAGTGTGCAAGGAACTAGGGGCTGTGGCAAACGTTCCGGGACCAGGGGATGCCGGGAGAGAGTCCCTGCTGCTCCTACCACGTACCTCTCCCATGGCTTCCCTAATGGGAGGAATCTTTCCCCAGCTCCACGCTGATTCTGTGCCTTAGCCTCTTTGTAGATTTGTATTACATCCAGTGACGACAGGTTGCATCGCCCACAGGACATGGTTCTCAACTTTGGATGCACAGTAAAATTATGGAGAGAACTTTTGAAAATGCAGGTGCTGGTTCCCCTCCACAGACAGCCTTATTTCATTGGTCTGGGGCAGGATTCATGCACTGCTCATTTGAAAAGCTGCCCCCGGACCCAGGTAATCCTGATGTGTGGCTCAGGTGGCAATCATGCCTCAGGATGAATGACCTCATTAAGATTGTTTAGATCAGTAGGTTTCTTGAATGGGAGGTTGAGGAACTGGGGAATTGGATGGAGAAGAACCTACTGAAATAGTCACAGGGCGGGGAAAAAAAGAAAGTTGGGAGAACGGAAAGCAGCTGTGACTTCCCAGTCATCAAGATAACTCAGTTTTACTTGAGTCTCAATATAACTCACTCCCTGTGCAGCCTTAAAAGTGTCCCAGAATTGTCTTTAGGAACCGAGTTGTATGATGAGATTGTCAGATCAATTTACAGGAAGTCTGAATGTGCGTGGAAAGCTTTCTGATTTTGTAATTTTGCCTGAGCCGCTCTTCTGTGTGATAGACCCTCTTCTATGTCCTGTTCCAAGAGGACTCTTCTTTCCTCAGTGAGCACACAGCACCTCAAAGAAGGAGGTTTCCCAGAGGTCCATGGAAGGGATGGAGAGCCAGGAACTGCCTCACATGGTGGATCCTGTCAGTGGTTTCCCAGGGTTAGCCCAGGTGACAGGTGGTGACAGACATGGACAGGGACCTGGAGGCTCCTCTCTGAAAGGGACACCAGCATCAGCCACAGCACCACTAGTTTTCTGTCTTTATTGACACTGAGCCACGTTGTGATAAAAAGAAAAATATGTTGTGCCCATGTCCACAGTTTGTGTGATTTTGGACTGCATCATTTACCAAGTTCGAGAAGTTTTTTTCTTTTATTTTAAGCCTACAAGCTGGGCTCTCCCCCAAAGACTCTGACAAATTATTTCTGTATTCACATTTCTGGCATTTCTAATTTGATTGCCTCTAACAATTTGAAAAGCACGAATTTGTAAAAAAAAATATATAAACAGTTGTTGCAGGCTTCTTAAGTATTAATTTCCTTTTGAATCCCAAAGCCAAAAGTCTGGTTTTTTTTATAGTAAACTTTTGTTTTCTTGACTTTCTCCCTAAAATACTGCTAGAGTTTCATTCAAAAGGAGGTCAAAGAGGAGTGCCATTGAATAGAAGAGGAAAAAAAATTTAAAGTATCAGTGTACATAGCAGGTGTACGAATAGATCCTGCCTCCTGAAACCCTGATTCTAATTGTGCAGGTATGTACTTAGGTTGTTACGTAAAGTTTACTGTATATGGTGGAACGTGAACAGGTATTTGAAAGCTATGGCATGGTGGTGTTGGTTAACGTAATCTCACTGCCAACCTGTAAGTGTAAGTCAGTATGTGATGTCATATTCCCTGAGAAATACAGGAATCGGGAGGAATGAAAAGCCACTAGACTTGCTCATCTCATCACTCAATGCTGAGCAGCTAAGCGGTGGTCCTCAAAGTGCGGTCCTCGGCACCACTTGGGAACTTGTTGGAAAAGTAGATTCACAGGGGTCCTATCCCAAATCCACTGAATTAGAAACTCTGGGTGTGAGGCTCAGCAAACTGTGTTCTAACAAGCTGTCCAGGTGGTTCTTTCTTTCTGTGTGGCCGCAGAGGGATATCTGGCCCGCATGTCCGGGCCCAAGTGCCCACAGAGGGATATCTGGCCACAAAGGGATATCTGTGCAGAGGGTCCTTAACCCCGTACGGAAGGCCCCTATGTACACGATGTCAGTAAGCGCCAGGGTAAGGTTTAAGTCTACAAGTTAATCTGTCAGTGGAGTGTTTGGGGTTTTCCTTCTTTTCACTTCTGTAGCTAAAATTTGTCACTGGTTTTGTGTCAGTTGTTGAATCAGCTCTTGATGACATTTGGAGGTTATGAACTGCTGTGGCAACCCTGCCCTCCCCGGTCTAAGGCGGTCTCCCTGCCTTCAGCCCAGCTCTGAACCATAAGTCCTGCCTTTTGGAGACACTCCACCTGACTTTTTTTTTTTTTTTAATTCATGAGAGACACAGAGAGAGAGGCAGAGACATAGGCAGAGGAAGAAGCAGGCTCCCTGCGGGGGGCCCGAGTGCAGGACTCAATCCCAGGACTCCGGGATCATGCCCTGAGCCAAAGGCAAACACTCAACCACTGAGCCACCCAGGTGTCCCCTGTCCTGACTTTTGTGGCCTGATTTCACAGTCGTAGCTCCTCTGAGTGCGGCCAGCATGGATTCACCGGGGGCCGGGCTGTTCCAATCCAGTGCATACACCACTGGTCAGGTACTAATGATGTAGCAGATGTATGTTGCCCAAGCATCTTGAAGGGAAAGGCCTCTAGGAGGGATTGGAGTTTTTAGAGGATGGGGAGCTGGATAGGGGTGCAGAATGGTCTCGTGCTGTCACACCGACACAGGGAGATACTTGCTTTCTCTGTGCCGCCATCTCAGGCTGGGTCAGATTTTGTGACAAAGTAGAACCAGCAGTCGACTCTCGGGTGGTTGACAAATGGCATTCTTTTTTTTCGCTGATTTCAAACTTTGTCCATCTAAATTTGTCCTCTCTCTTGTTTCCATATCCCTCATCTCCTTTGAGAAATGTTAGTTCAGCAACTTTAGCTGATAAATTAAAATCGGGTGATGGCCCACAAAAAAAGCATTTGACCTTTTTAATGTGACTCACTTAGAGCTTTTCTGTTTCTTTCTGGAAGTATTAGATATAAATTCTTTCAAATACTCTTACTTTAGAACTACATAAAATACTAGAAGAATTTTTCTGCCAGTGTTTCATCCATGCTTATGTCAGTAAACACGCTCCACTAGGAGTTGTTCTTTACGATACTGAGTGCAGAAATCTGATTAATTCAGCACAACTAGTTTCTTATCCCACCCAGTGCTGAAATGTTTTTCAAACCTGAATAATGAAGTAGCTTGCATGTGCTCACCTGAGTATGCTGCCATTCTCCTAAAGCACTTCTAGAATTCTCTGCATGTCTGTGCCCAAGTGCTGCTGCTGATTCAGGAGAGGTTTCAGCTGTTTGCCAAAAGAAATCCTCTGCCAACTTTGCATGAAATGCTGAAAGGATAAAGGATCCCAATGTGCTGGTGTCAGAACAGTATCCCAGTCCGTTCTAAAGAGGCTCAAGCCTCTGAAGGGACAGAAAGTGGGAACAGATGAGCATTTTGTGGTGCTCACCTGTGCTAGCCCTGGGGCCAGGTGTCCTGATTGGCAGGCCTGTGGGTCAGAGGAGGCCATGGAGACAGATTCCCTCCAGGGTCCCTGAGATGGAGGCCAGGGAGTGGGATTGAGAGACAGATTGCTATTCCTGATATAAAGGAGGAACAGCAGAAGAGATAACCAGTGTGTACCTGGGCAGATACCTCCACAGAAGAACAAAGGAGCCAACAAAGAATCTGCAAAATCAAGACCTCTCCCACTGCCCAGCTGAGATGCTGCTGACTGCAGGTACCCCGTTTGCTGTGTAACGCAGTGGTTCAGGGAGAACCTGCATCCCTCCCTGAAGCCAGAGGCGCTAGGCCCTCCTGGTCGTGCAGCCGTATGGAACTATACATATGACTCCAGCCCTCAAGTGGACATTGTGTGTGTGGGGAGGAGGGGGGCAGAATGATAAGCACATCCCAAAGTGAGGGACGCCTCCCCCAGGGGCTGGCGAGGGCTGCAGAGAGACTTTGGGATGGGCCAGCCTCAAAGCCATTTGCTTGAGATCCGCCGGGGGCCAGCCCACGCGGAGGCTGCTGTTGGCTTTTGTGTTGCCGGGTTGCACTGGCCAAACAGGAATCACTCCGTGTGTCCTGGACTTTGAAGGCCACCGCTCTCCAATCACAGCCGCGCCATGTGAGACATCCTCCTCTGGTGACTCTAAGGGCACCTAGGCTGGCTGATCGGCAGTGAAATGATCATAGAGCAGAGGCTCTCTGAAAGGCAAGGCAGGGCGGGGGGCCTTGGTCGGCACTCGCTGCTTCTGCCACAGGCCACTTTGTGGCATCACCTAATAACCTGGAGGTGGTCGCACATCCTGTGTTCCTGGAGGCCTTGGGGGGCAGATGTAGCACTGACCCTGTTGGGTTCCCTAATGGGACATTGAACAGAGATGCCACAGGTGTTCAAAGGTGCTTTTTAATTAACTGCTTCCTGAGGAAGAAAAGGGAGATGCCATTACTGCATTCGGTTAAGTGGTCGAGGCTGAATTTACAGACAAAAGCCGAAGGAAGTGGCTTAGTCTAGAATGGGAGTGGTTGGGAGGGGAAGAGAGAGGCCCTGGACAGGTGATGGTTGTGGAGCTGGCTCTGTTATTGGAAGTGTTGCTAAATGACCAGGTGACCAGGTAAGTCAGGCACCAGTGAGGCCAGGCCCCCACCGGGGAACACGCCATTCATAGATGTGTTCCCTAGACGGTGATGGCCCACCCAGCCCGCAGAAGTCAGATTTGGCGGGACCCAGCATGGGGCACCCTGGCCGCCTCCGTGCTGGTCACCCCCAGGACCCCCCAGACCCCGCATCCTTTCCCTGTCCCTGCCTATTCTGTCAACTGTACATACTCCCAGGATGGGCACAGAGTGACTTCAGGTGAGCAGTGAAGTTAAGGACAGTATTCGCCTCCAGCTTACGGGCATGGGACTTGGGAAGTGAGGAGCCAGAACCAAGGGTCGCCAGTCTGTACTCCTCCCCCGATCATTCCCTTTCAGGGCCAGCCTTGGGAGAAACTTAAAAATAACTCTTTACTTTGACTTTATTGTTTTTATTTTATAGATGACTACTGGTGTAGATCCCCATGTCTTCATAGAAAGAGGAGGCATCAGGCTCCCCACAGGGAGCCTGCTTCTCCCTCTGCCTGTCTGCCTCTCTCTCTGTGTCTCATGAATAAATAATTAAAATCTTTAAAAATAAAAAGTATTGTGATAAAACATAGATAATACAAGGCTTACCATCTGGCCAAGTTTAAGTGTACAGTTCAGCAGCATTAAGGACAGTCTCCTTGTACGACCATCACCACCATCCCTCTACAGAACTTTTGCATCTTCCCAAACTGAAACTGTGCCCCTGTGAAACACTCATCTGCGTCCCTCCCCTAGCACCTCGTGCCCACTCTTCTCCTTTCTGTGTCTCTGAATTTGATTGTTCTGAGCGCCTTGTGAGTGGAATGACTGGATTCCATGAGGAGAATCAAGCAGTATTGACCCATTTCATGACTGGCTTGTCTCAATGTAAGGTCAGCAAGGTTCCTCCATGTAGTGTGTATTAAAATTTCTTTCCTTTTTAAGGCTGTTACATGTTGGTTTTTAACTGAATGACCTAAAGACAAAATTCCTGGAAGCTAGCCTACGTTCATGCAGGACATTGCCTGTGCTTCCAGAAATGTGAGTCGATCTGTCATGATCCTGATGGGGGGCACATGAAGAGCCCATAGGTCTTGGAGTCAGACAGACTGTACTTGGTATCCAGGCCCCACAACTACCAGCGGCATGACCTTGAAGAAGTTGTTTTATACCTTTAGTGTCGTGTTTGTAAAATTAGGATAAAAGTAAACACCTTGTCATGCTGTCAAGCCGACTGTATGAGCTAAGGTTTGTAGAGCACCAAGTAGGCAGGCGACAGAGGTTGGCTTACTGAGGACCCGCTCTCCTGGTGATGTGCTCGTATGTTTGCCAGGATTGCTCCTGAGCCACTTTGAGGAAGAGGCTTCTCTATAATGTTCCCTACGGCAGACGCCCTATGAATGCTCAAGCACGTACAGACCACACGGGAGCTTCCTGCTCTCACTGGGGTGAACGAACCCTGTGTCTTCCTCCCACACACTTTGAGAGAAGGGGCCCACATAATAGTTTGGATTCACTCTTTCAACAAAGTACTTCCTGCATGACAGAGACGTTGAAGGCCCTGTGGGCCCAGCAGTGAGCGTTAGGGACCTGGCGCTAGGGGAAGGTAGGAGGCAGATATCCTTGCACGGAACAAAGCTATCTTCTGGGAGCAGCAGGTGCTGTGAAGAAACCTAAAGCAGAGTAGCCGAATTGGGAAGAAGAGAGGGAGAGATTGGATGTGTGTGCAGGAAATACTGCTGCTGGGAGGTGATGTTTGAGCAGAGACTGCCATGAAACAGGGGAGCAGATCATGAAGAGGGCAAGAAAGCATTCTGAGCAGAGGTCAGAGCAACTCCGGAAGCCCAGCCAGTGGCGTGAGCACAGCCCAAGGGCAGGAGATGGACCACAGGGCAGGGGACAGAGCTCTGGGCAGAGTGTAGGGAGTGAAGCAGCAGGTAGGACACAGGAAGGCTGTAGGAGCCACTGGTCTCTATCAGTTCGCCTTTGTTCACTGCACTTTTAGTACCAGCCTTGCTATGGACTGAATATTTGTGTCTCCCCCAAAATTCATGTTGAAGCTCTAACCCTCAGTGGGACAGTGTTAGGACACATACCCTTTGGGAGATGAATAGCAATAGAGGAAGTTGTGAAGATGGGCCCCACGATGGAATCCATGTCCTTACAGAGAGAGGAGGAGAGACCAGAGCTGTCCCTCTGCAGGAGCCATCTGCAACCCAAGAGGAACCAAATAGGCCAGGGCTTTGACCTTGGACTCCCACCCTCCCAGACTGGGAGAAATAACTGTCTGTTGGCTAAGCCTCAGTCTATGGTATTTGTTCATGGTAGCTGAGCTGACTGAGACAAGGCTCTTGTCTCCAGGTAATGCAGATCACTTCCCAAGGCATCCATCTTTTCCCAGGACTCCCACCAACTTCATAAACAAATACCTGCCTTTCGATATACAAGCGCCCCACTGGAGTGAGAGGCTCAGATCCCCTCCTGCCCATAGACAGGTGCAGTCACCTGCCTGCTCAACTTGAAGGGTCCAGCCATGTCAGCCCAGCTATGTGTGGCCCATTCTCTTGCCCTGACCAGAGCCATGTCAGCCCCACCAGCTTTCTCAGAACCCACGTGCATTCACACTCAACCATAGAGTACATGTTGGACAGCCTTTTTGTTCATATGGTGCTTTGGGGACTCTGCCAGCATCAGGCTATTTGCTAGGCATGTGGAGATTGTGATGTGTGGTGAAGGGCTGGCAGGCCATGGACTTGAACAGATGGTGGTCATGGCTGGTGCCAACATGTGACCAGCTGTAACCATGCTGGAAGGCTGGGGCTGTTGATGGTGGTTCTGTACTTTGTCCCTACTTATGAAATTATTTTAGTGGGAAATAAATGTATGAGGGAGGCAGTACCAGCATGTGACATATCAGACTGTCAATAAATGCTGTCTTACGACCCCTGTGTTTTAACAAGTATTTTTAATATTTAGAATTACATAATCTCTCATTAATCATCACGTGGTTGCAAGTGAGATGGGTTCTTTTCCTTGATGCATCAATACCAAGCATTATGGAATTAAAAACCTTGCAGCTTTACTAAAATGAATATGTGAAGCACGCAGGAAATACATTTGTGTCCTATGGAGGAGACTTCAATTCAACTCTCTGTGCATACAATGACCTCTTGTGGCTAATTGACTTGGAATTGGTGGTTTCAGATATCCACTCAGTAGCCCTGTGCTGGAGCTGGTCTCCCTGCCCATCAGCCCATAATGCTAATCTCTCCGGTTAATAACTTGCGGCATGGGCCTCGTTAATTCTAAGAACTTATGCCCATACAGTAGGCTGTAATCCTCTGTATTAGTATGTTGCAATTTGGCTCCTAATTGGAGGATTTTCTCCTCTTATTGTGTGGTCCATTGGAATAGGGTGCTTTTCCAGCAATTTGCTTTTTGAGAAAGTCAGTAATTCTCTACCTCACCCTGGGAGGGACTTCACAATTATTATAAGAGTCTTACTTTATCTTATGTTAAACACCTTTGGGGACAGAATCATCAGATTAGTAATAACAGTTGTAATCACCATCAAAACAAAACAACGAATAGTTACCAACTATGTAATATGTGCTAAGAAGAATTATAAGGAGTTTTATTATATTAACTGACAATTCTCATAACAATCCTACGAGGTAGGTATTCTTATCCACATTTTGCTTATGAAGAACTGGTTATATTTCATTCAGTTAGTGACTGAGCTGGGACCAAAATCCAACCAGTTGATTTCAAGTCCAAATTCTTAATCATTATTCCATACCACTTCTAGAACATACATTTGAATGAACTCCTTGTAGACCAGACCACTTGAGCCACCTGGGCACCTGCATTGCTTTGCCAGGTGAGCCAGAGTAGCTTGCCCCCATATTCACCCCATTATTGCTTGTTGTAGAAAGGAGAACTTCATCTTAACTCCAGATTGGAAACTTAGTAACTGTATCTCCTGGACACAATAGAAATGTCTTTTAATTTTAAATAACCTTCTTCATATATAGAAATAGGGAATGGTAAGGTCTTTTAGGGGGTTGAAGCTATATCTTCTTTACTGTGTCGTCCCAAGGAGCCAGCAAAAGGATGAAGCCTCTCAAATATTTTTGAATGAGTGCTAGCCATTTTTTTTCAAAGCTGCAAAATTTTATACATAATTTTCTACCTATTGCCAGACATTTTCTCTCTATATATGTTATTCAGCATGTGAAAGGAGCCAAATGGAATAAACTGTTGCATCATTTTATTATTTATTTATGTATTTATTTATTGGAGTTTGATTTGCCAACATATAGTATAACACCCAGTGCTCATCCCGTCACGTGCCCCCCTCAGTGATTTTAAAGGAAAAGAATTACAGGTAGTTTTGTAAAAATAGATGATCAAACTGCCAGCAAAAAGTAGATAGATTTAAGGCCCTCTTGAAAAAATGTGTTGATTCAAGAAGTGCCCTGTCAAAGGTCATGGAGACCCCAAACAAAGACCTGCCTGGGTTGCAACAGTTAATTTTTAGATCCCAAATTTTGCTTTAGGATTTACCTAAAAAATACACATGGAAAATATGGAAAATACACATGGAAAGTTCTCTGTTTCATAAGAATGCTTCCTAACAAATATAGAAAGCATATGGCTGTAGAAAATTATTTTTCATTTCCCAGTATTTTTCATTGGCAGAAGTCACCAATGAATGCTAAAATCATTGGGACAGGTTAGTGGGGATCAAGATTTCCCCAAAATCTTGAAGTATCATCCCACAAGAGAACAAAAAGAACAGCAGTTTTTTAAAAAATATTTTATTTATTTATTTATTTATTTATTTATTTATTTATTTATTTATTTGAGAGAGAGAGTGAGAGAGCACAAGCAGGGGGCAGAGGCAGAAGAGAGAGAGAGAGAGAGAGAGAGAGAGAGAGATATGCAGGCTCCTGGCTGTGCAGGGAGCCCAACATGGGGCTTGATCCCAAGACCCTGGGATCATGACCTGAGCTTGAAGGCAAATGCTTCACCGACTGAGCCACCCAGGTGCCCCCCCTGGGTTCTTATTAATTAAAAATTTAAAAAGTGAAATAAAATTACTTTTCTAACAAGGGAGATCTAATCAATACTGCCTAACCCAGTGGCCAAACTCAGTACTGCCAATGTTTGAACAAAATACCTGCTTCTTCATGTGATACAATAAGCAACTCTTAGCATTCTTTATGTAATATTCTTGCCAAAAATGTTAAAATGAATCTAATCAGATGAGTCCAGATTATGGGGTTTCCTAGAAGACTAGTGGCCAATTTTTTTATAATAAATTTATTTTTTATTGGTGTTCAATTTGCCAACATACAGAATAACACCCAGTGCTCATCCCGTCAAGTGCCCCCCTCAGTGCCCATCACCCATTTACCCCCACCCCCCACCCTCCTCCCCTTCCACCACACCTAGTTTGTTTCCCAGAGTTAGGAGTCTTTATGTTCTGTCTCCTTTTCTGATATTTCCTACCCATTTCTTCTCCCTTCCCTTCTATTCCCTTTCAATATTATTTATATTCCCCAAATGAATGAGACCATATAATGTTTCTCCTTCTCCGATTGACTCATTTCACTCAGCATAATACCCTCCAGTTCCATCCACGTTGAAGCAAATGGTGGGTATTTGTCGTTTCTAATGGCTGAGGAATATTCCATTGTATACATAAACCACATCTTCTTTATCCATTCATCTTTCGATGGACACCGAGGCTCCTTCCACAGTTTGGCTATTGTGGCCATTGCTGCTAGAAACATCGGGGTGCAGGTGTCCCGACGTTTCATTGCATCTGAATCTTTGGGGTAAATCCCCTGCAGTGCAATTGCTGGGTCGTAGGGCAGGTCTATTTTGAACTCTTTGAGGAACCTCCACACAGTTTTCCAGAGTGGCTGCACCAGTTCACATTCCCACCAACAGTACAAAAGGGTCCCCTTTTCTCCGCATCCTCTCCAACATTTGTGGTTTCCTGCCTTGTTAATTTTCCCCATTCTCACTGGTGTGAGGTGGTATCTCATTGTGGTTTTGATTTGTATTTCCCTGATGGCAAGTGATGCGGAGCATTTTCTCATGTGCGTGTTGGCCATGTCCATGTCTTCCTCTGTGAGATTTCTGTTCATGTCTTTTGCCCATTTCATGATTGGATTGTTTGTTTCTTTGGTGTTGAGTTTAATAAGTTCTTTATAGATTTTGGAAACTAGCCCTTTATCTGATATGTCATTTGCAAGTATCTTCTCCCATTCTGTAGGTTGTCTTTTAGTTTTGTTGACTGTATCCTTTGCTGTGCAAAAGCTTCTTATCTTGATGGAGTCCCAATAGTTCATTTTTGCTTTTGTTTCTTTTGCCTTTGTGGATGTATCTTGCAAGAAGTTACTGTGGCCGAGTTCAAAAAGGGTGTTGCCTGTGTTCTCCTCTAGGATTTTGATCGAATCTTGTCTCACATTTAGATCTCTCATCCATTTTGAGTTTATCTTTGTGTATGGTGAAAGAGAGTGGTCCAGTTTCGTTCTTCTGCCTGTGGATGTCCAATTTTCCCAGCACCATTTATTGAAGAGACTGTCTTTCTTTCAATGGTTAGTCTTTCCTCCTTTATCGAATATTAGTTGACCATAAAGTTGAGGGTCCACTTCTGGGTTCTCTATTCTGTTCCATTGATCTATGTGTCTGTTTTTGTGCCGGTACCACACTGTCTTGATGACCACAGCTTTGTAGTACAACCTGAAATCTGGCATTGTGATGCCCGGCTTTGGGGTTTTCTATGTAGAGTATCATGTCATCGGTGAAGAGGGAGAGTTTGAGGGAGAGTTTGACTTCTTCTTTGCCAATTTGAATGCCTTTAATGTCTTTTTGTTGTCTGATTGCTGAGGCTAGGACTTCCCGTACTATGTTGAATAGCAGTGATGAGAGTGGACATCCCTGTGTTGTTCCTGATCTTAGGGGAAAGGCTCCCAGTGCTTCCCCATTGAGAATGATATTTGCTGTGGGCTTTTCATAGATGGCTTTTAAGATGTCGAGGAATGTTCCCTCTATCTCTACACTCTGAAGAGTTTTGATCAGGAATGGATGCTGTATTTTGTCAAATGCTTTCTCTGCATCCAATGAGAGAATCATATGGCTCTTGGTTTTTTTCTTGCGGATATGATGAATCACATTGATTGTTTTACGAGTGTTGAACCAGCCTTGTGTCCCAGGAATAAATCCTACTTGGTCATGGTGAATAATTTTCTTAATGTACTGTTGGATCCTATTGGCTAGTATCTTGTTGAGAATTTTTGCATCCATGTTCATCAGGGATATTAGTCTATAATTCTCCTTTTTGGTGGGGTCTTTGTCTGGTTTTGGAATTAAGGTGATGCTGGCCTCATTGAACGAAGTTGGAAGTACTCCATCTCTTTCTATCTTTCCAAACAGCTTTAGTAGAATAGGTATGGTTTCTTCTTTAAACGTTTGATAGAATTCCCCTGGGAAGCCATCTGGCCCTGGACTTTGTGTTTTGGGAGGTTGTTGATGACTGCTTCAGTTTCCTCCCTGGTTATTGGCCTGTTCAGGTTTTCTATTTCTTCCAGTTCCAGTTTTGGTAGTTTGTGGTTTTCCAGAAATGAGTCCATTTCTTCTAGATTGCCTAATAGTGGCTTATTTTATAAACATAGATAAAACAAAAAAAAAGCAATGTCTGTATGAAAAATGAGACAGTCTGAAAGACAGAAAGATAGAGGGGGAGGATATATTAAATTAAAAGAGAGAAAATAGAAATAACAGCAAATACAAAACATTAACCCTGATTGGTTCCTTGATAAAAAGAAAGAAATGTAAAAGACATTTGGGGAAAATTAAGGAATTTCAATGGGGCTCTATACTCCTGTTAAATATTTTAAGTATTGTAATATAGGAGAGATGGTACAGGTTGTGGCAGTTTGGGAAAATGTCCTTACTAGGAAATGTGTGCTGAGGAATTTAGAGTGTTGTTTGCAAGTGACTTTCAAACAGTGTAACAAAAACAAGTGTGTGTGCATGTATGTACACAATATGTACAAATACATGTACATATATATAGAGAGAATACAAGGGCATAAATGCAGTGAAGTTGTCAGCAGTTGGTGACGTCTACATGAAGCATATGCAGGCGTTTGGTGTTATCTGCTGCTGTCTATTCAGCTTTTCCTGAGCTTTGTAATTCTTCAAAATAAGAAGTGTTGGAGCAGGTGGGAGGAGACCATATCTGTGAAGCCGCTGGGGGGAAATGTCAGGCTGGGTCCTGGTAACATCACTGTCTCCTCTCAAACACCCTTTTCTTTAGTGATATATGTTTTATTGCTTTTGGGGGGTGCACAGGGAGCATCCATTCATGATTTTTCCTTTGTGCAGTAAATCTCCAGTTGTCAGAGGAGGGTGTCTATGGGGATTGGCAGGCTCTATCTGTCACTCCTTTGTGAGCTGTGTCCTGTGCTGGATGCCTGCATGGGTCAGTCCCATAGTCAGTACCTGCCTGGTGCCAGCATCTGCAACTTCTGGGCATGTGTGGCCTTGGGTTTTCTAAAAAGGGGGTTTTATCTTAGCTTCCTCCCTGGGATGGGTGGACATTGTGTACATCACCTAGCAGAGATGGAAGTGGGCAGAGGATAAAGGCCCCAGACATACCACCACCACCCAGAGTCTACAGCAGTGTCCTCTGCACCCATTCACCTCAGTGTCCATGCATGTGGAAATACCCGGATGGGGAGGGTGGAGCTACTATGCCCGTGAGGAGCAAAGGGAGGGGATTCCGGTCCTGGAGCTATGAACACAAGTAATGTGTTCAAGGTGGCCTCAGGGTTCCAAATCCCAAACAGTAATGATTCCGGTGGGATGGCCTCTTACCCTCATACTCCCAGACTCTTGGCCTTTAGTACTACTAAGCCAGGCCGAGAACCCTGCCACTGAAGGCCTTCCTGCGGACTTCTCCTCCCTGTGTCTTTTCTGTCTTTGAGTGTATAAGTATTCTGAAGGGAAGGAGGGAGCTAGAAGTGTTTTGGTCTCAAAATTTTGACAATGACCTGTAATGACAAATGTGTTTGTACAGTAATTTATATATTATATATATATATATATATATATAAAATACATATATACAATTAATATATATTATATTCAATATATATTCAATATCTATACATGTATACAATTAATATATATATTATATTCTATATATATATTCATTCTACAAAACCTGTGGGTGAAGCTGTCGTTGGTGCCTAAGCTCCTGCTTTATTTCTCCAGATAGGGAATACAATTCCTCAGACACCCCTCATGCATCACCTAAGACGCAGTGGCTGGATGATGAACCAGGAAGGGAATCTGGAAGAAATTACAAGCAAACCAGGTTTTTATGTCAACGTGAGGGGCTTTTTTCGTTTGGGAGCCTGCTTTTTCATGCACCAATCTTTGCTGAAACAGCAGTGGAACGTCCACATTTAACGTGTGCCGGGACCGCAGACTAGCTCACAGGTGACTCCCTGCCCTTGAAGCTATTTGCAGAGGCAGAGTGCAAGGTGGTCTGTGGCCAGAGTGCAGGTATCAGCAGGTGCGCTCCGGACCAGGGGCGTGGTGCTCACGAGCATCCTGCAGCCAAAGATGGTTTCCCTGTGTTGCATGTTTCTCACTTTTGAAATGAGGGTAACCGACTGTGGTGGGCTGAGTCCAGCCTGTTGCTATCAAACTAGCAACCTAATGTAGACCTAACTAGCTGTTGAGCCCACCCAGCAAATATGCCTTTTTTTTTTAAGATTTACTTATTTATTTATGAGAGAGAGAGAGAGAGAGAGAGAGAGAGAGAGAGAGAGAGAGAATGGCAGAGACACAGGAGGGAGAAGCAGGCTCCATGCAGGGAGCCGGATGCGGGACTCGATCCCAGGACTCCAGGACCGCGCCCTGGGCCAAAGGCAGGCGCCAAACTGCTGAACCACTCAGGGATCCCCAGATATGTCTATTTTGTGGGCATTTTCATTCTCTGGGTTCAAAGATGTGTCCGGCATCTCTTTCTAATCAGTAGGATGGCGGTAATCACGGTGCTGATGGTGCTGATGCTGAGGACAGCTAGCACATCCTCGCTGTGAGCCATTGGCGCTCAGTGCTCTTTGCACATTGTCCCTTTATTCATTAATAGGGAGCAGAGTCAGTAAGCACCTGCTTTCCTCACATTCTCCCTTCCTTTCCCACATGTGGTTGGAGGCATCTATTTCTATATTCCTCTTGAAAATCTCAAACCTGCCAAACCATAAGGAGGGAGAATTATTAGCTCATCAGATTCAGTATATTCAAATGAACTTGGTGACAAAGTGGAACATAATTCACAGACTACAACTGTTATTAACATGTGACTATTTCTGGCAAGGCCCAGAGTGAACAATCAGAAAACTATTAATCCATTCTCAGGCTGAGGTTGAGAAGGTAAATGAGCAAATACTTGGAATTTTTATGTTATTGCCTTGAACTGTTGCCTTGCCTTTCTGAACTGAATACTTAGAGTCATAAAATACCCTAATCTCCTGTCCCTCACTGTGCTTCCTTTGGATCTTCCAATTAATGGAAGCACTTACATTTTAGTTTGTGTCTATTTTTAAAACATCATTGGATACTAAAGTGTTTCCGTGGATTGCTTCATAGGGCATGCCCATCATTCTTATGTGTCAGATATAATGACTTCTAGTCAGTTTTACTATACAAAACTTATGTGCACTGTATGAGAAGATACAATGGCACTTTCTTGTCTCCAAATGATTTATGACTCAGCAGTTTAAAAAGTGTTAATGGATTATTTAATAGAATACCCATTTTTTTACACCCAAGTTCCCTAATGAAAGCCTGCCCCCCTGCCACAGCATTGCTAGGTGAGGAGTCTCCAGTCATAATCCAGCAACAGGCATTAAGCAGCTGTCTCACACCAGATGCTCAGCTCGGGACATTATCCATGTATCTCATTTTATCTTTATGTGTATTGAGTAATTGTCTTCATGTTACAGTTCTGGCCACAGTGCTGAACTAGAACATTGCTATGTGATGCTAGGACTTAAGTTCAGATCTCGGTAAGGGCAAAGACCGTGCCCTCTAATGACAGAGATTGTGGCATCCCCTGTCCTTTGGGAAGATCATACTTTATGTTGGGAGACAAGGCATAAGGACGTGAACGGTCGAGGAGAGCTTAAAGCTTTATAACATCAAATGGCACAGGTGGCAAATTTGTGACTCTTGGAGGAGGAGATCACTGGGAACTGGCAGCTTTCAGATAACAGATGCCAGAAGAGACTGGCCTTGGGCAGACTCCTGGGTGCTGGGACGGCTCTGGAAGGAGCCGGCTGGGAGATATGGAGAAAGGAGGGATGGTGTCCAGAGGAGGCAGTAAGACCAGCCCAAAGGGGTGTTGAGAACAAGATGAAAAGTCTGCTCAGACTCTATCACAGCAGCTCACTCTCCTACTCTAATTTGTCATCCACTTTTAAGAAAAACCAGTTAGAACAGATGAGCACATGTATTCAATTTTATTTCCGAGCATTGGAAAACCATGCTGACATTCTGAGTTATCATAATGGCTCATGCCCAAGTTGTTACTTTTTTAAGTAGGCACTGTCCATCACACATGCCGCTTGACACCTTCTACTCTGAAGACCTACCGCCACAGGAGATGTGTGCTTTGGTGTCATGCTCACAGCCCATCAGCGTTCATTATCCTGCAGGGGAAGGAGCCGAAGCTGATGGGTGTGGATCTGAGTCCCAGGTAGGATGGTGCCACCAAGTTGCTGTGGGTTTCAGAAGGTTGTTCAGTCTCTGGGACAGAAGCTCTCATCTGCCCATTGCAATGCTCCACACTCATATGTGAAGTTTAGATGGGATCCTGGCTGGCACAGGTCATGACACGCCCAACATTATCATCTGCCCAACTGGGATTAGTTGGTAGAGTTTAGCTCCCTATTGACAGCACCTGTGTATAGATGTGCTTGCTGGACCAGTAACAAAATCTTACCTAGAAAGTGCTATCAGTGAGCAATGTATAGAGAAAGTAAAAAAAAAAAAAAAAAAAAAGTGGTGTTTGATCACCCAGTAACCAGGGCCCTGAGGGGTAGGCAGGTGGAAGCCCGGGTCTCTCCAGCCTTTGAGTACCAGCAGCTTTGATGAGAAGAATGGATGCTTTCAAGTAGAAAGCAGGAGGCACCACAGAACCACATTTAAAAAATATATATATATATTTCCCTTGACCATGGGCTGGTCTTCATGGAATGATTCTTCCAGAAAGGCAATTTTTTATTGCAGAGTAATGAAGTATATTCATGAAAAACATTGCTAGTTCCAAATTCCCTGTTCGGTTTCTGTGGTGCTCTGAGGTATTTTTTAAATTAATGGGCTGGGTTGGCTCACAGAGTCTTGATTATTCTGTTGACACCTCTGTTTTGTCCTCCTTGATGTGACAACCAGGATCACATTACTTAATTCTAAACTGGGTAGTGTGTGTGTGTGTGTGTGTGTGTGTACGAGTATAGCTTTTTTTTTTTTGTGTGTGTGTGTGTGTAGCTTTTCTTTCATTGCAATAATCTGTGATCCCCTGGTGCTTCTAATGCCCCATATTGACCAGAAATATCATCACGCAGTAAGTTCATGCTGTATATGCTTCCCCATCATTTCTGTCTCTGCCTGTGTTCCCTGTGGAAACACTTGCCCATTGACCCCAACAGATCTTGATCTCACTGGACTTTGTGGCATGGTGACCTTACTTCAGGATTCATAGATGATTATGGAAGTTACATGAACCTTCCATACCAATAGGCAACTTTTCTAAAATCCCAGATTTTCACCAGATGATTGTTTCATGCACAAGGTAGGTTAAGTCAGGATAAAAAATGTCATCAAATTAGAGAAAGCATTGGAGAATCAAAGTGGTGTTGGCTGAAAATATGTGCCCTTTGTTGAAGCATCCATGGAGCTCCTGCAGTACTGATTGAAGCCATCCCTTCCAGAAGAGCAACAGCCCCTTCTCTGTGAGTGGGCCTTGGATATGACAGTGCAGAGAGGCAAGCAGAGGGCTATGGAAAGAGCAGGTGACCAAATACAGGAAGACCTAAGAATGGGAGTTAGAGCAAGGTGGGGAGGCATGCAGGATGAAGAAACCATCATGGTGAGGAATAGTCTTGTTAGGTAAGAGGCAGACAGAGCCTCTTAGAGCTCTTAGAGAGAGAGCAAAGCAGAGGGTGGGATGTGGACCTGGAAGAGAACACAGGAGGGTGAAATAATGGGGGAGAAAAGAGAAAATGAACCTAGGAGACTTGGAATCCAGTATCATAACTCTAGACCTGGGTCATTATTGGTCTTTGAAGCCCAGAAAAATTTTGAAAGTAACCTACATCATTTAGGAAGAGGCAGAAGAAGGCTTAGAATGTGCTGGGGCTCCTGCCAACTTCAGGAACACAGTGTTACACATACTCCTGGTCCTCAAGATACTGAAAAACTAAAATGAAGGAAAATTTAACACATCACAAGATTATTGCTACAAGATGAGGGTGGAGTACTTCTAGAGGAGGCTTTCAAACCCCATCTTTAGGGAGCTAGAGACCACTCCATAGAAGTGTAAACATCTAAGCCAAAGTTTAGAAGAGGACTAGCTAGTCAAGTGGGTAGGTCAGGGCCCAAGGTGACTCTCCTTGGCTGGTTCCACGTGCCCATGGAAGCAGCATCTATGTGGCCAAACCAACATGCAGTTCTTACAGCTTACCTTTAACAAATAGGGCTCTATCATTTATTTTGTCATATGAGCAAGGACAGCTCTCTTGTCAGCCCCCACATTATCATGGCAGAAGGGAAGAGTGTGCTTCTTCTAGTCTTTTCCCTTCGCTCCCAGCCTAGCACTCACAGAAACTACTGCTTGTGGTACTGCCTTTGGTATTGGCACATTTAGGGCTCCAGCAGTGACCACAGGAGTTCATAACTAACAACATGTGGACATTTTGTGCATCATACATTTCCCGTCTCTCTTTGGTGCTCATTTTTTACATCACCCTTACCACCACCTGATGCTGGTAGGTAAGCTCTGTGTGGGCAGGAGTTGCCTACTTTTCCCCAACTCTTATATGCTCAGTACCTGGAAGAGTGCATGGCTGGTAGCAGGTACTCAAAAAATATTTGTGGCATGGATAAATTATAATGCTAGATTTCCTAACCCCTGTCCTGCCATCCATACATTCTCAGAACAGTTCTTTTGAAACACTGAAGACAATAATAATCTTCATATCCAATGGTTTCCAAATTAGATGGTCATCAAAATTACTTGGAGCACTTAAAGTGTCTGGGTCTCCCCCAAGATGCTTGAAGTCATTGCTTCTAGAAGTGGGGCCCGGGGGTATTATTTTTTTCCTCAGATGATCATCCAGACTTGGAAACCACAGATCTAGTCCATCTTCCACTTTTTTCAAGGGAGAGAATAGCCCCAGAGACAGAAAACATGTCTTGTTATCCCTGCAGGAAGACTTACCCCTCACACCAGAGCCTGTGAACTCTGCTTCCTCGCTCATGTCTAATAGGACCTTGGAGCAAGTGGTCCCCTTGGTGGGTGGCTTGGGGTGGAGTTTTCAATAAGCTCTTAAGGCAAATGTAGCTTATCACTGGTAATGGGAAGTTGATTCCAGGTGAAGAAAACATATATCTGTTGCCATTTAAGTAAACTTAAGATCACAGGACCCAGATAATTTAATATAGTTTTCCATCTGTCAAAATCTTACATATTATTTCTTGGTGATTTGTTTCCTCCTCAAACATATTCTCTACTACAAGTGATATTTCAAGAGCCCATTTCAGTTCCCAGAGCTGTTGGATTATTTCCGGGCAGGAGGCCCGCAGTGTCATTAAGCTGGTTTGAAAAACTGTCGTTCACCCTGATGGATGGTCATCCCCATGGTGAGCACTCAGCCTCTACAGGGTTCACAGCACCCTCACCTTAAGGATATAATTTATGTAGAAATTCAGTAAATTATGTAGGAGGGCATTGTTGCTGATTTCAGCAACTCCAGAGCAACAGCAGGAAACAGGGAGGAGTGTGAAAGTCATGGGCGACATTGGCTACTCTACGTCATTTCCCGGGGACCTCACCCAACCGTGAGGCAGGGAAGTCAGGTGGATGGTGTTACCTTCTTGCAGGTGATGATCATGCCTCGAAATTTTATCTTTTTATTTCAGGGTGAAAACAGTAAGTTAGAAATCAGTAAAATTGGGGCTTCCGGGTGGCTCAGTTAAGTGGCTGACTGTTGGTTTCAGCTCAGGTCATAATCTCAAGGTTGTGGGATCAAGTCCCACGTTGGGCTCTGTGATCATCAGGGAGTCTGCTCGACATTCTCTCTCTCCCCTTCCCTCATCTCCTCCCTCTGTACTCATGTTCTCACTCTCTATATAATATTAATAAATACATCTTTAAAGAACTTAATAAAATTGAGATGATCTCATCTACATAAGATGTGTTATGACTTCTAGAAAATTTTAGTTAAATTCTCATTCACTGCAGAGATCAGTGTTCTAGTAATTTTATGAAGTAGCCTTTGGTTATTTAATTCTGTTTGCACATGAAAATTAACCCTTCGTGTCTCCTATCAAACAATAACATATTTTACAGGATTTGTATGATGATTCATTTCAGTGTCTAAACATTTAGGAAACTAAGAGAATGGGGGATTTTCTTATTTTCAAAATTATGAGCAAGGTAATATCTTGACTATGTACAACATAATACATTGATTTTCCTTGCTTTCTGGCATTTCCCAAAATATAACTGGCAAGTTTATTCTTAGACAAAATCCATTTAATCAAAATTCTCATGGTAACTTTCTCATTGCTACATGTGAATGTTTCCTGAAAGGATTACATATCTAAGCTTTGAAGTGGATGAGTGATTATTACAAAAGCCAGATTAATAGAAGTTGACTTAATCTCTAAATACTGACATTATAAGAACCTTGTAAGAATAGCTATTATTGCAGATATATATGTTGACAGTGCATGATTCTAAGATAGTCTGATTTTTTTTCACTACATACCAGAGAGTATACATTCAATTGCATGCCCTTCATGAGAGCTTTTTCTTTTTTAAAGATTTATCTATTTATTAGAGAGAGAGAGAGATAGCACATGTGCATGTGCATAGGGAAGGAGGGGCAGAGGGAGAGAGAAGGTATGCTTTTGTTTCATACACAATGTCACGTATATTGGTTCTGCTCCATCATAGAATCCCCAGGAGATGGAACCATGTCTTAGAATTTCCTGTTTCAACTAGTGCATCAAGCAGTGTGGGCCCTCGGTTTCCACTGGCTGGTCCACTGACTGGTCCACCAATTGTGTACTGGTCATGTCCACCGTGGCCCCTCTAGTTAGCATAGCTTTGGGCATCACCTTAAGGCCCATGCATTCCAAATGTATGCTCCAGTTCCAGCCCATACTGGGCGTTTCTCACTATCTGCAGACACTTCTCTGGATGTGTGTCCTGCTAGACTCACATCCTTTTTTTTTTTTTTTTAGACTCACATCCTCTTAATGCTGATTTTTCCCAAAATTCCTAATTCAGGGAACATGGCCTCCATCGATCTGTGGGTCAGGTGAGAACCTTCTGTAATTCACCCTGGCCCTCATACTTCAGTATCTCCTGGCTGGAAAAATTCACCAGCGCCCTGACCAAGCTCCTGTCTCTGTGCACTCACCAGTCCCACTCACACATCTCAGCCAGACCATATTTATATACAAAAATGTTTATCCTTAAAAAGAGTGAGGGCAAGTGTGGGTGGTGCTGAAGGCAGGGTGGTGACCAGAAGCACAAGACTTAACCTTGCCCTCCCGCATGGAGGCCGCCCTGATGTGCCGAGGTCTCAGGGACCAGGCTTCCAGGTGAGCCATTGCTGTCTCCGCCTGGCAGCAGTCCTATTGCTACAATTATACTAACAGAAGAGAGCAGACTGGCCATTTGTTAAAGAACTTGATATTCCACATCAGAAAATCTACTTTTTCATAAGTATTCAACTAAGGAGTTGATGTGTGGGAATAATTTAACCGGGACCAGGCTGAGCAAAACCCTCCATTGATCAACCTTTTCCTTTGATTAACCACACTTCTAAAGAAAGCGAGTGACAATAAAGCAGCCTCCATGAGCGACTTCACGTGATGGGGGCGGGAGCGGTTCTTGACCTTTCCCACATACTCTGTGGTTGGACTTGAGTCCAGAGGGAAGCAGTCTGGGGCCTCCAGTTGGTGAGATCTTTGGTCATCGAGGACGGGCCTTGTTTTATTGACTTTATTCTAAGGGAAACAATGGACCCATTCAGAGTAAGAAGATTTTTGATAGAGGGTTGAAACTAAACAGTGTTTTTTGTTAGTCCTCAGTTAATTAGAAAATTAAATTAACCACAGCACTTGTTCCCAGAGCTTTCTGGTTAATTGATGTTTTACTGTATTTGGATTAGAGAAGACCCAGGAGGCACAGGTCATAATTGTGCAGAATTAGAGAATCGAGGGAAGAAATTGCAGACGAGTCACAGAAGTCCTGTGGCAAAGCCATTGTGTGCGGGAGTGCAGCCGGTTGGGGCCTCTGGAGACCACGACTGTGGGTCGGGAGCAGTGCACAGATGATGCAGGAAATCAAAGCATCATCTCCCACTCTTCCTCCCAAGAAAGTAAATCTAAGGGTTAAACCCTACAATCAGAGTCATTGAAATGCTTTTAATTCACATCTAAAACCAAAATGTGGGCACCTGGGTTGCTCAGTGGTTGAGCGTCTGCCTTCAGTTCAGGTCATGATCCCAGGGTCCTGGGATCAAGTCCTGCATCCAGCTCCCTGCAGGGAGCCTGCTTCTTCCTTTGCCTGTGTCTCTGCCTCTCTCTGTGTATCTGTCATGAATAAATGAATAAAATCTTTATTAACAAAAAAAAAAGAAAGAAAGAAAAAGTAAAACCAAAATGTTTTTCTTCCCTCATTTTCTGTGGTCTTGCAGTATGTGGACTGGATGTGATTACAAGTGTGCAGAGCGTAGGACAGGCTAACCTCCTGAGAAGCCAAAAGCCATCACTGCTGATGGATTTAGACGGGGCATTTTCAGTGTTAAGATAAAGCTTGAACTGTCCCAAGTGTAGAGAGTCCGCCGGGAAGAGCATTACAGTCGGAACACTCCATGTCATAGCACCTAGTGTGTCAGTGGAACCTGTGCAATTCTTATAATTGCACTTGTCGTGGAAGGTTCTCAGGCCAACTCAGGCCAGTGTGTGGACCAAGCCATGTTTACGACTCCGTAAAAACACAGGTCACCTATGGGGAGAGTGTAGCAACGAAGGAGCTCCCAATTGTCATCCAGACTCTTGTTCATCCTGTCCGTGGACCTGGAGCTTTGGGGGAGGATGCAGGCGTGGGACAGTTTGGCACTGGTTCTTGCACAGGAAAACGTTCCAACTGTTATTTCTCTGTTAGAACCTAGAAACTTTAGGCTTTACCTAAAGATAAAAATCAGGTTTTTACCCTGATTTCTTTTTAAAAAGTCCTTCCAACTTTTGGGTGAGACTATACTTTGCTGAACTGATTGATTTTTTTTTTACAGATTAATAAGATTTTTAATAACATTCATTCCTTCATAAAATGAAGAAAGTTGTAAAAAAAATTTAAAAAATGAAGAAAGTTGTAAAAACAAAATTTATGGAAGGAGTTATTGGTGTGGAAATCCTGTTGATACAGTTCTTCCCCAATAACAGAGACAAAACTTAGCACAAAGAAAAACACACACTCACAAAAACCAGACAAGTGTTAGAGGCAACATGTTATACTGAAAATGGCAATTTTGGTTTTGGTTTTGTGTTTTTTGTTTTTCTTTTAATTTTTTTATTGGAGTTCAATTTGCCAACATATAGATAACACCCAGTGCTCATCCTGCTAAGTGCCCCTCTCAGTGCCCATCACCCAGTCACCCCAATCCCCTTCTCACCTCCCCTTCCACTACTCCTTGTTTGTTTCCTAGAGTTAGGTGTCTCTCATGTTTTGTCACCCTCACTGATATTTTCATTCACTTTCTCTCCTTTCCCTTTATTCCCTTTCACTAATTTTTATATTCCCCAAATGAATGAGTGAACTGATTTTTTTGAGTTGACTTGATCAACGCAATAATAATAGTACAGATCCAATCAAACAGGGGATAGATAAAGTAATAATGGCTTTGGTGGCCTGTGTGTCTTATATGCATGGCATTCTGCTAAACCATTCATGTGCATTATATTCTTAAGACTCAGAACAGTTCCTGGGGAGGAGCTGTGAGGACCCCTGCTCTGCAGGAGGGTAGTGAATCTCCGGGAGCTTTAGCGACATGCTCACAGTAGCAAGCCAGCAAGCAGCCCAACTGGGATTCAGCCTCTACCCGTCTAACCCTAACCCTGCACTTGTGACCATGTCATTACAGTGTGGAAAAGACCCTTATTCGGGCCACTTGGGGCACTTCTGCTTCTGTGAGAGGGAGAGAGGGAGGAAAGGAAAGAAAACCTTCTCCTTAGCCTGGACTTTAGGGAGAAAGCTTAACGAGCCAGCACTTTGCCGGTGCGCAGAGAAATGCTGTGTGAGGCTCATATTCACACAGAGATAAAAATTCAGCCCTTTGTGGATTGCAGTGGCAACGAAAGGACATAGTGTAGACCAAAGAGCCTGAGCAGAGCCTTGCTTTCCTGGATGTTCCATGACCCATGGTTTCCATTTGCTAGTAGAGCACATACAAAAAAATACTCATTTGTGCAGAGACAGGACATTATAATAAACCCAGTAAATGTTCAGGAAGCAAGAATGAATGAGGATCCACCTTTAGAATCATCTACTTATTTTAGAACAAAAATGAAGCCACTTCATAGTTTTTTCCCTGTCTCTCTAGCGGCGAACATCCACTGAACGCTGGCAGTAGTGGCTCCCTGGAAGGACGGGAATTTGCATGATGTTAAATTCTAGCCTGCATCTTATGAAAATGGAGGGGATGATCTGCTGAGAAAGAAATAAAAGAATCACATTTCGGTTTTAATTCCTCATCCATAAGTAGCATTAGAAAAAGAGAGAGAATTCTAGAATCATCACATGGTTGGAAAATGATGTTTCCCTCCCCCAAAGAAAGGTAATATCTTTGTGATGAAGTAGTACCTGCATTATTAAGTAAAATATTACCCATGTTGTGTGCAATATGATTTCAGTGGAAGAAATTATAAGGGAATGACCCATAATAAATCATATGCTGCCACCACTGCATGCTGCTAATACCAAGATTAATTCTCCTCTGATGCGGAAGCTGCTCAAATTCTGATGGAAATGTTGGTGTTTCTGGGTTTTGAATGAGTTCTCATATATTTGTTTATTTTTAAGTACCCCTGAGACGCAGATGAAAAGCTGGCCAGCAGGTGCAACCCACACATTTATTTGCTTTGTGCTGTCTGTTGGGGAGCAGAGTGGCAGAGACATCTTCTCTAGTAAACAACCCTCTTTCCTCTCCTGTCTGATCTCCAGATATTTCTGGGTCTCAGTGCCTCTGGGCATTGTAGCCAGTCTTTGAGATAGAACGGTGTCAGGGGGGACCATTTATTTCAACGTAGTCTTTCCCTGAATGTACGTTTCTAGATATATCCAACAGTTGTGATGCGATAAAACATATGGTAATTCTGAACCAAAAAAAAAAGAATGTGAGTAAAAATTATTGCACTCACCCTGGATTTGTGTGGTGTGTCAGGTGTGACCCTGAGGGTGATAATGAGAATGTATTGAGATAGTGTGTTGAACACCAAACACTTTGCATGTGTGAGCTGTCAGTCTTCCCAGCGATGCCATGACATATTCATTATTGCCCTCATCTTTTTTTTTAATTTTAATTTCAGTATCGTTAACATACAGTGTTATATTCATTTCAGGTGTACAATATAATGATTCAGAGGTTCTATACATTACTCAGTGCTCGTCACGATAGGTGTGCTCTTAATCCCCGTCCCCCCACCAACCTCCCCGCTGGTAACCACTGTGGTCTCTGTAGTTAAGTCTATACCTGTGCACTCTTGGTTTCTCCTGCGCTCTTTTTTTTTTCCCTTTGTTCATTTGTTTTGTTTCTTAAATCCCACCTAGGAGTGAAGGCACATGGTATTGGTCTTTCTCTGACTCACTTATTTCACTTAGAATGATACTCTCTCACTCCATCCGTGTTGTAAATGGCAAGATTTCATTCTTTTTTACGACTGAGTACTAATCCATTGTATATGCATTACCACATCTTCTCTCCTCGTTCGTCGGTTGATGGACGCCTGGGCTACTTCCCTACCTTGGCTATTGTTGATAATGCTGCTGTAAACATAAAGGTGCCTGTATCCTTTTGAATTCATGTTTTTTTCATTTTAACCTCATCTTAGAAGGTGAGGAAACTGAGGTGCGAATCATTTAACAGCTTGCCTAAGATCTTTCAACTTGCTAGTGGTGTAGCCTGACTCAGTCCCAGATAAAGCTGACTCCCAGACAGGCACGCTGCCCCCTCCACACGGAGTCAGTCTTGTAGATGCTTTGGTAAGTTGATGCAATGATACCATCCCCTTTTTTCATTTGCACTTCAAAGACTTCATGACCTATCTGAACACCCTCATATAATGGCATCAAAGTGATCATAGGAAGAAAACCATTATCTGTCATCATCCTATTTCTTTTTCTTTCTATTTCAAGTAAATGGGCAGCCTTCGTTTCTCTCATTCTCCTCCTCTTTTGGTTACGCTATTTTCATTTTGCAATGAAATATCCACAATAAGGAGCAAATTCGGTACATCAGTGCCTCCATATGTCACTCCCGGGGTATCAAATTCTGGTCTCACAGAGGCATAACTCTCTTGGGGAGAAAATTGTATTTTGCAGACCCTGTTCATTTATCACTTCTGTCTTGTAAGTTCTTTTCTTAAAGCCAGCAAGATTCGGGAGCACTGCAGGTCATTTTTATACGGCACACTTGATTGCTTAGGAGAACAAATTTTAAAAGCGTTTCTTTAGAAGGAAGGATACTGTTATCCAGGGTGAAATATTTCAACCAAATACTAGAGAGTTCTTGTCTCTGAACCACCTGCCTTGGTGGGAGCTGCTCTAACAGGGCTTTGTTAATTGAATAGTATCTGCTCTAATATTTAACAGGGAATGGAATATTTAAAACTTCAACCCAGTATCAGTCCTTTGTGATCAGTCTTTTAGGTGAGTGAGGGCAAAGCAACCATCAGAACAAATCTTTGGATTCTGGAAATTCAGGAGAAACTTTCCTATTTATTATTTATCTATTTGTAGAGTCACTATCTTTCTTTTCTGAAAGAAGAGGAGGGATTCCAAGGAAAGTTTACCTTTCAGGCAGTCATGCCCATTGTGGCTATCTTGGTGTCACTGATTTAGTTGAAATGTGTCTGTTGTGTGCAGGTGCAACCATGTGACAGAGTGGTTCCAGAATTCAGGCATTATGATTATTTCTCTAATACTTTCTAGAATTCTTTTATAGTTATACTGAATAAATCACGTAATTTTGCAAAGACTCCATTACCACTTACGTAAAATGGAGATAATTCTATCTTCTGTATTAACTTCACAAATTGTCAGAAGGATTAAAAGAAGCACTACCCATATTAGAACTTAGAGACACCCAAGTTCGAGAGCCAGTGTTACCTTGTTTATAGTTCTGCTGCATTCAACAAATACTGAGTAATTAAGCGTTTCTGTTCGGGGCTTTGTCTGGGCAAGGAACTATGTTTATCTTGTCATAGAATTGTTTGCTCCCAAACCACCTGGTAGGATTTTGGGTGCTGTGCAGGGGTTTGACACTGTTGGAGGCCCAGGGGGCAGCAGGAAGAAAGCCCTTAGGTGCTGAATGCCTTCTGTTCTACCAGGCTCTGGAGTATGTGCTTTAAATGGCTAGAGAAACAAAATCCCTCTTTCCAAGTGGAAGGTGGGGGTGCTTCATGGAGAAGATTGAATTTTAACTTAGCCGTGAATGATAGATATAATTTAATAAGTTATATAAGATATATATTATGTATAATGATATATATCTTGAAAAGCCCTTCAGGGAAGAGAGAAGGCCAAGGGCAATCATTCAGGGAAGCGTGGGCATGTTTGGAGGAGGCTGAGTGGTTCAGCTTGGAGGGTGTGCAGGGCATGTGTATGGGAGCAATGTCAAATCTTGCTAGAAAAAGCCATCCGGGGGTGCTTGCTGAGGGCTGTGAATGCTGTCAAAACTTAAAATAATGGGAGGAAAAGGAGGCCAGGGAGTGGCATGATGTACAGGGAGCTGCTCAGGGCATGCTATACATGCCCTGAAAAAAATAAAAGCCCAGGCAACCCTCTTTGGGGTAAATGCCACTCGGGTCCCCCTGGCCAAGGCAGAGAGTGGTAGGTTTGAGGAAGAGAAGTATCAGAGACACTGCTCTGATCACTCAGTCTTCCTGGAGGTGAAGTGGAAACCCCTTGAAAGAAGGCTTGACCCAGTGTTTTAAGCCTAGGTGAGGCAACTATGTAGAGGGGAGGCTGGAGAGTAAATTCAAGCTTTTGGAAATGTGTTTGGAATGAATGTGGAGTATATCTGAACCAAAGATTTCTGTTATGTCATCAGTGAAATTATGAGCGCAAATGAGATCAGATAGGAAAAGAATTTTGAAAGAGAAGAAGGATGAAAACAGATGATAGTGCCAACAGAGGAGGAGGAAAAGGCAACTCATTCTTGGGGCAGGGAGGGGACTCTTTCCACCACGAGAGGTGGTCAGGGTAAGAAGGGAAAAGCCTCCTTGGATTTCACACATCAGAGGTTTGGGCTTCTGTTTGACGGAGATGAATTTGCAATGAGGTGTGATGCTCCGGATTTTAGGTGCAATTTTGATCCCTTCATTTTATTGAGTTTGATTTATATCCTCCTCTACACTTCTGAGCATTTCTTTCTTGCATCTGAACTCACTGCTCCTACATATTGATAGAATTCTGCTGGAAATAGATGCTTTCTGAGTGGAGTCAATGAGGCCTGGGGCCTCCTGCTGGAGAATAGAGGGAGGGGGCGAAGACAGGGGTTAGGGTGTCCCCAGCTGAGGCTGCAGCATGTCTGTGCTGCCAGGCAAGGAGCTCCATGCTCCCTTGGGGCCCCTGCTGGTGAGGCACAAGGGAAGCAAGTCCAGAGCTGAATAAGTGGTAGAAGAAATGGAGTTTTGTGTTTATTGATTTATCTGAGTGGCTAAATGAATATTCATTTTGCTTCCTGTTGATTTTGTTTTATGAGAATCAAAGTAGAAAAGAGAGGCTTTTCTAAAGAACTCGTTCTGGGCTGACTTGTCTGTGAGTCTTCAAAGAGCACCTCACTAGGAGGATTTCTTCCCATAACTAAACTCCAGAGAAGGATGGGAATACCTTAATTACGAGTATCTGCAGAAAGCAAGTTTCATCGACTCATAGGCTATAGGAGCTAGAAGAGCTTTTAGAAATCGTCTGGCATGCTTGTCCAATTTTAAGATCAGGATGCAAGGTTTGGGGGGGGGGGGAGTTGACTGCCAGCCCTGCATTTACCGCACACCCAAGACAAAAACGTGCTCAGGTGAGGGCAAAATGCCTTCCAGTTAAAGGAAGGTGGTGAGGGATGGAGTTCTCGTTTGCCTGAGACTTACAGCTCCTTGAACAGTTGGAATCTTAATTTATGTTTGATAATAATTACCTGCCAACACCCCAAGGATTCTATACAAGTAGCCTGGTAATCACTATTCCTGGTGAGTATGCACTGACAAGGATGCAGATTAAACTGGAACACTGAAGTAATGCATAACTCATGCCCAACATCAACCACTAGAAGGAAAGAAAGAAAGAAAGAAAGAAAGAAAGAAAGAAAGAAAGAAAGAAAGAAAGAAAGAAAGAAGAAAGAAAGAAAAAGAAAGCAAGCAGAGGTGCCTGGGTAGCTCAGTAGATTAAGCATCTGCCATACGCTCAGGTCATGACCTCAGGGTCTGAGGTTGAACCTCATGTCAGGCTCTCCAGTCATCAGGGAGTTTGGCTCTCCCTCTCCCTCTGCGTCCCCCCCTACTTGTTTTCTCCCTCGCTCTCTCTCTCTCTCTCAAGTAAATAAAATCTGAAAAAAGAAAAAGAAAGAAAGAAAGAAAGAAAGAAAGAAAGAAAGAAAGAAAGAAAGAAAGAAAGAAAAAGAAAGAAAACCCTAATATTCTGAGACCAAAAACTGGTCTTAGACAATTTATGTCCAAATATACTGAGACATTATCACAACTGAATCTAGTCAGTTTGGTTGATTAAAGTAGCCAGTTGAGTCTAGTGGTCTCCACAAGTCATTTAGACTCTAATTGTCCTTGACTGATGACCTGAAATCTGAAACATACTCTGTCTTCTGGACAAGACAGTTCTAAACTGGAAGTCTTTAATTGAGTATATTCTGAAAACATTCCCCCCATGTATTTGTTATCTATTGCTGCCTAACAAATTACTCCAAAGCTTAGCGCCTTGGAATGTTGGCCAGGTCTCATCTCCCAGATCCTGAGGGTCAGGAATTTGGAGGCAGCTGTGACATTCTCATGAGGCTGCAGTGAAACTGTGGGCCAGGACTACTCAGTCTCATCAATGGACAGGGGCTGGAGGGTCGGCATCCAGGTTCATTCACGAGGCAGGCTTCGCCCAGAGCAAGGGATCCAAGAGACAGTGTCCAACTAAGACAGAAGCACAGTCACTTTTATGATTTGATCTAGAAATTAGTGTATCACCCTTCATTGTATCCTGTTGGTAACACAAACCAGGTACTGTCTGGGGAAACCACCAAGGGTGTGCATACCAGGAAGGAGGGACCTGGGACCATCTAGAGGCTGCCCATCACACCCCATGTGTGACTGTATTAATTTTTCTTTGGAGCCATCCAAAGAATCATATCATCCACCTGAAGTCTTCTATTAGTTTATGATATGGGTTTGGTTTAGGATAAAAAACAACCATCAGCCAGATGGGCAAGCAAGGAATCACCGCTACCTATAGAAGATACATCTTCAGAGAGAGACACACAGTTGTAGATAATTGTTTTGAAATGTGTGTAGGTATGTATGTTTTCAGGTACATGTATATATACGTGTTCTCAGTTTCCAGAAGCAACCATGTGAATTAGGAACCATTGTTCCCTGTCTTTACAGACGAGGAAAGGGATTTGGAAAGTTTCATAACTTGTGCAAGGTCACACACCCATTAAATTATGTACCTCGTACTCCAGATCCAGCGAAAAAAGACGTGATATTAAATGGGAGCTTTGCCTTTGGAGAAATGTGTCCCAAACTCAGTAAAGATTTTCAGTCTTAAATAACATTTGGTAAAGTGCATATGATGGATTTTTGCTTGTTTTTATTTTTGCTATAAATTAAAATGAAGATGTTATTCTTTGTCAATATAAAAATATTATAAATTCCTTTAGGAGATGCTTTTTCCACTTGTTTGCCATGTCTTAAAACACAGGAATGTTTTCTAAGCTGACTGAGAAAGGAATAAATTCAGTGCAATTGTTTTGAGTAACGTGAAGTGTGGGAGGTGTGGTCCCCATCCTGGTTTCTTAGGCTCAGTTTAATGGCACAATGTCTGAGCTGAGCTGGGCAGTCCGGGGGTGCTGAGCAGCGCTGCTTACGGGGTGGATGGAGAAGCAAGCCTGAACAGGTTCTGAGAGGCAGGACATGGGGGACACACCACATGACCTTGGGATCCACACACTGGCTTTGTATAACTCAGTTCACTTTTCCTGCTTGTCAAAATGAACATGAAAATGTTTTCCCTTTACCTCCCAGAGGTACTTTCCAGAGATATTTCTGGAAAGTAATATGAAGATTGGTACTTTGTAAACGGACTCGTAGTCAAGTACACAGAGGAATTTGGAAGTCTAGGAAGCCTTTGGTGACACTGCTACGCAGAAGGAAGGATTATCTGAAATACGATGCATAGCATCAGTGACATTTTGGCTGACGTTAACTCAGCTATTGGTACATTGAGTTTTCTGAGAAATAGGTATATATTAATAGTGGCTAGAGAGAAACCAGGAGGCATGCTATGATGTCTATACAGCACAGCAAAGCCCTCTGAAAAAATTCTTGCTAAATGTCACACATTATTCATCTGAGTTTTCTCTCCTGAAAAAGAAAACCATACGTTTACCAGTCAGCTTTTACATTTAAGTTTTGAAAAGATAAGTCTATAGTGTAGTTTCCAAAAGGTTTTAAAAGCAGATAACCATTTTCTGTTATGAAACACACTTTACACTTTCTGTTGTGCTTTGTAGGCCAACATTTTCTTCAGTTATCTCACAGTTTTGCAGCTCTGAGAGCTGGCTGTCACACCAGCCTGTGGGGAGTGGACACACGCACACTCACAGTTTGGCTTGGCTTTGAACACCAGCAGGTCAGCTAGATGGTCTTGTGAAGGTCATGGTGGATCAGGAGTAGACCTCTAGGTGGGTCATTCTCAAAACGTGCTCTTCAGCCCAGCACCTTCAGCATCACCTCGGATGTTGTTGAAAGGCGAATTCTCAGGTCTCATGCCGACCTGGGTCAGAATGGGTCATCGTTAATCCTTAGGACCTTTTCGCAACACAGTTGTGTTTGAGCCTCAGGAATCAAAGGAAGAGCAAGATAAGGCACTTAGAACACCTGACATGGTTTCTTAGGGCTGTGAATCCGTGTCTTTTCCTGGGACAGAGAAGGAATGGGCAAACATAAGGCATCTGTGCACTTCTCAACAGTGTCGCATGATTATCCACTAATAGCCTGGGCAAGCATCACCTTTCCTGTTGGTTTCGAATCAGCCATTATTATTCCAGCCTCTCATCTTTGAGATGAACTCAGATCTCCAGTCTTTATCTGGAGTCATATGTCCCATTAATTTTCTCTGTTCACTGCAGGCACAGAACAGACTCTGTACAGCAGACACATCCCGGGTCTCTGATATTTATAGTTTGGCTGCCAACTTCTCCAACTGGAATTCCTGCCCACATTTCAATTTCCAATTTAAGTTGAGATCCTTTGAGAATATTTCTCCCAAGATTTCTTTTTCTGAATGGCATAGAACTCTTTCTTCCTATGGCAGTGATTTGGTCCCTCACACTTCATTTTTGAAAAACCAATCCATACATGATATATCTTAACTGCTCCAATCCAACTGAAAAAGTTTTGAGAAGAAGACTCACATCTCAGATTTCTTTGTAATTTTTCAGTGTCTAGCCAACACTGAAAAATAATCATTTATGGTGTTTATTTTGATGCCCTTGATGTAGGTATAGCTTTCCTCTGTCAGGATTCTTCCAGAATGTGCCTAAAGATATTCACTATTGGTCCCTGTCTGCTCTCTCCATCTTCCAGCAGTGCTTTGCTACTAAGATACCACAAGCGTGTCAATCATGGAATGGGTGGTTTTAGTTTGGTTGGCCCACGTAGTTGTTTCTCTTTTGAACTTTGATTTAAAGGTTGGGACAGTTCATGTACAAAATAAAACTTATGGCTTCTTCTGAAATAAATAAAGATGTAGATCCTAAGGATGCATTCCCATAGGAATTGAGGGGTATATAAATTCCAGGATATGACGGTTCCCAGTATTTTTTATACTGTGTCCAGTATGGATACTACTGAGTCCCTGTTAATCATCACACGCATGCGCTATTGATTTTCTTATTTTGGAGACAGTTTTCCATGAGGACTGCTTGGTTCCTACTGTTGGCTCTGCAGTTTACTCATTGTATTTGAGCAACCATGCACAAGATATTTAACCTGTCTTTAGTTTCCCTTCTGTAGCTGGGGGTAGTAACGGTACCTAACTCATAGGTTGTGAGGATTAAATGTGTCAAGATATATCAAGTGCCTAAAACAAACCTGGCACACACTGGGCACTCAAGAAGTGCTTGCTGTTACAGCTATTACTATTCCTAGGACTAGTGGTGATAACAGGGATATCTACCAATAATATCTACCAAGGTTTCTTTTCTAAGTAGAAAAATTAAAGGGTGGATTAAGAAAGTCATGTGCTTCAAGAAAAATGAGACAAAGCAAATTCCTTTTAAAAAGTAAAAAATCTTGGGGCACCTGCATGGCTTACTCGGTTAAGCATCCAACTCTTGCTTTTGGCTCACATAATTATCTCAGGGTCATGAGATTGAGCCCTACGTTGGGCTCCATGTCTGGCTCACCCTCAGTGGGGAGTCTGCTTGAAATTCTCTCCCTCTGCTCTTCCCTGCTGTTCTCTCTCTCTCAAATAAAATAAATAGGGGCTCCTGGGTGGCTCAGTGAGCTAAGTGTCTGCCTTTGGCCCAAGTCATGATCTCTGGGTCCCAAGATTGAACCCTATGTTGAGCTCTCTGCTCAGCAGGGAGCCTGCTTCTCTCACCCCGCCACCCCTTCTCTCCACTCCCCACTCATCCTCATCCTCCCACTCTCTAATAAAAAAAATAAAATCTTTAAAAAGAACTCTTAGGGTATCCCTGGGTGGCTCAGCGGTTTGGCGCCTGCCTTTGGCCCAGGGCGTGATCCTGGAGACCTGGGATCGAGTCCCACATCTGCATGGAGCCTGCTTCTCCCTCTGCCTATGTCTCTGCCTCTCTCTCTCTCTCTCTCTCTCTCTCTCTCGAATAAATAAATAAAATCTAAAAAAAATTTAAATAAATCTTTTTTAAAAACAAAGAACTTTCCTATTTACATCTAATGTGTAAATTGAGCATTTCAGTGTCAAGGGGACGATTGATCAATTCCATCAGTTACTTGCTTGGGCCTTTGTTACATGGTGATTGGAAAAACAGGTTGATTGTTTATTTCCTTGAGCCAAATCATAGTACTAGGTTTTATGGTTTGAGGTTTGTTTGTTTGATCTTTTAAATATAATCTTTTTTTGTTTTGTTTTGGGATAATTGTAGATTTTTAGAAAAGTTGCAGATGGTGAGAGAATCCTTATGTATCCCTCTCCCAATCTTCCCACTATTAACAGTTTACTATTCGATGGCACATTAGCCAAAATTAAGAACCTAAGATTAGTGTATTACTATTAACTAAACTTCAAAGCTGGCTTTACCAGCTTTCCCAATAAAGAGTACTTTCTTACATGATACAGTCCTGATTGCCACGTTGCATTTGGTTGTCATACCTCCCCAATGTCTTCTGGTCTATGACAGTTTCTCAATTTTTCCTTGTTTTTTTCCTGACCTGGAGTCATTTGTTTATATCAGTATTGTTATAGGCTGACTCATTCCTTCAAATTTGGAGGGATTTGTTGGAGTCCTAGTTCTTGCTCCTCAGAATGTGACTGTGTTTGGAGGTAGGCCCTTTAAAGAAGTAATTAAATTAGAGTGAGGTCCTATGGAGAGAGGCCTTCATCCAATATGACTGGTGCCTTTAGAAGAAGAAATCAGGGCACAGACACTCACAGAGGGACGACCATAACTACATCCTGAGGAGGGGCCTCAGAAGCAACGAGTGCTACCCATAGCCCGATCTCAGATTTCTGTTTGTTGGAACTTGCAGGAAATGTATTTCTGTTTTTCAGGCTGCTCGACCTGTGATGTTGGTTATGGCAGCCCCAGAAACTAATAAAATTATGGATTCATTTATGTTGATTTTATACTTTTTCTTAAAATCCAATTCTATGTTGTTTAAATTGTTGTTCAGATTGTCCCAAATTGCTCACACTTGGTCACTGGGAGCTCTTTCAAGCTGGCTCCTGTGTTTCTTTGGCATCCCCCCATTCTTTTGATATTTCAGCATTTCTTTTCTAATACTACAAGGGGATCTGGGCTTGTTACACATTTTCATTACCCTGGCCCTAGAATCAGATACTTCTCCAAAGAGTTCAGGTTCCTTACTTGAAAATGGCATTTAGAAGCAAAGATCTGTAGTCCCAGGTTTTAATCCTTTACCCATGGCACTAGCATCAACTTACTCTGGTTCTGTAACGGTACCAGCCAGGAGGCTCGGCCCACGCCTGATAAACCAGGTTCTCCAAGTTGGAACCATGGTCGCTCTCCAAGGTCCTAATCATGAAAGGCTTTCTTGTGCTAGAGAAGAGAGAGGAAAAAACTGTAAGAATATCACATTTCAGCACATTTATAGTCATTCCCTGTTCATCTTCTTGATGCTAATAAAAGAAGGAAGATATAGCACTTGGGTGAATAAATTCCGAAATCTTAGAATTTAATGAGTAGTACCTGTCTCTTTGCAAATCCATCCCTTGAAGAGGACAAGAGAGCCTCTTTAAAGAGAAAATATGATAAGACGCTGTCCAAAATGTTATGTGTGAACAAAGATCACAAGATTTCAGATTTGCCTAATACCGTGTCTTAGTGATGGCAGTTCAAGAGGAAATATGTTAAAGCTGTGGCTTGAAGGGTTTAGTTTAGATATGCGCATTTCATGACAGGTAAGATTAGAGGAGTCTGTGGAAGCCGGTAATGAGGTTTATAGAACTTCCTTCTAACTCTGCTAACAAACAAGTGCAAGCAGGCTTAAATGTCTACTTGGGTTAAGATAATTCAGATTCAATATTTCATGGGCTGTAAATTTGAAATAGACAAAATATCAAGATTCTTCTGGTTTTGTGCACAATATTTGATGGTACTTATCTTTGGGTAAACACTGTTGTGATACATTATACTTTTTCCTTTATCTTCCTAATACTTTGATCTCTGATGATGGGGTAGGAAGCAGTACTGGTTATAATGAAATAACCAAACAGTATCTTTCAGTTAAAGATCTTTAATCAACAGATGTTAAGAGCAAAATGGATTCTGCATTTTTACTCCAGTGGATTTTTTATTTTGTGGCTAATAAGCATCGAAGTCCCATAGTGTGATATATTTTGTTTCTTCCCCTTTAAAAAAATTAAGTTTTTGTTTTCCCTTAGAGCTTTATTCATTTGCCAGATTAAAAAAGCATTTAAAATCATTGTTTAACACATGGAAAAACACACTGATTGTTGTAATTATTTCTTTTTGTGAAGAAATAAGTGCACATTTGTTTCCTTGAGGAAATATAAAATTTTATAGTTGACTGTTAGGAATTAAGATGTTTGTGTCTGTAAGACCTGCTTGAAGTGGTTTTGAGCTGAGAATGTCTTCTGCCCCAACCCTGTGAAAAATGCCCACAAAATCAGATACCTCTAGGACTGGACATATTCCCGAGTGGTCACAGAAGGCATCGCTCTCTTCCTTTAGTTAAAGCCACTCCTATATAACCTTTATAAAGAGAACACTCAGTGAGGTATAGCAGAAGTGTCCCCAAGATGAACATATAACAGACCCTTAAATGCATTTTCCAATTTTTAATAATTTACATTGCATCTCCCTTCTTTTCAGTTTAAAAGCTATAGTGGGTTTTCACATCTCCAGGAAATATATGATGATACTTCCTGAGTATCAGTTGCTATCCTGGACCTGTATAACTAGTCCTTCAGAAGCTCAGCCACACAAGCCAAAGTCAGCTCTACACACGGAGACATTTATGAACTCCATTTTCTTCCAGACTAAATAAAACGTTTTATTTTTTTATGTTTGTTTTATAGACCATCCTTAACTTTGAAGCATCTGGTTCTATTGCTTGTATAGAAAAAAATTAGTATCAATCATCTGCATTTGAATAATTCTGGGGCTAGTAAAACCATTAGCTAGACTCTTGGAGCAAGAGCATCCTTGGTAGGCTGGCCTCAAGAACTCATCTGGCTCATCCTTTTCACATTTAGGAAGCAGGTGTATTCAACACTCAGGCTGCCATAACAGAATGCTACAAACTGGTGGCTTAAGCCAGAGAATGTTTCCCAGAGTTGTGGAGTCTGCAAGTCCAAGATTAGAGTGCCAGGTGGGGGTGGTTTCTGGTGTGTCCTCCCTCCCTGGCTTGCTGATGGTGGCCTTCATGCCATGTCCTCACATGGCCTTCTCTTTGTGCACATACTCTCCTAGTGTCTCTCCTCTTCTTGTGAGGACAGCAGTCAGATTGGATCAGGGTCCCATCCTCATGACCTCACCTAATCTATATCACCTCCTATATGAAGACCTTCCTGTCTCTGAATACAGGCACACTGGGGGTTAGGGCTTCGACATAGGGATGTGGGGGAAGCAATTCAGTCCATAGCAAAGGGTGTTCAGTCTTGTGAGTAAAAGATTTATCTCTCAATTCCCTGGAGCTCCAGAGAAAGAGAATGACACCTTTTTTTTTTTCCACATAAGGAATCTTTTAAAGTTTTGCATTTCTTTATTCACTACATCCAGTGCAGATGGGTCAGGGTGGCTTCATTTCCTGACTTGACAGCTTCACCTGATTCTGCCCTGAGCTCTGTCCTACCAAGGGGGTTTCTTGGAGCAGGTGAGTGCATTGCACATGCTCACAAGTGTAGCCTGCTTGGTGCTGCTGCTGTGTTTTCTGCCCCAGTACCTTACGTAACTTGGTTTGATGTCTCACGCGTCCTCCAAATTATAAACGCCTTCCTCATCTGAATTGTTCAGGTTGTCATTTTAGAATATTCAGATAATATTCTAAATATTCTCTGTCAGAGAAGCATCGCCTGGGAGTTTACTAGAAATACCAACTCTCGGGTTCCCTCCCAGGCTTCCTGAAAAAGAAACTGTGTTTTCATGAGATCCTCAGCTATGAAATGTGAATATAAAAGTTTGAAACACTGCTCTAGATCCATCCTTGATATAAATTAAAAACAGCTACCCACCTGCCCCAAGCCAGTCACTTGTGTTGTCATTAAATTTCTTCTTAGTCTCTGCTACTTAGCTTAAATAAACCGAGTCACATAGGCTTTTCCTCAAGAGATTCATTCCCCTAAACAGAGTAGCTGATATTTCTGGGTCTGCTGGTGTTTTATTCAGCTATTAGGAGAGCACAGGTCTGTTTCTGTGGAGCCTATTTCATATTACAGGAATCTTTATGATAGTAAGGTCACCTGTGGCAAATGGTAAGGCAAAATTGTGTAAAGTTGCTTATAGTCCATTATTTGTGGTAATTTTCGGTGACATCACCTTTTATGTATATGCTATTTTGATTTTCTAGAGAAAAAATAGGGGTATTATTTACATCCAGTTACCTGAGGTCACGTTTTAAGTATTTTTACTGTTAGACATTTATTTTGTATTTAGTACACACAAGGTTTTATAAATAAGTAGAAATCCCTCCTCTGTTTAATTTTTTTCATTGTTCACCATTAGAATTTTAGGAGTATGAATAAGGTTATGTGAGGCATATGCTTTCTTTGCAATTCCTTAAAAATATTCAGTAACCAATAATTTAAAATAATTGAAAACTAACTGAAAATTGAAATGCATATAAAGCAGATTTTCTTTTTTTCCAACAATAATGCATGCTGGTGAGCCAAACACAAATAACCTGCTTTCTCATGAAAATTAATGCAAGGTTCTTCTAGCACCTACAGACGCTCTGCAGAGCACACTCTCTCAGCATTACTATGGTATAGAACTTTTAAAAAAGTCAGTGAGAAACAAAGCATTCAGTTTGTAAATAGCTTCATTTTTTTAAGCCATTGTGTCCATCATTTGTATTGATAGAAAAGCGTTCTGCTCCCTGTAGCTGTTGGTGCCGGACTCCATGGTGCTGTAGCATCCCACAGCTGGCAAAGAACTATTTTAAAACTTTGCTCCATGATTTGCCAGCAGTTGAATATTGGCTTCCAGTTTTTTAGGTGGGCAAAGGCAGCCTATGAATGTAGCTGAGGAAAACTACAACTCAGACTAACAAAATTCAGATGCACCTAACAAAGTAGAAGGAAGAGCTTTCCCCTCCGAAAGAAACAATTTTCAGCTCTTGAGTTTTCCTCTCCCATATCAGTTATGTGGTATAAGTTAACTGAAATTAAAAACCAGGGGCATCTTGGGGGTACAGTCAGTTGAGCATTCAACTCTTGATTTCAGCTCAGGTCATGATCTCAGGGTCATGAGATGGAACCCCAGGCTGGCTAGGCATGCAGTGGGCTTGGGACTTTCCTTCTTCCCCCATCCCTCTCTCATCCTTCCCTCTCAAAACAACAACAACAACAACAACAAAAACAAAAAACAAAAAACAAAAATCAAAAAAACCTCTCTTGCTTTCAAGATAGTAGTTTCAATCAATCTTCTCAAAGTCTTTCTGTATTTAAGTTAATCACCCTATAAACGCTTTAGTGGGTCTCGGCTTCCTGAATTGAAATTCCTTCTTGATATTATGGCACTTTAAGCTGAGCCCTACTCCTTAGTACTGCCTTCCCTCTCTCTCTCTCTGTCTATGCCCTTTACGAAGGCTCTCTTCCAAGTTCCTGCATGGTATTTACCAAGTCTTACTCAGTCCTTCCTTGGAGCCTGGGTTAGTTACCTATGCCTGCAAAACAATCACTTCTAAACCTGGTGGCTTACAATGACAGTAGCCCTTCATTATCTCTCAGTTTCTGTGGACCAGGAAATTGGGAGTAACCTGGCTCTTGGCTTTTACTTGACCTTGACCTTGGCTGGGGCTGCAGTCTCCTCTGTGGGCTGCAGGACCCACTTCCTGCCCATTCACTTGGTAGGCGGGTTGGTGCCAGCTCTTGGCTGGAGGTCTATGTTGAAGTCCAGCATGGTGGCCACCTTGTTCCATAGGGGATGACTCCAACAGCCACAGCACAAGCTGTGATGTCCTTTATAATCAGCCTCAGAAGTCAGTCTGTCATTTCCACCATATTCTAAAGGCCACATATAGCACTGATTTAAGAATGGTATTTGGAAGGAGACCACAAAAAGGAGAGAATGACAAGAGGTGTGGGTTATGAGGGCCATCTTGGGTGCTGGCCACTACAGAGCCTTTCCCACTCCAGCCACGCTCACCCTGTACCTCTCTCCACTCCTTCTCTGCAAGCCTTCCTGACCTGCCCTGGATCAATGAAACTGCCTAGCACGTGGTATCCATACCAATCAGGCAGTGTGTGCTGTCTTCACACGTAGATTTGTCTCTCTAGATGAGTTACCCTCTAAGTAAATCACTCAAGGGGAAGGTCCTGGTTCTTAGAATATCCTTCACGTGGTCAATATTAATAAAGATTTCTTAATCTTCATTACCCAGAATTAAGAAGGTGAATCTGCTGTGTATAATACATTCCAAACCTTCAACACTATTTATCTTTGGCTAAAGTTAACTTGCATTCCTTATGCATCCTTAAATTTGGGGGTAGGAGTAACTATTGCAACAGTGCCAGGTTTTCTGGGGAACTAGTCTGATACTGCAGTTCGTCTAGGTGATGAGACCTCAGGCATACATGTCTGTGGGAAGCTGATGTCCCATCAAGGTCCTGCTCACAGGATATGGCACATCCCTGATCAATCTCTGTTCCCTTCTGAATCAGTAAAAGAAGATTAAATTAAACTCAGTATGATCTTACTGTTGGGTTTCAGCCTAGTAGTTGAACTCTTTTAGAATGATAAATCCATTAGCGGTGGTGCTGGGCAGCCCTCTGTCATCTAGAACATTCTCTTCTTTGGCGAGGCCAGAGAAGCACGTTTTCAATATTGGAGATGCCAAGCCATTTTACCCATTAGAGATTTTATCTTTTGGATTGAGTTTGACATCTCCTCTATAGCATCCAAAAACCACAGTGATTTTGGATTAAGTGAGGCCAAGAATATATTGATGGGTTTGAACTGGAACATGTGGCTCTCTCCTGCCCTCCCCGCCTCCATTTGGGAAAAACATCCCCATGGTTATTTTGCGGCTAAATTCTAGCCTGTCAACATAGTTAGCCTATGTTTATAGTTACTAATTTGAGTAAAGAACAGTCAGACTGGATGATAGAAATGCAGTTTTTCTGCTTTCAAGTGCAGACAGTGACTTGAATGGACCCCAGGAAACATTCCCAGATAGAGCTTCTGGGAAGTGTGGTTTTCCCCCATGTCTTTCTGTATGCACACAATTCATGTACGGAATATCTTGAGCATCTCTTTTCTCAAGTGGACTAAGCAGACTCCTTAAAATCAAGCTAATGGTGTCAGCTCACTTACCAATGCCTTTCCAGTTACAGATTGAGAGTCACTTATGACCCAGATCATGTTCTGATGCAATCCAGATCACTGGAGGCTGATCCAAATGATAATTTTCTATATATGTCTTCAGAATTTGCAGCCCTTTGGAAGGATGTGAATGGAACAAGGCCAAGCTGCCTGAACCAGCAGATTTCAGGATGATCTCCCACCAGTGATCTTTCAAACTGACTCAGTGACACCTAGAACTCCTCAATGAAAAAATTTTTTTCTGTCTTTGTGGTTATAATCCTTTTCCAACTTTCGTCTGTGCATAATTCACCCAGGGACGTTATTAATGCACAAATTCTGTTTGTTGATCTGGTGTGAAGGCCCCATGTACCATCCATGGAGGTACTAGGATGCATAAACTCCTACAAAAATACATCCTGAACGAAAGAACCTTCACACGAGCTTACAACCACCTTCACAAGCTTTCATAATGATAACAGAAAGGGAAAACAGTAGAGATGCAGTGCTTGTCACTATCGCCTTGAACGGATGTCAGGCTTGCATCTAGTAGTCCCTGGAAGGTCAACCTTTGTAAAATCCCGGCTCGTGATGGTAGGAGAATGACCACGCATTGGTCTAGGATGGAGAGTGGAGGCCTATCTTTTAGACTCAGTGAATGCACTTTATTGACAGGGTGGGTATTTTTCCAGGAGGCACTTTCTCACCTGATTTGCCATTTTTTTGAGTTAGAGCTCGGAGCTTGGTTCTGGGTGTGTTTGCATTTCGCATAGCATTCTTGGAGGCCTGGTGGCAAGGTGGCCTTGGGTAAGAACAAGAACATCCCATTGCATTCAGATTTGTGCTTAGGGCCTCAGCTGGCGGGGAGAAGGTGTGTTGCTAGGGGACACCCCACCCCAACATCCCATACTCCTGGTTCTGCTCTTTTTTTCTTTCTCTTGAAGTGGTGAGAGTCTGAAAGGAGGCCCCTGGGCAGATGCTGTCCTGGGGTCAAAGGAAGAGCCCTGGAGTTCCGGGGCACAGTGTGCATGAAAGTTTGTGGGCCACAGAGCCACACAAACCCAAGTTTGAAGTCTGGCTCTACCAGTCACTAGGGATGTGACATCAGTGCTCCCTCCATAGTCTGCACCCTCAGCTCTCATGGCTGAGAGTGTAGGGCTGTCTGATTGTCAGCAGCTCTTTGGGAAGGACAGACCCCCTGCAGGTCTAGCACACTGCAAAACTCAGAAGCCCTCAGCTCCTGTCACGTGGCTGCTGCTCTCGCTCTGGCCCTCATACTCTACAGGGCTTCCCACAAGTCATTTCACATCTTCGAGTGGCAGTTTCTAGACCCGTGAAAAGAGAATGAATTGGACTAAATCATCTCTTCATCGTTGGCCTAAAGCCTTTGTTCTGTATGGGTTGTAAATTAATACACGAAATTCAAAGGATGCCACATGTTTTGGGGCAGTCGTTTATTAGAAGGAACATGAATCCAGCTATGCATTTACGGTACTGCTGTGTGTCGTGTTTATGACAATGGCCTCAGTGCCCAGCACGTAGCAGGCACTCAGGAAATATTTATTTAATATTTGAAATAACTGGCTGTGTCATTCACAGCCCCAGGAAATAGATGGCACGTTCCCAATGGGTGTTTGAAGAGATGTAATGAGAGACAATTTAGGAGCAGGCAGGGCTAGGAGAAAGCCATCATAATAAATGGTGAAGCATTCTGAAGCTAGAAGAGACAGAGGGAACTAGTACCCCTCGGCCGGGGAGTACATACCCTGGCTCCTCTCCCTGACTTCCTGGACTCTTCCCACTGGCCAAACCCAACAGAAACTGAGAGCATAAGGCAATGAGGCTGAGGCTGGCCACAGAGGTCAGCTTTCTGGGATAAACAAGTTGACAGTGAGCAGAGAAGCAGCTCAGAGGAGTCTGGCTGGAGTTTGACCAAGAAGAGGCCTTTGGGGGGCACCTGGGTCGGTTAACGATCTGTCTTTGGCTTAGGTCATGATCCCAGGGTCCTGGGATCGAGCCCCACATAGGGCTCCCTGCTCAGCAAAGAGTCTACTTCTTCCTTTCCCTCTGCCTCTCCCCCTGCTTATGTACTCGCTCTCTCTCTCTCTCTAATAAATAAAAGATCTTTAAAAAAGAAGAGGTCTTTGTCACCTGTTATTCTTTATTAGGAAAGCATTTGGATAACTTGAATGCATAAATAAAGAATACAGAAAAAAATGAATGTAACAAAATTGTTGTCAAAGCAGTGTTTTACTGGTAAAGTGCATCTTGGCAATGGTTAATGAAATGGGAAACTGTGAGATGCCTACCTTAATCACTTTTACAAATTAGTTGCATTTGCAGCATGGCTGAGGCTTTTGACTATGTTGTTTAAAGCCAAATATGAGAAGAACTATGGAATGTGAGTTTATTTTCTATTCAAAAATCCAGGAAGCAAATAGGTTATTCAAAGGTATTGATGATATTTTGCAGACATCACACAAAGACATTCAGTGATGGGAAAAATAAGAGTTTTATCCAGGCAATAACAAGGCTGAAGAAATGTAGAGAATTCTCTCATCCCTTATTACTGTGGACTTATTGTAGAGTTATTTTATGGTCTTCTGTTTTCAGTATATTTTCTTACTATGGAAAGAAAATAACCACCATGTTTCCCACCAATGTGGACACATATATAAAAATTTTAGGCTTCTTCCAACCAAAATGTAAAAATAATGATATTGTCTCCTATGATCTCCCACCTTGCACACCACTGGAAAGATACAGTGCACATGTGCCATCAGCCTAGAAACCTCTCCACGTTAAAGACACAATTATTTGTCTCAATTTACACAGATCTGTGTTCCAGGTTAGGGTTGTGTCTAATCATAAGAGAAAGTTGTCCAAAAAAAATCCAGTAGGTCATGCCTTAGTTTCCTGTTGCTATTGTAACAAACCAGTGGCTCAAAATCATGCAAATCATCTTGGATCCTGAAGCTCAGAAGTCTCAAATGTGTCTCCCCAGGCTCAAAATCTGGCTTACAGGGCTGTGCCCCATTTGGAGGTTCCAGGGGAGCATCTGTTTTCTTGCCTTTTCCAGCTTTTGGAGGCATCCCACCTTCCTTGACTGGTGGCTCTTCCATCCTCAAAGCCAGCAATGGCCACTCAGCCTATCTAACACCACATCACTGACTCCAGTTTTCCACCTCCCCTCCCACATTTAAATGCTAGGATTATATTGGGCCACCTGGGATAGCGTAGTCCCATTTTTCCCTGGAATGCTGTCTATAGTATACTATCCCCCAGGGTGTACTCTTCCTATTTTAAGGTCATTTGACTAAGAACATGAATTTCACCTGCTGTGCTACTTTCCCTTTGCCAGGCATAGTCACAAGTTCTGGGAATTAGGATGCAGACATCTTTGAGGGACCAGTAGTCTGCCTCCCACCAGAGAAAACGTGTTACAGTGAAGTAATTCTCACCCAGAACAGTTCTGTGATGGCCTCTGTAAGGACCCACCTCACACTGAGTTCTCTGGAATCATAATATAGGATGGTAAGATGCTTATCAGGGCACAGAGAACTGGATTAGGAATTAGGATAGAGGGATCCCTGGGTGGCGCAGTGGTTTAGTGCCTGCCTTTGGCCCAGGGCGCGATCCTGGAGACCCGGGATCGAGTCCCATGTCAGGCTCCCGGTGCATGGAGCCTGCTTCTTCCTCTGCCTGTGTCTCTGCCTCTCTCTCTCTCTCTGTGTGACTATCATAAATAAATAAAAATTTTAAAAAAAGGAATTAGGATAGATTCTTGATCTAGAAGTTGCCACTTGACAACTGTCTGATGTTAAGCAAATCTACTGACACCTAAAATAAATTTTTTTCCATTAGTTTTTCACTTGTAAAATGCAGGAAGCTCCAATCCATCATCCTTCTGAGAGTCCTCCAAGTTCAAGACCTCCCTTTAGGTGAGGTGAAGGTCATGAGGGGTAATTTGCTTTGTCATGGTTCTTGTGTTCTTGTTGATTTATAATTATCTCAGATGCCCATAAAGCTTTATGCAAATTTAAAGTGAATTATTTCTGTATTGTGTAATTAAATGTAGATGAATTTCAGCTTAAATGATCAGATAGTTAACTTATTCTTTCCTTAAGCAGATGAACAGACCCTGTAGCCAGTTCCCTGTTTCCTTCCTGCTCCCTCCCTCCAGCCAGTCATTGGGCTGTCTTAGGGTGGACTCATGGTCTTACCAAAGGATCAGGTTTTGAGTTGAACAGATTACAGTAATGCATCGTGGGTACCTTCCAGAAATGGGTTAAAAAGTATACTTATTTTTCACATTAAACCACTTGGGGACTACAACAAACAGAACTTAGAAACTCCTACAGTATATGTGAACTGGTAAAAAGAGCTGTCAATATTGGAGCATAAGCATTTTAGGGTTGGTGTCTTCTGGACATAGGTACTTGTTACAGCCCTGAGCACACCTCCCTGCGGGGGCTTAGCCACGGCCCGGGTTCGGGCTCAGTGTCCATCTACCATAAGTTGGGGCGACATCAGCTCTGTTCTGATGTGGGCTCACTAGTAGTGGATGCTTCCAGGAAGGCGGTGACCTCAGTTGGCTGGGACTTCTTCCTCCTCTTCGTTATAGGTTTATTTGAAAACAGTTGTGCATATTTTTAAATAAATTTATTTTTTATTGGTGTTCAATTTGTCAACATATAGAATAACACGCAGTGCTCATCCCATCAAGTGCCCCCTCAGTGCCCATCAACCAACCATGCCCACCCCCTGCCCACCCACCTCCCCTTCCACCACCCCTAGTTCGTTTCCCAGAGTTAGGAGTCTTTCATGTTCTGTCTCCCTTTCTGATATTTCCCACCTGTTTTTTCTCCTTTCCCCTTTATTCCTTTTCACTATTTTTTATATTCCCCAAATGAATGAGACCATATAATGTTTGTCTTTCTCCAATTGACTTATTTCACTCAGCATAATATCCTCTAGTTCCCTCCACATCGAAGCAAATGGTGGGTATTTGTCGTTTCTAATGGCTGAGGAATATTCCATTGTATACATAGACCACATCTTCTTTATCCATTCATCTTTCGATGGACACCGAGGCTCCTTCCACAGTTTGGCTATTGTGGACATGGCTGCTAGAAACATCGGGGTGCAGGTGTCCCGGCGTTTCATTGCATCTGTATCTTTGGGGTAAATCCCCTGCAGTGCAATTGCTGGGTCGTAGGGCAGGTCTATTTTGAACTCTTTCAGGAACCTCCACACAGTTTTCCAGAGTGGCTGCACCAGTTCACATTCCCACCAACAGTACAAAAGGGTCCCCTTTTCTCCGCATCCTCTCCAACATTTGTGGTTTCCTGCCTTGTTAATTTTCCCCATTCTCACTGGTGTGAGGTGGTATCTCATTGTGGTTTTGATTTGTATTTCCCTGATGGCCAGTGATGCAGAGCATTTTCTCATGTGCGTGTTGGCCATGTCCATGTCTTCCTCTGTAAGATTTCTCTTCATGTCTTTTGCCCATTTCATGATTGGATTGTTTGTTTCTTTGGTGTTGAGTTTAATAAGTTCTTTATAGATCTTGGAAACTAGCCCTTTATCTGATACGTCATTTGCAAATATCTTCTCCCATTCTGTAGGTTGTCTTTGAGTTTTGTTGACTGTATCCTTTGCTGTGCAAAAGCTTCTTATCTTGATGAAGTCCCAGTAGTTCATTTTTGCTTTTGTTTCTTTTTTCTTCGTGGATGGATCTTGCAAGAAGTTACTGTGGCCGAGTTCAAAAAGGGTGTTGCCTGTGTTCTCCTCTAGGATTTTGATGGAATCCTGTCTCACATTTAATCTTTCATCCATTTTGAGTTTATCTTTGTGTATGGTGCGAGAGAGTGGTCTAGTTTCATTCTTCTGCATGTGGATGTCCAATTTTCCCAGCACCATTTATTGAAGAGACTGTCTTTTTTTCCAGTGGATAGTCTTTCCTCCTTTGTCAAATATTAGTTGACCATAAAGTTGAGGGTCCACTTCTGGATTCTCTATTCTGTTCCATTGATCTATGTGTCTGTTTTTGTGCCAGTACCACACTGTCTTGATGACCACAGCTTTGTAGTACAACCTGAAATCTGGCATTGTGATGCCCCCAACTATGGTTTTCTTTTTTAAAATTCCCCTGGCTATTCGGGGTCTTTTCTGATTCCACACAAATCTTAAAATAATTTGTTCCAACTCTCTGAAGAAAGTCCATGGTATTTTGATAGGGATTGCATTAAACGTGTAAATTGCCCTGGGTAACATTGACATTTTCACAATATTAATTCTTCCAATCCATGAGCATGGAATATTTCTCCATCTCTTTGTGTCTTCCTCAATTTCTTTCAGAAGTGTTCTATAGTTTTTAGGGTATAGATCCTTTACCTCTTTGGTTAGGTTTATTCCTAGGTATCTTATGCTTTTGGGCGCAATTGTAAATGGGATTGACTCCTTAATTTCTCTTTCTTCAGTCTCATTGTTAGTGTATAGAAATGCCACTGACTTCTGGGCATTGATTTTGTATCCTTCCACACTGCCAAATTGCTGTATGAGTTCTAGCATCTTGAGGTGGAGTCTTTTGGGTTTTCTATGTAGAGTATCATGTCATCGGCGAAGAGGGAGAGTTTGAGGGAGAGTTTGACTTCTTTTTTGCCAATTTGAATGTCTTTTATTTCTTTTTGTTGTCTGATTGCTGAGGCTAGGACTTCTAGTACTATGTTGAATAGCAGTGATGAGAGTGGACATCCCTGTCTTGTTTCTGTACTTCCAAACTCGTTCTATGAGGCCAGTGTCACCTTAATTCCAAAACCAGACAAAGACCCCACCAAAAAGGAGAATTACAGACCAATATCCCTGATGAACATGGATGCAAAAATTCTCTACAAGATACTAGCCAATAGGATACAACAGTACATTAAGAAGATTATTCACCATGACCAAGTAGGATTTATCCCCGGGATGCAAGGCTGGTTCAACACTCATAAAACAATCAATGTGATTCATCATATCAGCAAGAGAAAAAATAAGAACCATATGATCCTCTCAATAGATGCAGAGAAAGCATTTGACAAAATACAGCATCCATTCCTGATCAAAACTCTTCAGAGTGTAGGGATAGAGGGAACATTCCTCAACATCTTAAATGCCATCTATGAAAAGTCCACAGCAAATATCATTCTCAATGGGGAAGCATTGGGAGCCTTCCCCTAAGATCAGTTGTGCATATTTTTAAGTACCAGTTGACAATAAGTTTGAATGTTATGGCGCTAAAACAAAGGATGATATTTTACTATAAAAACTTAGATGTAGGGGCATGTGGGTAGCTCCATGGTTGAGCATCTATCTGCCTTGGGCTCAGATCATGATCCCAGGGTCCTGGGATCAAGTCCTTCATCAGGCTCCCCACAGGGAGCCTGCTTCTCCATCTACCTGCGTCTCTGTCTCTCTCTGTGTCTCATGAATAAATGAATAAAATCTTTAAAAAAAAACAAACTTAGATGCTACTTTAGGATTGGACTAAGCGCCTTTGCTACTACGGAGACATGAAAATGCTGAGGATATGCGGCTAGAGTTCATGTCATCTTTCCAAACAGTCCCAGGGGTTACCCTATCAACTTTAGCTCTTCACCCAGCATAAAGCCAATCAGTGGGAGAATATCCAAGCCAGAAACTTACCATTTTGTATTTTTTACTATAGTATGGAGTAGAGGATGAAAAATCAACCTGTTATAGGACTACTGGGGTCTATATTTAAAAAAATAACTTTTGCAATAAAAACTTTTAGTTATTTATTTGGTTGAGGACTACTAAATACAATTTTGTGGGAATTTGCTGAGTCATGGTGATGACATGACCTGACCTCAGAGGAGTGTACAGTTCTGCAGGAGAGAGAGATAAATGTAGAAAGTCCATGGAGTAGTAGTAGTAGTCTTAGTAGTAGTCTTACTAGTTACAGTAGTCTTACTCCATGTTGACCCTGGTGCTTTCCATGGGGGCAGGGCACGTCTCACCCTGCTCTCTGGGAAAGTTGTGGTCGGGATATATGGTCTGCAGGCTCCTATGTAGCCTTCACTATCTTGGTCCAGAGGCACACAAAAGAAGAAGGTCGTAGGGTCAAGGCTACACTGCTCTGGCTCTTTGGTTACAAGAGGAAGTGTTGGAGTGACATATGAGACCACTGAGAGGAGAGATGTCTTTGGAAAAACATCAGCCAAGTGGGTTATTTGAAAAATGGAACCGTAAATACTCAAAAGCAATTTGTGTGAATAGATCATTGAACGCAAAATTCAAGGAGAATCGTTTTCTACGCTAGAAGGTGAACCTGTTAAGAGAGTAATATGTGAGATTGACCAAAAAATTCGCACTTCCTCCAATAAAGCTGTTAACACTGTTCAACATCAAGAGGTTTATTTTCTTCAGAAATTATTTTGGTAAAGGTCCTTATGCCCATAAAAACACCAACCAAGACCATTCTAATATCTGTAAAAAATATTGTAAACAATTTTATTTTATAATCTCATTTTCACATTTTTTTCTTTTTCCCTCTGCCTCCCTTCCTTAAATGTATGGTGTTGAGATGCATTCATGCATTATTGGCTTTATCATTCATGTTCTCAAGTGAGGGATAAGTGCATTTTCTCAATGTTTTATATCTTCCTTCCTTCGAAGTAAAGTTCCTTTTGGGAGTTCAATGATATGATACTCAAAGGTCGAGTGATTTGAAAGCAACTTCAGCCTTCAGAAGGGGCTAATATGCTTGGTTGAAGCATGGTGTACATGCTAACCTAATATTGCTCATCAGTGTGGCAAAAGTATTATAAACATCTACAGATTTGAGTTTGACACTTAGACGTTGGTTTTCATCCATAACAGAATTGAAGTAAAGCCTACTTTTCTTCTTTAGCTCACGTTACCTGCTGATTCATCTTTTGTCTCTCCTGGGTGGTTCTTACAGCGTGTCTTATGTCTTCCATTGGAAGCTGTTCCAGGTAGGAAGCCACTTGTCTCTGCTTCTGTGGCCACAGCAGCCTTTGGGCACCAGATATTCATTAGTGGTGGAATCAATGGGATAACCAGGGGTAGCTTTCTAAAGTTAACTCCTAAAGAGTTGATTCACCTTGGCCAAGATCGAACCAGCAGAGTATTTAATAAAGCAAACCTGAGCTGTGAGTGGTATGGAAGATCTAAATCTTCCTATAAATCTAAATCTTGCTGTATCTTTTATTCTAAATTATGAGCATTTTGTACTTCATATTAATACTACAGCCAAGTAAATGCACTTAAAAGAAACCTAGATACATGCAGAGCTCTGTATTGCAAACTTTGAATAAGGATGATATGGCAAATGAAAGTGGCAGTTGAGAATTTGGTGTAACTTCTGTTGAGAGATTGTTGTTGAAAATGGGAAAGGATGAATTCTTCACAGAATTTTACAGAATACTTACAATATTATTGCAAAGAAATTTTGAAGTCAGAAATCAGCTGTGACTACTGGCCTCTACAGATAGAAAAATCATTCTAAATTTTTATTTATTCTGAACGTCCCCTTTTTAGCCTAGCACTCCTCAAACAAATTAGACATTTTGCTAATACAGAGTGAGTGATTGAGTATTCAGAGAAGCATCATGTTCCAAAGCTAGAAATAATTCTCAAGAATATCCAGCCTATGTCCCCAGATGATGTAGTCCAAAAACATGTGATTTAGGTCTCAAGGACTTGGATTCGGTTCCAAATCTGCCACTTCACATCTGTGTGACCTTGGGCAAGTCATTTAACTCTTTGAGCTTCAGTTTCAGTTTCTTACCCTTGTTTCCATCAAAGTCAGTGAACTCTGTGAAACCCATTTGAGCTTGTCAGCGGAATTCAAGCATGAGTAAATTAAAGCCTTTTCCGAAAATTTAGCTGAACTACTATAGGCTGGTCAGCTGGGCCTGGCACCTGGCTCTGCAGTCACCTACTCTCCACACCTTTATGCATTGAAGTCACAGTGACTCTGCTGCTCAGGTGTTGAAGGGTTCCGACAGTAGATGGTAGTACTCTGGAGCAGTGTCCCTGAGGGACAGCCCTGTGCTGTGACTCCCTTCTGTAACCCGTTCTAGAGACTTCATCCTGTGAAGCAAAGCAAACAAGGCAGGTTCACAGTGTATGGCAACACGGGGACTGTCTGTTCACACTTTATAGGGAAGATGTGGAATTGTCATCGTCAAAGATATGGAAACAAGTCTCATAGTCTCGAGGCTGCACTCGAGTCCTGGCCGAGATAGTGTTGACCCTGAGCACTTGGAGCCCCTGCTGGAAGTCGGGGGGCACTGATGTAGGGGCAGCAGCTCCTGCAATTTGCAGAACCTCTGGATGTCTCTCTGGTGAGGAAGAGTGGCACCAAACTTCTCAGGCCGCGGGGGCAAGTGAGGGCAGGGCCTGCCATCAGCTGCTCAGGGATGTGGAGCGCGGTGTCAGCACACCTGGTGTGACTGTGGTCCTCGCCAACGTGGAAGGAGTTCTAGCCAGGGCTGTGTCCTGGAACTTTCTCACAGTCCCAGAGCAGACGCAGTCACAGGCCTGTGTCCGTCACCCTGAACTCGGGGCTCTGGGCTGCTCCACTCACCTCTAGGCCCCGGCTGCGCCCACAGTCTCAAACCCTTTTAAACAGCCTGCTGCATCCCACCTCTGGCCAGTGTGCTTTTCTGGAAGCAGACAGCACTGTGCCGCTGGGTTCGCATAATGAGGCAGGTCACTAAGGAAGTGCCAGTGCTGTGGAGTGACTGCACTCCCGCTGACTTGAAGGTCATGACACCGCAGGATTCTTTTCCTGTGGTGACATCTACTAAGGGGCCGTATTCATGATTGCCCACCCTGCACCAGGCATTCCAGACACTCTGTCCATGTTGCTTTCCATCCTCCCTTCACTATGGCATCAGTTCTTGTCCCCACACACCACCAGGAAAGCCGAGCCCCTGAGTGTGATGTACAGTCACCGTTAGGGACTGAATGTTTAAGGGTGTTGAAATCTAATCCCCAAAGTGATGGCATCCGGATGGGGGCCCTTTGTGGGTAATTCGTGCCATTATAAGAAGAGGCCAGAGTACTAGTTTGCACTGGTCCTGCCCTGTAATGACGCAGCAAGAAGACAGCTGTGCGTGAGGCAGGAAGCAGGCTTGAACCTGGACCCCAGCCTTGTTGGCGCTCTGATCCCAGGCTTCCAGCCTCCAGAACCATGAGATGTCGATCCGTATTGTTTAAGCCCCTGGTCTATGATACTTTATCATAGCAGTGGAAGCAGACCAAACTAGTAATGTAAGTAGCAAAAGGTAGAGTTAAATCTTTTCCATTCAGGAAACAAGCAGTGAGTGTCAACTAGGTGAAAACACCATGGACTCTGGTCCTACAATGATGGATCATGATGAGGCCCTGCCCCCGGCATGTGTGCTCTCTCTAGCACTCAGGAGGAGACAGGGCCACCACGTTTCCAGACAAGGAGACACATCTCAAGAGGGAAGTGCTGATGAGATCCAATGAGAAATAACCGGGAAGAAAGAGTGTGTTAATCCACTCTTGGGGGATGGGGATGGATGGGGTATAGAGGGGCAGGGACGTTTGCACTGGGCTGTGAAGATGAGGTGGCTTTGACCATGTGGAGATGAGCAGGAAAGTTTGCCAAGGTTTGCAGGAGGGCAGGAGCCAAGGCCTGTTCCTAGGGAAGGATGGCACTCTGAGAACAGCTCCCAAGGATACTTGCTAGTAGCCAGGAGACATCAGGTGGGAAATGCCCATACGTACCCCACAGATGCCGGGGTATGGGCAGCATGTGGGAGGAGGGAGCCTGTGTCCCACTTCGGGCTGCTGCAGCAAACCTAGGCCCCCCAGCTCCCATCCTGCACTCCTCTGGGGCCCCGCAGGAGACAGTCCTGCCCTGCAGAGGTCGCTTCGGCAACTCTTCAAGGCCACAAGTTCAGTGTTTTCAGATGGTTTCTGGAGTCAACACATAACATCAGGCTCTATTTTTCTTCTTCTTTTTTTGTTTTTTTTTGTTTTTTTGGTTTTTTTGTTTTGTTTGTTTTGTTTAAAGGTTTATTCATTTATTTGAGAGAGAGAGATAGAGGGAGCCCGTGAGAAGGAAGAGCAGAGGGATAGGAAGGGAGAAACTCAAGCAGATTCCATGCTGAGCACAGAGCCCAATGTGGGGCTCCATCCCATGACCCTGAGATCGTGACCTGAGCCAAAGCCAAGAGTCAGACCCTTAACCCACTGGCCACTCAGGCATCCCTAACTTTTTAAATTCAGTTCCTTTCAGTTGGTATTTAAGACCTCTCATTTCTTTCAGAGTCTGCCCCATGACCCAGGATAGGCTCCAGCTCCCCTGTTAGCTCTGTCCCCTGCGTGTGCAGGCGAGGCCCTCACTCCCATGTCCCAATATCAGTCCTGGCTAGAAACCAGATCACATCTACTGCAGGCCTCTCCACCTCTCCACTTCCCTGGGAAGGGAAATCGGGATAATAATAGGCGTGTGTCTACCTAAAGTGGTTTCTGCTAAGTACTTCAAAGGATGAATCCCTGAAATAATGGTCCTAGTAGTTTAACTTCTCAGGTTAATGTGCAATGATATTTAGGTTCCTGTGAATTCCAGGTACTGTGCTGGCTGGGTTTCTGGAGCAGGGATCATTTGGTGATTCCCTTGAAAATTGCCTTCACAATGCTGCCGTTGTACAAGAACAGAGCATCCACACTTTCTGGAGGTGAATGTCCACACCTCCCCTTAACAGCAACCACCATTCATTAGTTCTGAGATCACAGCTCCGAGTCCCTTGCTTGATGTGTCTCCCAACATTCTGGGGGAAACGGGGGCTAATGTGGGAAGATGAGGTGATCCTTTATAGGGCAAGGGTAAGGAATGTCTTACCCTTCTTTCTTAACATCTATCTGAGGACTTTGAGAAGAAAATATTTATACTCTTTTCAATTGGGAAAGAAAGTGCTCTTGCTAGTGTGCTTCATCCTGTTTAGGTGAACAGCCTTTTAGCAGCCACAGCAGATTTTATAATCCGTTTGAGTTTTTACTCATTCATTCATTCACCAATAGGTTTCTTGATCTATTTAATGCTTATGTATGATGAGCTTGGTTTTAAACTTCAGTGCGCTACAGCATGCAAGACACAGAAGTGGGCACAAAATGTAGTGAGTTTTCTGCTAGTGATGTTACAGATCATGCAAAATATTTCTGACGAGGGAGATAGAAGCTGCATGGGGTGAGAGCTGCTTCTTATGAACTTGCGCTGATACTGTGGATACATGAAGCCAGCTGAGGGCCAGGGTTTTGGCATTGGTGCTATTAAGAGTACAAGCCAGAATTTTGTGCAGGCATGTTTCCACACCATCCTATAATATGCTAGTGAATAGAATTTTGCATCTGAAAACCTTCCATCGCAAACCCTTTTTGTGTGTGTTGTGGAGAATGGAGGAGTTTGTGTATCAGTCATCCATAGACAGTCCCACTGATATTTTCAATAGGTAGAAACCATTTGTACCTCATGATGTTCTAATCTCCTGAGAAGGAAGATCAAGCTTTCCTTAAAACCTCTTTGGTTAATAATAACCACCCAAAAAACAGTTAAGGTTTCCCATCTGCCAGAGGGAAAAATCAGGCAGGAAAATAGAAGGTCTCTTCCAAGTTTCAAACAAACCAGTGTCAGCACGACTTTCTGGCTGTAGAAGTTATGGGATTAAAGAAAAGTGCATTGTAATCGATGAGTAAAACAGTTATTCATTTAGGATATATGGGAGACACTCTATGTGTCACTATGGTATGAGGTTCCCCGGAGGGACTGCCTGTGTAATCAGGAAGGGGACAGTCTCCGCCCATGGCTACCTGGGTGTCACCTTCCCAAATGCTGCATCACCTCGTTACAGGAGCAGCAAACTCCCTGGACGGCCTGTCAGTCAGAGACACGGCAGGAAACCTTATCTAACTCGGGTGGTTCAAGAGACGGTCAGGAAGGACATTTGCAGAGGTGTGGGCAGGGTCACGGGAGTGTCAGAGGCGAGGCCCCCCCATGGTAGCAGCACCCCTGATGAGCACCAGCTCCGAGCCAGGACAGGACGGAAGGAGCCAAGAGTTCCCCTTGGGGCCAAGAGTTCCCCGTGGGCAGGCAATGCGATGGAGGCCGCCTCCTCCTACAGGCCTGGCAGCGGGGGTGGGAGCCCCGCAGAAGAACTCCTGGGCCAGACTCCCCTCCTGCCCAGTCTTACCTACGTGCCTCCCATTGGCCCACCCTGAGCCCCTGCAAGGATGGGCCACCCGGCCCAGCAGAGAAGGGGTGGGAGGAAGCTTGGGAAGGTGCCACTGACCCAGCACAAAGCATAGTGGAGAGAAGGGGTGGCCTAATGGTGTCGCAGCTCCAGAGGCCTCGGTCGGGGTCCCAGATGGCCCAGGACAGAAATCTGCATGTTAAGGGGCCCAGGGTCCCAGCACAATTTGATTGTGTCATTTCGAGAATTTACACGAAGTTTTTTCGAGTGACTTTCTCACTGTATCAACTGGTTTTCTGCTGTCCTAGAGACTAGATAATTATTATTTCTTTTGTCTGAGAATCTTTGGATGGCTCCATGTGGAGATGTTGGTCCCATCAGACTTGGGCCAGTTTCTGCAGTCAGTAGACTAGTGACTGTGGCATTTCTACAGGCTCGATGCATTCCAGTGCATTCTAACAAGATTCCCATGCTTGCTTCCTCCAGGTTGCCACCAGGTCCCTTCACCCGTCACTGAATATCCCAAGTCAGACAACTATGTCTGCTTTTCCTTTCATGTTGACGAGTGCCGCAGCTCCAACACACGCCTGGGGTCTCCTTGGCATAAACTTTGCTCGTGTTTCCTCAATACATTTTACCTGTGACAATAAAGGTGTCCTTAGGGTTTCTCTGACTGCAATATGTAAGGACAGTGGGTCGTGAAATCTAAATTTAAACTGACCTCCTCCGATTGACTTATTTCACTCAGCATTTGGGGAATATAAATAATAGTGAAAGGGAATAAAGGGGAAAGGAGAAAAAATAAGTGGGAAATATCAGAAAGGACACAGAACATGGAAGACTCCTAACTCTGGGAAACGAACTAGGGGTGGTGGAGGGGAGGTAGGCAGGGGGTGGGGGTGACTGGGTGGCGGGCACTGAGGTGGGCACTTGACGGGATGAGCACTGGGTGTTATTCTGTATGTTGGCAAATTGAACACCAATAAAAAATAAATTTATTATTTAAAAAAAGTATAAAAGAGTTACCCATATAAAAAGTATAAAAGTACCCAACATGCATCAGAGTGAAATCAATAAATGTGTCTAAAAAATGAAAAAAAAATAAATAAGTTTAAACTGACCTGGTTCCAGTGGAGTAAAACATAAACAGCGTGAATCTGGTGTAGAGTCTGAAGTCACCTGTCGCATTCCTTTTTTTTTTTTTACATTTTTTAAAATTTAAATTCAATTCACCTGTTCCATTCCTGATGCGTGCACCTTGCCGGTAGCCGGGATTTGCTGTTGCCAATGCAGAACAGGTGTCAGTGGGAATTAGGTGAGGCCACCCTGCAAGCAGCCTCCAGGCTCCCATCCTTCCCAGTGCACAGTGGTGACTCTGCAGGAGGTAAGGCCCCGCCTATGGGTCCAGACTGTGAGGTGTCCTCCTCACCCCGCCCCCACCCCGTGGGTTCTTCCTCCTGAGCCTTTGGGGTCAGCATGGTCTTTCCAGTGCCGCCTCGGTGCACCCTACCTTCTTCCTGCTTTTGCTCTTCCCCACCTTTGCTCACCTGTGCTGGGGCGGGGTTTCCATCATGAGCGTTTTCTAATCAAAGCACTGTTATCTTCTGGTCTGCAAAGTATGTCTGCAGAGAGATGATGAATTCCCCACTAGGTATCTGCATCTCTCCAACATTTTGTTAGATATTATTTGTTTTTTAGAGAGAGAGAGAGAGAGAGAGAGAGAGAGAGAGCGCACAGGCTGGGGAGGGGCAGAGGGAGAAGCAGAAACCTGCTGAGCAGGGAGCCTGACATGGGACTCGATCCCAGGATCCAGGGATCATGACCTGAGCCGAAGGCAGACCCTTATCAGACTGAGCCACCCGGGTGCCCCTCTTCAGCCTTTTTGATCAGCACCGGTATAAACCGTGATACTTGTTTATTGTTGTTGCTCTTGTGCTCATGGCTGTTCCTGAGAGGAGAGGTGTGTGTGTAGATCCTGGATTCCAAGGCCGTTAAGGGCTGTGAGAGTGTGGTCAGGGGCTTTGAGAGAGAGCGAGCAAGGACGCACGGGTCTCTCCAGCCAGGACCAGCCCCAGGTGGCAGGGACCGCACAGAGCTGTGCTTTCCGTGTGGCTCTAATATCCGGTTCCTCCCTCCAATTACCATCTTTTGTTGTGCTTCTAGCACCTTTATGAAAAAATAAGCACCACCAATAAGGAAGATGAAGTAAATGAGCCAGTAAAACAGAAAATGGGGATGTGCGTCCAACGGGCTGACGTGATGAGTATCGATGGCCCCGTGTCAGTTGCTAAATGTTATTTAAAACGTGTTCTTGCCGTCTTAAAGTCCTGTGTTGTCCTCCTGAATATGGAAATACAATGATTAGAAAGCTGTTTCACCGTCCTGAGATATATGCACCATTGATTTTGTAATTTGTTGCTACCTTCTACTTATAGTAAATGGTCCATGATACATAAAAGAAATTTATGTCAGAGCTTTTCACGGAGAATAAATATTAGAAAGAAAATACGTTTAGACAATAGACTGGAGCAGCGGAATGGGGAGATCCTATGCTTGGGTTTGCGTAGTTCGTTTTCTCCCGGTAATTTTAATAGTTGCTATGTGAATATTTTACTTTTTTAGGGTATTTGATTCCATCTTGTTCTGATAATGGGTACATTTTAAGGCACAATGGGGCCGAGTTACAGATCCGGGTCATCCGCAGTGCACTTTCTCTGGTGTCAATCAACAAAAAAATGATTGCTTGCTACCTTCTAGGAGTTATTAAAGGTGGCTTACAGCATCCTTCAGTGACGTCTTACTGCATTTTGGACTAAACATTAAATACGCGGCGTTGTCCACAAGGCAGGTTTCAGGGGTTCCACCCCACCGGGCCTCATTCCAGCCTCACTGTGTGCCCTCGCAGTGCAAAACCCTCCCAGCTATTCACCTGGCCTCGCTCCTGCACATCCCTCAGAGTAAATCCCACTTCCTCCTAGAGCCCTCGCCTCCCTCTTGGTGCCAGATCAATATTGGCACTCCTCCCATCCTTTTATGCCCTGTAGCACCCTGACTTGCTCTCATCTCATGGTGGCATTGCAATGGCCTGCTGTCCCTCTCTCCTACTGGGATGAACACAGGGACGTGTCCCTTTCCTTCACGGCTCCTGATCCATGCTTATGCTCACAGTTGCTGCACCCCGCACACAGTCGACCTTTGCCACTGCAAGATAGTACAGTCCAAAAACTATATAATGTGCAAACCTAGAACCTGAACGAGCCCCTGTATGCTCTCTCTGGGTGGAGAAAAAGCGTATTGCCAGCACACCTGAAGCCCCTTCACCTCCCCTCTCCTCTGAGCTCTGTGGCATCCTGGATTTTATGGTAACTCCTTTCTTGCTAGTCTTCTTAGACTTAAGTGTGAACCCTTTGCTTATACTGTAGACTTGCCCATTTTTCAATTTTATATAAATGAAATCATTCATCATATATTCTTTATGTCTGACCCATGTCACTTAAAATCATATCAGTGAGATTCATTCATGCTGTGCATGTGTACAAATGGATATTTCTATTGAAGTATAACATTCTGTTATATGGCATATAACACTGAGGTGGGCAAAATAAAGACTTCCCCAAAATGCCTGCGCCCCAATCTCCAGAACCTGTGAATATGTTAGGTTACATGTCCAAGGGGGATTCAGGTTCCTGATGGGATTAAGATTGCTAGTCAGTAGTATTTCTGTGGCCAATTAATTTCCCTGATGCTATGTATCTTTCCGTTAGACTGAACTACATGAAAATGCCAGGATTAGGCCATTTTTTTATTACAGAAATACCTGTCAAACATGGATCCACTGAATAAACCCCATTCTAGGCCAGCTGTAGTTTAAAAATACTAGAGCTTTCTTTTTGAGGAATTTGATACCTAAAATAGTGAATACCTGCAGAAGACCCCATTCTTGTCAAGACTTGTGAACATTATGTTGTACCAATTGTCTTGGCTGGCGTTTGCTCCGGCTTGAATCAGCCCCCTCCAGTCACAGAGGGGGCTACACTCCAATGATGATAGATAGGAGATGGCAGGTGTAGACTCTTGAGGATCTCCCAAGGTAATTGCTGTATTTCACTCAGTTTTGCTGGAAAGAGAACTATACATACTGGTGGAAAACCTGATCTTTTCAAATAAAATTATATGTCAGATTAGCAAATGCATTGTTGTGAAATTATAAACCACCTGAGTAGTTAGAATTTCCACCTGGGTTTTGAGTGTAGGGTTGGCCAGAATATGCCACAAAAACTAGGGCAAGTGATTTCACAAGTGAGCACAGACTACCTTCTTGGAGATCGAACACCACAGGAGTCCCTGCGGCTGGACTGGGTGTCTTCACCACCCGGGATCCAGCTCCTTTGTTCTCAAGCTTGAGAGATACACTCAAACTCCTTTAAGTAAAATGGGAGATAAGATATCTCTTAAAGAAACAGGAATGTCTTATTAAACCTAAGGGGGAAATTCCTTCAGGCCTCAGGAGGAAAATTAAGTCAAGAAATGGAAAACCAGGAGGGAGCCCTTTCTTTGCCTTTTGTCTCTGCTTCTCCAGGTCACCAGTTCCTTCTCCTTGTTTTGTAAAAGCTACTCTATTACCTCCTGAATCCGTAGGCCAGGGGCAAATAGGAACTTCTCCTTCCCCCTCTGTTCTCAGGTGTCGTGACAGTCAGCTCAGTAAACCTGGAGACTTTGGTCCTACACTGGGAAACCTGGAGTGGGCTTCTGGCCCAGGCAGGCCATCCTTGTGTCTGCAAAGGTGAGGGCGGGGCTCCCAGGGCAGAAACACGGCTCTGGCACCCATGGCTAGGAGAGGATGGCAGTGGAGACCACTGCCACACCTTACATTTTTCATACAGCTAGCTTCTGTGCTGTGCTGGAACATTCCATCAGGGTGGCAAGCCCCTTTGAAAAACTGAGCTCAGATTATTTCTTTGGCTGCCGTTAAATTGCTGGTAGTTATTGCCTTTGAGGCTTGTTTGAGTTACTTAATATTTATTGGGAGCCTGAGGGGCTTTTTGACATTGGGAAGTTGAGCTTGCCAAAATGCTGCCCAGTGGAGGAAATCCCTCTCAAAATTGCCTGTGGGTTCCAGTGAGTCTCCTCAAAGATAGCCCCTATCTGGAGAAGATTAGAACACATCGTTCTCACCCACACTGATGTGGAAGATGCAAATGTTTGATTTTAAATTCCACAACTCACTTCCATAGCCAGAGTCTCACTGAAAGGGATTTCCCTTGAGCCTGATATATTGCAAAACTTCCTCGACTATGATCAAGTCACAGCACCATTTGCTTTTGGTGATTTATGCACCATGATTCCTTTAAAGTATTATATCAAAATAGATCCAAGAGAGCCTGAGCTCTGAAGGTAAGAATAACTTACATTTTGAATTAATTTCACAAAGAATCTATTAGGCACAGTCAATTAAACTCAAGAGCCTAAAATAATTTGAGCTCTGGTGTTGAATTTAAAATTAAAAAAAAATAAAGAAATTTTAGAAGACATATAATTAATAGAAATTTGCTTGTTGTGTTTTGTTTTGATCTCCCAAAAGGGCTGATGGAGCAGGAGCTCGCTCTGCACACCCAGTCCTGCTGATCGGCAGGTATGAGGCTGACAGCTGCCTCTGTCATGGCCATGCATGGGTCTCAACGGACTGTGCCCTCAGGCAGTCACAAAAAGTCATGTTGTATAAAATAGTCAACTTCAGAAGTTTCCAAACTCATAGGAGAAGAGGAGAGTTGATCCCCAAAGTTGACTTTGTATAAGGCAAATAGAGAATGGGTGGCAGAGAGCCTGGAGGACTTGACTAGTGAGACAGGGAGGAATGTGGTGTGAGAAGTCAAGGGGAAGAGAGGCCCCTGAGAGTGTGTCTGACAGTCCTGCGGAGTACCAGCTTCTTTCCTCTAAGATCGTAATGACTCATAATTAACTGCCGGTCCTCAGGAGTTGGGCCTGTCAACCAAATTTAATTTCTAATTAGTGAAATCAGTACAAGTTTTTGAAGGGTAAGACTCCATCTGTCACCACCAGTGCCACCCCCCACTCACACTACGTTGGTTGTTCCCATCTTTCCAAAATGGCTGCTCAAACAACCCCAGTCCTACAGCCAATCTCAGGGAGTAGGCATCAATGAGTACCTCATGACCCGAGGTCCTACCCATTCCGTACACTCACAACTAGTGAAAGCATCTTAAGTACTTAGGAAACACCGCACAGCAGTCCCAGGGGAGGGGAGCATGTCAGGGAGCAGAACAGTCTCCTTGCTCAGAATACACAGAGCTTCCCTGGGCGGTAGGCCTTGGCCCGGCCCCTCGCATGCTGGCTTGGATCTTCCATTCCAGCTGGAATTGTGAGGCCATATGAGCTGCTTCGTGTGTATCCTCTGGAAAGTTTTTAAAACTATCAATGATCTGGTGATGTTCTAGAGAAGGCCTCTTTCAGTTTGGGGAGCTGCAGAGAGTCTTCTCATCTTAGTATACTTCTGAAAGCTGCCTGGGTGAAGAGGAGATTGATTGGCTCAAGATGGACTATTGTGAAGAAAATAATTGAATTCATTTCCTTCCTCCCTGGTGAGTGGGCCATCTGGTCGACCCTGCCACCTTTAGCAAAGGGAAATAAAGTGCACAGTTGCCAGCTGTCCCCACCAAGGCTGGCAGGGCCTGGGCCTCTGCTGTCAGTGCAGTCCTGCTGTCCTGCTGCCACCCTGATTGCTCCTGCATCTGCAGTTTCTTGCGCTGATCTTCCGAGGTAGCCGGGCTCCTTTAGGAAGAGACCTTAGTGAGACCCTTTCTCTCCTCACTTCTGCTGGAAGTGAGACCCCTCCCGTCTCGTTAGCTGTGTGTGGCTATACATATGTTGTGGAAAACAAACATGCTACAAGGTGTGCCCAGAACCTTCGAGGTGGGTATTGCATGGGGAACATGCTCTTCAACGTGTGGGGACATGGCTGGGGCCTGGATCACCCTATCGTAGGGACCCAACAGAGGCCTATTTCTGCTCCTTAGAGCTCAGACATGGCCAAAAGAGATGTGATTCTCTGTGTTTATGTTCTTTATAACATATCAGAAACTTGATGTGCTTTTGAGTTCTTCCCATAGTGTCTGTTAAATGGTACTGAAGCATAATTTGGTAATGAGTAGTGACCGCAGTAAATCGTAAAGCAACAGCTTACCTTTGTATAAATGTTATGAATTCTAGTGTGCTTCCAAACACACTTGCATTTGGTCCTAACACCCAAGCACTGGATTCCTTTTGTCTTCCACTTCTTCTTTGCTTTCTTTTTTCCACACCCTGGTAGCCTTCAGCTTCTCTAATTTCTAAATAATCACCTCAGACTTTCTTGAGAATCTCTAATCCTTATCATAAAGCACAAGATGTGATAAAGTCAGCAAGGGGATTCCGTGGGAGAGAGGAAACTCAGGCCAGGGTGAGGCATGTGGGGTTTGAGCACTGACGGAGAGGGCCTGGTGGACATGCACGGTGACACCCCCCCCCCCAATCCATGCACAGAATACTGCACATCTTCAATTATAATTTTAATGTATGAGTCTTCCATTTCAGTTGTACAATTGGCACATAAAATATCAAGCTCGAATCACAGATTACTAAGATAATAATGGTCTAAAAACATGAATTTTATACTTAAAACAACCTAGGAAAAAGTTTGAGTTTGTTTCTCATCCATTTGGTTGGGTTTGTTTTCTTTTTGCCTGAGTTAAGAGTAAGTGTGAGCAACAATTATATCACTAGGGACAAGGCAATTGCCAACTCTAGATGTCAGTTTGCATTACATCTGTTAGGACCGAGCGCTATTTATGGCATCATCAGTGGAGCTGGGCTTGTATTAATGTTTTGCTTTCCGCATCAGTTAACAATAGCTTTTCTTCCAGTGGTGCCAGCAAATAACAAAGTTACTTCTCATAAAGGCATTCATATGTCCATTCTTCCATTCAATGTACAGTCCCCGAGCGCTGTGGTGTCCCAGTTCTATACCAGGCATCAGGAATACGAGCACACCAGGTAGCTTGGGGCCTGGAGATGACACAGACGTTAAAAACATAATTCAGTAGTGCAGTAATGTTACAGAAAAGCATTTACAAAGTGTTACGGTTGTGTCCAGATGGAAGAACAATGAACTCTGCCTGCAAAACCAGCCATGGCTTCCCAGAATGTCAGACATATGCCTCTGAGCCATGAGCTTTGTTTCTCACAGTTCTGGAGACTGGAAGCCCACCCTCCCGGTACAAGTGGCAGTGTCTTAAGGGCCCTTCCTCTTTAGGTTGCCAACAGCGCCTTCTTGCAGTGGCCTCTCACATGGTCTTTCCTCCATGCGTGTGGGTACAGAGGAGGCAAGCTCCCTGGTGTCTCTCCTTATAAGGACACTCATCCTGACCTGAGGGCCCCATCCTCATGACCTCCTGTAACCCTCATTACCCCTCAGAGGCCCTCCGTCCATGTACCATCTCACTGGGGGTTTGAGCTTCCACATGTGAATTTAGGAGGGATACACACAGTTCAGTTCATGACAGCCTGACATCCTTCCTCCCAGTCCCATTCCTTGTGGTTTCTGTTCAAATGTCACTTTATTAGAAAATCTCTCTGACCTCCTTATATACAAACAGCTCACAGGATGCATTCCCTCCTTAGCCCCCCTCATCCTGCTTTTTTCTTCTCTTGGTGGGTTAGCTGTTTATTGTTTGTGTCCCATCCCTGCACCAGAATACAAGAAAGGAAATACGGAAAAATGAAAGCCATTCAGCTTGCTGGCTTGATAGCAGTGTAGTCTGTTTCGTTCACAGCTATACCCAAGGTCCTTGGGGCAGGGCTGGCAGGGGAAGTGCTGGATAGACATGTGTTGGATGGATGGATGGATGGATGGAAGGAAGGAAGGAAGGAAGGAAGGAAGGAAGGAAGGAAACGAGGGAGGGAGGGAGGAAGGAAGGAAAGAAGGAAGGAAGGAAGGAAGGAAGGAAGGAAGGAAGGAAGGAAGGAAGGAAGGAAGGAAGGTAGGTAGGTTTGATCACCTGGTTACACCAAATGGCTCACTATAGACAGGCTCTTCCATTTTACTGAATCTCTGAGGTATGCATGGGGTACCAAACAGAGCAGAGAATGTATTATGGTCTCATTTTCACTATTCTAGGCAAAATCATATAATTCTGCCAAGAAATGCACTACTGAAGCTTAACATTTTAGGGGATAATTTATTAACTTGTCTTGTCCTTCATGGGAAGCAGGGTCAGTTCTACTTAAATTCTCAATAAGTCAGCTCCTGCAAGTTAAAATGGGGAAGTCGTTTGAATATGGGAAGCCAAATGAGATGTTCAAAGAAGCACATATAAATCCAAATTCTAACTCAAAAATCATCTCTGTGCTCTGGTTACACCCATGTAGAAATTAAATGTGCATATAGACCATGACTGGAAAGGAAAATGGGGAAAATGAAAAGCTTTGTCTTCTTGGATTAGCAAGATTATTCATGATTTGTTTCCTCTTTAATTTGTTTCCTATTAGTATTGTTACAGTAGCGTTTGTGTAACTTAAAAAAGAAATTTCTTGTACTGTGAAAAGTGAAATTTGGCAAATGAAAATGGAATTTAATTAAAGAATGTCTGCTTTCATGTGGGTAAAATTGCCCTGCTTTTTAAATGTGTAAGAATGCTGCCTGAAAGGCAATATGGTGCATCTGTCTTCAAGAAATGGTGTCATTGGGGTTCATTCGGGTACCTTGGTGGTTCAGTTGGTCTGATTCTTGGTTTTCATCCAATTAATGATCTCAGAGTCATGAGATTGAGCCCTGCTTCCCGCTCTGTGCTGAGCATGGAGCCTGCTTAAGATTTCTCCCTCTCTTCTCCCTCTCTTCCTCCCCCTACCGAAAGAAAGAAAGAGTGCCTTTGACCCAGAATCACTTCACTTGAGTGGGCTATGCTGTCAGTGCCTGTTTGGGTATCTATGGTACATCTCAGGATATATATACACTGAACTGGTTTTCTGTGCATAGTATTTTCTTAGTCCAGTGAACAGGAGGAAGCAGAGTCTTTGTCCTCTTTTCAGAAGCCCTTGCCTCCCATTCATTTTCCACCCTTGAGTAGCAACTTTACAGCTTTGCATCTCTCTCTTCCATCCTATACGTGTTCATAAAGCTTTTACTCTTATTGGGCATTTTTAAGATCATTTATTTCCACCTTCCTTTCTGGAGGATTGGATCTCCAGGATCCCCGTTAGGTGTTCACCATCCTGCACACTTCCTGAGGAAGCCCCTCATCCTATTGTGGGGCAGTATTAATGGTTGGGAGTTTTGAAGGTGTATGGAAACACGATTCTACCTTCTGGAGCTGTACAGAGTAAGTTTCCTCTCTCTTCCATGTGATAGTTCAAGTGGATAAGACTTTTGAGGCTGAATGTCCTTCACATGACATGTTTTACAAACATTTCCATCTTCTGGTTATCTTGGCAGACACTCTGACACCATCTATCCTAGACCTGGACATCCAGGCCAGGACACATTGTAGATGTGTTTGGCCTGGTAAGGGGACCACTGAGTCTCAGAAGGACTTCTGTCACTGAAACATGGGTTCGTACACTTCTGCAAGTAAATCAGCTCTGCTACTAGCTCATCAGAAATTGACACAAGGAAAAAAGTCTTAGGCTTCTTTGGGCAAATAAACTTTGACCAGGGTATTTGTTAATAGATGTGTTTAAAACATTTTAGAATTTTAGAATATTAATCAAAACAAGATTCAAAAGATATCAATTGTTTGAGCTGATGAAGATAATAATGTTAATTTTATCATTCTGGATCTTGAATAAGGTTTGGGGTTTGGTCCTGAATATTAAAATATTCTGGTTTGATCATTACCCTGGGATTTAATATAAGCAGTATTTGAGAAATGCCAACTAGGGAAGTGCCTTGGTGGCTTAGTCACTTAAACCTCTGACTCTTGCTTTCAGCTCACGTCATGATCTTAGAGTCAAGATCGAGCCCCGTGTCACATAGAGCTCCACATTGGAGTGGAGCCTGCTTAAGATTTTCTCTCTCCTCTCCCTCTATTCCTCCCCTTCCATTTGCGCACTCTCTCTCTCTCTCTAAAAATAAAAAGAAATAAGAAAATATCCACTAGGCCCTGTAAGAGATTATGTGTACTACATTGTTCATATGAAGAGTACTACTTCAAGATTTATACTATTCACAAATTTGGTGAATTTTCAAATTTCCTTTGTAAACTTGGCAAAGGGAAAAGCTACTGAATCAGTAAAATCTGATCAGTTCTCCTTTGTTATTTTTTCTTGCATTGAACACTATCCATTCAGAAATGAGAGCAACTCAGTATTGTTTTTTGTCATTTTTAAGTGCTAAAAAGCCACTTCTTAATAGATAATTTCTGGATAGCAAATAAGGAGATTGGTTGAAATTTCTAAACAACTATAAAATTCTTTCTGGCTAAGACCATAGTGGCCCTCAAATTTTTCTTAATTTGATAACCTAGGGAGCCAATATTGAATATTTGCATGTCAATTATTAATTATTTGCCATCCTACATTTAATATTACCTTTGATTTGCAGAAATTTGCCACGTTCTAATGAGCTTTTAGTTTTGGATGAAGCTGTATTTGGGTATTGCATTATCAACTTTTTTGAAGCCATCTCTATTCTAGTTCATCTTGACTTGAAATTAATATTAGTTATAATTATGGGCACTATAAGAGAGAGTATTTTGTGATCTGTGTATGGGCAGAAGGAGCAGTAGACCATTTTCAGTGTGACCATATGTCTTTATTTGCCAAGGGGAATGACAGTTGCTCTTGTACAATTAATGGTCATTATAATAAATAAAAACTATTGTATTTATTAATTATTAACTATAAATATTAACTCCTTTGTCTCTCAAAGAATCCCAGGTTGGAGTATAAATTATACAAGCACACTGATGTGAAAGGGATTGAAAGTTGATTTCAGCAACCAGTATCCCTGATTAATTTCCTAGATTTATCTGACCTTTAGCACACTTCAGCAACGTCTCCAGATTCTTTCTCCCATCCCTAACTCCTGCTGCAATGCAAACACAGCTCCTTGGAGGGACTAAAATCTAGAATACGTATAAGTTAATTAGCCAGTGAAGAGATCTGGGGAATCTTGAAATCTTGTATGAAGTTCTATAGAAGGAAGAAAGGGCTCAAGATAGTGAACAACGCATAGAAGTTAGTTAAACTTGGTATGTGGTATATGCTACATAAACATTTGAATCTGGTACTCTGAGATAGAAGTTAACAGTGTGGGTGTGAATGAAAAGAAAGATGAGAGAGGATTTGGAGCTGGGAATATTCATCATACTTGGGTTTGACTCAGTGGAGATTAGGTTGGCTGTAATGAAGAGAAATGCCACAGTTGCCCTGTGCTATAGAACCCAGTGTGCCAGGTGTAGAAACATTCAAGTCTCAGAAAAGCTGTAAACATAATAGACTATCATATTCGTTCTTGAGATGAGGTTTTGCCATGGTACAGAGATGAAAGCAGGAGGCAGAAGGGCAGAAAAAAGAGCTACTCATAGCTTCAAGGATAAGAATATGCTTCATTCAGAACATAAAGACTCCTAACTCTGGGAAACGAACTAGGGGTGGTGGATGGGGAGGAGGGTGGGGGGTGGAGGGGAATGGGTGACGGGCACTGAGGCGGACACTTGATGGGATGAGCACTGGGTGTTTTTCTGTATGTTGGTAAATTGAACACCAATAAAAATTAATTAAAAAAAAAGAATATGCTTCATTCACTCTTTTGTGTCTTGGTTCTTGATTTAATTGGAATGTATTTATTTGGTTTATTTTATTTCCTTACTTCACTCACTGGGTTTCTCTTTTCTGTTGTTGTTTTTAGGAGCTGGTGGGGAGTAACCCTCCCCAAAGAAACTGGAAGGGAATAGCAATTGCACTCCTTGTGATTCTGGTCATCTGCTCCTTGATTGTCACCTCAGTCATACTGCTGACACCAGGTACTTATATTTATTCTTGGAAAAGCAAGTCACTAAGGGAGAAAATGCACAGTTTTGCTTTGCAATTTTTTTCTAAGTAACTACCTGTTACCTAATTTATTTTTCCCGGGTTCTGATTCCCATTGTGCCATATGGTTAAGTGATTAATATGTTTCCATGAAAAAAAATCCATTTTGTATGCTTTGAATTCATTGATGTAATTGTTGACTAAGTGTAGAAATGCTCGGTATATATATATATTCATAATTACCTAGTCATGCTTGACAAGCTTAAAGACAGTGGCATTATAAATATAACAATTCTGTGGATCTCATGGAATTCATGGTTGCTATATCAAAGAGGAATTTTAAAAATCATTAAAACAACATACATTGAGTGTGAACTAACAACAGAGGTACTCGAAATAATGTAAGAAAGAGTCAGAAATCTTACAGGAAAGAAAAAAAACGCAAAAATTGTTAGCAAAAACCTACAGTGAAAATGTGTATACACTTGCACCGTTGAATGCTTCAAAAACAGATGCTATAGGACCTTGGAGGATAGAGAGATCCGTTGTGAGGAAATTCAGGAGGAAGGTGAGATGTGAAGTGGGAACACACTTCTAACCGCCAGTAAATAGACTGTACAGGTATTAGACCTTAAGATGGAAAAATAAGTAGATACATTGAATGGATAGATAGATAGATAGATAGATAGATAGATAGATAGATAGATAGATAAATTTGTTTTACATTTGTACAAAAAGTGCAAGTAAATTATGGATATACGTTTAAACAATTTCAAAACTTGAATGAAAAAAAGGGTAATCTGTACTCTGAAACCAAAACTAGATAAGGGTATCACAAGAAATGAAAACTATTACCAATATCCCTTATGAATATAGGTGTATATACTATACATCTATATATACTAACAAACTGAATCCAGCAACATATAAAAAGTATATTACACCATAACCAAATGTTATTTATCACAGGAAAGAAAATTTGATTTACTGTATGAAAGATCAATATAATACATACATATTAATAGAATAAAGAGGGGGAAGGAACCCACATGATCATCTCAATAGACACAGAGCAGACATTTGCAAAGCCCAAAATCTTTTCATAGCAAAACACTCAACAAACTAGTAGAAACTTCCTCAATCTGATAAAAAGCATGTATGAAAAACTGACAGCTACTATCATACTTAATGGTGAAAGATTGAAAGCATTTCCCTAAGATCAGGAACAGACAAGGATACTTAGTCTCCCTATTTCTATTTCACATTGTATTAGAGATTCTGGCCAAGGCAATGCAAGAGAAAAAAATCCAGATAGGAAAGAAGTAAACTATCTCTTCATAGATAATATGAACTTGTATATAGACAATCTTAAGGAATATACACACACACACAGAAACACACATATGCAGCAAGGGTGGATAATATAGGATAAATATACAAACATCATTTGTATTTCCATACATTAACAATGAACAATCCAAAATCAAATTAATAAAATGTTTCCACCTGCAATAGTTTTGAGAAGAATAAAGTACTTAGACTAAATTTAATAGAAGGTGTACAACCTTATCCACAGAAAAAACATAAAACTAATTGAAATAAATTAAAGAAGACCTAAAAAAATGAAAAGATACTCTGTGTTTATGGATTGGAAGATCTGATATTGGTAACATAGCAATACTTCCTGAATATATTTATAGATTCAACTCAATCTTTATAAAAATCCCAATTCCCCTTTTTGGATAAATAGGCAAGCTGATTCTAAAATTTATATGAAAATACAAGGGGCTCAGAATAGCCAAAACATTGCAAAAGAATGTTGAAGTACTTGTACTTCCTTATTTTAAAACTTACTCTAAAGCTACAGTAATGATGGTACTAGCATAGGTATAATATAGATTAATGGAATAGAACTGAAAGCTCAGAATAAAACCATACATCTATGGCCAATTGATTTTTGACAAAGGCACCAAGATCATGTGATGGGGAAAGAATAGTCTTTTCAACAAATAGTGCTTGCACAACTGAATATCTACATGCAAAAGAGCCAAGTTGGAGCCCTACCTCATGCTTTATACAAAAATCAACTCAATGTGTATCAACAAGCTAATAAAAGAGCTGAAACTATGACATTCTGGAAGAAAACTTAGAGGCGTATATTTACAATCTTGGATTAGACAAGCTTCTTAGATATGACACTAAAAGCAACCAGAGAGAAATTGGATAAATTGGACATCATCAAACTTAAAAATGTTTGTGCATCAGTGGACAATATCAAGAAAGAGAGAAGACAACCCATAGAATGTGAGAAAAAAACTTGCAAGACATATGTTCAGTGAAGACTAATGTCCAGATTTTATAAATAATTATTGTAACTCAAAGAGAGAAATAATTTAATTAAAAACAACCAAAGGATTTCAAAAATATTTATCCAAAGAAATATAAATAGCCCATAAGCATTAAAAAAAGATGCTCAACATCATTTGTCATCAAAGACATGCAAATCAGATTCACAGTATACCACTTTGTACACATTAGGATTGCTATAAAAAGGGGGAAAAATGAAAAATAACATGTATTGGTAAAAATGTGGAAAAATGGGAAACTTCAAACATTATTAATTAGAATGTAAAATTTTGTAGACTCTGTGAAAAACGTTCAGTAGTTCCTCAAAAAGTCATAGAGTTAGCATATGACCGAGTATTCCACTCCCAGGTGTATACCCAAGAAAACAGAAAACATGTTCATACAGAAACTTGCATATGCCTGTCCATAGCACTGTTATTCATAAGAGCCAAAAAGGAACAACCCAATCCCTTTCACCCAGTGAATAGATAAATGTGGTATATGGTATTAATGTGGTATGGCCATGCAGTGGAATATTATTCAACTATACAAACGAATGAATCTTTGATATATACTACCACATGGATAAAACTTGAAGTAATTATGCTAAATGCAAGAAGTTAGACCCAAAAGGCCACATATTGTATGATCCTAGAATGGTCAAATCCATAGAGATAGAGTAGAGGTACATTAGTAGTTGCCAAGGTCTGGAGGTGGAGACAGTAAGGAGTGGCTGCTAATAAGTATGAGATTTCTTTTCTTTTTTTTAATGACATTATATTTTTAGAGAAGTTTCAGATTCACAGAAAAATTGAGAGGAAAGCACAGAGATTTCCCGTATACTGTCTGTCCCCACACAACGTTGCATAGCCTCTCTGGTTATCAACCTCCCCACGGGGTGGTACATTTGATACAACTGATAAGCCTACATGGATACATCAGAATAAGATGTCTTTTGGAAGTGATGAATATTCTGGAATTTGATAGTGGCAGTGGATTCACGACTCTGTTAATGCCTCAAGAACTACTGAATTGTACATGTTAAAAAGCGAAACTTCATAGTAAGTGAATTCCATCACACTTTAGCTATTAGTTTGAACGATGGTGGGAAAATTATTAAAAACACTGGTGTAATCTAGGCATACACACACACACACACACACACACACACACACACACACTAAAGTATCATAAAAACGTGCCTAACATGGAAGAGGTTTCGGTGGCAATTACGACAAAGAGAATGTGGCCCTCTCCCTGGGTGTTCATTCATTCGTTCGTTCTTTCATTCTTTCTTTCTTTTAAAAGATTTTATTTATTTGTTCATGAGATACACAAAGAGAGGCAGAGACAGAACAGAAGGAGAAGCAGGCTTCACGGGGGGAGCCCAATGTGGGACTCAATCCCAGGACCCCAGGATCATGCCCTGAGCCTAAGGCAGATGCTCAACTGCTAAGCCACCCAGGGGTCCCCCTAGGTGTTCTTTCTGAGCATACCAGAGTTGCCTGAGGACCTGGACTTGAGATTCAAGATAGTACATCTGATGGATCAGGGAAAAAAGTGGAATCAGCCACTGAAATCTGAGTAGGGGAAGGGCGAGTAAAGGCAAACACTTTTTCTATTTTGTGATTGGCTGATGGTATTTCGCCTTCACCAGGGATTTCAGCAACCACATTTTTTTTAAAGGTTTTATTTATTTATTCGTGAGAGAGAGAGAGAGAGAGAGACAGAGAGAGAGAGAGACAGAGACACAGGCAGAGGGAGAAGCAGGCTCCATGCAGGGAGCCCGATGTGGGACTCAATCCCAGGACTCCAGGTTCATGCCCTGGGCCAAAGGCACGCACTAAACCCCTGAGCCACCCAGGGATCCCCAATTACGTGTTTTTAATTAACGTGGAGACAATCCGGTCTTCCTCAGGATTCCTGCAGTACGTGTTCCTTACCTGTGTTTTCCTTTGAACAGGACTGTGCTTTATATGAGGGAAGGATTACTGAACAGTTGCTTCTGTGGTTGTCCAGCACTGGCTTCGAGGCTAAGAAAGCAACAGTGCTTTAAGTAGTTTGTGGTGGCTCCCACCCTCCCAAGGCACATGTGAGTGTTCGTGCCACCCGGAGTCCCAGGGCTCCTGCGGTGGTCACTTTGGATTGAAATAAAAGGGCTCCTTGGAGTGCCTCTGTCCCCCAGCAGTCCAGCAGTGAGGCTGCGTGGTAAACGTCCCGGAGGCCTTCCCTCCTTGTGCTCATGCAGCACACACGGAGAGCTGGCCCTCAGCCTTCTCGGCTGCACGGGGAAGTGTGTCCTGGTCTCTCGAGTGCAGCCGCCAACCCAGGGAGTCCTTTCCACTGGGCTCCTGTGCAGCAGCGTGCCCTCTGCAGTTGCGGGTGTCCTCACTGTAAGCCAACACCTCTTTGAACGCTGGCGGCCAGTTGTCAGGGGCAACAAGGTGGAGTGGGCAAGAGGCACCTGTAGGTGGTGGGGCCCTGGTGAATCCCTGAATTCCAGAAAAGGCTTTGAAGAGCAGGAGTTCTTTTATTCTCCTGTTAAAATACAAATGTGACCCAGCCTTGCCTAAGCCCTGAGCTCTGTTGGGCTTCTGTAGCCGGTATTTCTTTCTATGGGTTGTGCTGCTCAGGCCGTGTGTCCTGGGGTTGGAACAATCAGCCGTGCCCCTTCCCTCCCATTGCAGGCTATCTGCATCTGCTGTCCTGGGGTGCAGCGCTGGCTTTTGTTTGGCAATCGCAATTCTGTCTGGCGGAAGAGAACATCAAATCACTCTACCTGCCACTGGCTCCAGAGCTTTCTCAAATTCATGAACCTGCAGAGCATCCTCACGTCAACCAATAGTACAGGACTATTGGACCAACATCAATGCTCCCCTCTTGGGGGCTGAGAGCCTTGAGCTCAGTGCCCAGTGAAGTGTGAGCAAAGGAGACACAGATGCTCTTCCTGAGAGCTCAGCGTCGGTTGAGAAAAAGACCGCAGGAATGGGCACAAGGAGAATCTCCCTTGTGTCGTGTGATCAAGAAGCAAAAACAAAAGAGAAGTGTGAGGCAGGGCTTGGGCAAGGCCTATTGAGTGGGGTTCATCCCTGACAGCCTGTGGCCATGTTCTGGGTAGCAGTGGCTTCCCCTGGGGGAGGGATGAAGTACAGTCTTGAGGAGATGAGAGTCCTCGTGATAATAACACCTTGAAAATTTTTGTGCCATCCTGGGTGTGTTGCCTTGCCTCCGTTTTGATAGATTTACTTAGAAATTATGGGGGCACCTGGGTGGCTCAATGGTTGAGCATCTGCCTTCAGCTCAGGTCATGATCCTAGGGTCCTGGGATTGAGTTGCACTGGGATTCCCACAGGTAGCCTGCTTCTCCCTCTGCCTGTGTCTCTGCATCTCTCTCTGTGTCTCTCATGAATAAATAAATTTAAAAAATCTTTTTTTTTAAAAAAGAAAGAAATTGTAGTAGGGACTTTTAATAAGATAATCTTTCCCAAGGACTGCCTGCTTCTCATCTTATATTCTGGTTTGTTGAAACTCCGATCATGGCACCTGCTTTCTACTTGCCCAGAAAATCCATTCTGAATTCACTGGGGTCAGCCTTTTCATAGAAACGTCCCCAACGAATATAAATAATAGTGAAAGGGAATAGAAGGGAAGGAAGAAGAAATGGGTAGGAAATATCAGAAAGGGAGACAGAATATGAAGACTCATAACTCTGGGAAACGAACTAGGGGTGGTGGAAGGGGAGGAGGGCGGGGGGTGGGGGTGAATGGGTGATGGGCACTGAGGGGGGCACTTGACGGGATGAGCACTGGGTGTTATTCTGTATGTTGGCAAATTGAACACCAATAAAAAATAAATTTATTATTAAAAAAAAAGAAACGTCCCCAACTCACGTGGGCCCCCTTTCCAGGAAAAATCACCATGGAGGCAGTGTCAGTGCCCAGGATCTTGAAGTGCTCGTGGTGATCATTCTGAACGACAAGTACCTTGTTCCGTTGTGCAGTCTAATTACCCCCAGTTACGCACAATTTATGTTTTAAAAATCAAATTAAAAGTGTTGAAGGCAATCTTGCCTCCAAAGGGACTAGCCAAATGAGAATGTGTCCTTTTCAATTGTGTCATTCATTTCTCCCTTGCTAGTCTGTGCCCTTTCCTAAATTTCTCTTTGGCGTGATAGACTCCAAAGTTACCTTTTTTATTTTCAGCTATTAAATACGCGGCCTACGCTGGGTCACATGCAATGGCATATGCCTTTTTTTGGGCAAATACAGTTATTGCATTCCAATGCAAAGGCCTCTGACATTCTCCACTGCCACAGCGAATGTCGAATGCTGTAGGAGCTGAAAAATCCAGCAGGATCACGTTTGCACTGAAATAGCCCTGACAGTTGACCTTATGGATTTTCACATTAGAGAAGATGGACACCAGTTTCAGGTGGTGTGGAACGGAAAAGCCTCGGACATTTGAAAGTCACAGTGACAGTAGACTGGGCGGCGGCCATGCAGAGGTTATCAGAGTATAAGACTCATTAGTCTTTTGGGTGGGAGCAGAGCATAGAGATAATTTTTATGGAGTTGAAATTCCATCACCAGTGTAGGTCCAGTTGTCTGTAACAGCTATGCTGACTCTCAGCTTATCTTTTTTTAATTTTCAATTGGACCCAGTAGACTTTACTGAGAGGGAGTGAAATCTAGCAAATAGGCCATCATGGCTCATAAATTGGATTCTCCTATAAGAAGGAATAGGTACGAGCAAGTCAGACACTTAATCAAGTGTTCTGAATGTACACCAGAGTCAAAATAAGATGAAATGGGTTTGTGTGGAAAAAAAGAGATGTATTAAAATTACATTT